>NC_066613.1:21327500-21952500 GCF_025231255.1 Drosophila biarmipes | reverse complement strand
AATTCTGATTGTGTTTCATGCCGTACATTTTTCCAGCTCGTTTTTTCTCACTCTCAACCCTTAGATATTGATATAAGAATATGGCCACTAAAATTCACACCAACCGCCACGTGTCGCCGGCGTCGTCATCCTTGTTCAAGAGCTCCTCCGACGCGTGTAGCTAATTTGGTTTTTTGGAACCACAATGCATATCAATTAGGCAGTTAATTGAAGAGCGGATGCGTTTGCTTTTTCAATTGAGTGTTGGACTGGACTCGACGAGTTTTTTTCCAGTTGGCCGCGGGCGTCGTCACAGTCCAAATAAAAACCGAGCCGGAAACTTGGACAAACAGATGTACACGCAAATAATTTCATCAGAATCCTGGCTAAGTTCCTGCAAAAGCAAACACCAAATGTGCCCCAGGCTAATTGCATTTTAACAAGCGAGACAAATTCGATTTTCCCAGCTATACTCCATCTTCCTTCCTCCCTCGGCGTATCCATCGTTCGGCACTGCTCAACCTCCGTGCAACCCCTCTCCAGCATTCGTTCCGAACACGTAGAATATCGCCTGCGGCTCAGAAGCCGGTTCGACTTGTCGACGGCGTGTTAGTAGGGAACGATTGCCTCCTCGTACAGCGGATCCATTTCCATCACATCCGTGAAGTGAATCATCGGGTTGATGGCTCCAGGCACTGGTGAGTTGGAGGAGAGCGAGTCCGAGGACAGCTCGATTACATCCGCCGGATTAGATGGTGTATGTCGTGAAATCGCCTGAGTTCGGCTTCTTGGCCCGCCTCGTCCTTGACCTCGTCCGCGTCCCCGTCTTCTAAGAGAGGAAGCCACATGAGGCACTTCCTCCAGGTCTGTGGAGGAATCGGATGTAATGTGCTTGAAGATCGGCTTGGGCTCCAATCTTGGCGATGGCGTGGACGATAGGGAAGGAGCTGGCGAATCCGAAGTGATATGCACAAACTTTCTGAAGCGGCGCCTACCATATTTACGGGTATCGTAGCTCTGCGAGGATGCATTGCTGTCCTCGGTGTGGGAGTGACTCTGGCTTCTCAAGCTCGATGCGACTCTTAGCTGCTTATGCCGTGCCTGCGCGCGATAGTAATCTGATATGTTGGTGCGCTTGATACGCACCCGCACTCCCCGAAGCTTCTCTATGTCCTGTGCCGTCAGTCTATTCAAGCACACTTGGACAGGACGGGTAAGGCACTCGTGGATGAGGCGTGCCCTCTCCTTTTCGGCGGCTTCCCGTGAAGGAGAATCTGGGTTAAACTCCTCGTTTATGACATCCATCTTCAAGCGCTTGCTCTCTGGCTGCTGGTCAGCGTAATCAAACCGCAAGGACTCCTCTGCAGTGTCCGTTTCTGTGTCGGTTTCAATGCTCGTTGCTAATACTTCAGGTAGTTGCATATTTTTTTCTCCATCCAGCTGTTTAGCTTCTAATGGATCGTTGTTTTGTTCAGTCTTTATCAACTGCTTGGGCGCCTGTTCATTTTCACGTGTCCTATTTTCCACGACCTCTTTTAGTTGCCTAGTGTGTAGGACCTCACCTTTTAACTGCCTAGTTTCTAGGACCTCCCGCAATATCTGGCCAGTTTCCAAGGGTTTATCTTTTAGCTGCCTAGGGCGTAATGACTCCTTGGTCCTTTGTCCAGCTTCCTTGGCCTCCTGCGTGAAGTTTTTACTCTCCAGGGTGTCTGGTTTGACCTCAGTTGTTTTCACGGACTTCTGGCTCACATGCGTCTGTACTTCTTCTGCGGGCTGCAACACTTGTGTCCCCGTGGTAAAATAAAACTGAGGTGGCGGCGATGGCGTTATCTCTTTACTTACAACGGGGGAATCGTCGCTGGTGTCTTCATTGAACTCGTGCGTAGCCATAGTAGAGGTTTCGGAGTCCACGCTCTCGGTTTCCGATCCTGTGCGAGCCACCATCCTTCCTGTTGGCTGGAGAGTTGGCTGAGGAGTTGACTGTGGAGTTGGCTGCACGGGCGCCTTTGCTGCTGCCGTCATCTTGAGGGTCTTTAAGTTCTTGAACTTGTTAAGCACCGAGCTACACTCCATCAGGTTGTTGACCTCGCTGGCCACGTTTTGGAGCTCTTCCTTCTCAAAGCTCCAGATGTCTGCGAAGGCCTTGAATCCGCCGGTTTCGTTGCTGTACTTGGTCCTGGCCTCCATAAGATCGTTGATGGTGCGCTTCTCTTCACTGGCGGCTGCTTCTTTTCGGGATGGCGGCCTTGAAGGTTCAACGTTGACCGTCGAATGTGCATCGTCTTCGGCTTGTGCTTCTGATTTAGCTTCTGATGATGCTGGAGAGTTCGATCGCCGGCCACCTCGTATACTGCGATCCATGTCGGACAACATGGCATTGGCCACCATCGCTGCGGCTCTTATCCGAGTCCGGCGGCCATTGCCGGTGTAGTAGGGCTCCGAGTCGCTCGAGGCAGCCTCCTCCTCGTCTTCCGAGAACACTAGGAAATATTAAATTTGTAATATATTTAAAAGAGTTAAGGAGTCATAAAATATGCATGCTAACCTTCATCCCAGAACTTGCGTCTGGCTGGTCTCCGCTTTTTCTGCTGCGTGGCTTTGGCAGCTTCTTCGTCCGCTGCAGGCGTTGGTTCTGGTTCCTCCTCCGCCTCCGGCAAGTTTGCCGCATTCTCGTAGCCCTCCTCGATGGTGCCGTAGTCCAACTGCGGTCGATCCCTGTACTTTGCGTAGTCGATCTGCAGGTACTGCAAGTGGTCGCCTGCCTCGGCCATGTTGAGGGACACAAATTTGTTTTTCAGGTCCCGGCTCTTCAGTAGAGCGTGGCATCGTTCGTGCAGCGTGTGCCAATCAAGGGCCCATGAGTATCGCTTGTTACGTGGCTGAAAGACCACCGTCAGAAGGTCCTTGATTATGCTGCGGGGTAGACGCAGTGCCTGAAGCGACTTGTATACCGGATCGTAGTCGGCCACTGGAGCGTGATGGTTCGTTATGGTCACAATCTCGTCCACGTCAATGGTGGAGCTCAGCAGTTCGTACTTGACACTCTGAGCCGCTGCGGCTGGCGGCCAGTTATCCTCCTCCTGCCGCTTCTTCTTGATGCGCGAACACCGCCTGACCTCGTTGTAGTTCACAGTTATGGGGTTGAGATAAAAAGCTGTGAGCCAGAACTCGGCCTCCATGAATCCATGGTCGGAGAATACTTTTGCCAAGTCGGCATAGTTTGTTGACATCTTCTGCTCCAAATCGAGCATAAACTCGGTGGTCAGACCGGGATGATAGCGCCATATTTCAATGGCATTCAACTGCTGACCAATGATCTTTAGCAGCAGAACAATCTTGGCAAACTTCCATCCTGAAAAGTTCTGTAGGAAAATTAGTCTTCAGACAATATGTGGCATGGTTTAGGCCTCGCAACTTACTCGTTCTGCTAGCAGTTTGTACACAAAGGTTAAAACCTCCTCGTTATTGGGTACATTTTGAAAGACTGGATCTATTTGTCTATCCTGCTCCTCGTCCGCCTCAGGCAGCGGCTTTTCATCATCGTCACAGTTCTTGTAATTGCCAATATTACTGGCTCGGTTTCCCTTGCATATCTGCTGTTGGTAGTTTAGATTTAGCTCCACTACATGTGGTTGAAAGTGGCTATTTCGCTGGTTCTCCATCTTCTTCAGCTCCTCCAGAAGGAAACGCTCGCTGTTTTCCCGCTCCTCCACATAGCGATACATGAGTACTTTAAACTGCGGCAAGTGCTCCAGGAAGTCATGTTCGTTGAGTGCCTGAAGCTCCATCAGAAGATTGCCCACCACATAGCTGGAGTAGGCCTCCAGCATGACGGCAAAGGAGGTGACCAGATTGAGCTTGAACTTCTTGAAGCCAATCTGCTCGAAGAAGCCATTCCTGCCTAGCTGCAGCCGCACGCAAACCTGGGCAATAAGACGAGCTGGTGTGAAGTTGATGTCATGCGAGATTGAAGCTTCCTGCATGGTCTGGGCATAGAAGCGAATGTTGTACATCTGGGGGGAGGATTTAACGATAAATTAGTCTGTAATGTTGTGTCTTGCAGTGTTTCCTACCAAATTATCAATAACATAGCCGCGGTTTTCATCTCTAACGAATATGGTCAAGAGGTATAAGTGCCCCACCAGGGTAATAGTGTTTTGATCCTGTTCGAAGGATTCAAATGGGGCATTTTCCTGAGCCTTTAGCCAAGCAGCCAGCATGCGGAGCGCCAGCTGCTTCACGGCCTCAAAGTTGCCGGCGTTGAAGAGCTGCATGAGGCGCAGGATGATCAGCGAGAGACCCTCCTGCTTCAGGAAGGCAATGTCTAAAGGTAGAGGCAGGAATTAGAGGGCCTTATGCGTTTAATTACACATTCACAAACCTTCTGCCGCCGCCACAGGAACAGTGTGCTCGATGGCATGGTGCTTGTTCGCCTTCAGGTTGAGGAACAGCTGCTGCAGGTACGGGGTGCTCCAGGGCTTCGTCTGGAACTGCAGGATGTAGGCCCAGTCGATCTTGGCCAGGTCGCCAATGCGGTAGAACGCCGGCACCGCCTTGGTGAGGCTGTACAGCAGCAGGTGCTTGAGGCCCTCGGAGCAGGTGTTCCACTCCTGGCTGAACCACATCTGCAGCGAGTGGTGGGCCAGAACCTGGACGATGTGGCGCAGGGCAGGATCCTCGAAGGACTGCGAGTCCCTGGTGGGCAGGTGGCACACCTCCCAGCCGTAGATCAACTGGGACAGCCGGTCGTTGCCCATCAGCTCGAACACATCCACATCGCTGTGGCCGGTGCAGAATACGAACATTTTCTGTAAATATAGATTTTACCCGGAAAAAATCAGGACCACGGCAAGTAAATATAGAATGCATTCGCTCACCGCCGAGAACTCGTCGTAGTCCAGCTGCTCCGCGCAGTCCAGGAACTTCTGCGCATTGTGCACTTCCCGGGGCAGTATTATCTCCATTTTGCAGCCTCTAATTCATGACAGTCCGGCGAAAAACCTTTCAAAAATACAAATTGATTTTCAGCCGGCCTTATTTCTATTTTGTCTAGCTAGAGATGGAACTTTGATTGATGTTTGAAAGGGGTGGCAGCACCGGTTGGTGTACTCGCTACGGGTGGTGCCTGCACTCGCTGGGGAAATTGCTAACTTGCATTTTCCATGGCTTTTAGCTTTCGCAAGGCAGCAGCTTAATGCCAATTTATGTTTAATAACTTTATTTAAAACAAGGAACTATATAAAATGCAATAACTATTAATAGCGGCTCGAAAATTTAAATTTGGTCTGTATGTAATAAAAAAATATTTTTGAAGGGCATGTTTGTTGTCACCCTGAAGATAATTTAAAAATTATTTAAATAAATAAAAAATAATAAATAATTCGCGCGATCCAAATAGGTTAGTAATTAAACGGAACAGAAAAGTAGTAATTTTTTCAAAGTGTAAGATTTGAAAAAAAAGGTATTTTCCATTTCCTTTTGAGAAAATAATGGTAAATTTATACCCTCTATAAAGTTTAAAAATTTCGATTTTACTAAAGCTAGTATTTTCGAATAAATGGAAATTCAAAAATTAAAAATTGCAAATCGAAGCTAAAAGCTCGTTTACTTTGACAGCAAATGAAATTAGTACTTTTAGGTATATGACTTACCCTTGTCAGTGCGGAGCTACCATATCCTGACCATTTTTGGTTTGAGACGAAAAACGCGAATAAGAAAATTTCTTCAGGAGTAGTCTTATGCACAACATTCCTCGGGAATGCCATAAAAAAAACCACTCCTTGATGTACACCACTCTCTTCCCGTCCAGAGAACGCCGGACGCTTCATTCCCGCATGCTACTACGTCGCAGCAGCTCTTCTTGCTGCCCAGATTTTGTGCGACCAAGCTCAGCCGGGTCACTTCGTTTGCCGTACTGGTGGAGATCTTCTCCCGCCATGTGCAGGGAAATCTTCTAGTGAAACGGCAGGCAATCGACGAGCAGGAATTCCAGGAGGACTTCACGCAACTCGAAGTACTGATGAACCGGCTTCTGGAACAGCGGCAAAAGCGGTTTGCGTTCCCTTGCGAAGGGATTTACTACCAAAAGCAGAGTTTTGCCAGGTTAACCGGGGCAGCAGCATTGGCAATTACCAGAACTCCCACGATGATGAGCAGCCGACCGCCTAAGGAGAACGACCAGCAAATCGACAAAAAAAAAGATACGTTTAAGCCAGCACTTTTCAGGAAGTATGTTTGCCAAGATTATTGGTCAGGAACTGAGGGCCACAGCCCTAAGCTGCCACCACTCCGGTCCCGACCCTATCCCCACTGTGAACTGAACTCCGACGACGATGAAAACCGACTGTCCAGTTTTTTCTTCCCAATGACTGTCCAAAATCAAAGTGACATTTGACACACGGCACGGGTAACAGGATTACTTTTACTTTTATTGCACGATAATATCGTAATGCATGGTCAGTGTTATAAAATTTGGTATTATACGGGTATAATCGTTAAAAAAGTAATAACATATTTAACAAATGCGAAAACAAAAATAACCAGCATTTTATTTTGAAATATTTTTGGTGTTTTCATCATGGAATTAAAAACTATATACATATATGGTAAACAGAAGAACTCCTTGTACTGAAGAATTCGCGTTTTGATTTTCTTAAAAATATTATTGAAAGCTGATAAATAGGGAATAAGTTTTCCTACGTTCTAATGAATTAGCAATTGAAATTTGTTGTTAAAAAAGATTAAATAAATAACAACTCAACCACAAAGCTTAGAAATTTGAGCATAAAAA
Organism: Drosophila biarmipes; assembly: GCF_025231255.1. Classification (NCBI taxonomy): domain Eukaryota; kingdom Metazoa; phylum Arthropoda; class Insecta; order Diptera; family Drosophilidae; genus Drosophila; species Drosophila biarmipes. The sequence goes on along the minus strand of NC_066613.1, from coordinate 21,945,731 downwards.
ATCAGAATTTTTCTTTAAACAAAATTAAAGCCATTTCCCGAATTTAAAGTTTTGGTTGGACTTTTCTTTTGCCTTGACCTCCAGGACATTGCGTTCCCCATGACTTTCGTGCACCCGGCCTGCCCTTTGTTGCCCAGATGGCATATGCAAAGTGCAAACAAATTATTATTAGCTGCCAACAGCGCCAGCTACATCATCTTCACAATGCGCCAAGGGATTCCCATACAAACGTGGCCTTCGGCGGAGAATGGGTAAGGAGAAGGCGTTCGGTCAAGGCGGGGCTTCGCCTCGTTTTTCCATTGGGCGGCCATTGTTCCACCTTTGAGAGGAGCCCACTTAATTCACTTTGTCACCATGCAAATGCAACATTAGTGGTGACGTACCCAAATGGATCGCTCAAAGGTCTCCGTCGGATCCCAGCAATTAGGCCAGACACGTAAATGGAAATGATTTACAATCGTTGGCTGCTTCTGTAGCTGCTGCTGCTGCAGTCAAGTGCACTGGGAGAAATTTAAAACGCCATCTGTTGGTTAGTTGTGAATGTAAAAACAATATGCAAAAAATTAGTTCAAATTACAATATTAGTTTGTATTTTAAATGCACTCTTTTTTTTCATTTCTGTTGAAAAATTTAGGTTTACAAAATTAATTAATATACAAAATAAATCAAAATTGATTAAATTTCATGTAATATTCCCAAAGTCTGTGAACTGTACTATAAAATTTTCTTTATTTTTATGCATGTACAAGAGGATTTTTTATTCAACATTTTCCTTTATACAAAAATCATAACATAATCGATCCATTCTTTTCTCCGTGCTGCGGGGGCTCGGACACATGTAGCTGTCACCGGCGTTGAGAGTCGACAGCGATTTATCAGTGGGCAAATCAATTAGTAACTACGTAGCTTATCGCCCGCATGGGCGGGGGCTGCAATGGGCGAGGGGTCCTCCTGGGCCATTCATTATACGCACCGGCAGAGAGTGTCATAAATATTCCCATCATCGTTTATGCGGCTCCCCATCAAATGGCCGCAAATGAAAACCTGTTGATGTGCCCCGCACACACAGGAGGCGATGCCAAAGATACAGATACAAGGCTCACAACCGCTGACATCTTCGTGGCGACTCTTGTAATTGAAGAAGCTCCTCTTCGCCTCGTTTTTTAGCCACAAAACGGAGCGAGGAGGCGCTGTGTCGCCATAAATATTCATGAAGCACTAAAAGGGTTCTCGTCCGGATGCTTAGGTCCTCCTGCCGGGGTGTCGCATGTGAAGGTAAGTGGATGGTAAGTGGCGGGAATCGTATTTGTGCTCGGTCAATTGCCACCCGGCGACAAAGAAATGCAATATGCAATATGCTGCCTTGTAAGTGTGTGGAGTGTGTTTAATTTTAAATGCCCCGGGGAGAGCGTGTACCTGAATTTGAATGAGTCCAAGGCTCGCTTTTTCCTTTGCCCCAGGGGATCGGCAGTGGCTCGTCGGTTGTGGGGGTGTGTGGACTCCGTGGGCGCCAGGGCAAACAATCGCGCATGTGTGCCCTAAACTAGGGGCTTCCCTTCAATCGCCCCACTCTAACACACACACTCACCCACACCAGCTCTTGCCCTGCTAAGTAGGCAACACACTTTTCGGCCACTTCCGTTGCACAAGCGGCGACAAGCGGATATCCATATCCCCCTGCCATTGTGTGCGTGCGCAGCCGGCAGTCCTGTCACCGCACACACACACACCCGCACACACCACCGCACACCCGCACACGAGGAGCGGTTCGTGGACACATGTATTCGCCTTCGGGCGGCGGTTCGTTTCCGTTTTGATTTATAAGCGAGCGCCGCGCCGGTTGGCCTATCATTAGCATTCGATCAACAGGTTTGTGCACAGCCAGGACCACCAGAACACCCGGCTGCTCGCTCCACAAAAAATCACTTTCACACCGGTCAAGTGAGAGCGCTAATTGAATCTCAGTCGCCATCATAAATTCAATTATAGACGGTATTTCATGTGGAAAAAAATTGCATAAAAGAGTGACCGCAAAACTCGAAATAACATTCAAAAACCTTGCCCCCAGTTTCCGCCGGCCAGCCAAATAAAACGCTCGGAAAAGGTATTCTAAAATACACGCAGGTGAGTGGTCGATTCAATGTTCAATATGTTCGTAATTCGATTGTGTGAGATGGAAAACCAATTTCCAAAGTCAATTCGTGTGGTTACGTTTTCTAGTTGTAAACGAAAATACCAAAGCAAATAGCTATGAATTCCGCTGCTTGCAGGCTTAGATTTTCTATGTAGGCTTTAACACTCTTTGAAGCCGTTTATATTTATTACTTAATGATTTATAAAGTTGAAATGATTAAGAAATCCTTGCTTTTAAATGGTAGCTTACAGAATTTTCTTTCACTCTAAAAAATTATTTGTCTCAAGTATGTTATGAGTACCGAGGGGCGAGCATATTTAGTTGATCTCAAAAAATGTAATAAATGTAAAATATTTTAAAAAAGTAGGGAAAAAAGTAATAATGAATTAATATATTATTGGAAAACAAACATCGTTGAGCCTTGCACATGGAAAAGTTCAACAAATCTAATTTAATATTTCAGTTTTCGTAAAATAACAAAGCCTGCCTTGAAAATGTTGAATTTGTTTGTTGCAGGAGAAAAATAATTTCCAGAAAAAATACAAATTTAGTTCTAATCGGCTTTTGTGCGTATAAGTTAATCTATTATTTAGTACTTATGTCGACATTTTAAGCACAATTTTTGTAAAGCGAAAAAACTAGCTCTCCCTAAAAATTCATTAAAACCCAACGAAGCGATTACTGCCATAAATAGCGAAAAATTACGTTTTCATTTTTAAAACGTTGTGTTAAAAATTCCGGGGGCTCAACAGCATTTTATTTTACTTGGCCAAATTATGCACAACTCCTTGGCAAAGCAAAGGGAAAGGAGCACACCCACGGCTAACCTGCTTGAGACGAGCCGTATATTTACTCTTTTGCGGATATTTTGTTTATCTAAGAATTTTCGTTAATGTCCATGTACCCGAGAAGATCTCGATTCAAATCGGGAGGCAAAGGGGCTGCGAGTCCCAGAGCGTGGGTGCCGGCAGGAACCTATTTAAACAAAATACTTATTGGCAAATGCCATCCTTTGGCAAATGTTTACCCTAGCTATTTATCGAGACACGCAAAAAATAGAAGAGCAGGCAAATTCGATTTGCAGCGAGCTGTTTAATTTTGGCGCGAAACCGTGTTTGCCACACTTGAAGGAGGCGCTACAAGCAGGCCGGGATCTGCTCTCCCGAGACCACATGAATTATTCTGCAACTGGCTGGCAAATTAATAATGGACTAGAGCGCCTCAACTAACAAATTCGAGGCAACGTCAGCCACAAGGGCCATAAATATTTTCAGTTAATTTCAATTACAAGTTGACCCGGCACGTTTGCCTCGCTCCTGTCCCAACAGCAGCGGGGGTCATAAAATTCGATGCGTGCTCTATCATCGCGGTGGCTATATATTGTAATTTGGCGCAAAGCCGCTAAAACTTTCATCTGGGCGGCGTCAATCAATCAACGACAAGCGCACAAATTAAGTCCAAGCTAAGCTGGAAAAAAGCGGCCAACTCCGCACTCGGACAGTCAGTCAGGAGTCGGGAGTCAGCAGGAGCCAGGGGACATATCCGTATCCGCATCCGCATCCGTATCCGTGTCCAACGGGTTGGACCTTCGTCCACCGCCGGCGCTTCTCAATTAGTCGTGCAATCCAAGCGGGCGGCTGGCAACATCATTTAATCAGGCGAGCGCACAGATAAGATACCATTTTGAGATCCGGCTGGGCGGGCTCTGAATACTTGATTCCCGGCTGATGACTTCCATGGTGGCGCCTACCAGCCGCTGCTGAGTTGCTATTACCAAAAAATCTGACTGGGATTATTAATGGGCTAATTCAAATGGAAGTGGGCAGTTAGGGTTAGATTTGCTCATTAGGGATAGTTGGAGATGCTTTTCTAGGCCCATTTTGAATTACACTATATCAGCAATTATAATTTAATAACAATATTTATAAGCTAAAGATTTGATTATTATTTCTATGTATTACTTATAAATTTATCTTCATCTCTTTGATTTTTAAAAAGGGAAATCAAATTGTTTTCTTGCTCCGTTAAAAAATATATTTTAGTATTTGAAATGATCTGTGATTTTTCCATAATTTATTAGAAGTATCCTAAACAATTTACTAAATAAATTAAATAGTCGTTTAGCTTGGAACTATAACTAGAAGTATAGTAATTACAAAATCTCTAGAATTATAATTTGGAGAAGCTTAAATGTAATATTCCAATAAAAGTCCATTAATATAATATGTTGATGCTAAAGAGATCATTAAAAAAGTGAACAATATTGTTAGTCAATTTTGTATGTGTTTCCTATAATAATAATAAATTACTCGTCGGAGACGTACATTATAAATTTAAATATATGCAAATTTTAAGGGGGATTTATTGTGTCTCAGAAGATTGACAATAATGAAAACATAATTTCGCTTCCTTTGGAGTGTCCTTTAAGCAGGCTTTGGCTTTGTTGACGGCTAATGGCAGCATGTATGCAAATCAACTTGGTTGCGCTGCTCATGCGAACGCATGGGAAAAACTACTTTGGCAGGAAATGCAAACAAGCGCTGCTCTTCCACACCCACACACTCGGGGAATTTTCCGTGAATTTTCCTCCGGCATTTGTCTAGTCTGTCGAGAGGCCGCAAGTGCAATCGCAAGGCACTTAGGCCGATGCGTAAACACAGCCATAATCTTGACTGTGGGGCAGCATATTAACGTTTTAAGGCATCATTATCGACTGGGATTCCAGCTTGAGCTGCCCATCATCCGCTGCGTTGGCTTTTTGCTCCCCATCCCCAAGACTCTGCCTACTCCCCATTGTTTGGCCTACTCGCATTCCACGGGGCCTCCTGGAATGCCTACGGGCACAGCCCCCTGGCAAACCCCCGCTGGCGGCTACCTCCGAAGGGGACATTAATAGGCCATAAATTGTAACTGTTATGCGCTGCTGCCTTTTAACGCAGCGGTCGACAGACGGCATGACCTCAGTTATCCCCGCGGAGGTGGGCCACCCATCCGGGCCCACTCGGCGGCCCCCACCGCTTTCAATTAGAGAGGTTATTTAGCTAAATCGCTACGCTTGTTGCCCGCGCTGTTGTTCCTGCGCGTGTTTCTGTAATTCAGGGGCGCGGGCGGAAATGGTGGCCGCAGCACTCGCTCCAGGACTCCCCGGGACTTCCCGGGACTTGCCCCAGGACCCCCAGGGAGCAGTCGAGTGCCGTCGGCAGCGGCTTAATTGAGCATTCCGCGAGTGCGGTTGGGCCGCCTCCTCAGGATCAGTCGTTCGCCGGCATTTATTCATTCATATTTACACCTCTCCACTGGAAGCAATTAGGCTAGGATTTTTTTTTAGGTTTTCTAAACTGTTTTTCCTTTTATTCATAATTTATTTTTTGCAAAAAGGAATCATGTCTAATTTATTTTTTAATCTCCTTTAAAATTTAATTTACCTTTAATGCTATCATTAATTAAAGTTTTTTAATCACATTAAATTTGTTGTAATAGAATAATTTTATAAATATCTTTAAGCTTAACTAATATATCTGTTAAAAAGTATTTTTAGATTAAACATAAAAAGTATTTCATTCTGAGCTGTAGACCTATAAGAAAAGAAAATGTCGTAAGGTTATAAGCAATTGGTTTAAAATTGAGAGTTTTACTAAGGTTTTACTATGCTAAATAAATAAAAATATTTTTCGTTCCTAGATTTTATCGTTAAAAAAACATTTAAACCTTTAATCTCCCCTCTTAATCTGAGCAATGATTTTTCTGGCAGTGCACTACCGAAACAGCAGCCTTAATTTGCGCTTCCACTGACTAATTTTCCACCTTTGATTTTCCCTCCTGCACAGTGATGGCTCACACGAAGACGCGGAGAAGCTATGGCTTTTTGCTGGTGCTCCTCGTCCTGGGCAGCGCCTGCGGCAGTTTGGTGGTTAGTGGCAGTGCCGCCAGTCCCGCCTCCAATGAACCAGGCGGCGGCGGCCTCTCCGAGCAGGTGGTGCTGGATCAACTTAGCGAGAGTGACCTGTATGGCAACAACAAGCGCGCCTGGCAGTCGCTGCAGAGTTCGTGGGGCAAGCGCTCATCCGGCGGAGATTCGGGAGATCCGGACATCTACATGACGGGACACTTTGTGCCGCTGGTGATTACAGATGGCACCAACACCATCGATTGGGAGACCTTCGAGAGGCTGGCCAGTGGACAGGCATCACCGCAGCAGCAGCAGCAGCAGCAACAGCCATCGCAGTCTGGTGAGGACTTGGATGAGCTGGGAGGCGAACCGGATGTGGAGAAGCGGGCCTGGAAGAGCATGAACGTGGCCTGGGGCAAGAGGCGGCAGGCGCAGGGCTGGAACAAGTTCAGGGGCGCCTGGGGCAAGCGCGAACCAACCTGGAACAACCTCAAGGGCATGTGGGGCAAGCGCGACCAGTGGCAGAAGCTGCACGGCGGCTGGGGCAAGCGCTCCCAGCTGACCGGCAACTAAGCCGGCACAGAAGCGAAGCAGGAACACTTAGCCCGACTTAATAATCCACCTGTATCTAATCGTACTTAGCATGTGTGTTGCCCCTGCGAAGGGGCTCCGTTCTCAGTGTCCATGTCGCATTAGGTTGTCCGGAGTAATCTCCCGGTCCCGGGCCACCGAAAGTCAATTCCGAAAATGTATGAAAGCGCTCGCCCGTCAAAATGGATAATGGATCCCGATGACATGCGATCCGGATCGCCGTCTCGATCAGCCAGTATTATACGCATTATATCAGTGTGTCTATAGTCAAATAATCACCTAGCACCTAGTTTCCAAGTATACAAGAGGACCTTTTCGAGGCATTCCGCTTTAATTTAGAAACGTTAACTAAGTTAATGAATTGTGCATATACATTTATACTTAAATATACATGAATACCTACCAAATGGCAACTATCAAAATTAAATACAAATACGTTGAAAGTATTATGAATGAGGGTGGATTTCAATGGGGAAGGGCAGGGGATACTTCAACTCCGTAAAGGCATTTTTAATAACATAAGTTATATTATTTTGTTTCAAATAGTCAAACTCAGCGATGACTTTTATGTCAGAAGCGTAGAATAGAAGATTCCATACTGTTCTAAAAAAGTAATCTATTAAAATGGTCTTTAAAAATATCAAACCCAAGGACTTGGCATGTTTCGTCGTGACTACGGTGGTGTTGTTCGTGTGCTTCACCCTGATCTCAGTCTTCTCGGGGTTCCTTCACGAGCCCCAGAGATATAAGACCATGATGGTGACCATCGTAATGGTGTTCTTTTGCCAGTACCTCATCTACGAGCCCATCCGGTTCCTTGTGATGGCCATCGACTATGCCACTTGGCCGGACGAGGATCAGCCCTACAAGGCGGAGAAGGGCATACCCAAGCCGAACCACATCGCCTATTTGAAGGTCCGACTGCGCAGTCTGCGCTCCGAGCTCCTAATCACCGAGAGGCACCAGAACGAGCAACTGAATCGGAGGTACAAGCACATTGCCGGGGACCTGTTGCTCTACGGGTCCTATTTCATTGCCCTCATGGTGGTGGTGGTGATGCAGGAGGACCAGTGCCTCTACTACAATACCAACAACATGCAGCGGCTCTTCATGGACAATACCTCGTACACCTTTGGCCTGTCGCAGGTTTATTTCATCTACCAGGTAAGTGAGGCTCTTTGGGGAAGTCACTCCCAAGTAAATGTATAAAGTAAAATAAATTTAATGACCCCTGGAAATACATTTTAACTCTTCGAACTCAAAGATCTTGAACCAAATTGTCGCCTTAAAATCTTCTGTTAATCCCAAATTCAACCTATCCATCCTAGATCCACTTTTACCTCAGGATAACCATGGTCGAAGCCTTTTTTACGCCAAACCTGTATGGTTACGAGGGCTGGTGGGCCATGGAGCAGTGGCAGAAGATCGGGGTGATTCGCTTGCGCCAGGTGCGTCCGGTGAACCCCCGCAATGGACTGGGTGTGCCGGAGTGGGACACCACCACGTACTCCCCCGAGTGGCGCCTCCCCTACCAACGGCTGCACTACACGGAGAAGTTCTGGCGAATCTACGACCCCTTCCGACCGGCCGAGTTCGAGGTCACCTTTCTCAATGGCCTGCTGCTCAATTTCCATCACTGGGGCTATTTGCTCAGGTACCCGGAACTAGCAGGCTACATAGTTCTCCTGATGAGTACGAAGGTTGGCAATATATCTTGCAACATAAAATATGTATTATACATTTCGTTTACCTCTAGGTAAACTGCCTGAAGCAGATAGAATACCTGAAAGCCTACAGTTGGCTGAATAAAAACACCTCGGCTCTGTTCATCGACTTCACCATGTACAATGCCGATATGAATGCCTTCACGGTGATCACTTTGCGAGTGGAGAACTCCCAGTTTGGCACCCAGCTTCCCCGGGCGCATGTGGACACCGTGAGGATGCTGGGCTCTGTGGAGACCAGGAGCGCCTTTGAGCTGTTCGTCCTGTTCGTTTACGCCATCCTCGTCATTCAGTTCGGGCGTGGGGTTTTTTCCAAGATCTGGCACGACAGGGCCGCCATCCGCGAGGCCTGGACCATGGTGGACCTAGTGATTATCATACTGAACATCTTCCTGCTGGGTCTGACGATAATGCGAGACATTGAGACGGACGATCTGTCCGAGCTGATCGAGACCAACACCAGGGGGCAGTACCTCGACTTCCAGCGTCCGCTGGTCCTCCATCAGGTGCTGGGCATCGTTAAGGGATTCCTGGTGGCCGTCACCACCATGCGGCTGTGGAAGGTGCTGCAGTTCGCCGCCGTTTTCCAGCACTTCACCCATACCCTCTTCTCCGCCTGGCGAGCCGTGGCCAGTCTGGCCGTGATCATCCTGGTGCTCCTCATGGGCATTGGCATCGCCCTGGCCGTGCCGAATGGGAACAATGCCGAGGTCTTCCATCACATCATCCAGGCCGTTATCACCTGTCTGTGGTAGGTATCTCCTCTCATCAGGTTCTCACCTTTTTGTAACGAATCTTCAACTTTCCTTGATTGGGATTTTAAACATTCGGTAGTTTATAATGTTATAAACCTCAATTAAATTAATGTTTTAGGTAGGTATAGATATATATTTTGATTTTGATAGGATATTCTTGTTCATTACTTTTAAAACTGCTTGAGTGCAAATGATTTCAGAGTACCTATTAAAATGTAGTCAAAATGTTAAATTAAATTACATCTTTCAGCTTAAATATAATAAGCAAACTAGAGTTCAATTTAAAACACGTTTATCTAAATTACTCTATTTAAACTTAGGTACTCGGTGGGCTTTAGCGGTGGCATCCAGCCTGCGGATTTCTTCCACGGAGGCCGCATCCTGGGGATCATACTTTACCTGGTGCTGGTCTTCCTGCTGGCCATTCTCCTGATGAACGTCTTCGCCTCCGTCATCTACGATTACTTCAATAAGACGGGGAGGGACTTGAAGGAGCAGACGGGCCGTAAGCAAATCACCTTTTGGGAGTTCCTGCGCATCGAGTACGTGGATGTGTGTGCCCGGTGGTTCCGATGCGTGCGCAAGAAGTACCATCCTCGGGGACGCACCGTGGCCCAGAATGTGGAGCGGAAGCTGCAGGAGCAGGAGGAGGAAAACAAAAACAAGTTGTCAAGGCCAAGGATCTCCGACGAGGAGCGGCATGCGGACTACCTGAGACGCGGCGAGCGGATGTTCAAGCTCATGGCCATCCTGAATGTCCAGGTGGAGATGCTGGAGCGTTTGGTGCTCGGCGACAAGGACGGTAATCTGCCGTCGCCACCGGCATCCGACTCCGATCCCGAGGATATGCCAGAACTGTATCGCAAGCGAAGCACCTATAGCCTGGGACAAAAGTAACACTTCCATAATGACTTTGCCATGATATAACTATAATGTTCTGGAGTTATTGAAGGTTTTACATTTAATTAAGGAATATTAAATACTACATTTCCCTTCGAGTATCTTTCAGACTTTGTGATTCTAGATGATGTTGTAAGTACCCCTTATCCGAGAATGGAAAGGTCTAACTCGTTGCGCAACTTTTTTTTAACAACTCTGTTAAAAATCGCATCAAAGCGTTTTCCATAGGCTGAACTTTCTTCTGTACTAAAGTTCACTTTTCCCGACCCTCTCGACCTCACCTCCGATCATTCCCCTTGGCTGAGCACCCACGGCTGTAAGAGGCAGCGATAAATGATTTAATTAAGCGAAGATTGTGACTTCAGTGTATTTTTTTTTTGCTGGGGGCGTGAATAACTCCACTAATTTCGGGGGTTACAAATTTTTGGGTACGCACGCTTTATTTCAATAAGCCGCGAGAGGGACAAATTGGCAACTACAGGCCCACCTGCTCCGCCGCCTGATGAAATGCCTGACGAAAGAGTGTGGAAAGAATTCCCCGGCAGTACCTCGAGGAGTCCCCACCAAGCTGGCGGCACTAATCGCTGCCGAAACGCACTGCAGACGTCTCAATGCCAGCAGCCAAGCGGCGATTTGAAACCGCGACTTGAAATTGTCTGACTGCAATTTGTCGCCACCGCTTGTAATGCCACCCACTCCAGGTGACGACATGTCTGCTGGCGGTGGGTTGGACCCCTATATAGTGCCCCGATCCGCAGGCGGCGCACTCAGTTGAAATGTTCGCGCTCCAGGGGAAGTTGCTCCCGGCCTTCGGCCTCTTTGTCGGTCTCTTTATAACCGTGTCAGCCGCCCAGGCACAGAATAAGTCAAGGGAATCGGAGTCCTGGAAGCCCATGCAGCCGCAGAAACGTCAGGCCATCGTGAAGTTGGACCCCCTCGGCTCTGCAGCAGCCAAGAGCTACGATCCTCCGCCGGAGTTTTACCGGGGACCGGGCTCAACGACCTCCAAGCTGGACAGCACAGCAGCTGGCTTTATATCCAAGCCGATTAGCTCGCTGCCTCCAGCTGGAGTGGGAGGAGGAGGACATGGTGGTTCCCACATTAGCAGCCTACATGAGAATCTCAGCGAGGCCTACGAGAAGTGGAAGCTGGGTGGAAATATTCAAGACCGGATTAGCGTGGGTGAGTCTAGAATATAAATCTTAAATTATATATTTATAAGTTAGTATTTATAACTAGAAAGTTATGACACTTTTTTATTTATCAAAAATTATCTCATATATTTTCTTTTAAGAAATGTAAATAATCAATTTGTAATAGAAATTATCCACATTTTCATTATGTTTTCCTTCTTTGGAGGTCACTTTCTCAATGAAATGAATACTATCAACATTTTCAATGCGTTTTATCTCAATGAAGGTCACTATGACGGCAGTGGAAGTGCTGGAAAAAGCTATGCCTATGATAGTCATCCATATCAGTACGACTACGGACCCTCTAATGGACACGGCTACGAACCAGGCCCAGCTCCTGGACACGGCTACTCCTCCAGCGGAGAGGCGGGAGTGCCGTACCATGTTTACAGACCCCGACCGGAGACGGGTCACTACCCTGGGCCACCTGTGGACTACTCCTACAGCTCGTATCCCATCGATTCCCACGAGATCGTCTCGCACAAAGGCTCGCCGGAACTTTCGCCCAAAGCCCTGCTGGCCAAGAGCTTCCTTATTCCGCTGGCCAGTGCCACCGTCCTGGGCATCGCCGCCGCCCTGATCAGTAATCCGCTCCTGCTGCAACTGGCTCCCGTTCCCGGCATTGGAGTAGGCGTGGGAGTCGGACCTTCAGTCGTCGGCAAGCGGAGAAGGAGAAGACAAGCTGTGAAGAGGGTTCCAAGGTCAGGGAGTTACTCGTTCTGATCTCTAAGCTTGAGTACTTTTCATCCTAAACGTTTATAAATCAGGAAATATTATAAAATAAAGTTATTATAATAAAGTTAAAAACATGTTTTTATTCAAAAAATAATTACCTATTACTTTAAAATTACATGAAATGAGAAAGTTATTATTTTCTTTCAACCTTAGGGATCTGGTGATTGTGGATTTTTGTATTTTAAACTACAAATTTGTCTCTTTTAAAATCTTCTCTTACAAGTGCATATTCAATTATGACAGACACCCTTTATTCGCTTTGCTCGCGATAAATACATATAGCATCCCACGATATCGGCATTATTACAGGGCTCTTTGAAGATAGAAAACAAATCCGGAATCAGTACTTCGAAAGCCTTTGTCTCGGTTGTTTGCTGCTAAGATGCTCAAGTTCCCGACTTACTTTTCGCTGGCAATCCCCATATTGGGTCTGTGTGGAACCGTGACAAGAGGTCAGGGAGCAGGACGGTCTGTATGCCTACTTCACGATCCGCCAAATCAGTGTGGAAAGTTCTGCCTGGAGGCACTGAAACCGATGCTCGATCACATAGCTATCCATCAGAACGAGTGGAGCAGCTGCGGTGCTCCGAACGAGACCCAGGCCAAGTTGGTTAGGATCGAGGATCAGCAGAAAGCTCTGAAGGATTACCTACTCAAGCTGAAGGAGTCGCTGGAGAAAAGGGAAGCCTCCTGGAAAAATGTTGTGCCCCTTGACTTAAAGACAAAACTCGATCGGATAGAGAAGCAACTGACGGACCTGCTGGAAGCTAAGTCAAAGGCCAAGGTTCCTGGTGTTTCTCCCCTGTTCCAACGGATCGGCGAAAGATTAATTTACGTGGAAAAAGCCAATCGTCGGAACTGGAATGCTGCTGAAGAATCCTGCCGGCTGATGGGCGGTCACCTGGCGACCATTCAGAATGATTCGGAGTTTAATGCTATTGTCAAAAAGCTGGAGGGGAGTACTAGCTACTGGCTGGGCCTCACAGACGTCAATACGGAGGGACAGTTTGTGTCCGTGGCCTCTGGCAAAACCGCAGCCTTCCTCAAGTGGAAGAGCGGCCAACCCAACAACCTACATGGCCGCGATCACTGTGTGGATATCTATAATGGCAATATGTATGACAGCGAATGTGGCGAAGAAGAAAATTATATTTGCGAGGCGGTGGAATAAGTAAAGTAATTAAAAAAAAACTAGTTAAAATGATTATCTATCTGTAAATGAAGGGCAGTATCCTATGATTAGATAGAGTCCCTGAAAATAGATTTATTGCGGATTAATAAAATAAAATAACAAATACTCTTTAAGCAGAATTATTGCTTAACCTGTTTATTGTGGTTATTTTTCTTTTAAATTTAAAAAAATAAAGAACAGAGAAAATCCAATTAAAGTGTAAAAAAACAAGGGGACACCCGGGTTTGAACCGGGGACCTCTCGATCTGCAGTCGAATGCTCTACCACTGAGCTATATCCCCATGTTGACACCGCGAGGCAACTTGCAAAAATGAAGCCCTCTGCTGGGGACACGTTTTCATACCCGTTCTTCATGGAGAGAAAGGGTATATTGTATTCGTTGAAAAGTTGGTAGTATCAAGAAGAAACAGTTTCCCACCTCATAAACTATTTGTATTCTTAACAAAGTTCATTAACCGACTAGATCTAGCCATGCTTGTCTGCATGTTCGAAAAGTGTTTTAGCCAGAGAGCTATGACTCAGCGTGAAGACTAAACAACCTACGTAGCCCAAGCTTACTCACAGTAGAAATCGCAAAAAATGCGACTTCACTTATTAAGAAACTACAGATAAATAAAGCCTCTCCAGTGACGTCAGCAACAGACAAATGGATAAGCACTCTTGTAAAGCGATAAGAAATTGTTAAGGAATCTCGCCAGCCTATTCTTTGAAAATGGTTAACAGATTAAGGGGTATCTGATAGCCGGAACACTGGGCAATAACTTTCCCTCGGGTTTTATATTGAGTGATTAGCTGCCCGCGGATCAACCCGGCTCGTTGGTCTAGAGGTATGATTCTCGCTTCGGGTGCGAGAGGTCCCGGGTTCAATTCCCGGACGAGCCCAAGTGAAGAAAGTACTTTTTTTTATTTAAAGGAAAATTTAATTTAAAAAAAGATGATTGTTTTAAAATTAAGAAAAAACTTTTAGCCCCTTTTTAAAACCACTAAAAGCAGATTATTTTTAAACTTGTTATAATATATACAAAATGTAGCCCTTTTGTTGAGGGTTCTAAAAACCTTTTTAAAAAGTTGATCCACTTTTCTTATCAGTTGGAATTTGTCTATTTTTGGCTGCTACATGCAATAAATAGCCAAAAACCAACCAAAACTGCAGCACTGCTCAAATAAAATATCTACACAACTTTACATGCATTTTACGCTACTTTTCTACACAACACAAAGAGCGACACCTATGTGACAAAAACGTTAAATCTTAATGGTATATTTTTGGTATATTTAGACTAACCATGACGGTATTTTGTTCTACGGTCACACTGAGCCACAGGCGCCAATTTCCCGGCATTTTCGCCATTTACTGACATTATTTTATATTTATACTCGCTTACAGACAATGAATTTCACCAGGAGCAATTGGTAAGTGCGTTGTTAATCACAAACCACTTGAAAAACTAACCCTCGAGTCCCCACAGCTCGCCGTTGAACAAGAATCCGGTGGTGCAGCGCAGCCTGGACTTGCGCTTGAGAGGCGCCCAGGCGAGACATTACCTCAAGTGGTGCTCCATAAATGTGGTGCTCCTGGCGGTGCTCCTCTTCGACATGTGGCAGGAGTGTCAACCCTTCTACCGGACCTACTGGTTCCTGGCGGAGTGCGCCATTACCAGCATGATAGCCCTGAGCGCGGTGGCCTGTTTCGGCAAATATTTGTGGTTATGGTTTGGCGGCGACCAGGTGATAGGAACCGATACCCAGAAGTGCCTGCTGGACGGCAAGGAAGGTGAGCAGGCCCCAGGCAGTCCAGCCTTTATGTACCATATCATCTAATCCCTTTATTTTTCCTAGACAACTCCTTTAGGACAGTCTGCGCCCGGGCCGTGAAGAAACCACGGAGCTACGAACCCGACACCGATGTGGAGGACGACATACCCATCATTAATTGGCACTCCTCTTTCGAGGACTCCTGCTGGGGCTCGCAGTCCATGCGCCGCAGTCCCAGTCCCACAAGAACGCCCCAGCAGACGAACCACAACACCTCCTACAACTCCTCAATGGTGCAGAACAACTCGCTAAATGCCAGCAACCTGAGCAACGAGTCCACCTACATGTCCCCGTATGCGGAAGTTCGTCGAGATGACTTCATAACCGATATCAGAAAGTTGCCCGCTATGATGAAGCAGGCAGAACGCGAGCGCAGCATGGTGGACAGCTCAGAGGCACCCAACGTCCAGAGCATGGGCTCGGCCAACTCCTTCTGGAACTACTGCAACAATGCGGCCTACATGCTGAAAACCACCATCTACCAGTTGTCGCCCGCGCCAGCTGTTTCCACGGAGAATGCTCCAACCTCCATTGAGGAGTTCGGTGGCTTCCAGTTCAGGGACAGCAATTCGGAGGTCATCAAGCGCATATCCACTGACAAACTGTCGCAATACGTGGCCAACCTGAGATTTGTAAGCAATCTGCTTTGGCTTTTTAACAAAATTTTAAATTTTAAACTTCTCGCAGTGGATTTCCACCACCATACTGCAGCGTTTGGTCAAGGAGATCAACCATGTGGACGACGTGTTCCGGCAGCGGGGTCTGTCTGACCTAAGGATCGGAGCTGTGAGTCTAGAGAGGCTGCGCAAAACAGCCGAGAACCAGCAGTTCGTGCAGACCTGTGCTCCCATGCTGCCCATGCTTTTGCCCTTCCTGGACACCTTCAGCAACCAGGAGTACCTGGTGCAACGCATTAAGGAACTGGCACAGGGTTCCTGCATAGCCGACTACCGCTGGAACTCGGGCAAAGCGCACAATGGGCAGGAGTGGGACGAGCACTTGCCCACCGATGCAGCTGTAAGTAGTGTTAATTAGGAAACTGCTTTTTTCTTTATTAATAACCCTATTTACTCTTCAGATATTGTTCCATTTATTCTGCGTGTACTTGGACAGCCAACTGATGCCGTTGCCGCAGGGCGGCGGGCGACCTTTCCACTCCCGCTACGTGCTCATCCGCGACGAGAAGCGCTCCACCAAGGACGTGGTGAACGCCGTGCACAACAAGGCCCACTGCGCCATTTTGACCACCAGCAACCAGCTCAACCCCAAGTTCAACTTCATCAGTGACAAGGAGCTGCACAATTGCGTGCACGACAGGAACAATCTGTTCTACGTGATCATTCAGTTCCTGATCTACATGCGCCAGCATCAGGAGTCGGCGCTAGAGTGCGTCAATCTGGGCAAGAGCGGCATCAACATCATGTGCGTCATCGAAGACTGAACTGCCCGCCAATCGGGATAACTGGCTATGACTACTTCTGTAACCACCACCTCTAAACACTCGTTATTTCTAAGCATCTTTCACTGACTCGACTATCGTTTGGTGCCAGCAGGTATTCCTCATCACTCGTTACTATTAAATTATGCATTTGTAATTATTAAGTTGACATACGACTGTTGTGGTTCCGCGGTTATCAGGTGTCGTGTGGCCTGCGGTCAGTGCAATTAACTTGTTTGGAAGTCAGGCGGCAAGATGGACTCGTGGACGGGTGTGTGCACAGGTGCCCGGCTTTAATTGCCCTGCCATGATTCTCACTATTGCCCAGTCAGTTGGGTGACCTGGTCAATGGCCCGGCCTGCGACTCCCACATGCTCGCCACTTTACACTTCCGAAAGTGACAAAATTAATGGTTTCCGCCGACGCTGTCGACATTTTGTCGAGTGAGAGACGTTGAGAAAATGCTCCAAAGTAGTGCGAAATGAAGGAGTCGCAAACACGGGCCCTCAAGGAAGTGTTGGCACTCCCGGAGAGGAGCCGAATGGCAGGATGGGCCCTCTCGACCGGCCGCATTACCATTTCTCTTGGCCATGCTCATTTCAGGGCTCTCTAGCTTGACGTTGAATCGGTTGGCTGGTTATTTTAATGCCACCCCCGCTCCCCAGGATGGCCGGATGGCTGGCACCTCGGGTGAGTAATGTGCCTGGGTTGTCAACTTTACACTTTTATCCCTCGCATTATATTTGCTTTACCTACACAAACACCCAACCCCCCAACGCCCAGCCACCCAACTTAACGCCCCTTTGTGTGTGTGTGTGGTGTGATATGTTTTCCTGATACTTTTTCTCAAGTTGTAAATTGGCTTAAAAATAATTTGTCAAAGCATTTCAGCCGGCGGAGATGCGATGCGATGCCTAAAATGGGAATTGGAGTTGGAACTTGGAACTTGGAGCAGCGCGGAGCCCGAGATGCTTGTCTCGAGCCATTTTCTTGTCACAATATTTGGACCCTCGGCTGATGGAGTGAAATTCCTTTAAAGAAACGCATGTGCGCGTCTTCATATCCAATTAGAAAAGTTTTCCTTCGACTGCTCCGTAATTGTGTTGATTAGTGCGGCTCGCTGGGTTGCTCCCGAGTGGGTGATGCCTGGGATTCGGGCGGATTCCCCTCCTAATACCCCGCTGTTGACAAAAGAAGGCTTCAGGCAGGGGGGATTGTGTGTGTCCCCAGCTGTTGGCACTTTAAAAAGAAATTCGCATTAAATTCGATTGGCAATCGTCTCACACTCCGGTTCAATGGGCATTTTCTTTACGACTTACACAAATTTTCATCTAATATCGCTTTGAAGCGGCTTAACTATCCTTGAGATGAGGACGTCGGGGGCGTGGATTGGGCGTTGGGCGGCGAGGAGAAGTCTGAGTGGGACACTTGTCGGCTGACGAAAGGGAAATCGATGAGAGGTGTTACAAATCCAATGACTGTAAACTATTTTATAAAGTCATTTTAATCTATAATATTTAAAACAGCATATAGGAATATGCTTTATGTAAATATAGTAATTTAAGAAATGTTCATGGCTTTATAACATCCTGGAGGTCTTAGAAAAGAGCCAAAAAAGGCTTTATAAATTTAGATATTAATTTATTCATTCAGTAATTTACTACATATTTATTTAATAATACACTTTACCAACATTAAGAGATTTTTTGATTATTTAAAATTAAATTGTACGGAAAATATAAAGTGTCCGTTTTTTTTTTTAATCCATAAAACACGCATTTAAATGAGATCAAAGCCGGGGAATTCGTGATATGAGAGAATGCTGAAAACATTAAAGGAGCCACCCGTCATTTTAATTTCATTGAGCTCCATAAAGCCCGATCAAACTGCGGACAGTGAAACTATTAAAATGATTTTATTATTCCGCCTCCGCCTGCCCGTTGGCCAGGCACTCACTTAGCCACCAAACTGAATCCGTGAATCCGTTGGCCCGGTCAACCAAATATTGACACACAATAAGCTGGTCGCCGTCCGGAGCTTTTACTTTTCGGCTTTCCTTTTTGGCTCCGCTTGTTTATTTATTTTGCCATCTACTCCGCCGGGGCATGGGACATTAATGAAAAAAATATTTTTGCCCATTATGCGCCAATATGGTCAGCCATATTTCGGTTTATTTAATTTTGCGCAAATAAAACGGAAGTGGCGTTTTTATTTCCCCCCGTCGTCTGGTGGCCTTCTCTTTCATTTTTTGTGGGGTGGCCCAGGAAAACGCGCTACATAAAATCCTGATGCTGATGCTGATGCCTTGCGACAATGTTCAAATACTGGGAATGTTGCGATTTTTTTTTTTTTTGTTAGCGCATATTTTCAAGCAAGCAATTTGGTGTAGCTCCAGTTTAAAGAGTCCTTGCTGGCGCGCCAGTTGCTAGCTTTCCCAAGCGGAGCTAAAAATGGAAATGGCTGTCGTTTCCTTTGAAACGGCGACTCACGATTCCCAACTACCGACCAGCGACCACCGACTCCGCCAACCAACGGCCATTAATGGCCGAAATGAGTTGCCATGCTCAGCTATTCTGCTATTCAGCTATTTGGCAGCAGCAGTTCTCGAAAACTTCGCCTGGATATGGCTTAAAGTCTCGCAGAGACATGCAACCGGATCGGCCATTGAAATATTAATTAGTCGTATAACCGCTTGGCCACTGGGAATTGCTGCAGTGCTCGCCCGACTGACGATTGCTGCAGTGCAACCACTCAAATCTGGTGCCACCTGGGCCACCTCCTCCTGCTCCGGCTCCTGCTCCTCCTCCTGCGGCTGCTCTCCTTCAACCCCCCACTGATAACTTACGCAACTAATCTGCGGCCTGGATGTGTGTACATACATAGATTCGTGCTTTGGGGGCTGCGGGGCCATTTGCATTTAATCGGATTTGAGCAGATTTCAGGTTGTTCTCCTGATTCCAGCAGCACGCAGCCGGGACCAGCTTCCAAAGTCCATTTGTTGTGTAATTTCCGTGTGCAGCATGAGTACTCCTGGCTGGCCGGCTGGCCGGCTGGCCGGCTGGCGGATGAGTGGACCACAAGCAGAACTAGTAAGCAAGTGGCATCATGACAAATTAACATGGGACAGGCTCTTTGTTCCAGACTCGATTGTTGATGCACTACCCTTAGTAGTTGCTTCCCTACTAAATAGTTCCTTTTAATAAAATGGTATTTGTCAGGATTTTTGTTGATGCCGATATGTATGTTCAAAAAATATTGTCTTTAAGAAAGTCAATTAACATAAAATGAAGCATTTTTAATTGCATTTTATTATATATATATTAAAAGCATAAATAAAGCTTATATTGTTTAATTAAATATAAAGGCATAGACATATTAATATTAATCCTTTTATTTAATACATATAAACTCATAGGTCAACAAATTGTTTAACTGGAAAATGTGCAAATTTCTTAGCCCCAGCTAGTAAAATATCTTAAATTTATTTAAACAGTGAAAAAAATAAAACCAATATGAGGTTTCTCTTAAGCCAAGCCAAGTAAAAAATGTATGCAATAATATTTCGTATCACAACATATTCCCCCAAGCAATTTGCAGGGTATGACAAGGGTATTCCCGAAACACCAACCTGTTCCACTAAGCTCTCATTGCGCGTGGGTAACGAACCGGAAATGTTCTTAGCATTTCCGCTTTATATCAAATATAAAAAATGACTGCTTTTAGACGTATTTGACAAAAGTTGTCTGTCACCCGCACTCACGCAGTCCGGGGATGCGAGTCCACATGCTCCGGCACCCACATATAGAGACATATAATTGCATAAATCAAACTCAAGCATGCAACATGAAAAATCGCATTAATTTATCCGCTCCCTGCTCATGCAGCCGCCGCCTATATGGGGCAGTGCCACGCCCGCTCCCCAGAAAGGCGCTGGGTAACATATCCGCTTATGTCAATTTTTTCCTACCACTCGGAGGCGGGCGATGGGACAGGCGGGCGGCATCATCAACGCTGCTCCTTGTGCTCCCCATCAGTTGTCACTGTCAGTTTTGGCTTCCCCTCCAGTGTTTTGTCACAGCTCCTGGCTCCTGGCAGTGGGACCTCCCACTTCTAACTCTCATGTCGCCCGGTTTGTTTGTTTAAATGCTACATTTACTTTATGGATTGTTGCTATATTTTTTCTTCAACTGGCACAGCCCCAAATGCCCGGGAATGCCGTATAAATTTCACGTCAATTTTCATACAGTGGGGGAGCTCAGCTGGGTGAGCCCTTGACGGATTGTGACCTGTCAGAACTTGCTTCCTTTTAATAACTTGCCCACACACACCCATTCGCCCACCGCACAGGATGTACGGCTACATCCGCTAATAACCGGGCTCTGGCTCGGTTTCCCTTTTTGCCCACTTTAAGTGTCCTGTTCACGCTACATATGTAGTTTAAAATTCCTCATAATTGGATTCCCAGCTTGCAAAGCCCATTTTTTATGGCCAGTCTCGGACCAAAGAGTAGCCGGCTGCATGTCAAAAGGATTTTACAGTTGACGCGTGCAAACCAAAGCTTTTGCCACCCAGCCAACCCACCAACTAGCCCACCAACTCACCCCCTGGATTCCGAGCCCAAGGCACTCATGCGGGGTCCTTTTTTTTTGGTGGGCCGCCCAGAGATGGCGGGATGAGCCTAACCCGGAACCCCACACATGTGTGAGCTGGGGATGTGATGATATGTTCCATTTCACACGGCAGCGGCAATCCTTTCGGCCGCACACAGACATGCCACGCTCCACATACTCCGGCCGCAGGAGCCGAGATTTATGCTTTCTTGTAAACAAAATAACGGACATGCCCGAGGCCGTTCGGCACAGGAACAGGACCTTCAAGGTGGCACTGGAGAATGGGAGGATGGGAGGAATCCTGGGCCATCCGGCTGACAGCGGGATTAGGCGCATGTAAACCTGCGTGTTCGATTTGCAGCTTTCTTGGCCCCATCCGCCTTTCAATCGGATCATCATGGCTGTGTGTCTGGCCTCAAATGCGGGATGAGATGTGCGTTGCCATAGACATTTTAATTATTCAGGGGTTTTTCGGAGAAGAGTTTGTTCGTCTGTCGGCATGTATCCCCCTTAATTTTCCCTTTTTTTGTGATGTTTTCCCTCCCCCTTACTTCCAGTGACTTTGCTTATGTTTCTTTAATAATGTGGGAATCATGCCCTAAATCGGAAATCAGTGCGTATACTTGATATGAATATAAAAGATATCGAGGCTGAAGTGGTGAAGTAAAGCGTTTATTCAAACACATCTTGTTATGGCTTAAAGACCATGAGTACCATGAATTCATGTTAAGAGCGTGTACTTGAGTTGAATATAAAAGATTTTAAAGGAAAAGGAAAAAGGTTTCTTTAAAGCAATCGTGCAAAAGAAAATACTATAAATAGTGTTTGGAAACCAGGCCCAGGATCAACAAAAATTTAAGCAGACTAAGTCCTTTCTTTTACAAAATTAAGAACAAATCTTAACGAAACAGGTTTCCCAGAGGCCACTTTAAAAATTTCTGATTTTCTAGGAATTACTTGGCACATGCTGGCAAACTTTTTGAAATTAAGACCATTTTCATTACGTTTATCGACTTCAGCACAGAACTGTGTGTTTCAGGGAATTTTCGGAAAGCAAATACCTTCCTTTGTTCCACTGACCAGATCCCGGAGATGTTTCCCAATTATGTCTAGACAATGGCCACCACCAATCCCCCAGTGCATCTGCATATTTGGTTTTACCTTCCTGTGTTTTTATTTATCAGACTGGGGACCCACGTGCGGAGGGCGGTACAGCCTTAGGCTTGCCTGCCATATGAAAATAAACCAATTTGCATATATTTTACATAGTGGGGGGGGGCAGGCGGAGATTTTCGTCGAAAGCTGGATATCTGGTCACTCATACGCCGCGTGTGCCACAGGTTGAAGGGAACGTGGAAAATAAAGGGAGGTGCAGCTTAATTAAAGTGAAAACTGAAAGGGCCATGGAGCTTGCAGCGTGAAAAATTCCTTAAAAATAGTTTTTCTTTCCTAAGTAGTTAGAAAGACGCACAAATAGGTATGATATTTTTTCTACATTTTTTGTTGATAAATTTTGTAAGGAAAGGAACAAATGAAATATATTTATATATAATATTATTATATTAGTTTACCCATCTTATAACTTCGAGCCAAAACATTTTATTATAATTATGTTTCCCCTTTTTAAAATCTCTCACAGAAACTTAAAAGCAACAGATGTACAAATAGGACTTAAGGTTTTTTAGATATTCTGTATTATTTAAGTTGTTTTTGGGTATTTTCTCGGTGTAGCTTCCAGAAGGCAAACCAATCGGAATCTCTGGCCCTTTTGGCTCTCAGCTTCGGTTTCGGTTTCAAGTTTGAGCTGGCTAATTGAGCAAATCCGCCCAAACGGCTTTTGTTGGCCCACTTCCGGTCGTCCTTGCCGGTGCGCGTAATTATAAATCAATTGTCGGCCGGGGCTTTATGGTCCTGATTTGCCTTTCCGTTTGAACACCATTCGGTAGTTGGAAAACGGAAGTCGAGAATCGGGTACCGCGAGATGTGGCAGCAAGTTGCGTGACATTTGGCCAATCCCTCGGGCGGTTTTCCCAGACTGTTCGTGCCTTTTCGCAGGTCTCTCTGTTTGCCATCGTCCAACGCCGCTCGTTTGCTTTCAATCTGCGTCTGGATGTTTTCAATTTCTTTGGGAATTTGTTTTTACGCAAAAAATCGAAGCGAGCGAATCAGCAGAATTCCATAACTCAGCGTTTGCCCACGGCCCACACAGCTGCAGATACA
Source organism: Drosophila biarmipes (assembly GCF_025231255.1). Classification (NCBI taxonomy): domain Eukaryota; kingdom Metazoa; phylum Arthropoda; class Insecta; order Diptera; family Drosophilidae; genus Drosophila; species Drosophila biarmipes. The sequence continues at coordinate 21,922,535 of NC_066613.1, read as the reverse complement.
GATACTCGGGCAGCTGCAGATACAGATACGGATTTATGTGTACCCGTACGTATAATGTTTTTTATGTGTTTATATTTGAAGCGTTCTTCCCCGCCGGCGGTTACTTCTTTGGCACGAGCATGGAGTGTCAGTCTGACTTCTGGTAAATATTTTCGCAGATTCGTACACCCGCGGCGGCTGTGGGAAATGGCCCCGTAAACGTTTAATAAAATATGATTTCAATTGATTCGAAACTCGCATTTAAACCGACTGTTGCTCCAGATATATACGTGAGCCGTCCCGCCGGCAATCAATAAAGCAAAAAACCAAATGCCCCAAAGAGAGACTCCTCCTCATCCGCATTGGCAGCCCGGATCCGCATCCGAATCCTTCGTCGCCGGTCCCCGGAGACTGGCGCTCGCCTTGACTTGGCCCTCGGTTATCCGCTTAGATCACTCAACTAAAAAACTCAATTTGCATATTAATATTATTTGGGTTTTTTTTTTGTTCGTTCCTGTTGTTTGGCCTTTCCTCAGCCTTTCATCCTTTTATCAAACAAAAAGAACAACAACGGGCGGAGAATCAACAGTAGTGAATTGAATTTGCTCTGCTCCGACGCCCTTTCGGTCGTCCTTTGATATGGCCAGGATCCGGGGCATAACCACACATGAGCAGCTGCTCCCAGGTGCATACTTTGGGGGAGTACCCTCCTCTCCCTCACACTGGGCGGTCCTGGAGCCTTGGATATCCTGCCTTGCGCCCACCTGGCGCACAAAGGCCGAGCTGTCAGTCAGTGTGTCAGGGCAATTTCGTTTTTATTGGAATTATGTCCGTGTTATTTTAGCATAATCATAAAAATGATTGTTTGCGGTCGTCCGTCGAGAGGAAAAGCAATGAAGCCAGTGGATTAGGAGAAGGATTTCGTTTTAAAGTGGAGCAAGGCGTTGAAATTTTCAATGAGGCTTTAAATCAATGCTTCTTAAGCCGTCAATATGTGAGTTTTAAGATATAAAAACACCTTAATCTAGATTACTTTGATAAGCTACTTAACGTGTTTCTTGAGATATTTATTATCAGATTTAATTTGAGATTTTAAAGGTAATTAATCACTTAAAAATGGAACCAGTTTTTATAAAATGATTCATTTATTTGTTATTCTGAATAACATTGTTATTTTAAGCTTATTAACAATAATATTTATCCATTTAAAAAGGACAAAAAGCTTTCGTCCGTACATACTATTTAACTTAATTGATTGAACTGACAATTATACGCAATTTAAAATGAAACTACGATATACGTATTGTTTTGACCAAATGTCATTGGATTGATTTGAAAGTAGAACTCATGCCAAAAAGCTTTAATAATTACGCCTTAATTAACTCCAAACTTTGGCACTTGATTGGAATTCCAAATCGAAAGCAAATCAGCGTTGCGGCTGGTTTCCTGACTGGCTTTTGGTTTTGGTTTCGATTTCGGCTTTATTTTGACAAACGCAAATGAAACTGAATAATTTATGATTGGGTCATGAATTTAATATTTCATCAGGCCGGCGGCAATTAAAATTAGAATATAAATGGGAGTCCATCCAGGGGGACGTCGTGCAGTCATGTTGTTCCATCGCTACAGGCCTCGTCTTCCCGGCGGAGAGTTGGCCCCGATGCCCTGGCCCGTGTCCCTTTACCGAATCCTGAACCACATAGCCTGGCCCCTGGAGGCGGATTCGGGTCGCTGGACCGTTTTCCTGGACCGAGTGCTGATTTTCCTGGGCTTTCTGGTCTTCTGCGAGCACAACGAGGTGGACTTCCATTACCTGATAGCAAATTGGCAGGATATGGACAACCTGCTGACAGGCATGCCCACATATCTGATTCTGGTGGAGATGCAGATACGCTGCTTTCAGCTGGCCTGGCACAAGGATCGCTTTCGGGGCCTGTTGCAGAGATTTTATGAGGAAATCTATGTGGCGGAGGAGTCGGAACCCCATTTGTTTGCCAGGATACAGAGGCAAATGAGGGCCACTAGGCTCAATTCGACCGTCTATCTGCTGGCCCTGTTCAATTTCCTTCTGGTCCCCGTGACGAATGTCATCTACCACCGTCGGGAAATGCTCTATAAGCAGGTGTATCCCTTCGACAACACGAAATTGCAGTTCTTCATCCCGCTCCTTGGACTCAACTTCTGGGTGGGCTTCGTCATCACCAGCATGCTCTTTGGCGAACTAAATGTCATGGGTGAGCTTATGATGCATTTAAATGCCCGATATGTCCAGCTGGGACAAGATCTTCGTCGTTCAGCCCAGCGGCTGCTGGAAAAAGGTGCCACTATAGACACAGCCTCCAGTTATCGGCGGGCCTTAACCCACGTCCTGCGGAGGAATGCAGCCCTGAGGAACTTTGGCCAGCGGATGGAGGAGGAGTTCAGTCTGCGTATCTTCGTCATGTTCGCTTTCAGCGCTGGTTTGCTCTGCGCCCTGTTTTTCAAGGCTTTTACGGTTGGTAATAGTACGGAAAACTTTTATATGGAATAGTACAGAATGCAACCACAAACTAAAATGTTACCTTCTTTGAAACAAATAATTTAAATGTAGAGTTTTAGAGAATTCCATCACAAATTCAAAGAGGTATGCCACGCTTAAATCGGCTTCAAATTATTCAAGTTATGGGATCTAGAAGTGCAGATTTGGGGTCCCATTTAGAATCCTTTGAAAATACGTAAAAATCGAACATGAAAATGGGCTAATATTTTGACCCTCTTTAAAAAAGATAATTTAAATGTTAGATAACAGAGAATTCGACCACAATTTCATAGAGGTATCCCACGTTTAAATCGGCTTCAAATTACTCAAGTTATTAAATTTAGAAGTGCAGATGTGGGCTGCCATACAAAATCCTTTGAAAATACGTAAAAATCGAACATGAAAATGGGCTAAAATTTTGATCTTCTTAAAAAAGGATGATTTAAATGTGAAATAACAGAGAATTCGACCACAATTTCATAGAGGTATCCCACGTATTAATCGGTTACCAGTAACTAAAGTTATGGGATCTAGAAATGCAGATTTGGGGTCCCATTCAGAATCCTTTGAAAGTACCGAAAAATAGAACATGAAAATGTGCTAAAATGTTGACCCTCTTTAAAAAGAATAATTTAAATGTTAATTTACAGAGAATTCAACCACAGATTCATAGAGGTATCCCACGTTTTAATCGGTTTCCAATAACTCAAGTTATTAAATTTAGAAGTGCAGATGTGGGCTCCCACACAAAATCCTTTGGAAATACGTAAAAATCGAACATAAAAATGTGCTAAAATTTTGAACCTCTTTAAAAAGAATAATTTAAATGTATAATTTGAGAGAATTCGGTCACAATTTCAAAGAGGTATGCCACGCTTAAATCGGTTTCAAAATATTCAAGTTATGGGGTCTAGAAGTGCAGATTTGGGGTCCCATACAAAATCCTTTGGAAATACTTAAAAATCTAACATGAAAATGTGCTAAAATTTTGACCCTCTTTAAAAAGGATAATTTAAATGTTAATTTACAGAGAATTCAACCACAGATTCATAGAGGTATCCCACGTTTTAATCGGTTTCCAATAACTCAAGTTATTAACTTTAGAAGTGCAGATGTGGGCTCCCACACAAAATCCTTTGGAAATACGTAAAAATCTAACATGAAAATGTGCTAAAATTTTGACCCTCTTTAAAAAGGATAATTTAAATGTTGAATAACAGAGAATTCGACCACAATTTCATAGAGGTATCCCACGTTTAAATCGGTTTCCAATAACTCAAGTTATGAAGCCTTGAAGTGTCTTTTTGGTTCCCATTTCGAAACTCAAATTTCCATAGATATTTATTTTTGGTCTGATAAATATCATGCGCCCGAATAATTTCTGATCTGAGGTCTTATTTACAGAACCCCTGGGGTAATGTGGCTTATATTGTGTGGTTCCTGGCCAAATTCATGGAGCTGCTGGCCCTGGGCATGCTGGGCTCTATTCTGCTCAAGACAGTAGGTGGTTTCTCTGTAACGTGTCTCCCCAAAGTCTATTTAAAACTTATAATACCTTCACAGACAGACGAACTGGGTATGATGTACTACACCGCTGACTGGGAGCAGGTTGTCCATCGGTCGGACAACGTTGGGGAGAATGTCAAACTGATGAAACTGGTGACTCTGGCCATCCAACTCAACTCAAGGCCCTTCTTCATAACCGGTCTGAATTATTTCCGCGTCAGTCTAACAGCAGTACTGAAAGTGGGTTACTTTTCGGATGATTTCATTTTGTTAGTTTATTGACTTTAGCTCCATAGATCATACAGGGCGCCTTTTCCTACTTTACGTTTCTAAATTCGATGCGGTGAACTGGATTCTGGATTGGCGGCATAATTGTGTTGCCAATCATTAGGAAGTTATACGTTTCCTGCCATCATTTGTGGCCTGACCCACGGCCATTTGTCCGCCCCGCAAACAGGATGCATTGCTCCACTCCCAATCGCCCGACCATTTACCTTTGTGTGCTGGATATCCGCTGACAACAATGGAGCTCTCGAGCGCATTAACACGTGCATGACTGTGATTTATGCACCGCCCACTGCAGGACCTAGTGCAACTGGAACTGCGACTGCAACTGCATCTGCCATTCGGAGCATCATCAATCCACTGGATCTGCACTCTCTCGACTCCTAAGCAGCACATTTAGGACGGTGCGAAATGTGGTGCTGCGTTGACAGCTGCAATCCGAAGACGTTACCCGGCATATATCCATATCGATATCCATATAGCCATAACTGTCAGCCATGACGGAGTGGCAGCAATTGGCAGGGGAGAGCGGCAGCCCCAGATACCGTGTCAGTATATATATATCCACCGATTGGAGGGTGGAGTACATTCCCATCTCCACTAGCCATGGCACAATGCAATATATTCACTATACCAGCGCTTACAGCAGTGCTCAAAATAATAGATGTAATGGCAGGCTTTGAATAAAATATGAGTTTCTTGGAAACTTATAAAGAGTTTAAAAAAACTTTCCTCTAAATATTTGTATACCTAATAAATATTTTTAAACCCAGATTTTGGATAAATAGATTTATTCTTATATCTTTGTTAGATCTAGGAAACTAAGACAAAATATGGCAAAATATACTTTTCCTACCACTTGCCATCTGCCAAGGACTATTGTTTTGAGCACAGATGCCATATAGAGAAAGCATGCAAACTCCGTCTGTGTGTATATGTGTGGATACATAAATCGGGGAAAATGTCGTTACAAATATTTTATAACAGGAAATCCGTTATTTATACGCACATTGTGCTGGCAGTGGGGAGAAATGGGGAAAGTGGGGCTGGGATGTTGGCCTGGTGGGCTGGTAGTAGGTGGCTCGGTGCTGAAGGAGATCAGCAGAATGCAAAGGCAGCTTCAATCGGCACTTGGAAAATATGAATGAATGTTGTTTGCCCGTCGCTCGACAGTCCTGCGGTCCTGAAGCTCTCAACCAAACCCCCCTTCTAGAGACCATCAATTGCCTGATTGAAGCGACAAAATGCGAAATCCTTATGAATTGGCTACAATTTTATTTATTATTACTCGTTTTATTTGCTGCCTTCTACTTGGAGTAGATGCACTGCAAAAAATCCAAGCAATAGCACTCATATATCAATCCATACAAAATTATATAACCTCTTAGAAATGGTACTATTCAAAGAACTTTAAAAATGTTACTTGTTATTGCAAGAAATCTTGGTATGTTTTAAGTGATATTATTTAGAGTGTACTTGAATAGGAGATCCTTTCTCCCGGCTCAATCCCAGTCACTGGCACCTCCCCAACTTCTTTCAATATTTCCAATCTTCTCCACCGTCTTCACAATGCAGTTCTGCAGTTCCGGCGACGAACGACTTGTTTTGAGCCAAACAAAATGACGTTCCCAAGGCGATTCCATTATGCTGGCCTGCAAAATGTTGGCAAATTGCAAGCGCGCAATTGATATTGGCTCTGTGGATTGTGTGAACAAAGTGTCAATACCGTCAGCTAAAGCAATAATAACAAAAAAAGAGCAAAGCATTGCCAAGGGGCAACGCTGGAAATGCATAACTTTTCGTATAATTTGAATGGTAAACTAATAATTGCTTCCATGATGGCAAAATAACAATACAAATTTGCGTCAGTAAAGGCCAATTATATTTGGAAGCTTGGGAAAATAATTATTTTTTAGAAAAGTGGGTCAAGGCATTTTCAAAAGAGAGACATGCACCCTACTTGTTGTAAGTCTCTCTTTATATTTTTAATACTCTTTTAAAAAATATTTGAATCTTATGTTTTTCAGTGGTTTTCCTTATAAGATTTCGTAATCAACTTATTTTTCTGACAAGGCATTTCTCTTCCCAAGTCATTAGTAATGTTAAAATCTATGCATCTAGTTAACTGGAGATAAATTGTATTTTGTTTTGTAGCTATTCTAGAAAGTTTCAAAATTACAAGTTAGTTCGTATTGCTTAGAAATGGCCAGAATCCTCGCCAGCTGGCTGTGGGTCCTTCGAAAGATTCGCCTGCACTACGATGTGATCGGTCATATTGCCGCAATCTGCTTTCTTGTGCTGGGTGTCCTGGACTATGGGTACTCCTTCCACGGAAGGGACCTCCTCTGGTGGCGGCAAAAGGTGCTGCAGGAGGAGATAACTCCCCTGTCTGTACTTCTACACATTGGTGGCGTGAAGATTGCCATTATCCTGGTCCTCACCATGTGGAGCTATACTCGTCAAGCGGCAGAGAGGCGTTGGCAGAGACAACGGGACATGCCCATCACTTGTGTTCGCAAGCGGTACTGCCGTTTCCTAATTATGCGCCTGCTGGCGTCCTTGGACCAGCTCATCCACCATCACCCTCGAATGGAGGACTTCCTGGAGCGGCACAAGGACTTCGCCGATGCAGTGGAGCTCTTTCGCTGGCAGGCTCGAAAGCTCTTCGAACGAACGGATCTGCAACTCTGCCTGCCACTCCATGAGGTTCTTTCAGTGGATGATCAGCAGGAGCAGGACCTCCTCCACCAGGGCTACGATGAGAAATTACAGCGGCTGCGGGAAATGGACATTCACATGATGGTCTACGAAAACTGAAGGGGTTGGGGTTGTTACAAAACCGCTTTACCAGTTGCCAAACTTTTTAATTGGGTTTCGGCAACAATCTTGGGTTGGCTGTTGTTAATTTCACTTTGCCAACATGTTAATTTTAATGCAGCACACGCGTGTGAGTGGGGTTCCCAGGTCCCCGAAGTGGCAGGTCCTCCTCCCTTTGCCCAGATAACTTCGCTGGAGTGCGGATGGGGCAGATGTCATGGTATCCTCGATGGCAGCTGGGCTTGAATTAAAGTTTCCTCACAAAAAATCGATGTGTTATTTAAATTATATTATCTTAATTAATGCAGAAATAATAGAATGATATTGTATAGTCTTTTCCATACGCTATTTATATTTATGTGGTTTAACAATTCTCTACTTGATATAGTAATTTTTAAAATAATAAAATTATGTTTCTATATTAAAGAAATATGCCAGGCTGATCTGAATTATCGTACTCAAGAGCCTTACGATCATCAGGCAGTAAAGGATTATAGCGATATCCTGGGGGTGGTTCCAGGGGTGGTCGCTTAGGAGGTGGTCTCAGGGGTGGCGGTCTTTGGGGTGGTGGTTGCGAGGATAACATCTCATTCCCTTGGCCACCACCCTGCCTCCTCCAATGACCCACTGGGCGCAGTTTCACAGGTGGTGCCGAGTGCACCGGATTCTGCTGGTAGAAGTGCTTGTGGATGGTGACTGGCCTTAAGGCCAGCTTCAGCTTCTCCTCCTGTTTGTGGGCCAGCCACCTCTTGTGCTCGAAGGCATTTACGTTTCTTTTGACCCCGAACACCAGGTGCAGGAAGGGCTTGACCAGCACACTCAGCGCGACAAAGCCCAGGAAGCCAAAGACGGCGGGTGAGATCAGGGTGAAGAGGAACACGCCCAGTGTGAAGGGATTGAGGACCGTGAAGAAGGCCACGAATTTCACGAAAGGATACAACACCTGACCCACGTGGCTCATGTACTCCTTCTTCTTTTTCTTGAAGATGCTGTTGTGCCTCAGCAGATACTTGATCTTGCTCAAGGGACGAAAGGTAGTGGTGGTGGTTTTTGGTTTTTTGGTGGTGGTGGTGGTGGTGATCAAGGCGTCCAGTAAGGCTGTGGGTATGGTTTGCACTGGCACCTGGTTGGCCGGGGGATAGGGATACCCATGGGGATGGTGGTAGTGCGGCGACTTGGTGGGGTTGGCGAAGATCACTTGGCCGGGCTGGAAAATGGAGTGCTGGTCGTGCTCTTCCGGTTTTTGTTGCTTCTTCCGCTTCTTCCGCTTGCCCTTCTTCTTCTTTTTCTTGTCGCCCTTGTGCTTCTTCCTCTTCCGCTTCTTACGTCTCTTCTTCCGCTTTTTCCGGCGACGGCGACGTGTGCGTTTCCGGCGTCGGCGTATTCGTTTCCTTCTGCGGCGAATGCGTTTCCGTCTCCGCTTCTGACTTTGCTTGGCCCGAGATTCGGGTTTTAGCTCGGCCTTGTGTTCGGCTAGGGCATCCGAGGATTTAATGGGTTTTTCCACCAGATAACCCTCTTTAAGATCCTTTTTTATGAGATCTTCTACCAGGGTTCCCACTATATGAAAAGGTTTCACCGTAGTGGTGTGTTTATTTGCCTTAATGTAGTCCTTTTCCAGTTCTTGCAGCACAAGAAAGGGCTTTACGGTTGTGGTCTTGAGCTCATAAGCCTTTTGATCCTTGTACAATTGTTGCAGGACATGAAAACTAGTGTTTGGATGGGCCTGCAGCCGCTGAGCCTCCTGCTCCTGCTCCCAGCCCAAGTGCTGGAGGATACTGAAGGGCTTCGCTGTGGTTGTGCGCCGCCATTTCGCCTCAAAGTCGTGCTGCAGTTGATCGAAAACATGGAACATGGGCTTCCCCCGGACGAGTTCGCGCCCCTCGACCTCCCCGGGGTGCCTGGAAGGGGGCGTGGTCGTCAGTGGCAGTGGCAGTTGTGCACACAAAGTTTCGTATATTTTTGCAAAATTAAAAACAGGGAGAACCGGGCCGCTAAACTCCAACTTTGCTAATCCATCACGCCCGTGGCTGCGTGCCGTACCACAGTTTTGTGCGAGGAAAATCAACAGAAATGTGGCAAAGTTGCTAACACTTTTGGCACTTCGTCCCTTCGTCCCCATTTCGATTCATTTTGCCGGCGGAGAAGTCCTTCCACGTCCTTTCTCCCTTTTTGGCTTTGCGATTGAGTTTGATGTTTGATTTAATTTCAGCCTCCACTCCAGCGCTGGCCAACTACAACTAAAGTCCGGCTCTTGGCCATTGCCACTTCATCAGCTCGGGGAGCTGGGAAACTCGGTAACTCGGGGAACTCGCCAACTTGGCCAACTTGTTGAGCCCGTCGACGGGGTCAAAAAGGGGAGCAGGGCCCATTTCACTTTTCGCCGACTCTTGATTTCTGGTTTTCCGTTCTGTTCTGCTCAGCGCTGTGCTGTTCTGGCTTGTTTTCGCTCCTCCCCGGAGTTTCTTCGCATAAAAGTAAAATTTATTACTACTTAGTACATTATCAACGGGCTCTGCTACTCGCTTTCGGTGCTTTTCCCCCAAACCCCAGCCATGTTATGACAAATTCCCCTACAGCCAAAACAACTTGCAAAGCACTTAATTATGTTTTGGGCACAAAAACCGAAAACTGCCGGCCGCCAAGAAGCGGGGGAAAACGAGGCCGAGACTATCACAACACAAATTATGTGAACTGCCATGCAAAAGACTTTGGAAAGTACTTCGTGGCCAATTGCAGTTCCCATTTTGTTGCCGCTTTTTGGGACCGCCAAACTTTTGCCTGGCCAACATGCACATTCACAAGCAGATTTATAGGTATTCTCTGGGGTCGCCGACCTCTGAAAAACGATGTTTGGACTTTGGAAGTACGTTTTATAAATTGCGAACTTTGTTTTTGATTTTAAAAATCAAAGTTTTTGACTTTGTGTTACTTTTCTAAAGAATTTTTATTCATTTATTAAACGAAATCTTTATTTCATCACTTTCTAGTGATAATAAGATCATTTTGAAAGTGGATTTAATACCCTCTGTAAGGCTATGAAAATGGTTTATTTTTATGACTTTTGGCTGGGGTCCGACAAAAAATTCCGCCTGTTTTGGGGGCGACATGTGCTCTGGTTTTTGGCTGTTCGCCCATTACAAGTGCTTACAACATTAACGTTATGCTATCTGCAGTGAATGCCACTTTGAATTGCCATTATCCTAATTGTTTATTATGGATTTTGATCGGATACTGCGCTGGCATAATGCCTACGTTTTACGATCCAATCTTTCACATTAATAACAAATGAGCCGGGGGACAGGTGTCGATAAGAGAGTTTCCCTATCATTGCGATTGTATGTAAAATAAAGTGTAAAGTGCTCGGAAAAATGGTATATGGTAATGGTATCCCTTGTCCCACCCGCTGAAAGCGACCTGCAGCACTTATATTGACAATTAAGGAAGGCATGCAATTTGAACAATTTGCGGCAGGGGGACTTGATTGGCATGCTGTGACCTCGTCCTGCGGATTGGCCATCTCCACGTTGTCATGACGAGCAGCTGGCCAACTCAATTTGATTGCAATTTCGCCTGAACACTATAATTTACAGAAAAGTTGAAAAGGGAGAGGAAAAACAGAATAATTAAGGTGGTCACTGTCTCCATTATACCGGTTAGTAAATATTAAATCAAGAACACAAAGGGAAATCATTAGTGAGGCTTTAAAGTAAACCTAAGGCATAAGTTAAACCTTGAACTTACAACAGGTTTAATATGCGATTTTATTTCAACAAAAACATTTTTCTAAATTCTTTCTAGTATATTATTTATTTATATTCACAATAATTATATATTTAAAATTAAACTATGCATTTTTTTTCTTATTACTTAAATATACATATACAATTATTTGACAATTCATTGTCCAACTAAATCTCATATTTATGAATTTTAAATGTCATTATCGTTAGTTCAATGGCTTATGATACTGATTGCATATGTTTGCATTTAATGACCAATAAATGCAAATATTGTTTATTGGAAACTCTATATTAGCAGCATAAACCGCTGATAGCCGCTTTGATAAGATATTTTCTTTGTGCACGAGTATTCCGAGAGCAGAATGTCAAACCGATAGGAATTTCAATATTGGTCGTTGAGAAAGCCACAAAGGTTTAAAATACATATATTTTTCTGGACAGTATGCAGCGTTTGCTCCGGGGATGCCGTTCCATGCACATGTCATCCGTGCTCCGGACTGGAGGCCAGATGGACGCCTGCGCCATGAGGGATACGCTGAAGTTTGAGTTCTCGGCGGACAACCAGCGGAGGGTCAAGGCCCTTTTGGCCTGGTATCCGGAGCCGGAGTGGAAGGGAGCCCTGCTGCCGCTTCTGGACATTGCCCAGCGCCAGCAGGGTTGGCTGTCGATCAGTGCCGTTCAGGCCGTGGCCGAGATTATCAAAGTGGACCCCATGAAGGCCTTCGAGGCGGCCCAGTTCTACACCATGTTCTTCATGAAGCCGCGTGGCAAGTATGTGGTCAGTGTTTGCACCTCGACGCCTTGCAAGTTGCGCGGGGGCGATGAGATCTTCGAGGCCTGCAAGAAGGCCCTCAATCTGGTGCACGGACAGACCACTCCGGATATGCAGTTCACGCTGAAGGAGGATTACTGCATGGGCGCCTGTGTGAATGCGCCCGTTCTGGCGGTCAACGATGATATGTACGAGGACCTCGATGAGAAGAGTCTGGCCGACATCCTGGCGAAGCTTCGGAGTGATAAGCTGCCTCCCGCTGGTCCGCAGAACGGGAGATGTGCCAGCGAGCCCAAGGGCGGACCCACCACATTGAAGAGCCCGCCTCCGCCGCCCGGCTTCATGATGCAGGATCTGCCTGATCCGAAGACCAAGAAGTGCCAGTAGCCATTGATTAAGTCTTAAAGCAATAAATTCCGCCTGCCAACGGGAAAGCAATTCGCGCCCCTCTGACTTGCGAAGGGTTCCGGGGTTCAGGGGTCAGGGGCTAGCAGGCCAACAGCTGTTGTTTTGCTAAGCTCCTGCTCAGCGTCCTCCGTGCGCTGCCACTGCACTTTATCCCTGGCCAAAGGACATGCTCAGGATTTCTGCAGCGCTGGCACAATAAACAGACGGCAGCAATGACAAAACAACAGGACAACACAAGATAGGGGCTGTGATGGGTGGCGGCGAAGTTTGAATGCCCTATTATTCTGGTTATTTAAAGGAAAGAAATGTAAAGATATGGGAATATTCAAGTATTTTAAGGGTTTTCAATTTGAATTTTATTATAAAACTATTTTTGATATTAATGAAGAACGTTTGAAGTAAATACGATTACCAAAACTTGTTTTATTGACCCTCAAATAATATTTAAGTTTGTTTTAAGCGTGGTTTTTATATAAATTTAAACATGAATAAGCAGATAATTATATATTCTAAAGATAATATATTTCAATTCATTTTTAAACATTTTTGAAGTTTGTCATTTTTGTATTATTGGGGGACGATACATTTTAATAGCTAATATCATTTTTGTGTTAGATACCATTTTATTTAAGAAAGGGGATTAACACGACGGCTTGGTTTGATGATAAATCCAACGAATATTCCTCCGACTGATTTGAATAACCTTGCGGCAAGGGTATAGCCAAGCCCCATGTCCTGTCAGCTATTCCGGCAAGCAATTCGCTTTGGTCCTGTCCGTTCGCCTTCACCCTTTCGCCACCTCCTGGCTGGCCCCACCCGCTTGCCACTCCCAGTGGCCACGCCCCTCCTGCGGTTTGACCCCGGCACCCGGCCTGCATTCCAATAAAATGCTGCCAGTGGGGAACAAGCCGCGCAACGAGCAGCAAACAACTGGCAACTGGAAAAGCTGGCGGCGATGGCAACAACCCGATATTGTTTTGGCCAAAATAGTTTTAATTGTTGCCTGCTCCCCAGCCATCATGGCTTTGCCATCGCTGGTGCGCCCTTGCTTTGCCACTCGCACAGTCAAATTACAATGGATATTTTTGAGTTTTCATAAATCTGTTTGTCGCCCACTTCAATGGCCATCAACAAGCGGTTGCCAGCTGAAATGCCAGCTTGGCCAGCCACCAGGCTTTTCCCCATTTCCCACCGCACTTTTCGCCCCACCCACTCAGCCAGCCCCTTTTCCCATTTCCCAATCCTCTCACCGCCTGTCCCTGAGCATGGTGTTGAATTTTTAAATGAAAATTGTTGCTATTGAAAGTTTTTAATTTGTGTGCGTGCGTTTTAATTTTATTTCGCGTGGGTGATATAGTCATCAAAAGGTTGGGTCATATGACTTTGGCAGACCCTTTGTCTTTCTTTTTTTAATATTCAATATAGTATGTTATTATACATTTTAAAACTGTTTCGCAGGTCAGAATAAAATATCAATATTACAATTTTAAAAGAAAAAAGAGGTTCCTATAACTAAAATACATATTTTTACAGACAACATTCAGCCATGATTACAATTTGTTTTTCAATAAAGTGCTTATATATTTTATTGTGCCTAATTTATGTTAAATCTTCAAGTTAAATTGCTTTTGTATTTTTAATGGCCTGCTCTACATGCTATTTTCCCCTGCTTATGTTGAAAACATTATTAATAATTCATAGAGGTCTCCTCAAAGGAATTAAAAACAATAATTTAATTAGGTGCGAAGTCGAAATGTTGATTGTGTGTCACGTAATCGCACCGAGGCCTGTTTTAAATGAATTACGATCCGTGGGGTTGGCGGCGCATACTTAACATTTTGCGTACGATCCGTGAAGCCTCGAATGGACTACTTTGTATTTCTAATTGCAGCCTAGGGTGTGTAATGTTCTGTTCGACAAAGGACTCCATTTTTCCGGCTCTTCCGTTAAGTTGTCCCCCGGCTCGCTGGCGGGGTCGCATTTTGCGTGATTTTCGCCAGCAAAAACGGCACCTTTGGGAAATTAATATCGTTTTTCGAGGGCGGGAGGAGGTCGGTGCTCGGAGGCACGAGGCCAGGACACCAGGAGCATGGCAACCGAATCACGTGGCTGGTCCGCGTGAGCTGCCGCCTGAACTTTCTGCGGCCACGTTGCACGTCCACGCCCCCAATCCGCTGCCGATCCGCTCCACCGCCCACGGGTCAGGGCTTTGTTTCAGTTGCCGTTGCTGTCGTTGACAACTTTTGTTTGTGGCCCCCGAGCACCCAGCTTCCTGCCCCCTTCCCCCTGCGCACCGCTTACCGCACTCATAACTGCCGGGAGTCCTGGATGTCCTTGCAGATTGCATGGCCTTTGACCCCCCTCCCATGCGCTTTGCGTAACTGCGCGTTCCTTATTACTTTTTTGGCCATTTTTTTGCGCAATTACTCGTTACATTATTGCATTTCCTACTGCTGATATACACGCATAGTTGACCGAGTCCGCCGCCCAAAAGGATGTTCCCCCGGCCAGAGCGAAATAATTAGAAAACATCTCTGGCAGCGGAGGGGAAAAGGATAAAGGATGCGCCTGGTGGCCACTTGCAATTGCCACTTCTGTGCATCTGAATGAGTTGCATTTTAGCATTTTCTCCGCTTTCGCCCCGCGGCTTTGACGCCCTCCGAAAAAAGTTTTCATTTGCATGTTTTTAGTTAATTGAATTTATGCAGAACTTTCCGCTTTGGTGCTCTGGGCAACGGCATTTATATAAGCGCCAACTGGCTCAAAATATTAAGCATACGCCCCGTCGGTCCGCCGGGCTTATTAGCCGCGCTTCTGGCCCCAAGTTTCCATAGAGCTCTCTCTATCTCTGTCTGGTACAGCCGGGCAAAAGCCATTTAGCGGGTCGACTGACTCTTTGACTTGGCCATCTGCGGATGGCTTCCTCTCGGTGGCTTTGATTTCCTTTTATGTGCCAGCCATAAAGTCCAAAGAGTCGGCAGCCAAAGGCAGCATCAACTTTATTACATTCCAGGAACAGGAACAGGAGCAGCAGCAGGAGCCCGGGCATCGCTGGAAGCCATGTCATCAGCTGGCCATAAATGCCTCCGCTGCTTGCCCCAAGCTCCGTTGTTACACGAAGAATATTCAAGAATTTCACATCTATAGTTTTTAATAAAAATGATCAAATTTCCTTAAAAAGATAGTGAAGATATTTTATATACCCACCTATTTTCATAGCTTGAATTATAATTTTCTTTCAAAATAAAAACATTTCCTTTTAAAACTAGTGAAGAATTTCATTTAAGTTTGACTATTAATTTAAAAAAATATTATTTTTCCAATACTGAATTAATTTATAAAATCAAATAAGTTTAAGAAATAAAAAATCAAAATTACTTTTTCATATTAATAAAAATATTCTATTGTAAACCCCCTTAACATCCAAACTATTCTTTATCTATATAATTTTTTCTCTGTGTACCTTTCACACATGCCAATGCGACGACTTGACGGCTTTTTAGTGCGTTGTCAGCCGCATTTAAATTTGATTTTTATTAAGCGCAGAAATCAAAGTGGAAAATTTATCTTCGGTCCCGCCCATAATGGTTGTATATCTGAGCCAGCCGGGAGTATTTCAGGCTATTTTCTCCGCTCATCCTCGGCGCAGACTCTCGTATATAAAAGCAATTTTATTGTTCAAGTTGTGCTGCTCGATAGGATAAGCCCCTCATTTATGCCCGTTGCCCGGCAACATGTTGCCTCTGCTGAAGTTGCCTCGTTCGGTTGCCTATTGCCACACCCTCACACCGCCGCCCCCATCTGCCCCGCCCCTTGCAACCGCCCCAAGTGGGAGTGGCAGGCGGTAACTATTAAAGTGCTGTTAACTTTATTATTTCGAGCACTTGTTGTATAATGTGGCAACGCTGTCATGGCAACTTGGAGCCACAGTTTTCTGGGGGAAAGAAACAAAGAGCAGCAGCAGGACGAGGAAGGCGGGGAGCTGGAAGGACGAGTACGAGGACGAGGACGAGGACCCAAGTCATAATTTGTCAAAAGATGCTTGGCAAATATTTGTTACAAAATACGTTTTCTATGCTCAGCTTCCCCACTTCATAACGCAAGTTTTGCTGATGTAAATTCTTGACTTGCTCCTCGCCCCTCTCATAAAATATATTACTTTTAACTTTATTTCTCACAAGTGGCTCGGTTAGAAAAGTTGCTTGATTTAAAAGAAAATATGATTAAACTAGGTATTCAGCTTCATTGCTTTTCTTTTTAATTAAAACATCGATAGGCGTGATGGCGTTTAAATTTTATTCGTTTTTTATTCGTTTTTTAATAAGATTTTGGCATAACTAGTTTAATTTGCCCTAATAAAATTTAATATTCGTAAAATATTGGTAGTAAACTTGGATTTTCCTGGAGTCCGACACACTTTATGACATAAAAAGCTTAACAGGAAAATTATTTAAATAAATTGACAGTGAAGTCTGCCGGGCATTTGCATTTATATTTAGTTATGAAATTTAAGATTGTTTAAATGATAAAATGTCTGCAGGGAACCCTTTTGCTTTTGTCAAGTCTTTGCAATTTATTTAGTGACATTTAGTACATTTTTGCGACTCAATATATGTAACTAGTACTTATAAAATGACTTTGGCTAACAGCATCTTATATTAGAAACTTATCTGTGGTATATTTCGATAAATAATGCACTTGATTCACGATTTGGTTGCCGAGTTGTATTCTTATTTCGAGCCGCGATGCCCAGTCGCAACCCTTGAGTATTGAATATCAACAAGAATTGCGTTTGGACAATCATAGCTAAAAATCGAATTAACCAAATATTTATTTTGTTTCGCTCCGCGGCGAAAGCTTTTGTATCCGGGTCCGGGCTGGCTGTGGGAACCTGACCAGGCTGCTCCCGGGATATCGACTGACACTCGCTCTCTGCCTGGGGGAAAATCGCTGGGAGGGTCGGAAAATCAAGGGGGTAAATGGGAGCATTGTCAGCTGCGCTCCAATTTTCCATTTTCGTTGCTCGTCTGCATTACAAGTGAACTTTTTCGCTTGCAACTTAATACCGAGATGGCGATGCGATGGCAATGGCGATGGCGATGGCGATGACGATAGCGCTGCTTGCTTAAAGTCTTTCACTCTATTATAGTCAAACACACCCAGCCAGGGGATGTGTACTCCCTGTATCTATATGGTATGGTACAGGGGGGGATATAGTGGGGAGCCTGTCAGCTTGGCTTGGGCCATAAAGTGTCGGAAGAATCACAAAATCATTGTAAATGTTGAACGAATCTCGTATTACACGCAAGGGGCCGGACGCCGGGACACTTTCGGGGGGGTGAATAGATAGTGGAAAGTGGGAAATGCCACCGCTGACACTTTGGATCGCCTGCTGCCCTGCACTTCTTGATTAAATTTCTGCACTGAAAATGAACTTGGTCTCCGCCCGCATACTGCCACGTCTTCAACTCGTCCGGACGGACAGCTGTATGTCCTCGGCCATCGTTTTTTTTTTTTATTTTTTGCTGGCTTCCAGGAGCTCGGGTTTGGCGTGTTTTGTGGTTTTCATTTCAGTTTGAGTTCCTGCGATGCCACACCACGCTTTTATTGTGGCTTTGACCGCTGGCCCATTGTTGCTAACTGCAAAATGCATTGCTGCGTGGCCGTTTCCTTCGCTTTTCCTTCTCCTTTTCCTTGCCGTTTTCCTGGGGGCTGGAACTCCTTCGGCTCCTCTGCAATTTCCCAGGATCAGATAGTCGTTGTCCGTGTCGGGCAGCTGTTATTACAATATCCCTTCCTCGAAAAAACGGGTTGGCTTCGAGGAGATAACAACATCAAACCGTTCGAAGCCACAAACTCACCCCTCAGGTTTTGTGGTTATTTCTCGCTGCTGTTTTCTATTAAACTTGAAATTAAATTGTCGTTCCATTCTGGATCCAATTTTTATGCCAAAAGGGAGCTGGCCTAATTGGAATTGATTGAAAGTTATTTGATGTTTGGCCTTTTTGGCCCCAAAAGGGATATTGGGCTTCAGCTGGATGTCCTGTCGCCCTCTCCGTGTGGACTCAACCGTCTATCTCGCTCTGCCTGTGCGTTGTTAATAGACTTTGTTGTAGGTAATTAACATAATTTAATTATGTGCTTGGCATTAATTTTACGCACGAAATTAAGTGTTGAATTTTAAGTGTCTACACTTTAATTGAGCAGCATTTTTATACACTCCCCGCGCACAAACACAGGCTCTAAGGGGTAGCTTTTGGGCATGATGGACTTTAAATTTAAATAAAAAATGTTCAAAATAAAAGTGTAAAGAGTGGGAAATACTAATATTTATCTTTAAAGCATAGGTAAGTTATAAGGCTGAACATATTTATATATTTTTGTATATTTTACATAGTATCACTAGTGGGGTTAAAATTTATTTTTGCTCATCTAAAAGGGGTGTACTTTCAAGGGCTTAACCATCTTGATAAGGGGTACTTGTGGATCGTGGCCCGACCTTTTTTAAGCCTAATTGTTATTGCCCCTCTACGGTATGCGACCAATAAAATGCCTGTACTAATAACAATGATATTCGGGGTGTGGGCTTGCCGTGACTAATTAAATTAAACAAAAAGTAACACTCACTCTTGCGGAGGATGGAGGTGGCGATGGCGATGGCGCTGGGGATGTCGATGGCTGTGAAGGTGGAGATGGAGCTGGAAGGATGGAGGAAGTTCTGGGAACTGTTTCCGGGGGACTGTTGCTTTTATGGGCTATGAAACGTTACCCCTCTTAGCTTTTACATCCAGGGGAGTCTGGCGCCGCCTTCGACATTAAAAGGGCTTCGGCGCGCGGGCTCGTAAAAAAGGAGATGCCTAATAAAAATGCCACAGCACGTACGTCAACCTGCAGGCATTAGTCCTACTTACCGCTCTCGCACACACACACACGCACACACACACTCACTTCGTCCTATCTGGCAGGATATAGAATAACAAAAACAAGAACGGCAAACAGGACACACAAGAAAACTCATCGCTGTTGTTATTAATTTGCAAAGCGCAAACTTGTTCCTTCTTCGCTGCATGGCAATATCCTGCTTGAAATGTTTGGCTTCGAGGAGGCGGGCCAACTTGGGGAGTAATAAGCCGAGGGCTCGTCGTCCTGGGCCATCCTTTTATTTAGCTATTTGCAAGCAATTTGATTTTGTTTTTATGCCCCTCTTGTTTGCCCAATGTATCAAAGTCGTGAGGCCTCTGCACTGCAAGAAAATGATTAATTCGGGCTGGTAAATTAATGCTGTCTGCACGGGGGTGTGAATTGAGCAAGGATATGTACAAGGCATATATCATTTTAGAAAAGTTTCTCAGAGATAAATTTGGGGCTAAGACCTCACAAAGCGTAAAGTAAATATTTGTACTATTAAATACATTATTGATTAATTATAGTTAAAAAAGATAAAATATTTCGAGAATTGGGATAAGTTCATATAACACTAGCTTATGGCCCTATATAGAAATTTACATACTTAAATCTCAAGAATATTAATGAGTTTCTTTTCGAAAGCTTAGGATATTATAATTTTTTTATAGATTCAAAGTAATGCTTATTTTTATGATATGGGTTTGACTTATTTGAATCAATCCAATCGGATAGTCAAAACCTAAGCTAGTGTCATGAAGGCTTTGGTCTTTAGAAAATTAATTTTCTATTAATAACACATTTTCAAAATCAAATGGAGTCATTTGTATGGAATTAATAGTATTCCTTTATTTTTTTCTCTGCCTTTTTCATCACCCCACTTCATCAGCCCCACGCATCCCCGAAAAGTTCACATCCGCATAGTGGGCATCCGGATCGAATTGCAGTTGGTCGCCGGTCCATTAGGCGTCCACTTGTCGCCCAGTGCTTTTAGCCAAAAGCGGAAGGGGATCCAAAAACAATACCAAGGGTCTAAGGGTGACAAGCGAACGCCCGCAATGCCAAATATTGTTTTGGGCCGATAGCTTTGCGGGCAGATAGACGGCGCTATCAGAAGTCATCGCTTTGTAAATTGAGCTGCTAATGGCCCGGGCACACAATGCCAAACAAATACAATGGCTGATGGGCACAAAGGCACAAAGTATTAAAATAAATGTATGTATAAACGGGCAGGAAGGAGCATAAGGAGCCAGAGAGTCCAAAGGATGCCAGGCAGCGGAGTGTGTGCGCTCGGGTTGCCAGGACAACGGCAGCTGGAGGCAGCCACTTAATCCCGCCAAGACCCGCCTAAGCAACTTTATTAGGCCACGTCGACTGGCACTTTGGCGGCACTTGAGTGCCAACTTGAATGCACTTAGTGCTGCATCTGGAGGTCCTGTTCCTCCGGCTAAATGCCGCTGCCTCAACCGACGCTGCTGCACCTGACAGTAGTTGGCTTCTTGAAAAACTGCCATTAACTTGTTACAACTTCCGGCGCTGCCTGCACTTCCTGCGATAGGCTGAGTACCTGGAACCCGGCCCCAGGCACCAAGCCCGCGCACTATCTAACTTTCTGCCATTTTGCTTTATTTTATTTGAGCGCTTAACTTTTGCCAGGACCTCCTGGCGCCCACTTCATCTTCCTCACACCGAAGGACGCATATTTAGTTGACATTGGGCGTGCTCATTGTTTACCTGGAGCTGCTCTGGAGCTCCTTGACAGGATCGCAGCCAAACAATTTGCGTCAACGGCACCTGCTCGACTGCCTTTGCCCCACCTTTCCTTGGCTTTCCCTCAAAAGGCCGGGAAAACTGCGAGAGCTTCGCCATCGCCATCGCCAACGCCATCATCATCATCGTAGTCGTCATTGTAATGAGAAAATTGTTTCAATTATGTTTGTGTTTAGTTGCTTCAATTTGCTAAGCAACATCATTAAGTGCCGTAACTTCGCCCCCACTCATAAAAATATAATTTGAGTTCTGTTCAGTTTGGCTGGCACAGGGGTAGTTTCGCCCAGCACCCAGTGCAAGAAGTCGGGGGCGCATAATGTACTATATATGAATAAAACAGCACACACTCTGCCGAAGGCGGAAAGGAGGAAGCTAAATACAAACACAAACACAAATTGCGCACGTGAAAAGTTCACGTTCGGGCCACCCACGACTTATGAACGAGGTCGCAAAAATAGCAATCAGGGTTACCTGGAGTAAATAGGAATGACTTACATCACATTATAAGAGAGTAAATAAATTTACTGAATGTCTTTTACATGTGTAGATAATGGGTTTTGTAAGCAGTGTAGTGAATTTATAATTCAAGGAGCCCCATAATCTTACCCATCTTTTGATAAACCTTTTAATTAGCTCCTTAAACTGGGAGGTATATGTTACACATTTCCTTTTAAAATCTCTTTATAAATTAGGTTTTAAATGTAATAAAAATAATTTTCAAGCCTTTAGGCAGTTCTAGTGTGTTGAGCACCATCGTTTGGCCCTTCTGCTCCTGCGGTGTTGGCCATGTTTTCTATTTCTGGGCTCACGTGGCCATGACGGCGCCCAGCGGAAGTTGCCGGCTGCCAGAGTCTGAATCTGAGTCTCGGCCAGAAAGAGAGGCCACGAGTTGCTAATACTTTGATTTTCCCGCACAACAAAACTTTCACGAGGATTATTTTCACATTACAAACAAAAGGGAGCTCCGAAACGAAACTACAAACCATAGTAATAACCTAACCAAGCGGAGAGTCGCTTTATGGCTTTCGTTACCCTGGAAAACTGAACGAGGTATCCCGTGGATTCCTCTAATTGGTTGTATTCATTAAAACGCACTTCTCTGTAAAATGAAATATTGCAAAAATATTATGAATTTAGTTATTTAGAGCAAGTATAATTTTATTTTTAGTAAAGACCAAGAGCAGAAAATTACTTTTTCCCTTGTTTTTTTAATTAAATGTTTGGGAATTCCGCAAAACTATTTTCGTGCTGGTAGCGCGCTTTTTTTAATTCAGAAAACTATTTTTAATATTTCATGTTTTCAGACAGTTGATTGAGTTATACGCCAAATATGGATACCTCAAAATTGTAGGTCCTTCAGACAGTTGTAAAATGGCAATGGTACGTAACTCCTACAAAAGTTCTTAGTTTCAGCCACCGCCAAATGCAATTAAAAGCCATTCCGCATAATTGCTCTGCGCATGCTTATTATGTTGGTTAGTTTTGGTAAGAGAGCTCAGAAACGAGGCGAAGGCATCCCTTTGCAGGGCCTCAAACTAAATCATAGACAAGTATAAACTATTGTCTGGGCTGACTTCGGAAATATCCCTGCGCCTGGGTACATATACAAGTATTGAGTCAGAGGCCAAAGGCAATTTATGGAGCATATTGCGCCGTTGGCCCGTATCAGGGCAGGAAATCCCACAAAAAATCTCCTTTATTGCATGCACAGCACGTTTCATGTGTTTGTCTGACTGCTCCAGCTCCTGGCCCAGCTCCTGTCCCAGCTCCCGCTCCTGTCGCAATTCCTGCTGCTGCAGGGGGTCCTGTTCCCGCTCCCTGGCCAAACACCCCCCATTCATTTGCAAGCAATGTGATCAAGCCTGCAATCTGCAATTTTAAGCAGAAAGCCGAGAGAGACGCCCAAAGGTGGGGGGGAAAGGCAAATAAAGTTTAATTTGAATGCTTCTGTTGAACGTCACACGCTCGGGGACTGGGACAGGAATTGCGACTGGGATTGGGCTGTCTGGTGGGCGTGCCACAGCCCCCAAAGGATTCCCCCTGCCCCCAAATCCCCTGCAAAGGGGCACAAAATCAAAGTTATTTGTATTTATTTGCAAAATCGTGTGGCGCGTGCAGGAGCAGCTACAATGCCCCGGACATGATGTACGGCTGTGTGTATACAGGTTGCAAGGAGTAGTTTCGGGCACGTTGGGAGTGAGATGTTGTCTGAGGCCGTGAGGCACGAGCACGAGGTGTGGCTCCTCGGCGCAACTCGCCTCATTGCCTGTGATTGCCGTTGCAATCTGCTTATGTGCCCCGGTCTGACCAAGAGAAAACACGTGGTTGTTCCGGTTCGAAATGGGAATTTAGTAGATATTTAGCCTGGTTTGTCGGTCATTAAAATAATAAATACCTATTATATACACTTAGCGAAAGCCTAGCGTTTGTTAAATGTACATTTATCTCTCTCGTTTGTATTCAATTTTGTATGGTACCTATAATTACCTCCCAGGATTGCTTCGTTATAACATCTGTTGAAGAATTGTATGAGTTCTAAATATTAATAGGGTTCTTTCTATAAATCATACTTTATTTATTAAAGTAGATTGAAGTATGATTATAATTTTGTAATATAAATTTTAAAAAATCCAGGATGAGTCGTGCATGAATCATACTTGACCCCGTTATGGCTTATAGTCTAAACAGCTATGAAACTGCAGTTAAGGCGATACTTAAATGAAACTTAAATCATTTATGGGTTTTATTTAGTATACTTAAAATAATCTGTAAAAATTTAATGAAAGCATTACTCAACCATAACTAGATCCAGATTCTTCCCCCATTTATCCCAGTGCAGTTGTACCCAGTTTGTGCCTGGTATTTACTCGTTTCAGTATTCCTTTTCTATTTTCCGATTTGCATTTAGCATTGCAGCACGTTACAAGTGCCGAGGAAAACGTTAGCGTCAATATGAAATGCACCTCTCCCAGTTTCGGTCCTTTGAATGTCTGCACGCACTTGCGTCACGTTCCTAACCCAGGCGAAAACACGTTCCTCTAAGCAGCAGGACCAAGCCAAGTCCAACTCTATTCAGCTTTTAGCCATTGAGTCGTGCCACCATGCTTGGCCACCTCCAGTGTCGGATTGAATTGAGCCCATAACTAAGCAGCCGCTTATTTGCACATCGCAGGGTTGGATTTTTTTTCAGAGTTGGATTTTTATGATAAGCTTCTCGAATTGATGGGTAAATATTTCCACCGACTGCTGTTCATATTTTGACAGCATTTAAATTTGTGTTTAAACGCTCGATTTTAATTGCTTTTCCCCCATCAAATCATATTGACTGCTTATCAAACATTTATTTACGGCCTCCGTCTGGGCGGTGTCTGCCGGATGCGATTGGTTTCGGGTGCCATTGTCAGAGATCCTTGGCCAGGAGCAGTGCCCTGACTATGTACTCCTGCTGCCAGAATGCAATGCATAAATTTATGGGATGTCGATGCAGAGCAGGCAATTAAGAGGACGGGCAAGGATACTCGAGGAGATTGGCTGGCTTGTTTCGGCCGAGCGTGTGCAGTGAATGCATAAAATGAAAATCTCAAAGCCCCCGATTTCAAATGCGGCTCAATGCAAAACCGCTGCTCAGACTTCGGTTGTGGTACACGGCGAAAACCACAATGCAAACTCAAGATTTTCATCTGCAATTCGGGTAAGCAGATTTATTGTTTAATTAATAAAACGGATTAAATTTTATGGGAGCAAAGACTACTTCAAGTCTTTAATACATTAATTGGGAATTTGTTTACCGTAGGATCATTTTGATTTATTTCTTATGAAAATGTTTTACAGAAGAAAATCTTCTTAATTAAATAAAAAATAAATAAATATTTTAATCTAAAATAAGAGTAAGTAAATTTATCCTTAAATTTATTGAATGAAGAACATTTTATGAGAGCAAAACGTTCTTGAATTTTAATTATATTTTAAGAGTATAATGTGACCCATTAAAAATGTTTTGATTTATTGAATGCTTTAATCAAAGTGATTTGGGGGTAAATAAATTCTTAAATCCAGTTCGTTTTGTTTTCTCTGCACAGCCGTTGCACTTGTTATCGTTGCTGTTGCAGCCATAAATAAAACAAGTGAACATGGCGATGGCGCGGCCAAGCACCCAATCCCTGGCCCAAAGCCCGAACTCAAACTCAAAACCCGGCCTGTTTTGTGCCTGTGTTGCTTGTTTGTTTGTATGTAATGTGATTTAAATTCAATTTGTGGCGTTTGTTATCGATATCAAGACATGACCACCCGCCCACCAGACACACAGTCAAACACTCCAAGTGCTGTGCCACACAAACAAACACACTCAATTACATGCAGTAAAATTTGTTTTCAATTATACATACGATATATGGTTTAGATGTCTGCCGTTCATGTTCCCAGGCCCCATGTGTGCGGGTGTGTGTTTGCTGGAAGGCATAATGGGGCGTATACGCAATATTTTATGCATCAGCTTTAAAGCAGTCCACCCCACGCTCTTTGCGCTACACGTCCTGTCAGGATGGTTTATGGTCTTCGACTCGTATGTTTAGCCCCTGACTTTGTTTCGGCATTAAGAACTGAAAATTCCCACTCCCTTTGTATATCCTATTATCGGATAAATCTTTATGGTTGCCGGTTGCGTTGAAAGGCTTTCTTACACATCTCGGCGAAGAGGCTTTTTAGAAAAACGTGCACAGAAAAATATTAGATCTCAAAATATGTTTTAAAATTACATTATATTTTACTCAAGTATAAATCGAAGTTTGAATAAAATGTTATAAGAAAGGTACTCATTTTCATCAAAAAATAAATGTTTTAGTATTCAATTAAACTCTTTTTTAAGAATATTATTGAAGAACTAATATTTTAAAAACCAAATTTGCTTTGCCTTTAAAATCCAAGTCTCAAAAGCATTCCATTGGAGGCTAACAAATCTTTAAGGTCATCACACTTTTGCTTCTGTGTAGAAAGCCACAGATGTGGCGGAACAAAACCAAAACCACATATTCACAAAAAAGGAAAAACACAGCGAGGAGTGCCGAAGCTTTTGGCAACTTCAACCGCAATTTACTCATTTCATTTTGAGTTTTGCGGTTTTATTTCGCTTACGAGCGAAATCCATTTGAACAAGAGCCCAACTTTCTGCGTTCTATTTGCCGCCGAGTTTTTCCCGGCCAACTCCACCCGCAGTGCCCAACTTCAAGTGGCAGGAAAATGGAAAATCCTTTGCTTTTAGCCTCCTGTTCGCTTCTCGCTGTTTGCTCAGCGAAAGTACAAATTGCATGGCGCCCAGCTCATTAAGAGTCGACATGCAATTATAAAAGCAAGGCAAAAACTCAAACGGCGTTGGCATGACGCCCGAAAGCGAGTGAACGGATCAGCGGGCCAACTCAAATGAAACTCAATTCGGCTCAAAGGCAAAACGGTTTATTTCGTGCGAATACGTTCGCACAAAAGTCAGTCGAAATGTGCGTCATTACACACAGATATGTGTGCACTGGAAAAAAAATCGATCTATTATCCTTGACTCAGATGGTACTTAAACAAGATTAAAAAGGCTTTAAAACTACTCTGTATAGTAATACACTGAAAGACATTAGTAAACGATTATTTTTATATTAAATACGAATATATTGTTAATGTCAATTAATTCGATTATTTGATCAAATAATAATTTAATAATTTGGTCAAAAACTTTGAATTTTATTTGTTGGTGATAATTTCATATTTTGACCATTCTTCGTCGGTTTTTTTTGTGCGAAAATTGGTGAAAAATAAAATATTTTAGGTATGAATGCCAAATTGTTGCAAATTTTTCTACAAGTTCAACAAGGTATAACATTCCAATTTTGGAGCGTTACTTTTATTGTTTCGCCTAAAATACCGATTTTTTGGAAGGAAAATTGTAACCTTATTTTTTTCTTATATTGCTGTAACTTTGAACGTCGTTAAAAAATGTAAAAAAATACTGTTTTAAATGTTTATTAATAGAGATGGTATTTTAATTTAAAAAATTATTTTAAGAAAGCCAATTTCCCTAAATCCATATCAAATTTTCCTCAGTGCGGCTTGCGAGTGTTTCACGTGTTGGCCACTTGACTCATTAAAAAGGCGGAGGTTTTTTCACTCTCCGCCGTGTTTTTGTACGGCATGGTGTGTGTGTGGAACAGCGCTTCAATTGCTGTTTCAGTTTTCAACTTGCCCTTTGCCAACTGCCCTGAAGTGTTGATGAAAACCCCCTCCCAGCTTCATTTGCGCTGCCCTTGCGCTTTCCATTTTCCTCACTTTTCCCAACCGCCACCGCCCACCCCGCAGACATTTTCATGTAGCAATTTGTAAGCGCTTTTAAGCCGGGGCACAAGAGCTCGTTATGCCACTTTTCAATGAGGCAGCGGCTCAGTTGGAATGGCAACAGGATTGGAGGGTAGTGGCAGTGGCAAGTGAAGTGAAGTAAAGCACACCAAGGTGAGTGCCTCTGCGGCTCAACAGGTTGTGCATGTCGGGCCAAATTAATTATGCATTATGTACATTGGCATACGGGCGCATTAAGTTGCATAATTTGCCAGACTCGACGGCCACTTACCACTGTCCTTGCGGCTAATCCCCGCCAGCTTTCAGTCCTTCAAAGGCACCAGGGCAGCTGCCATGCCAGGAAAAAAGGAAGGGCAAACGGAAAAGGACAGTCAGTAAAGGAGGAAGCTAAGTAACTCGAAGGGAGCCATGTACAATTCACAAATGTGAGTCCACTTCCGCAGCTCTCTTCTGCTAATGCCGATGTGTATCCCTTGTAATTAATAAAAGTTTCATCGGATAGATAAGCAAGTTTGCCGGGGCAAACTTTGCCAATTTTAGCCACTACCCCACTTTAGCTGCGCTGCCTCCCCCAAGGCATTGCATAAATTGCGTCAAATTAGACAGAAATATTTAATTAATCTCGCCGAAAGTTGCTTTATTGAATTATTTGCCGCCTTGGCCACGTTAATGTGCCAGCGCGCAGAAACTGTTGGCAAACTATGTTGGCCAAGAGTCATTAAACGCGCCGTACAAGGCATATGCAGCATCCAGCTCTGGGGATAGCACAGAGTGGAGTTGATTTCGAAGGATGTTTTCGGACTGATTTATTAAGCAGGATAAATATACTTGCATAAAAGAGAGACTTTCTTATTTTTTCTAGAATAAAAGCCTTTACTCTTAGAGTATCAAGAATTCCCTGTGTTTATCTTTAGCTGTGATTTATTAATAAATGTGTATGGTCCCATAAATCAATGGTATCCAAACCAAACTTAATTGGTTTTAAAGTTTCAGGAACAAGATAAATGGCAATTTATTTTCTCTATAAAAATTGCGAATTTAAAGGGTACTTTTAAAATATATGTTTAAACATCTATCAATTTATTATTTCTTTGGGTTTTTTTTGATAAATTTTAAAGTTGGCAAACTGATAATTGAATCAAATTAAACATTATAAGTTCTCTTAATTTTTCCTTTGGAGATCATTTAATATACTTTCTTTATTACATATTTGATTTCAGTAAGGCTAGGCTTTTTCTCAAGGAAAACTGTCCTGTTTTTTGTTTTTCTCCGTGGAAAAACTCCGTGATCCTGGCAATTGTCATTAGGCGGTTTCGCTTTTCGCTCCGGACTTGTTGTTCGCAGGAAGAGCGACCATCTGCCATTGACAAATGACACGATTTACATTATACTCGATGCAATTTTTCAGCTTGCCAGCCGACATGTCAGCAGTGGACACAGCAGGCAGCCGAGCGGGCAAACAAATGATGATGATGCGGATATCTCCGCCCTTCGGAAGGAGTGTGTGTGTGCCTGTGCGGGTGTGCCAGTGTGTGTGTGCGGATGTGTTGCACGCGCCATCTTAAGCGGCGGAAACGGAAGTCATTTGGCCGACGTTCATGATGCCGCTCTGTTCATGTCGCTCCGTTTGCCGCTCGATGGCGCCGAGTTTTATGGCGAATGCAAATAGATACGCACACAAGTGCACATAAAACGTAATTCTTTATTTACGGCGGATTCCTGCTCCTCGTCTCCCTCGGGCTCCTCCTTTTCTTCCCTCCTTTTCTTATAGGGTTTTTCAGTTTTTTCCTTTTTTTTTTTTTGTTTTTAATTTGCACCACGCCGGGAAACTGTTGCAGTTCCCTGGCAGCGGAAGTGTTGAATTTCTTATGAAAGTTACAAACGTCAAGCGGATGGCGCTGGCACTTTGTCCTTAGTTTTTCGCTTTTCGTTTCCATTCCGCTGCCATTTTTCCCCGTTGCCATTTTCGCATTTGTTAGCCGATAATTTCGTTTTGTTGTTTAGCGCTCGCTGTGCATTTTCGCATCGCAAATGTTGTGTCCCCAACGTAATTGACATAATTTGCAAGCTTCTCTCGCGAGAAGCACGTCTCATAATATATTCAAGTGCTTTGCCGGCGAAGGAGCAGCAACCAATTTCGAACTAAGCCAAGTTTTTCGAGAATATCTCTTGGAAAATTGCACGCTTTTTCCGTCTGCATTCACAGACATTTCCCATTAGTCCGGTGTATATGTATCAGTATAGTAGTACAACATCTCCAGACACGCTTTATGTATTTTGCATGGAAATCGTGCCACAAACGGGGCCTTTTGACCGTCCACAAGTCGATAAAGACGTCGGAAATGTCAACATGATGACAACAAATTTGTAAAAAAAATTCCTGATTTATTTGGCCACGAAACCACAGCAACAAAAAACAACGAGGGCTAAATGAAATGCTCTCCGGATCCGGGGGAGGGGGCCTCATGCTGGGCTAATGGCACAAGGGGCGGGGCCACGCCCCCTGGCCATTCAATGCCGCCATCAGCCACACAGCTCACGTAATGAATGCGAGAAAAGCCAAAGCGTAAAAAAATTGCAAGGGAACCGAGATTGAGAATGGTATGGTATGGTAAGCTATGGTATGGGAGTCTTCAGGGGGCGGTGCTTCCAAGGTCTAGTCACCCGGCGTGTGTGGTTGCCTGGCATATAATTTTCACTGTTGACAGGCAGCAAAGTTAATAACGCACCCATGGACGATAATGGCCGGTTCGCAACGATATACAAATAGTCATAGGCCAACACGGAGAAAAGCCATCAAGTACTCAAACTCGTCACATAGAAGTCATTAAAGCTAATTTTTCCGTTTAATTGTCTTGTTATTCAATTAATTAAGCCCAGCAAAGGGGTAACAAATTAAAAACCATTATTATGAGTGTGGGTAAAAAGGATTTTTCAAACTTTTAACTAGGTAAAAACAAAGAAATGCGGTAGTTTGAGCTGAAATTAAAAGAAAACTAATTTTAAATTCAAAAAAGACTATAAAAAATGATTTATTAATATCTTTGACCTTATAGAAGTCTTTAAAACGTATAAAAAAATCTGAACTAGTATACAAATATTTTTTTAATATATTAAAATCGAAATACTCGCTTTTTGCTTTGCCAAAAATGGGAATATATTTTTCCCAGTGAAGAGAGCAGGAAAAAGCTCGTTTGGCAGCGCAGCCAACGATGTCCACCCTGTAATAGCGTCACAAATGACCGAGATTCAGCGGCGGCAAACGAGGGTCAGCTCCTGTCCTGGCCAGAACCGCCTGCTCCTGAGGACCCGGCTCCTAAGTCACCTACATCAATGTGGCTTTGGCAGCCGAGGCTGGGGGACAGGAGATGACGTAGGTGGACTTCAATTCGATTGATGGGCTCTACTTCTTGCGATTAAGTGCAGGTCGACAACAATCGTCGGAGAACCGAGTTGAATATGTGGCCAAAAGTGAGGTAAAACCTAGCTCAGCAGTTTAAAATAAAAAGAAAACTTTTCAGTATTTGCTGGCCAAATGGAATCGATTTAAATAAGTTTGGGAGAAGATCTCATCTAAGCTTGCCAGTTTTACTTAACATTTTTGTAAGATTTCAGGAGCTTTCTTTTTTATTAAGCTCCAATTTAAGGTTAAATGAAATATAAATTTTAAATTTGAAAGAACAATACTACCCTTTCTTTAAATTGAGAATTAAAATCGTTGTAATTATCCCTAAACGACGAACGATTTTCCCATGATTGCCTTTCAGACTTTTAATCATTAAATGCAAACAATTTCAGTGGTTGCCATTGGCTCTTTGATGGTGCTGGCCTGGTCAGCTGGAACCGCCATTAATTTCACGTCAGCCACACCGCGTGTCACGACTCCCACTCACGACACTTGCCACTTTCAGTAAGTCCCTCCAAATTCCTTCGCCGCTCCGCTAAATCGTGGGCAATTAACTTTCCTGATGACTCCTGCCAATCACAGCGAACTGACCTGGCCACGCTGTCGTCCGTTTGGTCCTTTTTGGCCCTCAACTAAACTCCGACCTGGACATCCTGCCACTCGCTCCCCTTGGAGATTTTTAAACTGTCGCTTCGTCGGCCCCCTTGAAACTTGGCTATATATTTTATTTTATTTTCGTATTTTTCCTTTTTGGTGTTGCGGTTTTGCCTGGACAGGGACTTTCGTTTTAATTTGCTAAATACGTTGGGGGGAGACTTGGCACACCGGGAAAAAATTAAAATATATTTATTCCGGTGCTTGAGAATTTTAGAAGGGGATTAGTTTTTGGTAAACCAGAGTTTTAATGTATTTTAATTTGAAGCACAAATGGAATTGGCGATTTTTTAAGGGCTGAAAAATATTTCTTGATGTTATTATTATAAGTATTTTTAAATTATATTTAAACAAATATCAATTTGCTTTCAGGAGTCAAGCTTATCCTTTTTTTGGAAGTGTACTTCGGTTCACCCTTTCCTGTTGTTCGGCTAAATTGGAGTGCTTCCTCGCCGGGATCGTACATTGAGGGGATTAGCGACGTTAAACGCTTTGATTTAGGATACGTGCGCGATATGCGATAATTAATTCCCGGGTACCTGGAGACGATGGAAGGAATCCGCTATAAGGAGAATCCCCCATGCAAACGGCTATACACCGGTGTCACCCCACAAAAGTAATAAGCTGAAAGCTTGACGATGATGAAGACATGGCAGCGTATTCATTTACAATGCTCCTGCAAAGGGATGCACAAGGCAGCAGGCGAAAAATGTGCGCCATTTTGGTCGGGTTGTCGCCGAAATAAGTCAGCCATTTCCTAACCCACCTTGCCGCTTTCCCAGTCACTTTTCCGCAACCACTCCCCTCTTTTCCCGCCCCTCGTGTGCATTTTCGCATAGGCGAAAACATAAAACACAATGCCATTTTCGCGCTAAAGAAGAAGGAGTCGCGGCAAATGAACATAAAATGCCACTTACTTGTCCCACGGCCACGCCCCGCAAAAAAGGCTGGATGGTGCATAACTTTTGCATTCTTTATGACTATTCCTCGGGTGTAAATTTGGGTTTGGTGTTCCGCGGCGACGGAAATTTAATGCCTGCAGCAACTTCATTTAACTTTTTAACCCAGCTCAAATGTATCTGGTTGCCGAAACCTTTCTATTCCCTCCTTTTTCCTTTGTCTCCACGGATCAAAAACATGAAATGGGTTAGGTGACAAAAGCAGGGAGGGCAAAGGTTAAGAAAAAGGATGGGGGGGGAAAGGACGAAAGAAGCTTGCGGCTGCTGCCACACAATCTGCCATATCACTGACAGTTTTATCGACTTAACAAAACTAACTGCCATTAGTTTCACTTTGCTGCGAGTGTTGCTGAAAAGCTACGACATTTTCCGATGCAAAAAAGCGTCGGAAAGGAGGGAAAACTCCGGGCTACAGCGGCAAGACAAAGGCAAAATAAACACGGAGAAAAAAGAAGGGGTGGGAATTGGAGCGCCGGGTAGCGCCAACAATGGTCTACACAGGGAGATAAGGAAAATGGAGCTTGGGATCGGGACCAGGATGTGTGCCAGCGGGGGTGGGGCGGAGAGAATGCCACAGCTCCTGGCAGACGTTGAAAAATCACTTTAGCATGACCCCAAAATGTCTATTTCATTAATACAAATAAACCCGGAAGGGGCCGAAAACCAGGCGACGGCGATTGCGAATGGCAATGCCTCCCCAATCGCGGTGGAGGCCAAAACAAATCGCTTGTGCCTGCTGCAAGGACATTGGGACAAATTAAAATGAACATGAAAAGCGGCGGCAGATAAAGAGCAAATGGCCAAGTCCAAGTCCTGGCCACCGTCTCCTACCTTTCTGCACGTCTTCGGCTATTGACATTAAAATTTGTCATTTCTTTTGCAGTTTCTCTCGCTTTTTTCGCCAGTCGATAAGATTTTCGCCATCCTTTTAAAGAGTATTTACCCTTGAGCTGTGCCGAGACACATTTGTTAAAATTTGTTGATATCTAAAAAAGTTTCTTTAAATTATAGTATAATAAAATAATAATAATATATTAAGTATGTTAATTGTTAGGAACAAGACATAATCCTTATAAAAATCAGAATCTGATTTTCCTTAAATTTTTTATGGTTTTTTTAGTATTGTAAAAACTTAAGATATTTTTCCCACACTCGCAAGTTGCTTAACCATTTTAAGGAAACCTAAGTTTATAGTTCTTTTATTATTCCTTGAAGAGCATTTACATTTCGTTGGCTTGAAGACCTGAAAATGTAGCGCCCATTTTTATCCCTTGTATTTTCCTCCTTATTTGTTTTCTTTGCATTTTCCTCCCGGGGCAGGTTGGCTTATCCGAACTACTTGGGATTCCCGGCACATGGCCAGGACTCTGCCGTTGCCGCAAAATGGCTAAGATAAACAGGCGGAAACATGGCGTCTCTAATCGGGCAAGTGCTCGAAATAATTTTCAGCAAATTCGCTGTGAAAAGTTTTTCGATTGATGACCATGTCGGTCGTTCAACTGCGGAAGCTGTCATTGTTTGCCCGCCGCTTCATTTATATTTGTATTTCATTAAAATTATTGCCCGGCTGTGTGGGGACCTCTCCACTCTCAGGCGGCTGTTCTGCTGTTCGGCTGTTCTTGTGTGGAAAACTAATTGATTGGCACAGTTTTTGCCGGGGCTTGATCGATTGATTTAATTTATTGTAAAAAGCTGCTGAAATTGATGGAGTTGAGAGGGCGAGGCCAGCACACAACAAAAAGAGAAAGAGGGAAGGGCATTGGGCGTAATGCCATTAAGCCATGACGGAGCGGAAAGACTGGCCTTTGGTTGGGGGCTGTGGATGTGGATGTGGGAGTGGATGGGGCTGGGGGTTAAGGCCCTGCCCTGGCCATCGCTCCTGGTAATGTCATCAAAGTGGCTACGAAATGCATAAAGCGGCCAACAACGGCAAACACCCGAAAGACTCAAAGGCGAGCGCGGCTAAAAGCCAAGGCGAAAAAATCGATAAGATTCTAAAGTGGCTTGTGGCCAAGGATGTTGGCGTTCCAATGCGATGAGACGAGATGCCGATGATGATGACGATGAGTCTGCCCCATCCGCATCGGTATAACCATCACCATAACCCAACCCATTCCCATCGTCTTCTACTTTGCTTTGAGTCTCTTTGTACATCAAGTGTGCAGCGAGGGGAAAGGTCTTCAAATTGCACTTTTCATTAATCAGAAATCCGGAAATGAGTGGAGCACGACGATAGAATGCCCTGTGCTGTCCTAAAAATAGGTAGAAACTCTATAGGATGAGATGGGATGGGTAGTAAATAATAATATTATTTTTTATTTTCTTTAAAGAATTAAGAAATAAAATTTATTACATAAAAAATATTTAGTAAAACGTTGCAATGTAATAAAATATTTATAAAAATCTGCAAATATATCCATAAGGGATGGTGAGTTATTTCCTTTCTTTAGCACTGCTTAGTAATATTGTTTTCCCAGTGCCCTTTCCCGTCCTCCATCAATTTTCGCCGGCGGAAACGCGGGATCCTTGGAAATTAGCTGGTCTGCGCTGGCAACTGACGTCAAAGTGTGTCAAAGGAGATGCACAAAGGACCGAAAGGAAAGAAAGGATCGCTGACAAGTGCAATGGCAAAATAATTTACACAACTTTTGCCGCCTCATGTCGCTGAAAATCGCCCAGGAGCGATTTTGAAGTTGAAGTGGAAGCTCGGGGCGGTCCACCCACCGGAAGACGCTTTTCAATTTCCGTGACAAACGCGGCAAATGTTTGGCCAAATTCAATTTGGCGCACGCACATGCTGGCAAGCAGTCGTCGAGCATTTAAATCCGACATTATTGGGTTTGCCAATGAATATGTCAACAAAAATGCTGAGCACACGCGGCGGGATGGTCTTGGGGATGGGTCTAGGAATAGGGATAGGAACGGGGCCTTCTGCCGCTGCCAGACGACAATCAGCTAAAAAGACGAGCCGAAATGCCAAGCCCGCCAAGTCGAGTCGACTCAACTCAACTCAGTCGACTGACTGACTGACTGACATGCTGAGCAAATGATGAGGAATGAATGCGAAATGGTAATCAGCATCAGGAACGGCAATGAAAATGGGGGAATCGCAATACGAATCGCATTCGCAGTGGAAAATGCAAATGGAGAATGGCTAGGGATGAGTTGTGTTCGGGGCATGAAGATGGAAATGAAAATGTGTGGGACCCGCACGTTCTGATTTCGTTGATTCAGCGTCAAAGTCAGCCCTAAGCCGGGACCAAATAAAAGTCAACTCTTCCCCGCCGAATGGAAGTTCCTCCTGTTTAGAAGTTCTTCTGGCCCGGACTCGGGTGCGGGGTCAGAGGAGCCACATGCTCTCAATGCGAGGGCATTAATCAAACGTATCGAACCATGTGGCCATGTGTGAAATTGTGCAGGCCACTGATTGCCGATCAGGGGGTGGCATGGGCATGGGCAGTAGGGAAGACTCTACTGCAGCTCGCAGACAGGACCTCCGCGTACGTGGCGCCCTGAGTTATGCAGTGAAAAATCGTTGAGAGCTAGATGAATGGCGGGCACGGGGCAGTAACTCGAAAACGTGGTCAGCCAGCCAACCAACAATGCGGTAATAAGGAGCTCCAGAAGATAGTATACAAAGGCGGAGATAAAGATAAAAGGAGTGGCAGCTTTTGGCCAAGCAAATATCACGTTGTCTGCCCTCCACTCGCCCACTTTTTGCGCACTTTCAACTTGTCAAACGCACTGGGAGTGGGCGAGTGAGCCTGATTGAAGTGACTCTGTCACTGCAAAATGCTCAGCTCTGCTCTTTAAGAGCCTTCGCATCTTCAGCCAAGCTTTTCATATTTCAACTCTGCTGAAGACTCGGGATTGCCATGATTAATCGAAGTGGCTGCACATCCTGGCTGCTATTCCCAAGCACTCGGAGAAAAAGATTGAGGACAAAGCATTATATCAACTTTTTAGGATGAAGAGATACATAGATTATGAAAAATATATATCAATGAAAAGTACGTTTCCCTTGGAATTAACCTCTTACGATTGAAATCAAAATAGTGCGAGGGAGATGGAGATATGCATGCAGCAAATTGCTTACAACTTTTTATTGAAAGGTCCGATAAAAATAATTTTAAAATAGAATTTTATTTAAGGTATATACTTCTTAGATGCCAAGTGTTTTTCCCTGTGCATGTGTTTTCGTCCTGCCTGCCAGCGATGCTGTCTTTGTCCTGCCGCGACGGCAGTCTCGCTCCTTCGTCTTCTTGGAAGCTCTTGTTCGTCGACGTTGTTGGCAGTTTGTTTTACAGCCGGCAACATAATTACAACAACAGTGCCCGGGACTGTTGTACGCATAATTGTGTGACAACGGCAGCAGTGGCAAAGGCAAATGCCGGGGCAAGAGGACGAGGGACAGGAGCGGGAGCAGGAGCAGGATGCAGCCAGGACACACACTCACATGCCGCCTTGGTTTTGATTTTGACACTTTTCAGCAACGCCTCAGCCACCACTTTATGGCCCCGCAGTGCAAACAAGGCTGTCATAAATGCATTTTATGATTTTAATGAGTTTTCTGTTTACGCCAGTTCCCCTCCTGGCTGCTCTGCGTGGCCTTAACTGCTCAGTTATCGAGAAATTAATTAAAGCAACTGAGTGCCATAGCGATCGGATTGAAGAGCCTGGCCAAAATCAAAATTTAATTACACATAGATGCCAGTTGAGGTGGAAGGACATCAATAAGCCATCTCCTTGATTGGCAAAACTCCAGCTTAAAGCGAATTTATGGAAGTTTCACAGAGAAGCTTTCGAGAAATGTGTCCGGTTGTGTGGAGCTGAACCCCTTGCCCAATAACGGAAGGCATTAATCAAAACGCAACACCCATTGTTAAGCAAGTGTTATAAAAGTTTGTCGAGTGATAAATGCAGGGGAAACCGCAGAATATCATGTGAATGATTGCACTCATAAATAATGGCCAACCCAGCCGCACCCCTCTACATCCGGTTGTACCTTTTTGGCATAATTTATGCCAACACACTGTGCTATTTGTTATTTGCATTTAATTAAAAGCAAGTGCAAATGCAGAAAAAAAATGTAGAAAAAAAGCAGCCATTGCTGCTATGATTTTTAATTAGAAATCAAATAAAATAATCGCTTAAATCAATGACCAGCACGTGTGACAGGCACAACCACATGCAGCAACTGCAACAACTGCCTTGCGGCAGACAGGCAAACATTGAATTGAAACGCAAACAAACATTAAATTTCCTATTTTTTGCCTATTCCCATTTTTGATTGCAGTTTGCCCTGGCAAACAATTCAACTGCCGCCGTACCGCCCGCATGTTCCGGGGCAAAACAATTACAAAAATGAATCGAATCAGTGGGAAAGCCACCTGGCCACGCCCCCGTTCCTTTGGCACCGCCTGGGTTTCCCCATTTCCGGTTGTTTGTACATGTATATGGGATCCAAAATCCAAATCCGGATCCAAATCATGTCCGCCGGCCATCGCTCAAGTGTGGTAAGGGGGGAGATAGGGGTGTTGAGGCCATTTTTTATGCCACGTCAGACCTGCGGCCATTTTCCCCTTTTTGTTTTTGCATTTTACCCTTGAATTTATGGCTTTTATTTGGCAGCAAAGATTAGTTTTTTCTCATACACAAATCACAAACTGATTAAAAACTTGTCTGGGTAGGCATATAATATTGTCGATATGTTTGGCTGCCGCTGGCTGTTGCTGAATAAAATATTGTCCTGTTCAAAAATAGTTCTAGACCATTTGTTTTCATACAATGAATTTAAATAAATAAAAACTTTGTAAAATTGTGTTCCTTATGAAAATGTTGTTACAAAAAACGTATTTTCATAATTAGTTTGTAAGTTTAAAATGGTATACAGATGCGATGATTTGTAATTTTTTAAATAATATTAGACTGCATATTAGACTTAACAAACTGGGGGGACTAAAGTGCGGAATTAATTTGTGTTAAATCTACTAGTAATTGATTGCACATCCTGTTTGCTTATCCTCCTTCCGATCTGCATTGTTTTTGCCTGCCTAATCGAATCAGGATTAATCGCATCTGCCAATTATCCTGGCCATTCTAATTTGCACTGCAGAGGGAATGGCTTGGGCTTATGAGTTCCCTGTTGGCTGGCGTTTTGCTGCCCTGTTTGCACCACTCAAACTGGATCAATAAAAACGTATAAATGCGATCAGGGAGCAACAGCAAATAATTGGCAATTTAATGCACATTGTTTGAGTGCACACAAACACTAAGGAGCACCTCAGTCCTTGTGCGCAGTCCTTGCCAGGATACGTATATGCGAACTAATACGTGCCCGTGTTCATAACCATGTCCGTGCGCTCTTTCCGTAATTCAATTATGTTTGTCTTT
The DNA here is from genome assembly GCF_025231255.1 of Drosophila biarmipes. Taxonomy (NCBI): domain Eukaryota; kingdom Metazoa; phylum Arthropoda; class Insecta; order Diptera; family Drosophilidae; genus Drosophila; species Drosophila biarmipes. Next base: position 21,884,089 of record NC_066613.1, on the reverse strand, counting down.
GGTAAATCAGCAAAATAATTTCGCTTGTTTTGCAGCCTGCAGATTGCCATTTCATTTTGGACTTTCATTATGCGTGGTGGGGCGTCACGTGTGCCGAGTTTGTAATTACTCAGCCGGCAGCCATTCAACACATTCGTCTTGCACTCGCCTAATTGTGCATAACATTTTAAATGCCAAAGTCGAGCGAAACGTTGTTTATTGCTTAAACGCAAACACAATGCCAGGAGGACAATGCAAGGGACAGATACAGATAGGGATTGAATGATATGCCTGCTGATATGAAGAGCGACAATGGTCGAGCATTTTAATTGAAATTCAATTTAATTGAAATCAGCAAAATCGGAAAACTCATTTGGGCGGCACAAATTAAACACATATGACAGTTGCATAATAAGGAATTGTGATGTCATTTCGGCCCCCCACAGCGCCACTCCCTCTATTTACAGTAAAGACACGCTCTGGTGTACGGGCCAGCAATCAGCGACATTTTCCCCAAAACCACCTCGCAATTTTTAACCATTCTGCGCATTTTCCCAGCGCGCGTGTCCAATTACGTTGACATCCTTGTTGTTGGCCACGCCGCTCTTATTTACATATGCACATTATTATTTTCGTTTCGCTTTCGTCTCACTTTATCTCAGTTTATTTATTTTGGGGCCCGCGAGTCCTGCATCCTGCGTGTGTGTGTGTGTGCCGTGATCCTGCTCCTTTTTTCCCCCTTTTCCCCTTTTTTTTTTAATTTACGCAAATAAATGGAAAATCAGTCAGAAAAAACTGCTCAGCGCCATCCTTGTTTGGCTTCGGATTCGGATCCTGACTCTGATTCAGATTCAGATTCTGTTACTCTTTCGGGTGTGGATGCGAATGCGGATCCGAAATGCGGATGCAGATGCCGAACCGAATGCGGAGTATCTCAATGCGCTGATGCGTTTTAATTGGAATTTCCGCTCCTCGGTTGCGTGAAAAATTAAAATAATTTCACCAAGGGATGCGGGGGCATCTGGCAGCGAATCCAGCAATTTCCCCACTTTGACGGGAAAATTGTTTCCACCAAGGGCGCTGCGAAAAAGAGGAAGCCCTGCGACCACACCCCTAATGACGCTGGCTGCATTAGCATTGGGTCTTCAATTGTTTTAATTTGCGAAATGGGGGCGGTCGTTAGCCGCCAATATTGCAAAATAATCCAGTTGAGTATTGCCAAATTATCATTATATATTAGGAAAAAGGGGTCTGAGGATATTACAAGAACACATTAGTGATCATTACCTAAGTGTTTTCTTAAATGGAGTCACATAAGAAAAGTAATTCAAATATAAACAAATTGGCAAGAAACTGAAGAGGTTTTATAGTAATAAATGTAATTATAGGAAATCGTAAATTTAATTTTCTATATTCCTTAGGAAAAATCCTATTGCGTTTCTTATACCAAAAACTAGTTAAAATAACCAAATTTCTTCACTCCTCATTCATTTAAGTAAAAAGTATCTAAGAAACTCTTCTGAAAAGTTAAAACAAACATTTTTGAAAACCGGAAATTAACCGGAATCGGACTTCAAAAACATCAAGATCATTACCGCTTAAACAATCCAGAGCAATGAGCAGCAACGATGCCGCAACAATATAACAAATTGTTCGTATAAATAAAAAATACGTTTCCCAGAAACTCTGACAATGGCGACATTGATGAAATGCCCAGAAATTTAATTGACCATTTGATGTGGCGCCCCCTGGCGACAGGCCCGGGCCCAGTCCCCAGCGATTTCCCCGCTGTTTGTTTGATGTGGGCTTAGGGCTTCGCCGGCGCCTCGGCTGCCTCCCACGGGGCCAGCCTGTTAAATGGGTTTTTAAATAAATTTCAGCCACTTTGTTTGTCTGTTTGCTCCCGCGGCTCAGGGGCCACGATTGCGACAAGGCCGCAGATGCCAGTTCCTGATGATGCCCTTTTTTAACGCCCCATAAACGTGCCCCGCGGCAAATACTTTTTAAATGCTAAATAAACATTTTACGGCTGCCAAACACTTAAAAATGCTTAATTCCATTCTGGCTGGCACCCACAAACAATGCGAAGCCGTACAGACTGCAGCATCAACCTTTTTAAGCCCGCCTTTATTTAGTTTCAATAAAAAAATGGGGAATAATGACGATATTTACTTGATTTTTTGCAAAATTTATTTACACGGATCCTTAAATAAAAGTGAAATGTAAGCCTTGGGAATTTAAATATCTATTTTTAAATCTTAAATCTTCCCTAGACATACTTTTTTATTGTTTAAGATATAAGATGTATAAACATTACTCTAAATATATTAACCTATTAAAACTATATTTTTACTAATAAATTTATTAATAATCTTATGTAAGAGGTTGCTGTTCTAAAGGTGCGTATTTAAATTTCTTAAGCAAATGTCCTTAGAAAATGTTATTTTTTAATTACTCAATCACTTAGGACAACCTTTTATTACTACACAACAGAATAAAAAGGACAGCCCTACTGAGTGCTAAGATAAAGGCCTTTTCTGGTATTGTTACCATCACTCTAAGCCGAGAAAAAATCCGGAAAAGAGGGGAAACATCTGCTTAACGCTTAATGCCGTGAAATTTAATAAAACACGACAATTCATCCTGAGGAGGGACAGGAAATGCCTGTTAAAATGCGGCCTGTTGGGCGATTAAGTTGCCAAATAGAGTGCAGCCAGCGCGACGCGGCGCGGCAACAAAGGGTTAAGGGTTATGGGTTAAGCAGGACGCGGCCCGGCATTTAATATCAAAGGAATCCCGCGTCCAGTCCTGTCTTGTTTGCGCCGTGATTTCTGTTCTCCGGCCATCGCTGATTTTTACTTTTAATGAATTCATTTTAAAAATTGTTCGTTTCTTCTGCTCCCCTTTTGCCTTTATTTTAACTGCTTTTGTAAATTTTTATGCAGTAAGTTTGCCGCCCATCGGAAGGCCTCGCGTTTTCGTTTCGGCCCACCCCCGGCTGTGTGCTGAACATAATTGAAATCCATTTAATGAAAATACGGCCGCAAAAATTAAGAAAAAGTTCGCCCCGATAAGGCGTGGGCTCTGGACCCTGGACCCAAGGGTTTTTTCCATTCTTTTTGATGGAACGGCTTGGCAGGATGGATCATCGCGTAATTAATGACGGGCCAGAGAAGGCGTTCAGGCAAAAAAGATTATCTATTTATAGATTACGGAGTGTCGTGCCGGCGACCACATCCGGATTGATTTCGCACAATGGCCGCATTTAATGTTTATAAAGTATAATTGTTGATAAATTAGGCCCCGACTGTGACATGACAAATGGTGGTCGTTCCCAGTGATTGCTGTTTGCGGTGCGGCCCACCCAGCACATACAGTATATTGATTTTCCGTTCGCAGTTGGATGACTGCAGAGAAGTAGCCGAGAGGCAATCGAAAGGCCATTAGAGAGACAAAGTTTAAAGCGCCGAAACGGGACCCATGTCGAGCATTGTCCAAATACGAAAAGTAGCAAAAAGTTATTTATTATATTCGCCCGAGTGCAAACACAAAGGGCTGTATCCTCCTGCCCCACCCCCCAACTTCCGGTTCTTCGGGCGAGGCACTTCCGTTACGCACTCCTGGGTCTCGGTTATGGCTCCCGATTGGCCGGCATTTTGTGCTCGATTCGAGTCTTTCGGCCAGGCCCATAATAAGCATGCAAACAACAATCACTGCCAAGTGAATCCTTCAAGTTTTGGGCTCGCCTTTTAGCCAAACCAGGGATAATAAGCATCAACAGCACTCGAGATACTTGTGTGCTTGATTGGTTTCACATTGGCAAAAAGTCGTTGAAACTTAATAACAATTGTAACTCCCATAATAATTTATTGAGTTTATTTAATTTAAAAATATAACATTTAATACCTAGAGAAGAGACTAACTCTAGATCAACAAATAAAATATATAAGCTCTCCCAATTCAAAAAAATACTTATAATATTTCATTATATCTTTAGACCAACTACTTTTTTATTAATTATACATTATAATATATTTTTATGAACTTTGAATTATATTTTATTTTATTTCGCTGTCAAAAATACACAAAAATATAGACAAAAGTCTCACATATTTTTCCCAGTGTCCGCATATAGGACATATCCCTTGGCGAGGGTATATAGAGAAGTAGAATATTATAATTTGCGATCAAATGAAATCAATTTCAATACCATTTAAACGAGGAACGCGGCGCAACGAGTGGCTGACATGCCAACTGGGACATGCTACCGCCCGAGTGCTCAAGGATACGGATACAAAGATACAAAGATACACAGCACAGATACAGCTACACAGCCAACCAGATACAAATATGTACGACAGATACAAATAACTCGAGTGCAGTTGCTTAGCAGCTATTATGTGCACATGCTGCTCTCCGCTGGATTGACAGTCGGCGAATAGGAATAGGAATCGAAGTGTCCCGGGCCTCCGGCCTCATTTATTCATTCGTTTCATTTGGCTGACTGGCTGGTTGGCCTGCAAACTCCGCCGGAGGCCATTTGGGACTGCTCTTAGACGGCGATGTCGACTTGAATGGGCCGGGCTCCGCCTTCCTCCCTGCTCCCCCAGCACTTCGATGCTTGTTATTGTGTTTATGTAGTTGGCAAGTGCCCCCAACGAAATCAAACCACATCAATTGTACACGTAAATGGCCAAGTGGGACCGCTTACATATTCATTTGGGGCGGTCTCTGGTTGATAGGAAATCCCACTTTCCCCCCCTTAAAGTTGCTTAAATTGTTGGCCGCTGGCCTTTAATGAAATTCATGCTAAACACTTTGCAAACTCGTGCAATTGTCACTTGGGGAAGAGGGGCGGACTTTTGCAAAATGAAATTAATTTTGCGTTTGCAGTTAGCACAAAACACCCATGCGACATGCTGGCCACGCTGCCCCCTGCTGGCAGTGACATTTTGCCGTTTTTGTGACCAGCATCGCATCCCATCCATCCTGTAGCTACTGGCTACTGGCTACTGGCTACCTACACAGCATCCATCGCATCCTTGCTTTCCTGGGCCGCTGTGCATTTCCATTGTAACTTTGGTCACACATGAGTTGGGTACGTCTCGGTTACAGTTTTGCAGTGGCTCGTTTTGGCCACCTTGCCACTTCTGTTTCCACTGCCATTTGCAACTTGAAGGGTATTGTGTGTTCAGAGCGACAAAATATCAACAGGACACGGGAAAAAAATGCCAGAGAATAATGAAAAAAGTTTTATAATTGCATAAAACTTTCCAATTAACAAGCTGTCTTTGGCTTTGGTCATGTTTGTGTAATGCGTTTTTTTTTTTTCGTCTGTGGCATTTGTACATATATATTTTGCAGCCACAAAAACTGTCAGAGCCGGCTAAGTGGCAATTAGACATTAAGATGTGGTGGAACAGTCAATTATCGAGAAGGGATCGTGTAATTTGCAACTCTGTCTCGACACTTTTTGCCACCGCAAGGCATACATTTGAATTATTGCACACTTGTTTTAATTGAAAGGCATTCTTCCGAGTTCCTCGAGCGTAAATATCAACAACTTCCTTTGAGGTCCTGAGGTTGCGTTTCGCTTTCCCCATTTGCGCAGACATAACTTGGCAACATGTTCGTGTCTTGGTCCTGTCTGGGAGACGAGCTAGGCCCGAAACGCAGGTCCTTGGAGGTCCCTGGTGCAGCCGAGACTGTAGCTGCGGCTGTGGCTGAGGCCTGCCAACATTTCATTAAGTTTTGCTGCAAAACTTTTATTAAAACAAATACGTGCCACAGCCGCAACTCCCCCGCACATACATACATTATATATGTACAAAGGGAGTTGCGAAGTGAGTGGGCGGCTTCTTGTGTCTCGTTACATTTTGGCCTCGATTTTTTGCCACCGTCTGTGCTTTGTTTTTCCTGCTTTTCCAACCCCTCCCCTTGCGGTGCGGTGCAAAAGTCAAGTCAAGTGTATATTTTTCGGCTCGCAGCGGCAACATACAGAACCGAAATGCAACAATTTCCTGAAAGCGGCTTTCCCACACCCGGCACTCGCCCCGCCGCTTAAGTAAGTTGCTTAACTCTGCGACGATGTTGTCTTTGCAGGCGGCGCCAAAAGTCACAAAAATACACAAGGACACGGCCCGAGGAGCACGACCGCCCAGCCACCCACCAAGCCACCCGCCTCCCCGCCCAAAAATAGAAAAAAAAAAACCGGCAAAGGGAAGGTACATTTCGCACGGTCATGTAAGCCGAACAGCAAAGTAAAGTAAAATGGCATCTGGAAATGTAAACTTTTTTGCAGCTGCACTTCTTTCTGAATACTTTTGCCACCGACTTTTGAGCTGCTACCCCATCTTATCAGGCTTCGTCCTCTTTTTCCTTGGTTTTTTTTTTCCAACCCCGGGAATTCTGTTTGCGTGGGCTGCATTTAAAACAGTCCCGAGAATCTGCAATTCAATGCAGGCGAAAAACCACCGAAATCCCCCTGCATAGGATTCCTCTCAAGCAACTTAAAGCGGAAGTCGTAGTCGTCGTCTTTGTTGCCATCGCCATCGCCATCATCATCATCATCATCATCAGGGCTGATTTGATTGTGTGCTCTGGGGATTTGATTTGCAAATGCCGGCGACATGTGTTCCCCAAATTGAAGATGGCACATATAGAAATCAAATTGAATGGCGATGGTAAGCGATTGCTCCATTGCATTCACACATTGTTGTAATCTTTTGGCTTAATTAATGGCTCCTTAAAAGTTAATTGTGCACTCTGGCCTGCATTGTTGTGCCGAATAAGGCGCCCAGGTAATGTGAAATTGCCCTTAACCAGGATTCGCAATGTGAAATGCAGACAATGAACAGGCCAAAATCTTGTGGAAAGTCGTACTTTTCATGACGTTTTAATTGTGCGGTTTTGTTCTCGGCATAATCCGGTTTTCAAGGAACTAAAGATATGTCGGGAAAATTTGCAAGCAAAGTTTTCAGGTGGTTTCAAGTAAAAGCTTAATTAAATATTGCATTTAAATATCTCTCATGATCTTGTTTTAGGGGGTTCCTATATTTTTAAGTATTTAGCAAAGCCCTTTTGTTACCTATATTTTTAAAGAATTGATTTAATAAAATTCAGAAGTTCAAAGTGCATAAAACTTGCGTGATATTTAATCGTTTGGTTCTAAACTTTCGCAGCTTTGCCGCCTCAATTAAATACTCACCACTTCAGGCAGCCACATAAGCTTTCATCTTTTTGGGATCTAAAAAGACAGGAATAATTCTTGGTTAGAACTTTGGCAAACTTTCTGCATTGGCAACACACTAAAAACGGCAACTGATAGCGGAAAAAACAAGGCGGCTGTTCGGGGGTGAAAATTAAATTCCCAGACGTAAATTTGTGGCGGCAACTTTGTCACTTGCACAGAGGCACAGCAACGACGGCAACAACAGAAGGGCAACAACTTGATACATTTTAGTGTTTTATCTCATAATTAATGGCGGCGACTGTGGGGCCGGGCGAGGGAGGCGCAGCGGGACTGGGGGCGTGGCACTGCTGCTCAAAACAGACACGAAATTAATTGCGCTTTACGCGGGCACGATAAACACTGCAGCAAGGACTTCGAGCCAGGGAACAGCCCGAGCCTCTCGCTCCCTACTCGGCCGGTTACAAATGAACTGGCTCGTAGCTGAAAGCCGGCTCGGGGAAAGCGGAAGAGGCGCTCCGACAGGGACGTGGACGGAGTCCGGGTCCGGCTCGCAGCAAAATTAATTAAAAGTAAATCCAGTAAAAACTATTAAAGTTAAATTTGGCATGAACTCGACCACAAATCAATCTGCCACACAGGGTAAGCGCTTTATGCGAAGGACAAGCCACGAAGTGCGGATGCGGAGGCTGATGGAGTGGGTGGGGGTGGGGCTCGGAGTTGCCAGGACCACCGACAGCTGGAGAGGATTTTATTTTCGGCTTTGGCTCGTCCTCGCGTGTGTGACAACGGCATGTTAAGCTGTTTGAAAAGCGTTCGAAGTCATTTTCGTTTTTTCAGATAGATAGGTTTTTTCAGTTGGATACCCCTTAAAAAATTGAGAATGTAGCTGAAAAAATTATAAAGATATTAAGTCATTTTAAATTGGTTATTCTTCTTACAACAAAAACGTAAAAAGTATTAGAATTTATCAGTATAGCTATTTGTAAAATAAATCTTTTAAATTCTGTTTCTAGTCTAACATTTACATATTATAAATTCTCATAAATTATTGTTTTTAAGTATGGACTATGCCTTAATTTTTATAAAATCCCTGTCATAACCAAGGGTATCTTGTATTTGCAACATCGAACTGTTCTCTTTGTAAATCCAAACAGCACTCAAACTCCTGCTGAAAGACTTACACCAAGGGGCAGTAAATTTGTTCCAACTTGAAAGTTTTTATGTCCGGCATTTGGGGCTTTTGTTCGGTGACTCGCTTACTTTCTGATTTCCCATCTATGCTCGGTGATTTGTTCCAGCACTTAATGTATAAGCTGGCCAAACTCGTATATGATTTGCATTAATTTGCCAGAGATTTTGTCAAATCACAGGGCAAACAAGAATGACAATTAATTGAAACAATTTTTGGGCAACCAAGAGGCGGTGCTGTGCGGAGAATGCCACAACAATTCCCCAGTAATTCCCCAATAATTCCCCCCACACTTGGCCAAAGTGACCCGAAGTGTACAAAGGAGAAGTTTAGCATGGAATTAATTTGACTACCCCCGGAACACACAAAGAATGCCATCTAATCTGTGGCCATTTGTGTGCTGCCTTCTTATTGATTCGCCTCCCAAAGACTCGGGCTCGGGCTCGGCAGCCAACTTTCAGAGCCTTAAAGGACATCCAAGGATGTGTGTATGTGAGCTCTATCAATCAATAGACTATTTACTATAACTGCACTTTCAGTTCAGGGAACCGAAAAGCCGGAACGATGGGCGAAATGCTCGCAATTTGATATTTAGTTGCCAAAGGGGCGGGACAGTTTTACAAGTCATTCATTTTGCAATCAGGGCGTTGATTTAATTGGATCGTCATGGCCCACGCTCCACTGTAATACACCATTCATGGCCATGACACGGAACGGTCATATATCAAACTGTGTAGTTTATTTGCCCCTTTATGCGAACATTTTTCCTCATTTTTCACACAAAAATTCATACGACATTGCAGTCAAAAGCGGAAATTGTCCACCTCAAAATGGTAAAAAAAAAACAGAAGAGGACTCCGAAAATATGGAGAGGTAATAAAAATATATACGCTTTGCATTCAGAGTGTCATTTGAAGTTCGATGTTTTCACATTTTTTTATCAGGAATTTTAATTGAATTGCACTCTCCGGTAATGCTCGGGCAATTATGTTGCCTGCAGTCGAGCAAAAAAGGCACTGCGAAAATAGATTTAAATAAAACAGTGTCTGCAGTCGACATCGGTTTTATGATCGCCACAGAGTTTATGAAACTAATTTGAGTTCATGACATTTTCATAAGGCATGCGTATGTGCATAAATATGCATATAGCAAAAAGTAAGGGACAAAAACGCTTACCAAACGATTACACAAATAAATGAAATATTTTAAGTAAATTATGCCGACACAAATTGGATTTTGTTCGAAGTAAATTATGAAAAGCTACGCCGTCGGAATCGTTTGAATTTAATTTAATTACTCAATCTAAATTGTTTAAGCTGCCAGATTCAAAGGGGAATAAAGAGTAGATTTTCTTTTTTGTATGCTGGCAAAATTTCAATAAACTCTAGCTAACATTATATGAAATTAATAATGACTTGCTTGCTTTTAAATTATTTATTAATTGGTCTTTGAGGTGGTTGCTTTTAGAAAATAGAAATTTTAAAGGTAACTCTAATGTGATTAGAATTTAATTTTGATGCTTTGAATACAACTTAATTAAATTAAATTATAAAAACGATTTTAAATTTATTTTATAGAAAAAGAAAATGCAGGTATCATAATAAAATGATTTTAAAATTATTTTGTATTAAAAGAAACTGCAGGCATCTTACATTTTAATTATTTTTTGATTGGCAGTTGAGTTGATAACCGTTTTATCTCTTTTGAGTATCTTGAAGGAAATCTGATTTGGCTTCACTCTATGGACATTTGACGGAAAGTGTTCGCATTAGTGTGATGAGAACATAAAACGTTTGCAATCGCATTAAATGGTTATTTAGTTAAGCTCCCCGGGCACCCAGCCCCGCCCACTCCTCGCATAGATTTAACGCCCGCTGCCCCGCCCCCAAGGCCAGATATCGCCCATGGCAGGGGCAATATTACTTATGTATATTGCCGCATAAGCCGTCACTTGTGGCAAAGTACAAGCAATTTGGCCTGGCCAAAAGGGGGTGGTGGGTGCCGGCGGATAAGAAACGCATTTGTATTAGTTTTACGCGCATTAGAGTCTCATTGCCTGGCTTAGGAGTCCCCGCACTCACACCCCCAAGAAAACCGAAACCGAAAACCCCACCCAAAAACGCAGGACTCTGGGAACTCGGCAGAGCAGCAAAACCGCAGCAGAACGAGCATAAAATAAAGTAATAAAAATCTTAGCTGGGAGTTGCGTGCGAGCTGGTCGGGTTGCCTTGGCCCGATATCTATAAGATGCAGACATGTATATATTATATTTATATGCTGGCTGCGTGTGTGGCGCACTACGTGACATTTAAGGGGGATAAGGACGTCTAGGACCCAAATCGAATCATAAAATACGAGTGGAAATGGCATTTGTCGCCTTGGCCGCTGTCAAACTATAATTGTCCTTTTAAGTGAGCAGTTGAAAAACAGTTATTTCCAAGGATCTCGGCCAAAAGTGTGGGTATTTAGGGAAGTTGGGGATTTATTCAGGGTTTTCTTGGATACGCTATAGAAGGAACCACATATATTTAGCTTTAAGTCCTCGGAATTTACCTAGAGCTTGATATTAAGTTCAGTTTTTTGGACAAAGGTTTATATCTTTAAAGTAACTAACGTTAATTTTTTTGATATCTTTTATAATTTTCTTTTAAACATTTAAACAATTTCATTTAGATGAGTTAACTCCTGGCTCTTAAAAGCAGTATAATTTCATGAATATCTAATAGATTAAATTAGGGAAATCCCTGCAAAAGTCTTTTATATTCTTCCAGGTTCCTAAGCTCCATCCACTACCGAGGTAAATCCAGTAAATCAGCCAGGGAACTTTGTGGGGCCAACAACTTTGATGTCGCTGGGTGTTTGTCATTGAAACAAATGCAGCACGAAATGCACCCAAAACCCCAATCAAAGCCAAATTACCTAACGAGTAGCGCCATCAAGTGGCATCCGCATCCACCGCCATCTCGCTACCACCCGCACACTTCTGGGGCAAGTAGAAGTCGACGGCGAAGTCAGGCCGAGTGGCAGTAAGCTACTTGAGCTGATCTCGGGCAGCTTAAACTTTTTACGGTCGCATCGAGGGCATCAGCAGCGAGGCATCATAAAACGGCAGTCGACCAACCGTAGATGCTACGGATTTCGTTCCGACACCCCCGGGCTCTGGCGGAATGGGAATCGCTCAAATCAAGTCAAGTTTCAACAACTTTTACTTGATTTAAACCCATTAAAAGTCACTTTTTTAACACTTTTGGCGCGCCCAACGCGGCAGAAAAAGGGAGCAAGACGATGCGATGGAATGGTAAACTCACCTTGTGCCATTAGCGCATGACGAGATGGAGATGGAGACGGAGAGATGGAGAGCAGGTGGAAGCCAAGCACGAGCACGGGCTCTTGGCTTTGATTTGGAGTATGTTGCCGGTGTCCTGCAGACACAATGGGAAGTATCCCTGCATCCCTGTTTCCTGCATACCTGCATAAGCATGCCCCTGGGTCCCGGGGTCTTTCAGAAATGAATGCAAGCGCAAAATCGTAAGCCAGGATGAGATGGCGGCGACGGCGGCGGGTTGGGGGCTGCAGCTTCCATTCCAGCTCTTTAGGTCCTCCAGATCCTTCCGCTCCTGCCCCCCGTTTGATGTCGGGAAGACAATGACAATCGGATGAGTTGTGAATGATAATGTGTGTGGGGGTCGCAGGGCGCAGCTCTGGGGGAGATAGGAAATAGCGAATATACATGGATGAGCGATGGATTGAATGATAAGTAGCAGCAAAAGACGTCTTAACCCCTTGACAGTACAAAGCAAGTAGCCGTAGTCCTTATTTAAAAGAGTCTTGGTTTTTAGGGGGCACATTTTCAGTTATCAAAGATTTTTTTGCAAGTGTTGTTTTGTCAAAAAAAAAAACCGTAAAAATTCCACTTAATTATAATTATCTTAGGAGAACCCAAAGCTCAAGAGGCATTTGCGTCACTCAATTGCGAATTACTTAAGTCGAGCGGCATGCATGATAGGCGGCCGGAAACGCAATGCGGCAATCATGTAAATGCGGCATCCACACCGTCATTGTGCCGCATTAGGGGGCATCCAAATCTAGGGGATCTCCGGCACCGGGTCGTTCCCATTAGCATTTTGGCATTTCGGGAGGCCATTCCATTCAATTCTGCTGGCACGCACGATTGCTGGCCAAACAGAACGAGGCTGCTGATGCGGCGGAAATAATTGTCTTGACACAGATAATCTCGTTACCTTTCGACCAGCAGCAACAGCCGGAAGTTCCCCGGTCGCCACACCCTCGGGGCACTTTTTGTTTTCTATTTATTTGCGTAATTTATGCCCCGCCAGCACCGACGCACCCAGCCTCATTTGCCATTCCGGTTCCCATTCCTAGTGCTATTCCTCTGCCACCCGGCGGAGATTTCCCATCACTCTGCCTTCTGCCCGCTTGTCATTGTTAAGCTCTTTGGGCCTGGCCAGAGCCGCTGTTTAAAATTCAAATCAAATATCTTCATAAATTTGGCACAGCTCGTTTCTATAACGAGGCGCGAGTGGGAAAAAAGGTGTCCCTGACGAAGGATGCTGATTCCAAAAATGTGTGGCTACAAGAGTTGGGTTCTACATTAGAGAAAGAAGCTATAATATATAATATTTTTTTGCATATCCAAAAGATAAAAATGGGAACAAATACAGAAGGTAATTTTTATTTCATTTTAAAATATTTCACAACGCGGAAAAATGATACATCAAGATTTTATCAGATATTAAAAATGGTTATAGCTAGTTTAGTGTGCGTTGCATAAAACTGGAGATACAATTCTCCGCTGTTTCGTAAGGTAATAAATTTGTTTCCATAAATTTAAATATATTTTCCTGCCGGGTATTTCACCTTTCCCACCTTCAGCTGCTGCTGCTGCCATGTTCGTGTCTCTTTTTCCCTGGCTTTGGCGCTGTCACTCGGCATAGTCTTTGGAAATTTTGATTTCTTGTCACAATTTGTTGACATTCATTATTTCTGTGGGGCTTTTCTGGCCCGGGCTGCGTTTGTCTGGCCACAGCCAATTAAGGTGGCAAACGGCAGTGGCGAGAGAGGGCCAGATAAGGACACGTTCGACACATGTTGGGGACAACGTGGCGCATGCTTTATGTATTGATTTTGCTTAGCAAGCAGCCGGGCAAGGAGAAAGCAGCAAGCAGGCGGCAGGCGGCAGCAAGGCGAAGGAAAGGAAAGGAAAGGTCCTTCATCGCCTTTGCTGCACTTCCTGTGCCCGGGAACTTCCGCTTCTGTTTCGGCAGGCCAGAAGCCTCCTGCCTCTGCCGCCTTTCACCTAATTGCACAACGAGGACTCAGAGCTAAGGACTCGGGACTAAGCACCAAGTTCTGAGCACTAAAGCAAGTGTCGAGTGGCATCGTCTGCTGCAATTTCCGCACTTATTGTTGATGCAGTCAGACAGTCAGTCAGTCCGTTGGTCTGTTAGTCACTCACTCGGTTAGTCATTCAGCTGAAAGACTTTAAATTGTTTCCCAGCTGAAAATTAATTTGTGTGCTCTGGCTTGCGAGTGTTTTTCCAGCCCGCCCCCAGCCCCGCCATCATCCGCCATTTATGGGCCTTGTTTGCTCAGCTTCGCTGGGAACAGTAGATCTCGAGTCCTTAATGGCTAAGGCAAACATGCGCCGCTACCGCCTCATTATTTTTTGCACAAACAATAACAATTTGGAAGAGCGTTATGTATTTTTCAACTCAATTAGAAAATGTTTACAATGCGCATGAAAATTTGATGTGGATGCTGGAGCGAACTTTTGGCTGCCTAGCCCAAAAACTTTAGCAAAAACAAAGTTGGCGCGGCCCAAAAACTGGAAATGGCAATGGAAATGGCTCTATTAAGCGGGAGTTGAGTCAAGGTAATGCCTCTTGCTCATAAGATTATTAAGAGTTATGGGGGAGGGTTGGGAGTAGTGGGTGTGGGAGTGCTATAGGCGCCACTCTGGCGACACTCTTTCAACTGGGCCAACTTTTGTCCGCGTCTGCAGAATTTTCCGTGGCGTCAGGTTGTCGCTGCCGCTGTTGCTGCTGCTGCTGCTGCAGCCGGGTTTTCCAATTCCCTGCACCTACACGGTCAGCAGAAAATTGTCTTTATATGCGGCAAGCCACATGGCTTTGCCACCGCCCCATTGCCAGCCACCAGGCAGACAGACAATCAATGGGGGAGGGGCACAGCCCGTCTGGCCATAAAGATAGCGGACTCTACTCATAACTTTAAAGTTCGAAAACTAATTATGCCCATGGCCTGTCCGAGAAATGGCTGCTGCATTCCCATAAATTAGGCTCGTGCTCTCGAGCCCCTGGGCTAATTTTGCCCTGGCCTGGTGCTGCATTTTACGGCTAATGGTTTTCGAATAACAATTGGCCAAGTCTGGGCCAGGCAATCGTTGTCGATATACATATTTGCAGGGGCTTAAGTGCCGCATTAAAACAAGAATGCCCAGAAAGTGGAACCCAGGATGCCAGCATGCCGGCCTCACAGCATCCCATATCCCAGATCCATCACCATGACAATAAAGGCAATTGACGAGCAGGCAAATGTCGAAAACAATGATTAACGAGCAGGCTAGATGAAATTGGTAGAAGAAGGGCGGGGCCTGCCTGGCTGCCACTCACAGAGGCATATAAAAAGTAAAACGAAATCCATAGACATTCCAGTCTTCGAGCTGGAGGGGCATCATCAATGATTTAAATTAATCGTCGTAACACACGCAAATCTCGCACATGACAACCGACAAGGACAACAAAGGAAGTGGGTGGTTGGGTCTGGAGCTGGGGAATGGGTGTACTCGCATTCGTTTTCGCCCCTTCCACCGCACCGGATGTAGACGGTTTCTTGCTGCCTTCCTGCTGGCAGCGGATATGAAGTCGAAATCACCATATCAGGCCAAATTACAAGGGCAAACATAAAATGGCTCAGCCAAATGACTAAACGAAGTGGCAAGCGGCAGCACTTGATGGCATTTCGTTCTGGGGAATCAACTTAAAAGGCAGCCGAGGCCAAATTAAAACGAAACGTTGCGATGACGGTGGCGGTGGCGGTGACGATGAAGATGGAGATGGAGATGGAGACGGCTATGGAGATGTAAGCACGTGGGGATGTGGATATCCAGGGGATGTGCCTGATATCTCGGCACTCACGCAAGTCACTGCCAGAGAGTCTGGGCCACCAATCAGGGCGGCTGGCATGTGAAGTGGCCGGGGCTTCGTCCCCCTCTCCCGACTCCTGTCTGCCGCTGAGCTATTTTGACAGATTAACTCACGCGTGCGGCAACATGGCCGCCCCCGCCCCCATTCCAACGCCCATTTCCGCTGAACTGCCCAACTGCCCAACTCCCATCTGTCAATTGTTGATGGGTCCAGCAGCTTTGACAAACAAGCAGGCAAAAAACTGGACACTGCCAGGCGGCCAGAACTCCTGGCTCCCACGGAGAGCGGAGAAGGAGCTGCCGGAACGGAGCCACTGCCAGTTTCAGGCCCAGGGAATCAGACTGAGCCAGAGAAATCGAGCATAAATACAAATGCAAACAGTAAAATAAATGCAGAAATGAAGAAGTTCCACCGATAAAAAATCGAACATGAAATGCTCTTTATTTTAAAAGTATCTTCAAGATACTTTTTGAAAATTTGAATTTAAATAACCATATATTGAAATACTTTTTTTTTTTAATTTTAAAAATGTATTTTCACAATAAAATATTTATCAAAAAATAATCTTAATAGTTTTGTTAAATAGCTATATATTTTTTTTATTTAGTTAAGATTGTAAGTATCTTATTTATGTTGATTAAATGAAAACTACTAATGAAAATTGACACTTCATTAATGGCAACTTCAATACACCATAAGCCTCGTCAATATTTATGAAATTTTTCTTCAACTACCCCAACTATCTGCACAAAAGCTTGACAAAGTTTGTGGCAAAGTCTATGGAATCCGAAGTGAGGGCACGATTAACAGTCCTCGACATCCGTTTGGCAGTGTCAGCCATTTGCCGCTGCATGTGTTAAATTTAAGTTTTGATTTACGACCTCAACTTTGTAGGCTGTTGTTGTTTTATATAGGCAATACACCACCCCCGCACACATGCCCGTTTTGATAGTGATAAATTGCGCTGTCAGAAGTTGGTAGCTACAATCGCAAACTCTCTAGCCCGTTTTTATTTCAGCTCTTTTTCTTTCTAACTCAGTTGAGTTCGACTGAGTCGCAGCTGCCGGGGAGTGCGCATAACGTATACGCCCTGTGGCGTATATCAAGATATCTGTGCCATGTCATAGGTTGCCATCCCAGGACTCCATCCATCCCAGCCAGCACTCCCCCATAACTGGGTTATGAGCCCAGCTTCGAGCATTTAATGGCTGTTGACAGTCGTGTCGCAACACAAAAGGCACACACACACACCCAGCAGAGTCGGCTTTTTGTTTCAAGCCTTTTCTGCCTTTTCTGGGCAGCTCACTTTTTTATGGCCAACTTCTTGACGGGCCGAGCAAGTTATGTGCCCATTTCACTGCATTGTTTTTGCTGTTACCACTGCTGCTATTGGCTCTGAAGTGCGCTTATAAATTTGTAATAAAGTTGCTTATGCGCTGCCATTGTGGGATTTATGCCGCCGTTGGCACATGCGGCGTATGAGCAATATTGGCCCGGCGGACTTTAGCTAATTGTGTACATTAAATATTAAGAACTATTGGGCTGGCCATAAATTGCGCCTGCACTTTGCAATCGTGCGCCTGCCTTTTTTACGCTCCAATGGATTTTACAAAGGGGAGGGCCCCCAGATGGATGCAGAATGTGTGGCCAACCGGATTAGCCGGCATTTGGTGGGGCTCTTGGTCCACGCATAAATTATGCAAAATGATTTATAAGCGAAACGGCAAAAGCGAAAACCGCACAACGTAAAAACTAAACATTGACCGACCGCATAAATTAATTGAATTATGCAGGGAGTAACCAGTACCCAGTGCCGGGACCCAACATCCCAACATCCCACCATCCCACCATCCGAAACACCCAACCCATGTGCAGCATACACCCTCTACCAGCCACCATCTATTCATTATTATTATGTAAATGTTGCATGTGCGTGGGAGTCGATTGCTGGCATTAAATCATGCGATTTCAACTTTCACTTGATTAGCGCCGGGCTTAGTTGACAGATTTATGGTGGCTCTCGGCTCTCGGCTCTCGGCTCTGGGCTCCTGGCCTCCTGGGCTCTTGAGCTTAAAGCTTAACCAAAACCGAAATCAATTTGCCAGCGAGGCGTGTGTGCCGGATTGCTGGAGTCCATAAAGAGTGCCTTGGAAATCAATAAACCACGCGTTGGTTTTATGGGCCTGAGTTATATACTTCAGTCCTGAGCATGACATGTGTCTGGGCCTTTATCCCCACCGCCCTCTTCGCTGGCAACAATGTCTTTAATTTCTTAGTAGCTGCATAAATAAACTATAAATTCAATTTTAGTACGGCGACGAGGCACTTGGCTGGCTAAATAGATCGCTTGCGACCTATTGTATTGGGGTACAGTACGGACACTCTAAGGAAGACGAAGTTTTCTGATAAAATATTGATAAAGAATATTTTTAAAGAGCAAAGGCACTTTGTGAACTAAGAAACTAAAAGTTAGGGTGTTTCTTTAACACTAAATACGAAAGTATATGTACCTTATTCGTAAAATAATTGATAAAATATTTAACCATTGTCAGGTCTTAATTCAAAAAAGGATAACAATTTTAAATCATTGTCAAATCATCAAAAAAGAATGCCATGAATTTAAACTATTATCTCAGCTTAGTTATGTAATATTAATAGTATTTTAGATCCTAACAAATATTTATATTCATTTTTGGATAGCTTTCTTAAAACCCTTATTTTGAGGACAAATGATTTTCCGAAAAAAGTCATAAAATATAAGTATTTAATTAAAGGCTGACCATAATTCTAAAACATTGACAAAGATCTTTCTGTGTTAAATAAATTAATAAAAAATATAAATATAAAAGAAACTTTTGAAACTTACGATTTTACGACGCTTTTACTGACCACTGTTCGATTCTGCAAGAGCAATCCCAGATTGGCACTCGAACTGGTTGCATATTTGCTCAGCTTTCACATAACTCATAAGTATTTATGCCATGCGGCAAACTCAAATAATGAACAGGAAACTGAAACTTATCCGAGGAGAGAAGGACCAAGGAGCAAGGACCAAGGAGCACAGCAGCAGCACCAGCTGATGGAAATGGCCAACGTTTATCGGGCCGTAAATCGTAGCTCGCTTTCATGCAGCAGGACTCTCGCATGTGCTTAAAATTTAATGACCCTTAAAGACCCAGTGCGCCAGCAGTCGGAGGCAGGCGACTTTTATGAGCTGTGTGATTGCGCGGCAGCATGTCGTGTGGCTGCGGGGCGATGTGTGGCACACATTTAAGGACCCAGGGATTGGCAGCTGGCGGCCAGCAGGAGTCACTGCCGCAGGAAGTCATTGAGAAGGGATCGGACAAATGCAAAAATATGCAAAACGAGACGCTGTCATCAGAACTTGCAATCATCGAAATCAGAGTCAGCATCAGGGACAGCGTCAGAATGAGAAACAGAATCAAAGTCGGTATAAAATACATGACATCAGTGGGCTACGGGCACGAGGTGTTCGCCAATGTAAATTCAAACAAAAGTGTGCTGCATTGATGGCAAACCAGGCCAAGTCAGCCGAACCCAACCCCATCCAGGCAAACCAATCTGATTCCAACAAAAAGAGACCACGGCGGATGGCCAATCGCAGTGGCCAGCTGTCCATGGGATAGCCAGGATTAACAGTTCGGGGCGAAATGAAATGGATAGGACGTAAAAACGTTATGCCGGCCAAAAGGCACACAACAATTTAAGCACTTGCAGTGCCATTTCGCCATTTCCCATACTCTGTAGATGGACAGCCGTGAATTTGGTGGCAACTCTCAGGAGTTTTCCCCTCTAAAAGCCAGTACAAAAAAGAGTTTTATTTCTAAAAAAAAAACCAGTACTGAATCTGTAAAAGTTATACAACTAATGGATTGACTTGGTTCATTTAAATAAATATGTAAGAATAATACAAAGGGTATTATTAATTATTTTATGTATATTTACCGGTCTACCGAGTATGATAAAACATTCTAAAAATCTATAGAATTTGTTTACGAATTTCGACACACATTTTCTTATTTTTGAGATTACCGAAAAGATTTATCTGAAGCTGATATTATACTAAACTGGTTACCAAACTATTTATAGAGTCTTAGCCTGTATTTTTACGCGGCTTCTATTGAAAATTAAATTCCCCTCTTCTTTTTCAACCGAACAACATTAGTCTAAGAACGAGAGACTACAATTATCCGCATTATCACCTCCATTAAACTCGAATAAAAAGTTTGGCAAACAAAACTTTGAAGCGTATTTTAGTTTCGTTGCCAGGCGAACGGAAAATTTCGCCTCTCAGTTTCCGTTTTTTGCCTCCGCATTTTTGCATATTGGCCATGTGCGCTTTGATAAGTGAAAATTGGAAAAATCCTCACTTTGCATGCAAAAATAATTACGAAAATATTTGCAGGCGGGCAACAATGTCCTTGTTTTTCCACAGCATTTTTTCCCCCTTTTTATTTTTTTTATATTTTTTTGGCTACCTGTATATTGAACGTTTAAATTGTGCAACGGATTTGACAACGTTAAGCGGCAACTTCGGAGTAGTTGAGCCGTAGGCAGTTAGTGGCTACACACTGGGGCTTATGGCCAGATACTCTGGCCTGGCCAAAAGGGAGCCAGAATGGCACATATATAGGGAGCGGGGGAAAGTCCGGCGAACAATGCAGTGCCGAGGGATCCATTGTCATTCGCTGGGCATGGCCCAAAGTTAACTGACGTTCAGCTTGTTCATGTTTTTCTAGCCAAACTTGCCTTTTTTTCCTAGTATTCCTCTTTGTATTTTGTGTGTTTGTGCAGCTCCGACTGCAAATGAAAAGGCCATCGAAAACAAAAGCTCGCGTTGCCTATAAATAGCGTGAGCCCAACTTGACTTTCCACTTGCCAACTTTCTGCCACCGCCAGTCGCTCCTTTTGGCCACCAGTCTTATCTGTTTATAGCGTTCCTAGCGTGTAAGTCTCTGGCTTTCGCTCTCTCTCTCCCTGTGCATTTTCCGCTTTTCTTTGGTTCCTTGCTGGGCTGCCATTTTCCTTTGTTTCGTTTCTGATGGAAATTTTCGGTAATACCGCCATAGATCTCTAGTTGGAATTTTGGCTTAATTGCATTTGCCAACCGCAAAGCGCGTTAAGCAGGCTCACAAATCTAATTGCAATTATGCAATTTGTAGCCATTAAGGCAAAAAACATATAATGTGCCATAAATTTATGCAACGATAATGCTCGACGCGGGTGCACCGATGTCAACGCTTGTTTGCAAATAAACACACACAAATCGCTGGCCATAATTTATTCGGGCGTTTTGTGTGAGTATGTTAACATGGCAACACGCTCCCCGGACTTATGCACATCGGGCCTACAATATAATTAACAAAACAAAATTGGTAGAAAAAAGGGGGAAAACGGAAAAAAGATTGCCATCGAACTATGGCAACACATTGTTTATTGTATTCAATAAATTATTTTTGCAGCGCGTCTCGCGCTTTTTTAATTGCATTTCAATGTGGCAGAGTGCGTGACTTTGGTGCGAATAACTCGAAAACTTTATTAAATTACAAGCAAATAATGCAAATCACGTGGGCAGCAAGGCGTGGTTAAATTTACCACCTTTTTTTCACTGGACATGCCCTCGTAAGTATGCTACACTGTGTGGAGATGGCTTTTTGTATTCAACGGCTGTTAATTGGCAAACGATGTTGAAGTGGTCGATAGAAAAAGTGTTATTTTACACTTAAAAAATATAAAGTAGGTTTCTATCATTTTAACAACAATTTCTTTGCCTTTTTCTCTAAAAAAACATTTTTTTTTGCCATTTAAGGTGCATTTTAAATTGTTGGATTATGAGAAAATATGTTAATATACTGCTTTTATTAGGTTTAGTGTACAAGTTAATTAATTTGCACAAGCTCCACTTATTTAATGTTTTAAATGTTTATTTGAGTGTTCTAGTTAAGTATTTTGTATAATTTCCACTATATTTAATCGTCAATTTACTGTTCAAATGCTTTAAATTCAATTAGTGTTTTTTGTTTAATTTCTTTGTGTGCATAGTTTTTTGGCATCGCTATGCGCCCGAGTTTAAACTAATTACAATTTAAAGGGCTCTCGCTGGCAGCCCCAAAAAGCATTTCGCCAAACTTGGACATACTTAGCTAAATAACAGAATTAATGAAACATTTCCAGACCCTGGCTGTGCAAATACAGTTATTTATACTACACTCAACTTAATTACAAGCAGCAGCAGCCGCAGGAGGCATCGCTCCTCTGACAGCAGCAGCAGCAGCAGCAGCAACATCTACAGCAGCAACACCAGCAGCAGCAACATAAGCGGCCAGCTTAATCCGGCTACATAGCCATGGTTCATTAATCAGACGCGACTATAAGCCACAACAAAACCCAGCATCAGGCTACCTACGGCTCTGGGAAGCCGGGGAACGAGGAGCAGCAGCGGCACCAGGAATCCACCAGAATCCCAAGGATGCCAGGGAAAAAATTAACAAGCAACTTAACACTTTAACGCCTTTCACTTCACTTTACGATGCCGGCGAACAATGTAATTACTTCAAAACAAGACGAGGCTGCTGACCTCCCTCGGTTCCAGGGTTCTTTGGCTCTTTAGTTTTAGGGTTTTGGATTTCGCAGAAGCCTTGAGCTGAGCTTGGGATGAACTAACTGAAAGACCGCCCTGAACGCTTGGCTGGGCTCTGCGGGCAGTGTGCAGGAGCCGGTGGCTTGGTTGCGATGCTGTGGCCCTGACTGCATTACCATTTGATTATAGAAAACATTTATTTAAGTTGCCAGGGGAAAGGCAACTATGCCATTATGTGGCCCACAAGCACACTGGGCGTAAAAGCGGGGCGAAAACAATTTAAAAAACCGCTAAAACATATTGCTCAATTGTGATTTTTAATTTTTGTTTATTTAAAAACCTTTTTTTTTTCAAAAGAAACCACGTTCTTAGTAATTTGTAAGCTTCTTTTGTAAGGACTTTAATTTTTTCAGGATTTTTTCTCTCTGTGAGCCAGCGCAGGATGGCTAGGAACAGCAAGGAAAAGCTGGGCGAGCCAAGCCAAGCCAACAAACTGCACCGCCAACTAACCACAATGCAAATCCGCAGAGCAAACAATGTCAGGTGACGTTCGCCGGGGCCTCCGCAGTGGCTATGTGGGTGGCGCACTAGGTGGTTCACCAGGTGGGGCAGTGGTGGTTGGGCCAGTGGGTCCTTCAGTGGGTGTGTGTGTGCCAGCCATCACCGACAGACTGACAGACAGCGGCACACCTTTGGAATCCACTTTGAAAGGTGCCCCAGCCGCCGCTAGGCCACACAGCTCTCGCTCTCAAATTGGTAAACGTTGACTCGAGCCTCTGCACGTAATTCAATCTGCAGTTTCAACTTATTCCCACACCCCAACCCCTTCCCAGCTTTTGGGGATCAGCCGGATGGGCAAAGCAGGTCGACAGGAAGGCAGGATACTCAAGCAGGGATGTAGAGAAGTAGCATCTGGAGCAGATTTACCCGTCAGTCGTCGCGTCTGAGCATGTGTTAACGGCTTCTCCTCTTCATCATCGTCGTCTTATCCAAACCCCTGGCCATTTGTCTTGGCCAACTGACAGCCTACTATCGCAAGCCGAAAAGCCCCGCTCTAAGTGCACATGGCCATTGGTATTGGCCAAACGAAAACCCATTGCGAATGCTAATGGCCAGCCCAAAGCAGCGATTCTCCTACCAACCGGGCTGTAATTAATGCTATCAGCCGCCGACTGTGACAAGCAAAAGGGGTCTGCACACTGCGCCGGAGCTGGCTTGATTTTAGAACACCTTTAACTGAAAATTAGAGGGCTGAGCAGCTAGTTAGAGGGTTCCTTGACCTACGGTTTCTGGGTGAAAATTGCCAGTTGGGAAGTAAAAATTGTTGTGGGTCCCAAAAGGGTTTTAGTGAAACAAAATGGGAAGTCTGTAAATATTCCATTCCAAGCGACCTCAAACTGCGCTTTTTTTAATGAATTTATTATGTTGTTTTAAGCTATATTTCATCTGGATTTTAGGAATACAGCTAGTATTGCATTTGATGCATCTAAAACTGTTTAACCTTTGGTCACACTTTTTTTCGGAGGTTACACTAAAGTGCATTTAAGGCAATAGATGTTACTTTATAATCTCTTGAAGTATGTATTAAGCCCCTATTTTAATAACATTTTATTTGCGTTATTCTGAAAATGTAACACATTTTATTTAATTTCTGGAATTGTATTTAATTGAATTTAATACTAAAAAATTTTAAACTAATTAGAAAAATTATTTTCTAAATTTGTACGTTTAAGAAATATGTTAAGAATGCAAATGTACAAGCCCCATAAAGTCAAGCGCTCATGAGGTCTTTGGGAGAGCCCCTAGCCGCTTGGCAGACCCAACCAGAACGGATATACCCTTTTGCAACCCTTGGCTAGGAATCCGCGCAGGAGTTTTCAGTTGATTGCATTCGGGTTGGGGCAAGAATCGAGTGTCGGGGGATCGGGAAATCGGGGACATCGGGGGATCGGGTGGACTGGGGGTCGGAAATCCACCCAATGGTCTGCCGTTAGCTGTTGGCGTTTAAAGCAGCGACACTTGGCCAAAATGCTGTTGCACGAGAGGCGAGAAGCGACGGAAATGGCAGCCTGAACACGCATACTACTCGAGCGCGAGAAGGGGGGCAAGTCGGGAAATCGGAAAACGGGAAAATCGGGGCCGAGAAAACGGTCTGCGTTCTGCGTGGGACATAATTAATTTAAAGGCTCGGCTCGCCTCGCCACGGCAATGTTTGCAAAGAGTGTCAGGTGCTTGGGTTCGCAACTATTTATCATCGGGCGAGTGCATTCGCATGGTGTGGATAGCGATCGAGTTGATTTATTATAATTACGCTGCAGCTGACAGCCGGAGCGGTAAATGCCCTGACAGTCGCTTTAATTACACATATCAATTAGCAATGAGTGGCGAATGACAGGCGGCTTAAGCCAGTCAAAGGATACTTACCATTATCCAGTGCTAAGGCTTTGCAATCGCTCTTCAAGGGCTGTCGATGGTTTGTTTTTTGCTTTTTCGGTTTTTGTTATTTCATTTTAAAGCGGGGCCTGGCCGTAACAGCCACACAAAAGCGCACAGAGCAAACATATGGCAGGAGGTCCTGGCCACATAATGTCCGCACTTGGCACAGGACAAATGCGCTAAAGAATAGGGCAAAATGGGGCTGGGGAAAAATAAAACAATTTAGGAACCGAAAACAAGTCATTTGCCAGGCTGCGAGTCGTCCTGTCCCTCGTCCTGTTCGTCCTGTGCGCGTTTGTGTGGGCGTTCAACTTGCCTAGGCCTTGGGCGTAGCCATTGTCGTAGTCATCGGGCCAGTGTCTCGGCAGGTCCTTATCGCACTCGCACAATAATGTCCTGAACAGTTTCGGCTTTTGTCACTTTAACCACACTCCTGCGGTGACTATATATTTTCTTAGTTTTTTTTTGCTGCTGCTTTCTATATTATTTGCACACTAAACACTTTTCAGAGGCGCTCAGGCGACAGGAGCTGAGTGTGTGAGTCCTGGTGGTGAATGTGAGTCCAGAGGGACGAGCGCACACAACCATCGCTGCCGCAGGACGACAGCCAACTGTGCGATGAGCCCGAATGCCGTTGCCAGGACGAAGCCTCGTCCTGTCGTCCTGTCGCTCAGCTCGAACTCGAACCTGCTCGGTTCGCTTGCAGACAGGGGCTCTCCCACAGCGAGCCCTGGAAGCACACCGAAAAACCCAACCCACCACCCAAACACCCAGACACCCACACACATCCTTGGTATCCTTGTTTGCCGCGACACTTGTTACGGTTTCTGCGAGGGCGGACGGGCCCGTCGCTCGTCCTGGCCGAAGTGTTCGGGCTTGTTTGCTCGCAGCACAACGACAGCGGCTCTCGTACAACGTGTCGTATGCGCACTTTTGCGGCATTTTTAACTGTTTATTCCGGGTGCCCCCAGCACCCTAGAAAAAAGGCGACATAAAATGGGCAAAAAGGTATGAACGGGGGGTTCGAGGAGCCGTAAACAGGCCTTGTTCGAAGCCAGACAAGCGACCACTTCAAATTTATCTTTTATCGATACTCAGGCATTAGGAATTGATGGGAAATCAGTGTCTCTTGCTTGTCAAACCGAAACTACTAAATTAGTTTACTACATAAAATTAAAAGAGTGTAGGATTTAAATACTTAAGGTATAATAACCCATTTTATATCTAACTAATACACTTTTTTCGCTTGGAAAATAGTGACTGACTTTTTTAGGCAGCCAATATTAAAATGACTTCCAGCCATTTAAATATTTCAAGTGGTTAGTTTGTTATTTTGCTCAAAAATGTGTTGTGGGTAGGAGCAAAACATTTTCTATGTGGTTTTTTTGGCGCAGATGGTTTTTTGTCTTAATTAAAAAGGACATTTTTAAGTACGAGCACAGCTTATTATGTTTTTATATATTTTACATATTGTTTTCGCTGTAGAGGGAGCATATTAAGGACTTTAACACCCGAATATTTTGGAAATTTTAAAGTATAATAGTTATAGGGGTTACTCATAAGATAATAAGATAATTTTTTAAATGATTTTTTTAAAAGGGAAAAATATTGTTGGCTGTTTTAAAACTTAAGTATGTTTTGGGAGTCCAACTAATAAAACGATTTTGTAGTATGTAGAACAGCTTGGTAAAGTTTAACTGAAATATCCATGATATTTTTTACCAGCCTGTGGTACGAGCCACAGCAAACAATTGACAGTATCGACCAGTGATTGCAAAAGGTCCCTCACTATTATTTAGCAATCTAAACGATTTTTGGCCAACATGAACTATGCGAGTATTTGCCAGCCCCACGGACGTGTTTGCCATGATGTGCAAACGCATCCGAGAGTCTGGGTGCAGAGAGCTCAGTGATTTGGTAATTGCAGCATCAACAATGATGTCATAGCCCATGCAAGTTTAATACGTTGCCATTGGTGCCTCTGAGTGTGTTTGCGGGCTTTGGGTGGCCAGTGGCCATAATGCGCCAGCGGGACAATTAACGGCCAGCGGCCAGACAGCCGGGCTATGTAAATATGGCCAACAGTCAATTAAATTCGAACTCGCGAGCGTTAAAGCGCCGAAACGAAGCCAGTTGGCCGCAGTCCTTAAAAGCCGGCGGATAAACACGTCTACATATGCCCGCCAATTTGATTACATTTTTTTCAATTTTTTTTCCAGCCGAACAAAATTTGTAATTCAAATTAAAAAGCGCAAATAGTTTTTTTCAGCAATCAGTGGAGGAGACTGGGTGGAGTAAAAAAAGGAGACTGCACTTGGAAAAATACATCAACTTTATTTGAAAAAAACATTTACATATGTTGAAATTAGTCGGATTTTTATTCTTTAGCTCGAGCACAAACTTTTTATCAAGTTCTTTAAACTGTATTCGATTAAATTAAAAACCTACTCTTAAAGTTGAAATTATTTCTGCCCCTAGTTCGATAGCCCAGCTTTCAGGCTGATTTTTGCGGCGAGTGTGAAGACTGGGGACAGGCACTGTGGCAGGCAACAAAAGGCATACCAAATTACTGGTGAAGCGTCCGTCTCAGTCGGCTTTTGGTCCTGTGGCCCGGGAAGAGGCCGAGCCGAGTCCTTGCAAAAGGCAAATGAAACGCAGTCAGTGGAAATGACGGCGCTCGGCGCGAGAGAGAAATGAAGGCAACTAAAAAATGCCAAAACAAAAATGGAAATAGAAAATGCCGCCACATCTGAATGCTGTGGAGCAACAATGTTGCATTCCACTTGGGCACTTTGTTAGGGACTTTGTACACTCTATATATATATATGCTATATACGTATGCAGCAACAGTCATATTGTGTGTGGCCTCACAGCCGGCAAGCTGCGAGCTGAGGGCTGAGGGCTCTGGAGGAGGGCAACAGAGGGTTAAGGGTGCCTGAGCGGGCTCTGGGACAAAAGGGCGAAAAGTAAAAGCCACGCAGGCATTTGGCACGGAAAATATTTTAAAATTCCAGCAACGAAAGTGCAGACAAAACTCTTAAATGACGAGCAGCACGTGCCCAAATAAAATGATGCGCATAGTTTTGGGGCATATGAGTCGGGGACTCCTCCAGCCATTCCCTTTTATCCCCATATATATATATATATATATGTTGGGGTCCGTATGGGATCCTTTTCCCTCTTCCTGGCGGCTTCAACTCAATTTCGCACACACATCCTGGCTGGCGGGTTATCCTGGTAGGCTTTTTGCTGACTCTTCAATGTGTCAAATCGTGCAGCATTAGATTGGACTTGCCAAAGCCAAGACGCTGGCAGTCTGCGATGCAGATGGGTGACAAGTGCATATGCCAGCGCATCGAAAATGGCTTATTTATTCTGATATATTGATAAACATCACTGCCACATGGCAATGGCAATGGCCATGGCAACCGGAAGACCCGAAAACCGGGGGGTGCTGAGCATGGAAATCGAGATTGGTTTTGCAGTGCCGCATTTAATATTGTTTGTAATATTAATATGCAGTTTTAATATTCGAATTCCCATGGAGAAAATATGTGAAACGTAAGCCGGTTTTGTCCATACAGAATTCGTATTAGTTGTTGAAAGGCCTCTTTGATTTATTTTATGAAAACGAAATTTGTTTGCTATCCCTTAATCAATTTGAGAAATGTAAAAGTTACTTTAAATCTTTTATATCATTTTGTGATAGTGTTTAATGTCAATTAAATGCCCCAGAGTATCTCAACCGTTTCATTTCTTTGTGTAATTAGTTGATTTCAACCCGGAAATCATAAAACATGATACTCGAATTGACAATAACGCAATTGAACAGATGCGTTGGGTTTTTATAGCCGAAGATTATCGCCGGGGAAGCGTAAATCAGAGCACATTATGTAACTGGATATCATAATAAACGGCAGCTAATTAAAGTTCGGCCAATAATTTGCGCATTTATGCACTCGGGAGGAGTTTTTTTTCGCATTCGATTTAATTTAAGAAATTTGCATAAAATAAACATTGAAATTTACGAGAAATCACGCAATATTTTCGCAATCTAAAATAGTCCCAACAAAAGCCGGGGCCGAAATAAAAAAAAGCTTGAATAAATGCAAAAAATTAAAATAACAAAAACTCGTTTGCACTGGTCGGACGGATGTCTAGCAATAATCAATCAAACGTGAAATAAATGAAAATACACCGAATAAATCGAACTAGCAATCGTTTGTCAGGACACAGCTTTATTTCCTTTTTATGTTTTGTACGTATTATTTATTTATTTGTGTTGTCTTGGCTTGCTGCTCTTTAATACGACTTCCTGAGCCCTTAAATTTTAGCATAACAAACAAAATACTTTCCGACCATTTCCGTTGACTTGTTTCACTGACATTTAAGCGGCACAAAAAGGGGAAACTGGTCGAAAAAAATATACACAAACTGCAAAGTGCAGTAAAAAATTTGTTGAAATATGCGACGAAAAGCGGAGTATCCTCGCCATGTCCCAAAATGACAAGAAAAAAAAGACAAAATAAAAAACGAAGCCAAACTGCTCGGCGTTTTATTTGCACTTCAATTTTGCCCTCGACGACGACCGGCGGCGCACTTTATGGCGATTGCAATCCCAGCTGCACTCGCCTAACTGCACTGCAGTGCAGTCCCGAAGTCCTGGAGTCCTGAGTCCAAGGAGTCCTGGCTCCTGACTCCCAACTTGTGACTCCCGACTCCTTGCCACTCGCTAGACAAGTGCTACTTACGGCTATTTTATGTTGGAAAATGTCCTTTGGAGCTTATCAGCGTTTAACATCGGACAGAAGTCAGCCCGAAAATAATGGGCACAAAAAGCAAGCTGCAGGTAAAATGCACGGAGCGAAACGAAATAAAATCATGTGACACTTTGTGGTTAATAACGCCCGGCTATGCATATATATGTTCGAGGACCTCGTACCCGATGCCATTGTCTCGCCGGGTAACAGGCCCCGAAAAACCAGGACAGCTCTCACAACCAATTGGTTGTGGGGGCGGCGGTGATTTAAATGCAAATTTATCGCCATGCAGCCGTAAAAAGAAAGGGAGCCGGCAAAAAATCATAAACGACCCCACAAAATACAAATAAATGGACACACGCAAAACGCAAGCAAAAGCAAAAAAAATAATAATATGGGGACGTAATAATAATATTTACAAAATGTCTGTTTGCGCGACTTCTGACGAGAGAACATTTTAATTTTTTGCATTTGCATTTACATTTTGATTAAACGATTTGCATATTGCCGTGCCACCAGCTCCCATTTAGTGCCAAACTGATTAATTTATTGAAAGCAATTCGAGGATTAATCAGATCATAGGGCCCGGCAAAAACGCTGCTACTTCAGCTTCCCGACTTGCTGCATCCGGTACAAATCGAACAGGAATCGAGTGCGTTGCGAGGCCTTTATGTGGGCCCAGTACTGCCGCCAAACCAGGCCTATGGCCGCCCAGGCGTAGTACACTGCCAGGGTCAACATCAAGACCAGGATCCCGGCGCAGCTGTAGACCAGCGAGATCCTGCCCCAGGTCAGCTCCATCTCGTAGATCCTCTCCCGCGCCTGGTACAACAGAAAGCAGTAGCCCAGCGAGAAGAGCGATACGTAGAAGTAGATCGAGTGGTAGAAGGCCGCCAGCCGGTGCAGCAGCCAGCTTGAGTAGTCCAGGCTCATGGTCTCGAACGCGGCTTCTCAATATAGAAAATATGTATATTTTTATGGAGCGAAACTTTCGAAGCCAAGTTCTGGAAGTTGAACGAAAGGTCAACTGGGACAAAAAAAGTATAGCCTCTTCAAAGCGCTCCCATTCAAAAAGCCTTGGAAATTTAACATGAAAGTGGGCTAAAATTTTGACCCTCTTCAAAAAGCATAACTTTAGTTTAGAATATCAGAGAAATCAACCACAAACTCATAGAGGTATCCCACGCCTAAATCGGGCTTCAATTACTCAAGTTATGGAATCTAGAAATTCCGGTTTGGGGTCCCATTCAAAGTCCAATGGAATTTAGGAAAAATCGAACATGAAAATGGGCTAAAATTTTGACCCTCTTGAAAACGGACAATTTAAATGTAGAATTTCAGAGAATTCAACCACAAACTCATAGAGGTATCCCACGCCTAAATCGGGCTTCAATTACTCAAGTTATGGAATCTAGAAATTCCGGTTTGGGGTCCCATTCAAAATCCAATGGAATTTAGGAAAAATCGAACATGAAAATGGGCTAAAATTTTGACCCTCTTCAAAACGGACAATTTAAATGTAGAATATCAGAGAATTCAACCACAAACTCATAGAGGTATCCCACGCCTAAATCGGGCTTCAATTACTCCAGTTATGGTATCTAGAAGTGCCAATTTGGGGTCCCATTCAAAATCCAATGGAATTTAGGAAAAATCGAACATGAAAATGGGCTAAAATTTTGACCCTCTTGAAAACGGACAATTTAAATGTAGAATGCCAGAGAATTCAACCACAAACTTATAGAGGTATCCCACGCCTAAATCGGGCTTCAATTACTCAAGTTATGGTATCTAGAAATTCCGGTTTGGGGTCCCATTCAAAGTCCAATGGAATTTAGGAAAAATCGAACATGAAAATGGGCTAAAATTTTTACCCTCGTCAAAACGGACAATTTAAATGTAGAATATCAGAGAATTCAACCACAAACTCATAGAGGTATCCCACGCCAAAATCGGGCTTCAATTACTCAAGTTATGGAATCTAGAAATTCCGGTTTGGGGTCCCATTCAAAATCCAATGGAATTTAGGAAAAATCGAACATGAAAATGGGCTAAAATTTTGACCCTCTTGAAAGCGGACAATTTAAATGTAGAATTTCAGAGAATTCAACCACAAACTCATGGAGGTATCCCACGCCTAAATCGGGCTTCAATTACTCAAGTTATGGAATCTAGAAATTCCGGTTTGGGGTCCCATTCAAAATCCAATGGAATTTAGGAAAAATCGAACATGAAAATGGGCTAAAATTTTGACCCTCTTGAAAACGGACAATTTAAATGTAGAATTTCAGAGAATTCAACCACAAACTCATAGA
The DNA here is from genome assembly GCF_025231255.1 of Drosophila biarmipes. Taxonomy (NCBI): domain Eukaryota; kingdom Metazoa; phylum Arthropoda; class Insecta; order Diptera; family Drosophilidae; genus Drosophila; species Drosophila biarmipes. Next base: position 21,852,433 of record NC_066613.1, on the reverse strand, counting down.
GGTATCCCACGCCTAAATCGGGCTTCAATTACTCCAGTTATGGAATCTAGAAATTCCGGTTTGGGGTCCCATTCAAAATCCAATGGAATTTAGGAAAAATCGAACATGAAAATGGGCTAAAATTTTGACCCTCTTGAAAACGGACAATTTAAATGTAGAATATCAGAGAATTCAACCACAAACTCATAGAGGTATACCACGTCTAAATCGGTTTCCGATAACTCATGTTACGGAATCTAGAAGTGCCGATTTCGGGTGCCATTCAAAGTCGATTGAATTTCGGATATTCGGATATTTACAATTTTAGTTTATAGACCCCATGATCATGTGATCATTTTTTAAACAAATAAAATATTTTTTATAGCCACAAGGGGCTTTTTGCAAATGAAATTTCACGGGCACGGCCCAGTCAGCGGAAATATTAAAATCTATTTTAAGTTGTTGTCCATTTTTTCACAAGTAAGAATTATCTCGAAAAAGGTTATCTGGGTTCAGGGACTTCACTTCCTTGTGCTGTCACACAAAGCCAGCACAAGTGTATTTCTCAAGCTAATCATTTCTCCGTTCTTTAGAGCGAAATCGCTCTCTGTACTCTTTTTTATTTTTAAATTTTTATTGATAGCTTCAATTCAGTTGCGGTCATTCAGTCACATAATTCCGATCTCTTTGATCCCACAAATAAAGTTATTGAATTATGCCCCACAAGCGCTTAATTATCGCTGCAGCACAGCAGCCTGCCTAGTATATAAGTCAGCAGCCGCCTTATAAATATTTTATTCTTATTCTCGAGTTCGTCGAGAAAAGTTGTTGTTGAATTCATACATTTCTTTGAACATGAAGTTGATAGTCCTCTTTGTGCTTCTAAGTGTCTTTGTTGGGGTGTTGAGCAGCGTGCCCGATGAGGTCGACGATGGGCTAACGACGGTAAACGGTGGGTATAAAAACATTCTCTGGTTTTGCATTCTCAAGACTATGTACTAATTTTAATCATTAAATAGGCGAAATGTCAGCAACGAGCTATAACCGAACATTAACTCGAGATAAGAGAGCCCTTCATTCGATTTTCGGTATTTTAATTGCAGTAGGTATCTCGTCTATTGCTGACGAAAGAAGAATGTTAGACAACATGGACTTCCAAGAAGTTCGTAACCCGCAACTGAGAATAAAAGGACTGGTGGATAGGTTTTATGAGGAGTTCAACGATAAAAATAAATTTTGCACCCGTAGACTGAATCGCCGCAAGAGACAGCCAAATCCCAGTTTGCCCAATTGCATCCTACCCATATTAGCCATCGGACTATCGCGTGGCTTTTACAATAGAGTGGAAGAATTAGCTGAAGAACTGCGCGGTAGATCCGACACCATGACCACTGACGTGTCCAATGGCAGACAACCCGTTCTCGATTATACCACGATAACAGCTCCACCCAACCAGGACCATGCACAACCCATTGACTTGACCGTCACCATGCGAGCTAGTCTCACGTATAATAACACAGCTCATACTCCGCGAGCACCTATTGATGGAGCGATTACCAGCCGAATGCAGGAAATGGATTGGTATCGTGGAGGCAATCAAAATACCAATGATGAGCGCGGACATCTTTTGGCGGACTCTCTGGGAGGACCTAGTGTTCCATGGAATTTCGTTCCGCAAAGTCCGTCAGTGAATCGTGGGGTGTCGATTACAGGTAACTTACATTTAACTTATGTACTTAACATTTTTATTTCAAGGTTGTTGTTATTACAGGTGGTGTTACCTATTGTTGGTTTGACCTGGAGGAGGAGATCCGAACACTTCTCCGAGACAATCAGGACCATTACATCATCTGGACGATCTTAGTTAGTTATGGAGGGTTACCAGCCTCGCGCCGCCCGACGGGCTTTATGATTTCGATACGATTGATGACTTCCGACCATCAGTTCAGAAACTATCGCATTTTTATGATACCGAACGTACCTTCGAATGCCTGCAATAATCCCAGCCATCCATACTGGCATCCGCAATAAATGCGGATTTCAAAATGAAATATAATAAACTTTTAACAAGAACTTTATACATGACATGTTTGATGATATGCTATGCAATGTTTTCTTTCTCTATATTTAAAATATATCTTCAACAGAGGTTGTCCTTTCCGGTGCTGGGATTTTTAGTCAGAGTTTTTTATAAAACTTCTATTCCCTCCGCAATATTATTAATTTTAATCAAGTATGTAGTATATTGTATATTGTTGGTAAACCGGAAATATTAAGTTAAGTGAGTCTTAAAAACATGCATATGCGAACAATTGGAGTGAAAAAAACGTTTAGTTAGGAAAAGTGAGCGAAAGTAAAAAAATGGTTTTGGAAAACAAAAAGCAAATGCGAAGTTTCGCACAAAGGCCGCACTCTCTGCTCATCGTTAGTCATTCCCATGCGAGGCGGAATTGTTGTTTAAGTTTGCCATTTCTCAACAACTCATCAATCTGTTCGAACTGCTATGCTGCCATAGTTTGCCAGCCGGGCTCTGTTCCAGCTCCTCCTTGTCAGTGCGTCCTGCGTCCTGCGTCCTTCGTCCTGGTGCCGGCTAACGTTCCTAACTTATGCGAGGCACGCACTCTCACCGCAAATGCATCAGCATCAGTCCTTGTCTGCAGCCAAACACATACACCGATTTTGCTTTGGGCACTGAAAGAAAATAATATGTGTTTTATATTTAGGCAAAGTAAAAAGCCCAGCGACGAGCTCTGCAAAAAGACCCGCAATGAGCTCGCAAAATGGCTTGATTATAAGTTAAATTATTTTTATATTGTAGCAGTCTCGAACAGTAAGCCTCATTTGAAAAGATAAAACTTAGAAAAGGTAACAACATTTTCCCAGTGTAGTTCCATGAACAAATATGGCCGGCAGATTTGAGGCTGGCTGATGGGCCTCAAACTGGGGGGAAAGCCAAGCCGCCTGTCGCCAATGACGCTAAACTTTTTTATTATGTATTTGGCGCTTTTATTATTCATCTATCATCGCTGTTATAGTTTAATAGAAAGTTTAAAAGTCATCATCGTGGCATCGGCACTGCCAATGACTTGCCAAACACACCGTGCGCCATATGCTCGCGCCCAGCCCGAAACTCCAGTTTGCGGACCTTCCTTCGACTCCCATTCTGGCTCTTTCCCCACACGATGCTGGCCAAAAGGCATTTGGCGGGACCTGGCCTTCAGCCAGCTCAGAAGGCAGATAAACAATTAAATTTATGCAGCGAACGTTTCATTAGCATTCGAGGACTCCGCGCGCAGCAGCAATCCTTGTTTAGTTTGGCCCTCCTTTTGGACCGGAGCCGTTAGTGTTAATTAACTTGGCGCGATTTCAAGTGGCCAAAACAAACGAAATGGGTATCCAGCTTGCACTTTGAACTTCCTTTGGCAGCATGACATGGTCGATACGGCATTAGCCTTACAAAATATATATATTTCTACGCTTTTAGAGATGTGCATGGCTTGGTGTCGCAAATTCAATAAAACTGCAACTGGGCATGAGACGTTAATCGGGACCATCGGCTACGCATGCAAAAAACCAACACAGCCGCAGAGTGTTCCTAATAAATTGTGCAACGGCAACTACAACAAGTGTTTAAATTTATCGCATCTGCGATTCACTCCCCCTGTGACTCTCGACCTCCCTTCACCGCCAGTCTGCCTCGGACTGAATAAACAATATTTTATATGAGCCAAGAGCTCGGGGTGCGCTCGTCCAAACTCGCTTAACCATTGCACTGCCCGTTGGCGCTAACTAAACGATGCTGAACATCGATTTCAGCACTTTGGTTGGCAGTCGACTGGAAGATACCCTTGTTAAAAATAAAAAAAAAACAAACATTTTGTTGTAGAATCAATAAAAACAAATCCAAATTGGTCAAAATACTTTAAACCTCAACAAAGATTGAGAACTTTAACATCAAAACTTACCTTTAACACGAAGTTAAAAAAGTTAATAATAAAATTTTATTCTCTTGGATTTCTGGTGTAAATCCTTTAACCTTATATGAAGAAAAGGTTCTAAAAGGTAAGAATTTTTTTGTCGTCCCTTTTTCAATTGTACGTTCTAGTCCTTGAGAAAAAACTCGATTCGATAAGAATATAATATGTTAATAAATTAAACTCAAAAATCTTGTAAAACTGAAAGAAAGCGTTACTGATAAAAATCCGTACCTTAAATTTATTTTTTCATACATATTATTAAAAACTGAATCACTCTGTTACATACAAATCACTCTGCCATGCGGCATCAAAAACCCAACTACCCACACGCCGCTGTGGTATTGCAGGGTATCGAAACCACGAAGAGCAATTATGATATCGGGCATGATTTTGTGGGCAATTGGCTTTAATGGCTACCAGGGCAGTCCGAGCCAAGTGCTGTCGCCAACAGCAACAGCCCAGCGCCGGGCCCTGTGTGTATGCCGGCCATCCATTCCCGATCCGTTCCGACCCCAAACACTAACCGCTGCCCTATATGTACGTGTGAAATTTATTTAAATGCTGCCAAAAGGCAACAGCAACAGCGGGCTCTGAGGCGGCGACTGTACAGGATCTGGGAAGTGGAACTGATGAGGCAGCCGGAGTTGGACTCGCAGTCGAAGGAGACACCCGAGTGTCCTCCGTTTTCGGGGCTATAGTGTCGTCCTGGCTGTGTGTTATTAGCGGCCACGCTGGGTCCTTGCCAGCCAGTGCGGCCTAGACTCCGATGCCTATCAGAAACAGGAGGTATACGGAGAGAAAATACTGCTCCAAGAAGTCGTAAATTATAATGTCCTTTGTGGGTGCATAACTTCTGGTCAAATAATATCAAGATCTTAAATAAGTCATTAATAAATTTCAGTTCTTATGTATAAATTATTTTAGCGAACAAGATGAGTGTCATAAAAGTCCTTTTTTAATTAAATAGGATGAAGTGTTTTCAAAAGGCATATCTAAAAATGTTTTACCCTTCATAGTGTATGAAAAATCCAATTTTTTTTGTACCTAATTTCCTTTATTATTTTTCCCCGTGTACACTCGAAGGCAACCAGCATCCCCTACACTTCCCCATGTCCTGTCGCTGCTCTTGATTTTTCCTTTTTTTTTTTGTTGGCGGGCTGCAATTTATTTTTATATTGCCTTACATGATAATCGTTTGCATTAAAAATCGGCCGGCGTTGTCTGGCCGTCTGGCGGTTGCCTTTGCCAAAATGTCCTTGTTTGTATTTATTTATTATTCAAAGTGTTATCGCTGACAGAGCAGTGGTGGCGGTGGGGGCGGCTCCCGGATTCCGGATCCCGGAACACGGATCCGGAGGCATGGCAGCCGAAAACCCAAAGGATTAGTTATGATAAATGTGTTTTATAAGCGTGACACACACACCGTGGATGGGGCCATTCGGAGCGCAGAGAAAAGGCAAACAGCCACAGCGGGCCGTGTCCCATTTTAATGCACAGATAATGAGTTCCTTTGTTGGCAATATGTCAAATCGCTAGGCCAATATTTCAGACCCGAAAGGATTGGGCTTTGGTTTTGGGATTGGGATCGGGATTGTGCCGTTTGCCATTTAGCATTTACCATTTTGGTATTTCGGCGTTTTGTGTATGCGCGTTGAGTCGTGTTAATTGCCAGGCGGCTCAGCCAGCTCATGGCAACTACTGGATGAGATTATTCGGGCGAGATTATATAAATCAGTGGCATCAATTCTGATCGGTTACGCAAGACAAGCCGCAACAGGGGGTGGGCGGGCGCTGATGAATGCGAGTGTGGCGAAACTTGAGAGGAGAAATCAATTAAAAACGCTTCAATTGCTCGGCCAGCCAGTGTTCTCCTCCTCGTGGTTGCTGCTCCTCCGCCGGTTGCCATAAGGATGACTACTGACCAGCCTGGATGGGCATATGGAAATAATCGATGCGTCTGCCACATTAACGTTGTGATTTGTGGTTGCAATTCTCCAAATTAATTCACCACTTTCACAGGCCTTAATTGATTGTTTGAATTTCTGGAAAACCATTTTTAAATACAAGGTATAAATATTTGAACAGTTTAAGAATTTATTAAAGTATAGAACATTTTTTAAACATTTTGATTATTTATTTATACTTATTTTCTAGTATCTTTTGACATTTAAAGTATAGTTTTTTTCTCCTAAAATAATAATTCTGAGCATATAATGGATATAGCTTAATAATTATTATAAATCAGAAATATTTATATATTTTTATAAAGTTAAGGGCATACAAAAACGGCCTATCCGAGGGCCATCGGATTCGATTATGGATGGATCTGCTGTTAGTTTCCATTCACAACTGTGTGATGGGAAAAATGCAATTATGTAAGTCAGCAAGCATAATCGATTAACGCTTGGCATTGATGTAGCTGCTCCTGTTCCTGGTCCTGTGCCTCCTGCTCTTCGTCCTTGCCGCTTCATTATTGTCCTACGCCATACATTTCCTCGACTGTTTTTTGCGTTTTTCCCCCCTCTGACTTTCTGTGGGATCTGGTTGCTGCGCATGAGTAAATGGGATTGTGATTGCGATTATCAAGACGTATAGAGGTGCTTATAAATTCGATTAAATTACCAGCCACACCCACTCGAACAGCCTTGCCACGGAGCCTCTGCTCCCGTGGTAATTCCATTTTAATCGCGTGCTCCGAACGCGTGACTGGCGATGTGCCTGGGCTAATAAATATTTCACTTATTTCACGATTTTCACGCCTACTATTTGCTCTCGGGGCCACCTGTGAGTGAATTGTAACAAAACGTTTTCGCCATTTTTCCTGCCTGCTCGCACATTGTCAGCGCTTTGTGCTCTAAATGTGTGGAAAGGTGGGCGTGGCAGTGGCAGGAGTCCGGAATCCGTAAAGTCCACCGTATTCCGGACTCCCGAGCGCCAAAGTGCCGGAGTGCCTAGTGCCAAGTGGCAAGTGCCAAGTGCTGCCGGCGGCGTCTCTCGAAATGAGTTGACACTTTGCATGTCAGTGTAATTTTGAAATATTAATCATATAGCATGTGCAGCTTTGGCGACGATGACTGCCGCCGAACGGCAATGTTTGCTTGGCATGGCATGAGCACGGGCTCTGGGGGCGATCCCGGGGAGGAACGGAGCTGGAGTTGGGCAAGGAGCAGGAGCTGGATCCACAGGATGATGATGAGGCCGAAACTATTGTTGCTGCTGCATATTACGTTACGGCACACACCGAACTGCGAGCCCGACCAGAACCATAACAAAGGAGCTCTGGCTGCATAATCAAATAGAAATGGTTCGCCTAGTGCACTGCGAAAAATGATTGTAAAAATGATAAATTTAAAAGAAATATTATACATTTTTTATAGTTAAGTCTTTAAAAATAAAATCTTTTTGGTTAAAGCACCCAGGGATTAACAAGAATTTTTAATACAATTTTTCAAGGAATTAAAAAAATATATTTTTAATGAAATAATCGAGTAATATATAATATTATCAAATATTTTAAGCAGTACTAAAAATAAACTTCTAAGAAATAAAAAAAAATGCTCTGGATATCTATAACATATAAATTTCACAAATTATTTTTATTAACTTAGTAAAAATAAATAAATAATCTAAAAAATGTATTTCTGTTTAATGAAATTGTACATAAACTCTCCAGCTAGTGTATTATTGGAACATAAAAAATAATAATAGTTAATATTAAAAATAGGTCACTTTTAGAAATGTGTCAAAAGACTATATTATTTTTCCAAAAAAAATCAACATGTATTATAAACTTGATTTTCAACCACTTTTATGTAGTCTTTATTGACTTTCTCTCAGTGCACTGTCCTGCCTCGACGAGGTGGCATAAAGCAATTAGTGTTGCATTTTATGGCCTTTAATGTGGTAATGGTTTCGGGTAATTAACAATTATGTCTAACTACAAATGCGACACGTTGCCGATTGCGTGCGTTGGCTGCCCGGTTTCGTCCTTTCCACCGCCCCTCCACCCCTCCTGAGGCCCTGCCCACAGTCTCAATCTCCTGCCACTTCCTTCGCTGGGTTATTACAAATTTTGCATATTTCAAGTGGATACCAAAACTTGCTTTTAGCCAGCTCGAAAGGAAAACTTCATTTCCATTTTCCAGCTGCAAAGGAGCAGCTGAACAAAGCAAATTAGCCATGGCTGTGAGAAGTAACTAAGTGGTTTGCTTATTGTTAGTTCGTTTGCCATATTAAAATTTCAGAAATTGCCGTGCTGCAGCACTTTTAATGGGCAGGAGCTGCGATATCCCAGGGATCCCTCCAGATTAATTACCCATGCAAAAGTCTCAACTGGCGGATGAGAGTGAATTGAATCGGGGGGCCGTAGGTCCGGGCTCCACTTTGGTTCCAAATATCCCAAATGGCAGCCCGGCGACCTAATGAGCCAAGCTGCAGCGGGCATTATAATGCACATTGTGTGTGCTCCTTGCTTTATGAGTTTCGAATGATGCATGGTTCCATTTGTGCTCTGCTCTGCGACTTTGAGGTCGATATGGAAACGCACTTTGTGGGGGGTTAAATCAAGGTAGGAATTTCCATATAACAACGAGTGCAAGGCCATGTTCGATTATTAGTTATTGTTTTTTGTGGCACGAGATATTTCACTTAGATCAGCTTTAAGGAACTCCGACTTCATTCTAATGTTTTAAAAGGAAAATACAAAATTGTACTTTTAGTTTCTAAGCAGAACACCCATTTATCAATGAAACAAAGCAGTCGTAGGTTTAAGAATTGTCTTAAAAATGTGCATCTAAATTAAAAACATGTAAGGCCCATAAAATGTTGATCATTCTTATAAATTCATTTCGTTTTATTCAATATAAATTAGTTTGTTAATCTATATTAAATCTTTTGTGTAGCTTACTCTTTATTGGAAATGTAACCTTTTTTAAAAGACCGATAGAACGGCTTGGTTTATTTTTTATACTCATTAATTTCTTTTGCTCCAGGTTACCCCCAGCCTTGGGCAAACTACTCATTAATTCATTAAAATGTTGCAGGAATTAAGGAGTAAGCCTTGTTATTAATAGCATGAAAGAGAATACTCGCCGGCAGATTTATTTAAGCCATGCTAACCCTGCTGAACAGCTGAAAATTTCATTTTAAACGGCACCACCGCTCTTTTGGCCATAATTAAAAAGCCCCAACCTAATGGGCCCAGTGCCCCCGACTCGCCGAGACCACTGCCACAAGCCGACTTCCCCGGATCCGGACTCGCCGGGGCTGTGGATGTGGCATGTGGAAAGTGGTTGGCCTGGGACACTGCAAAAGTCTATTAACGTACATGAAACTGTTAATTTCGCTGATGCAATTTCGGCTCAATTTATTGTGCACCCACAAAACACAATAAAAAAAAGTGAATGGGGCGAGCAAACGAGGAAAACGAGCCGAAATTGAAAAGCCAAAGTACATAACAACAAGCTGGCGGCCGACGCACGGCCCCCAAATGCCAATCCCAGGCGCGAAAATCAATATAAATATGCTGGGCACATGGCCATGGAGCCCCTCCTGGCCCCTACGCCCCTGGGCCCCTCCCTATCCCCATTACGCCCCCTCCGCTGGGTGTCTCTTCTGCTCTCGGAACATGACAATTTATGTGCATTTTGTATGCAGACGGCTAAATAGACAAGGCTAGGCGACGTTCATGCTCGCGTTTGTATCTGCACTCAAAAAACTATTGCAATAATTAAAGCTGTACTGGAAAATTGTAAATATATATTTTAAATTGCCTATATTACATAATTTGGGAAAAATATGTTGTGTAAATAAAACTAAAATACCAAGCTAGGAAGTAAATTCATATTTTAAAGGCAATACTTTAAAATAAAAAATATAATATTATTTTGGATGCAAAATCTATCATTATAAATGTAAGAAATTTTGTGAGAGATTTCATATAATTTTGCAAATATTTGAAAAACAAACTAAAAATTATTTAAATATTTTTTACATATTGTTTTTTTTATAATGTTTGTAATTTTTTTGAAATTTAAATAAAAAAAACTAACTTAAAAATTGTGAAATAGTTCTCAAAATTTGTTTTTTGCTGCTTAAACCTTATCAGATTTTATTTAATTATGAACCAATATTTTGTTAGATTTAATTTTTATTTACATGTTACTATATTTTAATTCATTACGAGTTTTTCTCGCAGTGTGTGCGTGCGCCGGCTGGAGGGAGTGCGGCGAATGCAGTGCCTGCGCCAAGGACACCGAGGAGCAGGAGCCAGCGCAAATGCGGCCCATGCCCGTAAACGCCCGCTCACACGTAACGATATAACTTGGAAATGCTGTTAGCTACGAAAATTTGCTGCCGGACTTTTTGCCCGGGAGTAGGCCTAATTTGACTGCCGCCCCTCGGACCTCGGCCGGAAATGCCACCCGCCAGCCGCCCCCCGCCCCGGCCCAGCCAGCGGAAATGCACGCACCATTGCATCGGTATCTGTATGCGTGCAATTGCAAATTTATGCACTGCGCTGTAAACAAGGCAAACATTTCCGCCATCGAGTGGGCCAGAGCGCGAGTGCGAAATTCGAATGCGTCGCACAATTGTGAATTATTTACAGCATACTTGGGGCGAGTGGCGCGGTGACTTTGACTCGATTCGCTTCCATTCGACGCGATTCGATGCGATGAGATGCCATGCGAGTCTGGTCAGCGACAAACCTAATTACAGTAGCGCGGGGCAACGATTCGGACGTGGGCAAAGGACCCAGCATCCAGGACCCTCTTTGTGCACTCGTTTAGCCGCGCAAATTGCCGTCCATTCAGTTAGCTCTTAGAGTCCTTTGCCGCACGCACACCTCGCCCGAATTCAGCAGCCGGGCCACATAACTTTCGATCCCACCGACAACTGACTTTTCAACTCCGGCTGAAAACACAACTGCTCCTTTTCCCTGGGCCCGCTGTCAAGTGGACAAGCGTAGGGGGCGGTGGCGGTCCTCTGGCAAAAAGTGGGTACAAACTGCCTGCTGCAAAATATTGTGCAATGCGCTGCCAAATAACAAAACAAAATACAAGTTGCCGGGCACCAGAGATGCACAGCAGAGCATAGCATAAAAAGCTGCAAGAATTGGCCAAAAAGTTGCAAGAAATTTACCTGAAAAATTGAGAAAATGTAATCCACAAATGGGGTTTACTATTTGAGGTTTTTTGAAACCCCTCTTTATATTCATAGCTTTGTTCTGTGATTCAATCACCCTCATTAGTTTTTATTCGAAAGTCTTTATATTTAAGAACTCCATACTTTATATACTTTCGAGAAGTATAAGATATTGTCCGGCAAGAGAAAGGAAAGATCCTTTAAAGAAGACAAAATGACAGCACTAGCAAAATTTACTTGCCCCGGTTTGATAAGCAATTAACAATTAAATGTTGTAAAAATGATTTTAGAAATAATTATAATATTTTTTATTGATAATTTATGTTTGATAGATATTTGGCGGACTTTTCTCAAGAGAGGATCAGTTAAAAAGTTGAGAGAAAATAAAAAGGGGTTATATAAAAATAAGTTTATTATAAATTATCCTAAATATTTAAGTGTTGTACTATATATTTAAAAAAAAGGCAGATGCCAGACCGACCTCATATACCCCTGTGTTACCCCTTTCCGGGGGAGATGAGTACATCGAGTGTAAACAGCAACAACGAAAAACCTTTAACGGCAAATGTCGAACCTCGACCCTCGACTGTCGAACGCTGGCTGTTGGTAGTTGCTAGCTGGTTTGGGCCTGCTTTTCGACGGGCCCAAATGCGTTTGTCTGTCGCTGTGCCTGCGCCTGTTTTATTTTACTTTTGCATATTTTTTGGCGTGTTTCAACTATACTGCGGCGCTGTCTGTACATTTTTCAAGTTGTCTGCGTTTGACGTGCACGGATGGGCGCTCCACTGCGTCGGCGGTGGCAAAAGGGGGTGGCAGAGGGGGTGGCAAGGGGCGGCAAGGACGGCGGCGGTTGGCGTAGTTACAGTTTTGCCCATCGACTGGTTTTCCCCGCGCTCCTTAGTGCGGTTGTGGTTCGTTGCTTGGTTATCGCCAGCGCCACCACTCACACAGCCGAGGACCACTGCCTGCACCACTACGAGTGCAGCGGCAACTGCAGATGCACTGAGAGAAGTATACAGCCCAGTTTGGAATTTATTGGGAATTTTTACTTGACAGCTTATACTGTTTAATCCGCCTTAAAAACACTTCTAATTAATTTTAACATGTATTTTAGTAATCAATACAATTGTATTTTTGTACGTATCATTTAATCAATTTCAAATCCAATTTTCGGCTATGTGTAAATTTTTAAGAATTTTTTTTATTTTTTTTATTTAAATTATTATTAAATTCATTGCATTTTTTTAATTTAATAAAATTTGACAAACTAAGGATTATAAATACTTTTCTGGTATGGAATTTTTTTGATGGATTTTGCATTTTATTTTTAATTAGGCAACTGTATATTTTTTAAATATTCCATATTTAAAAACTTGAAAAAATGTCTTCAGAGCTGAAAGCATTTTTTAGAACAACTCAAGGGAGGTGTTTGTTTTTTAGATACATATTAGCAATTATTTTCGATCTTTCAACAGCCATCTCTAATCCCATTTTTCTTATCGATCAACTGTCTCTTCCTTTTTTTGAGTGCACTCCAGCAGAGGCAGCAACAACGACTTGGGTGCTGTCGGTGAGCCTGTTTTTTAGTGCCTTCCGTAACCATTAAATTTTACGTTTTTATTAGCGCGCAGACACACACACATAAAGCGGAGGGAAAGGCCGAGCGCGACCAGATAGTAGGCCCACCCCACCACCCCCCACCACCCACGGCCGCCCACTCTGCCGACAATTTTTGAATATTTCCGTTTTGGCTGGCAGTTTTCGGTTTTCGGCTTGTCTACAAAATGCAGTTTTGCATGCACTTTGGCCTCGGCGCAAAAAGTCAACCGAAAAGAGACAATAATAAGTGCACAGCGCACAGAACGGAGCCCGAAAAGGGCGGAAAACCCAGCAAAAAACACAGCGAAAAAGAAAAGCCAAGGAACGTGGAAAATGGAAAATTGCATTGCGCTTGGAAGTATGCTACGGTTTTTATTTTTGCCCACCTTATCAGCGTCTCAGATCGGTTATGGCTGATGGGCAGCGGGGGCTGGCTAAAAGGGAGGGGGCAGTGGCCAAGTTAGCCGAGATAGCGAAGTGTTGTCGCCCAACAAGGACCTGGATATTTTTTGGTATTTTTGGGGCCTGCGGCTGAAAAAAGGTAGGAAAAACCACAAGCCACTCACTATAAGGCAGTTCGAGTTGCAGTCGTGGGCGGTTCCAAGCGGGTTGCGGCCACCCAAAACGGTTGCATGTTCCAGGGGAAGGGCTCAAATCGGTTCGAGCCCAGCCAAAAGCTGCTCAAACCTTTGCAGAAGCCTCCAGAAAAGCTCAAACCCCTCAGAGCAAACAAGTTCGACCCAGCCTTTCTCAACTAACAACTTGTTTGACATCCGCAATACCTAGGTTGCAGGGTTAAAAGGATAAATAACTCTTATACGTTGCCGTAAGTCTAAAAATGTGAGATAACAAAACATATTTACCGAAGAAAATGAAATAAAAAGGTAAAAAACAATATAGAATAGTATAATAATAAATAATATTTGTTTAACGGAATTAAGAAAAAGCACTCAACAATATTCTTGAAAATACAAAGCTCCTAAAGTATTTGAAATTTGGCATTTTAGTATCAACTGATGGTTAAAATGGTAGCATCAGTATTTAATAAAATTATTAAAACTATAAATTAATTAATAAAGTTAAAAAAAATATGCCAAAATGTTAATATACTTTTGATATCCCTGCAGTAGAAAAATTCAGCATTGTCAAGATTATAGAAATCGATTAAACGATTCAATAAGAATTGTCCACCATTTATAGATAAATATTTAAACATTAAAAAAATACCAAAATGTAGTAGTATTCCTGAGTTAAAAATTATCTAAATAGCGCCAGCATAAAATGACCTTTTAGTAGTTTTGATACCCCGAACTAAGTAGACCCGCCGGAAGACTCAAATTAAGACTCAACCTTTCGGAACACCCGCAGCAAAATTAACTGAAACGAAAATTCAAAACCCATCGGACTTAAGGCTGCCAGCGAGGCACGGAGATCTGGAGGCCCTACCTATAGGACCGGGGACGCAATGGAGCTCTGGCACAAGCTGCGAGTGCAGCTGAACGACTTCTTCTACGGGAACTATCCCTACATAGCGCTCTACAGCGGAATGGGCGTGGCCCTGACCGCCTACCTGCACTACCAGTGGAAGATGCACCACTACGACCTGATGTACTGGAAGCGCCTGGCCGAGGCCTTATCGCAGGACATCGACGTCTTCCAGCTGGCCATCCTGCTGGTGATATTCGCGATCAATGCCATTTTAGTGTCGATCATCATGAGCGTCTACCTGCGCCCGGCCGCCGAGAGCAACGGCGAGATGTCGCTGCTGGAGATCAAGGATCGCTATGCCCGCTTCATCCTGATCCGGCTGATAGCCCGACTCGATCGCATCCAGTCGAAGTTGTCCGCGAAAAGGAAGAGTCTCACGTTCCAGCACTATGCCAGGGCCCACACGAACATGGTGAAGGCGGTGGCCCTGTTCCGCAAGGATGCCCGCAAGCTGATCCTGCCCAACGAGTCGGAGATCCTGCTGCCCATCGAGGAGATCTATGGGGTGGCCGAGGACGAGGAGCGACTGCTGCGGCGCTCGGGCTACTACAAGCTGATCATCGACACCACCGACGAGACGGTGAGGAGCCTGTTCAACGCCAAGTGAGGCGAGATACCATCCCAACTACCTATGCCAATCATCTAGCTGATCCGGTTCCGATTTAAACTTTGAGTAAACTGCAGTTCCCCCACTAATTGCCTTTATCTAGTCTGCCCAGCCTTCGAAGTCCCCGCTCTTAAAGCCGTTTTATTGTCTCAATTGTTTGCCTTTGCCAGCTTTTTATGGCCGCATTGTGCGCCGGGCCAACAATAACAGGCCAGTCGGAGACTGTCAGCCATCCCCATCCCCATACCCATCCCCATGCCCATCCCCCAATAACAATAATGGCAAAAGAAACAGAAACAGGAGCTGTAGCCGTAGCAGTTGCAGAAGCAGAAACAAAACTCCAACCAGGAACAGAAACTAAAACTAAAATGCCAGCCCATGTCTGCACAGCTCAAAACAATATCTAATGTTGTCTACGGCAAAATATTTTGCAAGCGTCTTTTTGTTTTGCCAGCTTTTTGTGTCCTTCAGGCCTTTGTGTTGCAAGTTGTCTTTAAAATTAGCTAAAAGGCTGTGTAAATTTAAGCCAGGGTGGGGAAGTGTTGTTTGCACAGAAAAATGGGGCTGGCCTAGGCTCAGAAAGTTTCATTTAAAAGTTTCATTCAGTGCCAATAAAAATCGTTCAGCCTTTAAGTATTGGAGCTGGGGAGATTTACTCTATTAATTGGCTTCAGGTATTTCTTAAAAGTTTATAGTAAATACTTTTAAAGACAATTTTCCAGAGTGGCACACAAATCTGTTTTAATAAAGTTCGATGCCTAAAGGTATGCAGTGAATTAAGGAAAGTTCCTGAATTCAAAAGCAATCATTGCATACTTATAGACACTTAAAGTGGCAATTTAAACTAGTGATTGAAATATGTTGTAAAGCTTTTAAAAACTAATTCCTGTCCAAGTTCGTAGACTGCAATAATGCTTAATTTATTACTATTATTTAAAATTACTGAGAAGCCAAAGTTTTTACAAATATTTTTCTGGATAATGTGAATTTTTGAATGGTTTATTTAAGGGTTCCATTAAACCATGGGCTCAAATGTGCTGTTTGCAAAACTCGAACCTCCTCTCAAGTATGTTTCCCATATCCTTGCCAAGGACTTCAAAGCACTGCACGCATCGCTGGGCGCCAAAAAGCAGGCAACAAAAGTCTTGATAATGAAAAGCCGAGAGGCGCACGCACTTTTAACTTTATTTTGGAGGCTAATGCGCGAACGGCCAAAAAGTGACAGCCTAATTTCGGTTAATGTGCCGTGTCCCTTGCTCGTGGCCATAAATAAGCGCAGCACGTGTGTGCTCGTTGGCCGGAATGTGGCAAACTGCATTACTTCATTCGCAATGCGCACTTTTTTGACTTTGATGACGATGGCGCTGCTGGTGGATGCCACACCCCCGGCGAGAAAGACATTAAGCAGATTATGGTCTGATTGCATATTTGCGGATATGCGCCCCATAAACACGTTCAGACGTGCTGCAACCGCAACAACGGCGAGTGGCCGAACACACGGCGGCAACAGCGGCAGCGCAACAGCCGAAAGCCAGCGCGAAAAAATTCACATGGCTGTAACAAAACAAAATCGCAAGAAAAAGAGGAAAAATCAGCAAATAAAACCCAGCAAGAGCATAAGGGGCGGGGAGCGAGGCGAAAAGAAATGCGGACAAAACATGGAAACGTACGCGAATCTAACCGCAGACAAAATGACGCCTCGCCACGCCTCCCCGCCTTATAAAGCCCACTGATTACACTGGAAAAAATAGTTGCTTTCTTAAAGAAATGTGGGTGAAAAGTGGGGAACTAATGTTTACTTTTAGATAATAGAAATATTAATATTCCTTAACAGACCCCATTTAAAAAATGGAACAACAAAATAATAGTGATTTTTTTTAAGATTTGTCTATGTATAATTTCTATGTGGCTTCATTAATTATAATAATATAAAATAATAATAATTTTAATATATTGTGAGCATCGATTGTTTTCTGTATAATAAAGAATACATATTATAATGCTTCTTTTGGTATTTCCAAAAACAGGAAAATATATTTATAAATATCTGATCAATTATTTTAAATAATATGAAGTGATTTAAGGAAACATCATGTGGTACTCATAAGAAATCTCAAAATTGAAAGTGCTAAATAAATAAAATAAAAACCATCTGGCAAACCTTGAGTTATGGTACCAAGCAGCCAACCCATACATGATTCTACCCTTTTTGGCAACATTTTCTTTTTAGAAACATAAAGTCCCCCCAATCGATATTAGTTTCCCTTTTAATCGCTCTTAATATACATTTCATAAGGAAATATGACTTTTTCCCCGTGCAGGCGTCTGCAGCCTTGCCTTTGGCTTGTGCTCCTGCTGTTGGCTTGGCGGAAAAGAACAACAAAGGCGGACCAGCGTCTGTATGTGTGTCTGCCGGAAGCGGAGAAAATTTTCCAAAAACACATGTAGCTGCCCCATGAGCTGGTGTGTGTGTCATAAGCCCGAATAGCAGCTATTACTTTATCGCCGAGGCAACACCACAAAATGGCTGTCTATTGCAGCTAAATGCTGCCAGCGGCTTTGCTTTGCCTGTGTGTGTGTGTGTGTGACTGAGGTGAGTGGGCGGTGGATTCGGTGAATTCGGTGGGTGGTTTGCTGGGTGGGGCGTTAATTCGCTCAGGTGGAAAGCGGCAAACGACCCGCAAGCAATAAACAAATAATCATAAATAATGTTGCCTTTTTAACATCGACTCTAAATTAGCTATTAATTGCACCACCGTCACCACTAATGCCCACCCGCATTGTGGGTCAGAAAGCACCACCAGCACCACCCGCACCACCCACCTTCCGGGCCCGCTTGGGGGCCATTCCAATCACAGCTGGTTCAATTAGGCTTACGCCTTTGTATGCAAATGCTGAGCCACATTAGCATACTGCTGGTTCGTATTTCGTGAAGTGCGAACTATGGGTAGGATTGGGATGTGGCTTCGGGTTGGATGATGGATAGAACTGCAGTTCCCCGATAACTATATATTTTAGTCGTTATCTATATTGATTTGGGTTATAATATATGGTAATTATGGGTCTTTTTAAAGAGCCCAACTTATTTGAAAACTACAAAACAACCTTATATTAATAATATTTACAAAAAATAGTTAAATGGTTTTTGTATTTAATACAACTTAGTATTCTGTTCTATATTTTTATTAAGTAGGGGTTAAAAGGCTTTTTGGTTTATAATATAGCAGCTGTGGACAGCAATTTAATAAATTGTAATGTTAATTATAAAAATATTGCCATTTTGTGCCATTTAGTAGTTATATTCAACAACAATTCTTTTTTAAATAAATCTTTGAAAAATACCCAGAAATCCAAGTAGATAAAAGTGTGGGATACATTTCAAGCTTTTTGTTTAAGATTAAAAATTAAAATACATTTGATAAATGTAGCCCACCAAAAATATCCCAAAATAAACAGGTAACGATACGAATAGGGCTGATCAAAAACCATTTTAATTAATAGCCCAGCAAATACTAAAGCCGCCCAGACTGATGGCTTTAAGGCTCTCGCAGGCGGATGCACCCACTGTGCCTGGTGGGGGGCACTTTAAATTTGATTTGATATGATTGCCATGCAGAGGATAATTTCACAGCACAGAGTTACAGGGAACTCAGGGGGAGGAGGAGGGCGGGCTTAGCATATGCACACGGACTTCAATCAGCTATGTAAAATCTATGTAAAATATTTATATTGCACTGATGCACCCCGGGGGGAGCCGGGTCGATCTGGCTGCGTGCGTATCCGTAATCAGGAGCACGGCATGGCCCCAAGGATCTCAAGGAGTGGCAGGGCACGGCATTTGCATAAACATTGCAAATACATGCCGGCCAGATGAGATGCACTCCGCCCCTGGACGCACGCCACTTGTTATGACATTTTGATTATTTATTTAGACAAAAGAGTCGGCTAGCTGCAGTCCAGCCCAGTTGAGTTTCTTGCTATATCAGGCTACCGACTTCTCCAGAAAGGCCAACGCAAATAGTTTGTTTTGGAAGAAGCCCCTGGAATTATTATCAAATAAATAAGTGCTCGAGTAAACAGAATGCCGTAGCCGTAGCCGATTCGAAAAACTTTCAAGTGCTTTCACTTCTACAGCCCCGCACACTCCACACACACCACACACACCACACACACCACACACACACACACACAAACTGATAGCTCATGTGCGTCCTTATGGCAAATCTATGGCTGGCAACTTTGTCCGGACCAGCCTTTGAGTTTGGCCAAAAACCCGACTTGCCTCAAATGCAGCATAAGTAAATGTTGGCAAATAAATATGCAAGCCCGTGTCGAGATGCAGATACAGATACAAATAGCCACACACACACACGGATGCGCATCCCAGTTGCTGCATTTTTCATAGCTCTCGGTGCGTTCTAGGAACGTATTTATTGGGCAGCCCCAATTGCGGCCAGCATAAATCACTTAAAATTTGTGCCAAACAAATATGTACGGCAAAAGCCACAGGATGCTGGACTTTCGGGGTAAAAGTCAGAGGCAAAAATGCTTATGCAAGCTGAACAAGTTTAAATATTTATGCAAATCAACTGCAAGTGAAACATTTTTAAACTTTAATGTTGATAAATGCCTTAAATGGCCCAGGCGAAGCGTTCGAAATTAAAGAAAACTTTAAATAATTGAGGCTAACGAGAGCTCAAACAGTTGCCCAGCTTGTAGGTAATAATGTGTCCAATAAATTAAGAGATACAAGAGATGAGCTTCAATCAAGTTAGATGCAAATTGGGCCGGAGGGAGTTTGGTTTGTCAATCAGGCAAACAATTTGTTTTGATAAAATCGTACCTCGTTATAAAAAAACCTTTAGACAAATGAAGGAGAAATTAAAACCAAAATGCTGCGGTATAATATAGGCAATAAATCTTGCCGTATCTGTGAGTTTTAATGGTCATAAATTCCTTATCCAAAATGCGAGCAATGAAACTATAAGAAAATAAGAGCGAACTCGAATGACGGCTGGCGAATGGGTGTCCCAATCTGCCTGCCAAATCCCCCAGACAAAGGAGTTTGATTTAAAAAGTAGTTTATATGAGCAGGAATAAAACGTGGATTAAAACCCGATCCGAGTGTCGGGTACTGAAACGAAATGACAGAGGGCCTCGAGGCGCATATGCAAAATGAAAACTTTGCTGCCGCCGCAGGCCACTCAGGCAGCTGCAGAGGCGAGACCAGTGTGTCGTATGCGCAACGCAGAACTTGGCCAGCCGTAAATGGATATGGATGCATCTTGGCAGCGGCAGGCGAGTGTGTGCGAGTGCCACACACAGATACTCGCACAGCAGCGCTCAAACAAAACATGATAACAATTAAAACTTTGCACACTTGGCGTATTTACATTATTCATTTTGGTGTTGGATCCCCTTGTCACATTCCCCACCACCACCACCTCTCCTGCCCTCATTTTTTATGCCCCTCCTTTTGTTGCACGCCACATTCATCTGCAGACACGTATCTGCAATGTGTTCACAGATCCGCAGCCAGTAGTGATGGGAAACGTACCATTTTGTGGGTTTAAAAGTGGGGAATAAATTCAAATACAATATAATATCCTAGTTAATGATAAATACTTCGAGTGGGTAGTAAAATAAATGCTTAAACAAAATCTCAAATACGAAATATGTAAGTATATATGGATATTTAAGATTCTATGTTATCCATGTTTACTTTGACAATTTTTTAATTTAATGAAAAACATTTCATATTTATAATAATATTTTAGTAATGGCAAGATAAAAAAGATAACGTGTTATTTACATTTATATGAATTAATGAATGAATTTAATTAAATAAATATTTTATATGTTCCTTTTGAATTTCATTCATTTAAGCCATTGAATATTCAAGAATTTATAATATGAATTATATTTACTTGGGAAATCACAAGGGAAATATTTTATTTGTGTACAAATTTAATGGAATTACTGAAATTTTATCAGTTTGTATACAAAATGAAAATATAATAATAGAAAATAAATTTTGTCATATTGACCTCGAAACTTTCAATATTTTATATTAAAAAAAAATATATTCAACAAACCGAAAAACAAATTAACTTAAAAAAGAGTGCCAAAATATTTTGACTCACTACAAGAAACTTCAAGTAAAAATAATGTTTTCCATCTCTTCTGGCGCTGTGCCCTTCATGGTGCTTTCCTTTTGGCCACTTGAATGATGCGGAGCCATCAAGAAAGTGTGTAATCGAGTGCTGGGAGAAAGGCGGAAAAGTGGGGCGGGGAGGCGCGACAGGGACAGCATGTTAAGCACTTAATGACATTTTAAAATAAATGTTAAATTTATGACAAAACGTAATTACCGGCCGGACCGAGCCGGGGACTCCTGGACACCAGCTACAGGTTCGCGCCGCATGAAATATGAAACCATAATTACTTTAATTAAGCAAATATTTTGTGCCCGCAATTCTTTTCATTATTTGGGCGCGGGGCGGCGCGAGGCATTGATTGAGAGTATTTATTAAATGGCTATTATTGCTCGCACATCGCGCTGTGCACGGCAATAAATTGATGCATTTTAATTATCGTTTAAAAGGCCGACACTCGTTGGCACCCCTGCAACTCGCCCATTTCCCCGTCGCATCGAAATTAAAGTCCAATCAGCGGGGCGGTGGACATGGGCAGAAACCTTGTGCGTACTTCCGAGAGTAAAAAAGAAATATTCACGCTTAAAAACATGATTCATCAATCGCACGCTGAGCCAGCACTTATGCTGAATGTCTTCTTGGTGCTTCATTCACTTAAAAAGCTAAAACGCTGAGATTTCTTCTCTCAATCCATTCACTTCGCAAAGTTGTTTACAATGAGCTCTTTAAAAAAATGGGTAAAAAGAACTCACACACTTATTGCTAAAATTAATGAGTCAATTGAGTAGTGTACAAGCTCACAATTTAATTTAATGGGGATCGAAAGGCTTACGTTTATGTAGGGGTTTAAATTTAATTGATCAGCCCTGTTATCAGTGAAGTCTACCAATGATTAAAAAGTACGATACTGGTTTTATGATTGTCATGAATCAACGGTGACTACATGATTCGTGGGTTTTATAACGTTTAAATACTTTTTTTACTGTCTGTGAAATATTTAATTTTATTTAATGATCCCAACCTAAACGCATTTTATCAATTTACTTAAATTATAAAGCAAACTTATAAATGAAAAAAAAAAAGATTTGAATTGATGTGATTTTAAAGAAAAGCGTTTGTTTATGTTTGTACTTTGCGAGCAAACAGACCTACCGCACTGTCGGTTTTTGTACAAAAAAAGTAGAATAATAGAAGCGGAAAGTTCGTTTATTGATTCATATTATTTATTATTTTACGAATCAAACGTATATGCCTTAACAATAAATTGAGTTTGTCTTTGACAACTTAGTAACTAAAAAGAAACACAATATTTTTCTTAATATATAATTCTTAAGTTTTTAAGTCACTTCCAAATAGTAATTCTTCCTGAGTTTTGAAAACAAAGTAAATTTAAAAATTTTGTTTCATTAATTCAAAGTTAATGTGGAACTTCTCAAACTCAGGTAAAATATTTCTTTGACACTAGTATACCGAAACGTTAACTTACTTCTTAGTCACTTTGAGGTGTATCATCTTTATTGCCGCAATGGTAGATAACTAACAAAATAATACCGGCAACTAAGACAAATGAATTTACTGCAATTATCAACGGCTTGCTGTTCGCGTATGTCATCATTTTGATTGTTCTTCTTGGATACAACAAATTAATTACGGAAACGAAGGTTTTTCCGTCTCAAGCACCGCAAGCCGACTGATCGAGACCGCAAAGTCGGGGTAGAAAATCTCCCAGTTTCCTTAGAATAGAATCCAATTCCACGCTTTTCCAATAAGAGGACCGCTCGAAGAGAAATTGCATTTGATTGCCTCTCTTAACTGACGCTCCCTCACATATAGCCAGTCATAATTATGATTATGATACCAGTGGCAGTTGGGTACACGAGTCAACGACTTAAAGGTGAAATATATATATATATATATATATAAATATATATAGATATAAATATATAAATAAAATAATAATAATAATAATAAAATAAAATAATAATAACAATTTTTCGATATTTCCGCATTTCCCATGGCTTCCAGAATGGGACCCCAAAAATGCACTTCCAGAATCCATAACTTGAGTAATTGTATCCCGATTTTAAAGTGGGATACCTCTATGAGTTTATGGTTAAATTCCCTATCATTCTGCGTTCAAACTGTTCATTTACAAGGGGGTCAAAATTTTAGCCCATTTTCATGTTCGATTTTTTGTGTTTTCCATGCCATCCAGAATGGAACCCCAAAAAATGAACTTCCAGAATCCATAACTTTGGTAATCGGAAACAGATTTTGAAGTGGGATACCTCTATGAGTTTGTGTTTGAATTCTTAATCATCCCGCGTTCAAATTGTTCCTTTACAAAAGAGTCGAAATTTTAGCCCATTTTCATGTTCGACTTTTATGTATTTCCCATGCCTTCCAGAATGGGACCCCAAAAATGCCCTTCCAGAATCCATAACTTGAGTAATTGTATCCCGATCTTAAAGTGGGATACCTGAGTTTGTGTTTGAATTCTTAATCATCCCGCGTTCAAATTGTTCCTTTACAAGAGAGTCGAAATTTTAGCCCATTTTCATGTTCGACTTTTATGTATTTCCCATGCCTTCCAGAATGGGACGCCAAAATTGCACTTCCAGATTCCATAACTTCGGTAATTGGATTCCGATTTCGAAGTGGGATACCTCTATGAGTTTGTGTTTGAATTCTTAATCATCCCGCGTTCAAATTGTTCCTTTACAAGAGAGTCGAAATTTTAGCCCATTTTCATGTTCGACTTTTATGTATTTCCCGTGCCTTTCAGAATGGGACCCCAAAAATGCCCTTCCAGAATCCATAACTTTAGTAGTTGTATTTCGATTTTAAAGTGGGATACCTCTATGAGTTTGTGGTTGAATTCTGTATTATTTTGCATTCAAATTGTTCCTTTACAAGAGGGTCGAAATTTTGGCCCTTTTTCATGTTCGATTTTTATGTTTTTCCCGTGGCTTCCAGAATGAGTCCCCAAAATTACACTTCCAGATTCCATAACTTTGGTAATTGGATCCCGAATTTTATGTGGGATACCTCTATGAGTTTGTGGTTAAATTCCCTATCATTGTGCATTCAAACTGTTTAATTACAAGGGGGTCGAAATTTTGGCCCATCCTGATGCTTTATTATAAATTATTCAATATTATGGAATGACTTTACCAAGAGTAGAAGTTAATATATCAACAAAACACAAAAGTAATGATTTTTAACTAAAAAAAAACTTTTTTTATTAGTTACATTACACAGTTCGAATTAACAAGAAATTGTGTTAATCTGCTTAAATCGGATTATTGTTGCTGTTCTCGTTGATTCTATCTTTGGCCTACTTAATCTGAAAGTAATCAGTGTCAGCGGTATCTTATGAATGATTTGTGTACTCTAACACAGAGTAAGCCGTTTAAGTCAAAAGAAATTTCTACTATCTCTTCTGATATCTGACGGATCGAATGTTTTTCTGACTTCTGTGTATGTTCCTATTTAATCTGAAAGTAACTAGCATGAGCGGTATCTTATAAGTGAAGTCGTACGAAAGAGGTATTTATAGGCACTACATTCGCTTTTATTGCAATACACTACTGTACAGCCTCTTCCGAATCACCCCAGTCTTCTAGCTCAGACAACTTCAAAATATTGATGCTCATGTCGCCACTATACACAAACTGTGGTCCTCGCCAGCACCTGGCCGTGAGGTGAGCGGTGAAGGCGGCTTCTGGCGGCATGCTGAAAGGCTTGCTAGGATCGTCCTTTCCGGTGACGACATCCTGCAGATAATCGATTACACTCTGCGTACCCCGTACCACGAACTTAAGCTGCAGCCGCGGATTGCGTTTGCCACTGGTATTTGGTAGAATGCCATAGGTGTACAGGGTTCCGTCAGCCTCCTTCTGTGCGCTGTAAAAATAGGGAATTCGTAATATTTCAGACGGTAAATACCGAAGAAGTAATGCGAATACCTAAAGTTCTGGTTTCTCTTCTCGTGGAGCAGCAGCTCGGCAATAATGGCCATAAAGTAGATACGTTTGTGGGCCTCCCCGGACAGCTCGTTCCTGTTTACAATTCCGATAAAGGTGTTGTTTAGCTCTACCTCCAGTATCCAGGGCGATTCGGTCTTAGTAAAGGCCAAGATCCGATTTCTGAATTGCTGCACAGATATCATAATATGGGATGGGATTTGTAAAACAATAGCCTACTCACTCGCAGAAGGCTGAACAGGGCCAGGGTATATTGGAGGCGTCTGGCCTGGAGAGGGCTCTGGAAAACCCTCTTCTCCAGGCGGAACAGGAACTGAACAAGGAATTGGCTTAGCTGCTCGCCCGTCTGGTGGCTGTGCAGCGAATCATGGAAGTGCAGCAGGCTGATGGCCAGAACACCTTCGTAGTCCTCATCGGTAGCAAAGTAACAGGTGGAGTATCGCATTACCTGCGTGGAATGGGCTTTGAGACGATCCTTTAGACAGTGGATACCCACCTGCAGCATCATCCTAACACCGCTCTTCCATTCACTTTCCGCCGGCCTCTCCCGATGGGCAAACTCGTAGCACTTGTGCCGGTGGAATATATACGAATTGTTGATGTGTTTCAGGTCTTCTGACACCATACGCATTAATTTATGATGGTACAGATCCAAGTGCGACATAACCATCTCCAAGATCTCGACGGGCAAGTCCGTCAGTCGAACTGGCTCCCTTTTCGGTGGATCGACATCCATGGATTCAATGCGCCCCGTTCCAAACATTTTATTTTGAGTAAAGTTGTGTTTGACTGTGCTAAAAAAATGTTTATAAAAGTTGTGTCCAGTAATAGACGACAAAACCGTAGCTATTCATTTTTGAAGCCTAAATCAAGCCTTTTTGATCTCAATATTTTCTGTGGGTGGTGCTTTTTTTATTTATTTGGTATTAATAAAAAAGGTATGTTATTATTAATGTTTTATAATAAATTAAACTACACCTTTTGCATGGATTATCCGATTTTTAAAAATACATTTTCAAAAACCGTTGATAAGAAATAGTTAACAGCTGAAGTTAACAGTGCGCGGCAGCTAACATAGCTTAAAAATGGGTGGCTGTTGCCTCCGCTACTCCGGGTGGAAGTACCGGCTAGCACGCTCCCTCAGCGAAGACACCCCCCTGACATTTCAGTGTGCCCGTCCCACGGACGGTGTTATTTGTCGATAATTTCACAATCGCGCACCGCTCCGCGTAATAAATAAGAACGTTTTCACCATTTAATTTGGCGAGAAGCGAGAAAATTCCCAGCGAAACAGGCGCAGCGAGGCGGCGACGTTCGGTGACAGTTCGAGGCACACACTTTTTTCCAAGCCAAATTGTGTCAGTGGAGGCGGTGGCCACGCAATCCGGAGTCCGGGCGACCGATCGTTGGGTAACCTAGCGAAAACCGAAAATCCGCCGTAGTCATGGCGTTCCGGCTGTTTGGCACGGCCAAAACGATGGCCGGGATGATGCGGCGCAACTACACGGCGGGCGCGCTGACGGGCAAGGTGGGCTTACTCGCCAATGGAGTCCCAATTCACAAGCCAGTTTTTCTTGGACAGGTCCAACGCACATCCACTGGAGCCACGGGCGCCGGGGTCTACATACTGCCCGCGGAGCTGTCGCCCCTGCTCCGCTACCTAGTCAAACAGATCCAGCTGCTGTGCAAGAAGCCGCCCAAGGGTTTCGAGAAGTACTTCGAGGCGGGAGGCAAGTCCCAGCCGAAAGGAAGCGTCGGCGATAAGAAGGCTCCGGGCTCGGGTTCGGGTTCCAGCAAATCCGCCGCGGAGAAACCCAGCACAAGCTCACCCGCCTCAGCTAAGCCCAGCCGATCCCAGACGGAAGCCAAGTCGGACTGGAACTTCGGCATGTTCAGCAACAGCACGCGGGGACCGGCGGGAAGGGGCGGCAACACGCCGGGCGGCAGGCCGCTGGGCGAGGGCGGCGGCGGCGACAGGGAGCGCTGGATCCTCTTGGGCGCCATCGGAGCCGTCGTCCTCGTGGGCTCGTTCGCCTTCTTCGAGATGGGCTACAAGGAGATCTCCTGGAAGGAGTTCGTCAACAGGTGAGATTCTATTGGAGCACATGTACAGGTTGTTGGTTATATAACTTATTATTTCCTCTGCCATATCCAGCTACCTGACCAAGGGCGTGGTGGAGAAGCTGGAGGTGGTCAACAAGAAGTGGGTGCGCGTGCGTCTGCAGCAGAGCAGCAACAGCGGCGGCGGAGTCTTGTGGTTCAACATCGGCAGTGTCGATAGCTTCGAGCGGAACCTGGAGACGGCCCAGACGGAGCAGGGTATCGAGTCCATCAACTTTGTGCCCGTGATCTACCGCAACGAGGTGGAGGCCTCCAGCTTGACGGGTCTGCTGCCCACGCTGCTCATCATCGGCTTTTTGGTCTACATGATGCGCAAATCGGCGGATATGATGGGCGGCGGCCGGGGACGCAAGGGTGGCGGCCTCTTTGGCGGCGTCATGCAGTCCACAGCCAAGCTGACCAACCCCACTGAGATTGGCGTGGGTTTCAAGTAAGTTTAAAGAACTATTTGATTTACGTTAACTAATACTGTTTCTTTCAAGGGATGTGGCCGGTTGCGAGGAGGCCAAGATCGAGATCATGGAGTTTGTGAACTTCCTGAAGAACCCGCAGCAGTATATCGACTTGGGCGCCAAGATACCAAAGGGGGCCATGCTTACTGGCCCACCCGGCACGGGTAAAACGCTTCTGGCCAAGGCCACCGCCGGCGAAGCCAATGTGCCCTTCATCACCGTGTCGGGATCCGAGTTCCTGGAGATGTTTGTGGGCGTGGGACCATCTCGTGTCCGTGACATGTTCGCCATGGCCCGCAAGCATGCTCCCTGCATCCTCTTCATCGACGAAATCGACGCAGTGGGACGCAAGCGTGGTGGCAAGACTTTCGGCGGCCACTCGGAGCAGGAGAACACCCTGAACCAACTTCTGGTGGAGATGGATGGCTTCAACACCACAACGAATGTGGTGGTGCTGGCGGCTACCAATCGTGTGGATATTCTGGACAAGGCTCTCATGCGACCGGGTCGTTTCGATCGGCAGATTTATGTCCCAGCTCCAGATATCAAGGGCAGGGCCAGCATCTTTAAGGTGCATCTGGGTAACCTGAAGACGGAGCTGGACAAGAACGAGCTGAGCAGGAAGATGGCGGCTCTGACGCCGGGATTCACAGGCGCCGACATAGCCAATGTGTGTAATGAAGCGGCTTTGATTGCCGCCCGTGACTCCAAGGACTCCATTGTCCTCAAACACTTCGAACAGGCCATCGAGCGTGTTATTGCGGGCATGGAAAAGAAGACCAATGTCCTGGCGCCCGAGGAAAAGCGAACTGTGGCTCACCACGAGGCTGGCCATGCGGTGGCCGGTTGGTTCCTGGAGCACGCCGATCCCCTGCTAAAGGTAT
Organism: Drosophila biarmipes; assembly: GCF_025231255.1. Classification (NCBI taxonomy): domain Eukaryota; kingdom Metazoa; phylum Arthropoda; class Insecta; order Diptera; family Drosophilidae; genus Drosophila; species Drosophila biarmipes. Next base: position 21,824,042 of record NC_066613.1, on the reverse strand, counting down.
CGATCATCCCGCGCGGCAAGGGTCTGGGCTATGCCCAGTATCTGCCCAAGGACCACTACTTGCTGTCCAAGGAGCAGCTGTTCGATCGCATGTGCATGACCCTAGGCGGCCGTGTGGCCGAAGAGCTGTTCTTCAACCGAATCACCACAGGTGCCCAGGATGATCTGAAGAAGATCACCGACATTGCCTACTCCCAGGTGGTGCGTTTCGGCATGAACGAGAAGGTCGGGCAGGTTAGCTTCGATGTGGGCCAGGCCGGCGATCCCGTCTTCAGCAAGCCCTACTCGGAGGACACAGCCCAACTAATCGATGGCGAGGTGAGGTCGATCATCAAGTGCGCCCACGAGGCCACCACTAGTCTGCTGACCAAGCACAAGGAGGATGTGCAAAAGGTGGCCGAGAGACTGCTGCAAAACGAAGTCCTCAGTCGAGATGACATGATCGAGCTGCTGGGCCCCCGACCCTTCAAGGAGAAGTCCACCTACGAGGAGTTCGTCGAGGGCACCGGCTCCTTTGAGGAGGACACCACCCTGCCCGAGGGCCTTAAGAGCTGGAACAAGGAGAAGGAGCGACCGGAGCCCCTGGACGCCGGCAGCACGCCCACTCCGCCGCCCACCAAGCCGGTGACTGCCCAGAGCAGCTAGGCCAGAGTTCCTCTGTGTCTCGGTGTATGGGGAGCTTTGGAGTGGTAGTTCGAGGGTGCCGACATCTCCTTGTTTTTGTTGTAACCCCCATTTGCGGACCGGAGAAAGCCCCGACCTGCGGTGCGTAGAGAGCGCTCGAAGGAGTTCCTAGATCTTCTAGAGCCCCAGTTCTCCACGACGCGTACATCATTGTTTTTGCATAATTTTAAGATAGCCCCATGGATGCCTCGTTCCAGTGTTGAGCAAATAGCGACTGTACTAAATTTCCCGTATGCCGTATTTTCAGAACGCAATAAAAATGGATTAAACCTGTCAGTGTGGGAAAACGAAATTAAACGATGTTTTCAAGCCGAAAAATAGTTGCAATAGTTTTATTTCGGTGAGGCTGCGTTAATTTGGAATCAATCAAAGTTTGGAATGGTCACCTGAGTCGCTTGTGTACTTTGATAATTAACAAGTTATCTAATCACATAACTGATAACAAATGGAAGTAAAAATCTCAGCCCATTGAATCCAAAATTCATTTTTTAATTTAAATTTGAATTTAATAAAAAACGAATAGTTTTGGGATCCACTGTAAATGAGTACATACGTACATATAAAAGAAAAAACAAAGGCGATAAGATCATATTTTGACATTAATTATCAGATCGTTCCTGTGGGATATAATGTCATAGTTTTTTTTTTATTTATTCAATTTAATTACATTATTATCACTCTTCTTTCGCATGTTTTGGGCAATGTTCTTTTGTCAAAGATTAATTAAAAAATATTTTTTGTTAAAACAAATTTTGAATATGTTGCAAAGTTACCCCAATGGTCAAAGGATCCTCCACTTCTATGAAAAGAAGAACACCTTTATCAATGTCCATCAGGAAAATCTATAATCTATAAGAGTGAAGCACGCCCTTGCAATAGAATACAAAATATTTATATAGAAGTTCCCTAAAATTGTTCACGAAATTGTTTCCATCTTTTCAAGAGTAAGGTCAAGGTAAGTGTAACTCCGCAAAAAAAAAAAAAATTTTTTTATCGTCGTTCAATCTTTTTAGCGTTCCAAATGTATTTCCAGAAATTCCATTTCATTCCTCGCACAGGCAAATAAAAACCCTGAAATCTGAAAATAAATATTTATTAATTTAAGTATACTTATTATATATAAACACAAAGTGTGAAAATATTTAAATATGAATATTTCACTTTTAGAACAAGATATTTTATTGTAAAGGAATTTGAAAAAAGTGTATGTTTATTAGTGTTGTTTTTCTTAATATAATTATTACTTTTTAATTATTTTTGATGACGTAAGACTTTGAATTCAATTACTTTTGAAAAAGTTTTGCCTATGAATTCATTTCATTTTAATTTCAACAAATATGAACAGTTTTGATTGGAAAACACTCCGCTGTTTTCCGCAGTGCAAGCTTTAAAAGCTGAGGACTGCCTAAGAGAACTCCGCTCTCTTCGCCGAGCTTTCTCCTCGGGCTTTCGCCCGCTCCCTTACGCTCTCGGCATGCCGCCGTGCGCTCTCTTGGCCGCTGCGGCTTATCACTTATCAGCTGTGATGCTGAAGTACATGCGCCATGTGCAGCCGGTAAATAGTGCAACTGCCGCAGTCGCCGCCGCTGCCGGCGCAAAGCTCCACCGGGGCAGAGGCGGCGGCAGCAGCAACAACGGCGGCGGCAGAGAGTGCAGCAGTGCAGTCGACGTCGCTGCCGCCGGTCGCTTGGGGCCGTCAGTTGGGTTTTGGGGTCTCGCCGCTCAGTGTCGTCTTGTTGGCTGTCGCGTTCGTGTGCGCGCACTGAGAGAAACGGAACGCCACAGTTGCACTTTCGGCTGCAATTCCTCGATATTCCTCGAGTCCCCGCGATTCCTGACTTGCTCCACCCGCCTCTCGCGAAGTGCGTGCGTTTCGGCCAAACCAAAACAAAACAACTACCGCCATCGCGTTCAAGATACAAGCCACAACCATCCATCAGGGGGCACATAGAATAGTTGGAGGCGCAGAGGAAAAAACCCTGCCGTGGAGGGCATTTGCATTTTGTTTACCTCGATGGCTGTGTGGAGTGCAATTTGACTATTATATAATATAACAAAATAAAGAAGAAAACAAATAAGTGTGTGCGCTGCATTCGATTTTAATTGCAAGCAACTGCAATAACCACTGAGGAAGAGGAAGAGTTAGAGCGCCACCCACTCGCTCGTGCCCCACTGACCTCCCGCCCACCCCCTCGCCCGCTCCTGGCCAACCCATTGCATTTGTGTTGATCTTTCCTGCAAAATGGCTGCCGGCCGGCAAAATAATGACAACATTACTATTTGATCGATAGGGGGAGAGGCGCAAGACCGCTGCGTCATAAATTTGGGGGTATATCCTTGAGTTATGGGGTTTTATTCGTATCTTTTTAAGGAAAATGTAGGAAAGGTATATTGAAAAGGGTATAGTTCAAAATGCCTCTTGCTTATGGGATAAAATACCATAAATAAAATTTCTTCAAGAAGAAGTGTTGCGCTTTCATCATCCCGAATTCTCAAATGACTTCTTTTAAACTTCAATTTTATTTGATTTTTAAAAAAAAAAGATTACTAATAAAGCTTAAATCATAGAAGATATAGCATAAAAATAAAATTATACCAAAAGCCATTACTTTAAGATACCAAAAGTATCTGGTATCTGCTTGAGATCTATCTTTGAGTGCAAGGCGCCGATCACCCATCCAAAATGGCTGCCGTCGGCCAAGCTAACGGTAACTTCGCTGGCCGATCAATAGAGCGCCCCCTGTCGGCGATCGACGGTTTTAGTTCTGTTTTAGTTCTCGCCTTTATTTTGCCTTATTTTGTTTTACTTTGTGCTGCCAATTGTCGCAATTGTCGGGTCACGTGTTTGTTGCTGCCGCCAGTTAACTTCTGCTCTCGTTGTAACGGTGCATGTTCTCTGCGTGCGCGGGTGTGGGTGCGGGCGCTCGCCAGTGTGTGTGTGTGTGTGTGCGAGTGTCTGTTTGTGAGAGCTTGCATGCTGCGCGTTATTATCTTGTTGTTTTTGTTGTTGTTGGGGGAGTCACCGCATGCAACGTTCTTCCTTCTCGCTCTCGCCCCGTCTCCCTCTGTCCTTCTCTATTGCTTGTTGTTATGGGTGTGGGAAAGATCAAGGCGCGCATTAAACGCAGAAAATGCAAAGAACAATATATGGAAATCAAAAAATTCTGGGAGAAAGCACGGCAAATAATGGCATTAACAAAAAAGTTCACAGCTGTAAAACTTGATTTTTAGCTTTACCAAAAAAATGTTGTAAAAAATTCAAAAGTTTCTCTCTTAAAAAAAATAGTTGCAAGAATTTTTCAAAACTTAAATTTTTTTAGTTTTGAATAACGCCTTATAGTACTAAAATATCTTAATAACTAAAATATCTTTCTAAAAATGTCAAAAAATATAACTTTGTCTTCGGATATTACGCATACGTAACTTATTTATTCGGCTTATGGAAAATATTTCTTATAATATTAAAAATCTTATAAGTTCTAATTTGTGATAGTTTAAAGTTCTTCCAAATTTTCCAATGGCTATTACAGTTTTTAATCATAATTATCTTATAGAAAGAAAGGTTTTAAATTCCTCTTCTGACATTACGTATACGTAAATTTTAAAGCAAATGAAAACTCTCCACACTAAAATAACAGAAGTTTTATTCGTTTTTGAAATGGATTTTTTACGGCATCGTTTCGTTTTGGAGCTACCTTTCTCATTCTTAGAAATTAATTTGATGGCTGCTGCCATATTAAGTGACTCAAATTTATTTCAAACAAAGATCACTTTGCACTCTGAGTAGCGCATCCCAATTGTCACTCAGCCGTCACGTCGCCGCCCCTTTTCCGCCCGTTCCTCACCTGCCTTTCCCACAGCCTTCTTCTCTCTCGCCCCCGCTTTTCCACCCATCGGTTGCACTTTTTTTGCATTTTACGATTGTTCGTTGCGAATCATTGCATTTTGCGGGCGGTGCAGCAGCTGCGAATGGGTGAGGGGGTGTCACGGGGGAAAATTGCCTTTTCAAAAGTTTCCCTGGGCAAAGTTTAAAATTGCAATTTAATTAATTTTCACCAAACACCACCGAAAACAAAGCAGAGAAGAACAGATCTTTTGCAGTAATATGTTGCCTTTAAACCAATTGGGAAACCAACAACCAAAGTTAACGCAACGTTTCTAAAACTTAAAGTCTAATCAAACAAATAACAAATTCAAAGTACACAATAAAATTGAAACCAAACCAAAAGTGGCCTGCAAAACGAAGCAACTAAAACAACCAAGAAATGTGATTCAAAGTGTGCAATGTAACCAAATTATTAGTAAAAAAATTTAACAAAACACAAACCAGGAAGGGGAAAAGCTGTGGAAAATCAGCGGGAAAACCAAAGCCAGGCCAAATGGAAATCAAGGAATCCGGGAGCCAATCGCCAAGCCAACTAGCAGCCAACGTGGCCAATGATTAAGGGAACACTTTGTTAGCCAACTCGTAGTAGCAGCATCCCCCGTCCACACATCACAGCACCCGGAATACAGCCACTCAGCCGAAACACAGAACCACTCGACCTCCCCTCGCAGCCCTCGATGCCCGGAAAGAAGGCGTTGGAGCAACAATTGTAGAGTAGACAGCCAGACAACCACATCAGCGCCGCTCAGCTCCCAACTCCGAGTCCTAGACCCCGAATTCCGCACTCCAGCTCCCAGTCAATCTCAATCACGAGCCAAAACCCCAACATGGACATCAAGATTGAGCAGCAGCAGCAGCAGCAGCAGCAGCAGCAGCAGCAAGTGGAGCTGGGACCTTGTTCCCCCTCGGAGGTGCCCAATGATCCCGGGTGAGTGTACTGGTATTGTATGCGAAACACTAAGTGTTGCGAGAAAAGGATAACATATTGAAAATACTTTAAAATAATACTTAATACTTAATAATAATAATAATAATGGTATTTTAAGGGATCACTTTAAAATCTGATATGATTCTGATATTCCTATAAATACTTTCCGCAGAAAATCGATTGCTTTAAGTTCCTAAATCATTTATTTTAAGATAGTTAAGATTAAGCAACTTCTACTAAGTTGATAAATCTTAAAATGCTTTCTTCAATCCGTAAAGTTTTCTTTTGGGAACATTACCTATCATTCCAAAAGGGCATCCCAACTTCGAAGTGCCAAAGTAAACGTAAACTTTTTTATTTAGTTTGGGGTCGTGGACGTGCTATTAATTGTTTAAGTTTTAAGTTTGTCATTATTGAAGCGCAGGGCGCCGGAAGAGAATGGAGCCTCGCCTGGGGAGTGGTGTCAAGGCAGTTAGAGTTGTTGACAGAAAGTTTTCTATGTCAACTAGGGCCGGAACTGGCCGAAACTGGCCAGAAATGGACGGCGGCCCAGCTGGGGATCCAAGTCTGCGAAACTAATTAGAAAACAATTTGCCAAGGACATCAAAATTCAATTAAAGCCATTCGGCTTAGTGCTTTAGTGCAATGCAGTTACTGCTGCCCCCGGCTCGCTTTCATCCTTCCGGCTACAGTTTATAATCAGTCCGATTCCCCAGCTTTCAGCCCCAAACTCATTCAACATTTATATTTGTGCCAAAATGGGTTAAGTTGTGATTGCGGTGTCATATGCAGCAGATTAATTGCCAGCCGCATTGCTGATAATTTGCATCGGTTTGCAGTTGGTTTCTCGGTGGTCGGAGTGCCGCTTTGCTGTCAGAAAGTCAGACTAACAAATGGATGATCCAGTGATTGGCAGGCAAGTGGACTGATTGTAGGTAGTGCCGGAATGGACTTTTGACGCAGCCCATTAAGTGAACAAATTAGGGTTTTGTTAGAGCAATGCAAGGCATTTAAGTGGCAATAGAATAGAAATTAATTATGACAGTACGTTGTGATAAGCACTTGAAAAGCATAAAACAAATATTGGTAGCCCAAATATTCGTATTCAAAAAAAAGCCATTTAATAGAACACTTAAAAAAGGCCAATCTAATAATTCAAAAGCTATAAATAATTTAAATAAGCTTTATAAAGTTTGACAAAATTTAATTTTCTTTATATACTAATTATCATTTTAAATTTGATAAATTGAGTTTTTTATACGAAAAGAAAAAATAATTGTCATTGAAAATTGATAGGCAATCAATTATGTTAAATGGCTTGGTTAACAGTTTTGTTTTTTTTCTGTGGCAATCACTGCAAACGGTAATAGTGCTTATATATTAATTAAAAGTTAGATTCGCTTTAATTCTATGCACTGTAATGCTACTTTCATCCAAGTAATGCTTATGAGAAGCGCGGAGAAGGGCTCACCATTTGATATATGCCAAATTGAGCTAGGTGAACCCTATTGTCGTTGAAGTTTCGCAGAGAGAAATCCCGGCACAAAATAGGAAAAGTCAAGAGATATATAGAAAAGTAGAGACATTGGTACAGCCATATGGCCCCGGACAGCCGTCGCAATCCATTGAACACGCAATGCCCATAAATTATGCAGTTCATGCATATACATCCACATAGATGTACGGTTATAAATATATCTATTATCGAAATGCTGCAAATTGTATAACCCAAGTGAATTTCAGCACTCCACAAAGGGGGAGGCGCGGATGCTGATTGCAGCTCATCTTGTCTATTTGCATTAGTTTGGCAAACTCGAAACAACCAGCAGGCAAAAATAGGCTGGGCTGGGCCGGGCTGCCGGATTCGCTTTTCCCTCCAAATCCCTTGCCATGTTGCTCGTGGCGGGAAAGCGGAGGCCACCGGATAAAAGAAATGGATCACCTGCTGCTCGCTGAGCTCCGACGATGCTGGCAGGTGCAACAACTGCAACTGAAACACTGGCAACTGGTGCAACTGCAACTGCAACTAGTGATGGAGTTCATTTGTACCTAGGGGTACCGAAGTTTTTACTTAACATTTTTTTTTATTATTATTTCCATATAGGAAAATACAAATTGGAAAATAATTTTGTAAGCTGCTTTTTTAGAAAATAACAAAAAATTAAATCAATAATCTTAAGTTTTGTATGCAATTTTACCTTTCCAAAACCCGAAAATTAGTAAAAATTTATTTATTTTACACACAAAAACCTTTTCGAATTATTCATAATTTATAAATGTATCTATGTTCTTCTGATGATCTCGCCTAAACATTTATTCTCCACCCAACAAAGTCCAATGCCTTTCCCATCACTGACTGCAACATGAAGTTGTGGTAAAAGTTTTGTGGCGATGCGAATGGGAAATGTGGCACCTAGCGAATGTTGAATGCATAAATCTTGAATTAATTCAAAATACCTTTTGATGACGCTGCCCAGATACACAGATACAGATGCATCCGCATCTCTGCACTTGTATCTGGTATCTGTGTCTCTGTATCTTTCTCTATTTTCGTTGTGCAACTTGGCGAATATCGTTGAAAACAAGCGAATACAATTCCATTCACAGTTTCGTTGACTGGCGCGGCGATCGCCACGGCTCAGTAATTTTGAACGCTACCGCCCCCCCGCTCACGCCGCCCCCTCTCCTCGCCTCTCCCACTCTTTTGGCAAACTTTATAAATCTTTTGAAGGGCCCACGGCCCACAAAATAAAAGAAGACGAGCTGCCTGCTCGGCGCAAAATGGCAAAGTAAAGAAACACAAAGGCGAAAGAAAATGAAAATAAAACAAACCCAAGCAAACCAAAAAAACAACACACAAAACTTTGAAATAACTAAATAAATGCCCTGCTATTAATACAATTCACTTTGCCAATGTATTTTTAGTGTAAATGCAGCAAACATCAAGCGAGAGAGATCGCTTTGCGGAGTGATCGATCGGGGAGATACCTTGCTTAGTTCTTTTGATTATACTTTGGGATTCCACTTTAGGTTTATATTATTTTATTTTCTTCAGAATAAACAATTATTGATTGTTTGCCATGTCACAAAACTAAGTCAAAATCTCAGTTGACAACTCCTATTTGAAAATGGTGCATTTTGGTTTTATAATATTTAACAAAGGCTAGTTCAAAAGAGTTTCAATGGAACCCGCATACATCATTAATAAAATCGTAGTTCTAAACATAATTATTAAACTCGTAAGAATTAAAGTTTTCTAATAAAAATGCAGCTTATAAAGATGAAACGATTAAGATTTATGTTGGCATGTTGGTTATTATAATATCTTGTACATTAAGAACCATATCCTTTACTGCTATTAACAATAATTTAAGAGGAGTTATGCAAGGCTTTCGCAAAGCCATCGATATCCTGTGACATTTTCCAACCGCCGAGTAGAATCAACAAGTGCCGTTGGGTGATTCCCACACCTTCGTATCGCTAATCCCACCGCCGATACCCTTTCGATCCGTTCAAGAATGCCTCTCATCGGCATGCCAGTTCGACAATTATCCATTAGAACCGACACGCGGGGACCAAGTCGAGGAGCAGCCAGCAAGAAATGCAAAACAAAAAATGGTCCAGGCCCCTGCGTCATTTGACGTGGCCCCAAAAATGTGTGCATTGCATCGACAGACGGCTGTCGGTGGAATTGCGATTGCAAACTGCAATTGCACTCGCTGCTCTTTTCATAATTGTCGTTTTGTTTCACGTCCCCGTCTCTGTCGCTCTCCCGGCGCTTGTAATTGCGGCTTTGTTACGTACCGTAAATTGATTCATTGTACGCCGTGCTTTGAGCACGGACTGAATACTGACCCATTCCCAGTACTGCAAGACATACGGACATACATACCCGTAGTGCTACCCAATGTCCCCCCGTGTTTGCCTGAAATAATTGCTTTCAAATGATTTTGTGTCGTTGTGTGCGCACTTTCATATTGCCCGTAGTTTTGTTTGTTTGCCCCGTAACGTAAACGCAACTGTCATTGTCCGTTGTCCGTAGTCCCTTGTCCGTATGTTTGTCCGTTCGTCCGGCAGGCTGTGCCGCCAGTCCGTCCGGCCAATAAGCTTCCATTTTGTATGCATAATGAGGCCTGCGGCAATTTGACTCTAGGACAGCCATTAGCTGAAAGTGCCAGCTCCGTGGGCTAGCATCACTCCCGGGTGAATTTTATTTTACGGACAAAACACTCATGCTAAAACAATTTTCCCGAAGTAGAGCTGATTAAAAAAACCAACTTTTTTATGCAATAGAATTTTTCAAGTATTTCGGGCTGCCAATTAGGCTGCATTTCTTTCCCTGATACTGACATACCAATTTCAGAATGAATCTATTGGAACATTGTTAAAAATATTTGTATTTCCAGGATAGGACCATTGAAAGTAGCCAATTAAGTAGCTCCCATATTCTCTATAAGTGCTCAGCTATCATTTTTCATTGCTTGTGCAATTGTCAACAGTTTTAAATATGTTAACAAATTGCGAAATATGGCCTCTCGATGGGATTTAAATGTTTGTTTGCGGGTGAGTTGTGTTTGGGCTTATGTTCCAGCCTTGTGCATATGTAAATTGGCCATTTGTCTGCACCAACTGCAAGTTGCTATGGCATTTGCGGCTGGATAATGTCCACTGGACATATTTAAAAAAAAAAAATGGGGACTGGGCGATCCACTTAAACCGCAAGAATGGCAAAAACTTTTGCGCCGTCCCACGACTGACATTATCAAAATTCAATTTACAATCTCCTCGGAGTCTGACACGCCGAAAAAGAAACTTTTCATTTGCTTTAGTTGCACTTTTAAGTAAACAGTTCGATTAAAATGGAGTGACTTGAGGCAGTGGGCGGCAAGTGGGGCTTGCTTCCAGCACAATACTTGGCCTAAAATTACATTTCCCCCCTGCCAACCCATGTGTGTACATATATTTGCTCTCTTTCGAAATCAATGCAAGGCTAAGAAAGTTTTCCCTCTGCTAAATGCAGTCATAACTTTTGGCAGCGGAATAAAACGTAAACTCTTTTCGGTTAGGAAGTATAAGCCGCCATTAGAAAATGACTTCGGTGGGTGGAGTGATAGGTGCATGCAGTGGGAAAAAATCAAGAGAGCGTTTACACCTTTTTTTAAGATAATTCTCTTCTCAAGGAAAATGTTTTCGAAACATATTTAAATTTGTTTTGAATTTAATGATCATAGCAATTTGTAAATAATTTGGTCATCTCTGATTAATAATAAATGTCTTTCGAAAAAAAGAATCCTTTTACTCCATGGTTTATGATCCAGATTTTTAAGAATTTTTTGTTCTTGAAGTTTGTAAAATTTGAATTCCTTTTTTAGGTTTTCCAAAAATGTAATTACGAGTGGGCTGCGAGTTAAAAATATTTTCGGTGTAGCAAACATTATATTGGTCGCCTGTTTGTCGACCCACGCCCCCTTCCTGCCTCCGCCCCTTGTTAAGACCAGGCGTATGTTATGCAATATAAGACGATAAACGGGAGAAAGAAATGCGAAAGAAGAGCCGAGTGGAACGGAGGAAAGGAAAGGCGGCGCAAAAGTTTTGCTATCTGTATCGCAGACGAGGCCACAATGCATCCTTTGAACCGCAAAGTGCAGCGGGGTTACGGCCTCCCGCCCGCTGCCCCACCCACGGCTCAGCCACGGCCCCCAGCCCCGGCGACCATTTTTTCGCCGCCCCTGGCTCGCAATTCATTATAAATTGCATGTACTGGTAATTGTGTTTGTGTTTTGCAGCAGTAGAATTGCTTTAAATGAGCCGAGCCGAACGAAGCGTATCCCAATTTAGGCTGTGCCACACTGCCCCGCCCCCTTTCTGACCCACGGCCACCCCCTTTCACCCACCCACCGACCATCGATGCTCCAGACGCAGTTTTCCCCACATTTTCCCCGTATCTTTTCCTCCTTCATATTTAGCTTTCCGCACGATTAAATCGATGCAACTGTAAAGTTATTTTTCTATTACGCTTTTTCGTGCACATTCGCATTACGCACACCATCAAGCCCACACACACCCACACGCACCCACCCATACACACGCACACCCACCCGCACACAGTGGAATAATATGAAAATAGTTTTCAGTGCATTTCTATCGCTTAAATTGTATCTTTTAGTTTCCTTTAGCTTAAGTTTTCTAAGCTCTTGAATATTTAAAAAACATTTCAATGGTCTGCAATAGAATTTTAATCTTTTCTTTTTTGGTTGGCTGGCTCCTGAATATTCTTAAGTCTTTAAAAGTGGGTCAACTCTTTAGTTTGTTTTTTGGGTTTTTTAAGAAAAATGACAAAATACCAAGTCATCAAAATTCTATCAACCCTTTAAATTTTCATTTATTATAAAGATTTTTTGGATCTGGTTATTTTATAATCCTAATTCAACTATCATAATATGCTTTTAATATCTGGAGTTCTTTTTTTTAAGTCTGAATTTAATCCCTTTTTAGATTAGCTTTTAAAGAGTAATCTAAATTCATGATTTTCTATTTCTTAAGTTCTTTTTCTTAAAGTTCTGAAATTTTCCTCTTTTTGTAGTATTATTTAAGGGGTTTTTGTGATATATTTTACCACTGTGTCCACATCTCCCATGGCTATCTCTCAGTGGGTGCTACATAAAACATTTGCCTCCGCCTGGCCAACATTTTTAGCCGCCGTTGGCTGGCTTTGTCTGAGGCTCGCTTACCGCTTTCCAGCGCACCTTCCCCCGCTTCGCATACATACTTCTGCTCTGTTTTGCGTGTTCTGGCTCCCCCATATGCACGCCCGTGTCACCCACTCGGGGAAGCCCCCTTTGGAGCCCCCTTAACCCCCTGGTGCCCCGTGTCGCTTTCACACACTCACCACGGGCTGTGCCTTCGAATGTCTCAGACAATTGTCGGCAGCATATTTATGCGCTGGCCCAGCTTTTCACAATTCCACAGCTCGAGTTCTGGCCTAGGCCATAGCTCTCCAACATTGCGTCTGTCTCTGCACAGTAAAAATCAATGGAGGTTTTAATTAGAGATTTCGAAGGGTCCAGTAAGAACTAGGCATAATTAATACTGCAAAAAGATAGGGCTATACTGATACACTTCTATGTTTTCTTTTGTAGTTTGCTTGATTTCCACTTATAGGGTTATACTTATACATTTTTTTGTATCTTTTGTAGGTTGCTTGATTTCCAATCACCTAGAAACATTTTCAAAGCTTCTGGGAGTCTATTTTCATTTTAAATAATAAATTATAAATATATTTATATAATTATAATATAATATATTATATTATATTCCAGAAAAATAAAAATCTGGGAAGAGGTATCTTAAAATTATATCTTCTAGTAACTTTTTTCAGTTTCTACAATAAAACGATTAAGAATAAATATAATAAACTTTTTTTTTTCAAGTCTGAACAGAAAATAAATTTATATTATTTTTAATATTTTTTTGGATCAGTGGAACATGCAGGGTGTCGCTTTTCCCGACGCCTTCACCGCTTAGTTTTTACTCGTAGTTCTGTGTCCAACGTTTTCCGCTTTTCCCGCCCCTCGCCGACCCTTCGATTTCGCAGTGAAAAGGTTGTAACCACGAAGCAATTGCAGTACTTCTTGCCCCTTTTCTTTTGTATCTCCAGCTGGATGCTGGTGCATTTTGATGATGTTGTTGATAGCCGCACATGATAGTCATCGGGATGCGGATGGGGATTTGCTCTTGGTCCTGTTGCCCCAGTGGCTGTCACCGCTGCTGTTGCTTTTGTGCTGTGCAGGAGTCAAATTGTCCAGGGGTTTTTCTGGATACTCCCTCATATGCGGCCGACGATGGCGGGCGGGCCGGGTCAGGGGTTAAATAATGAAAAGTGCATTGGTTTGCGGACCGGGTCTTAGCAGCTCGGATAAATCGTTTTGTAAAAGGTTAAAACTATTACGGGCTGTTAGGAAAGTCGTGCCGTTTGTTGTTGCTTGAAAAGTGTAGCAAGTATTTATGAATTGAGGGTCTGAGTGCTTCCCTTAGCTTTGGTTCTGCCAGGGAAATGGTAGGTATTAAAGGGGATTATTTAATGCGGTGGCTTTACATTTTTTAATACCTGCTCTGATTTTATACCAATACCTAATAGTTGTACTTATTTTAGATGTCAGAATATATTTCTTATTAAATATATCATCCAGGATAAATTAGGTTTTAAGGAACCTCTTAATCATCTTGCATGAACCAGCGCCAATTATGAATTATAACTAAATATTAAAGCCATTTGAATGGGAAACCCCCGTGCAGATTTATGAGCTATTAAGCCGCAAAATTCAAGAACCGCATCTTTAATGTTACTTAATTTAATAGTCTGACTGCCGGGCGCCACATTGTTGCATAATGCGGACTGTCCGCTTTCAAAATGCCACAACTCGGCACCTTTTGGATAGACCCTCTTCCCGACCCCTCGAGTATCTGTGTGTGTGTGTGCGAGGGCCTTTGTATGGGTGTGTGTATCTCCATACATGCCCCTTTGTTGGCCTCTCGACATGCAGCACCCCCTGACAACCCATGCCACCCACTTCCCGCTTTGTCGCTGCTCACATAATTTGTCATGTGAAAAATTACTAAAGTTACAAGATCTGCACTTTTATTTCCATGTAAGCGGCAAGTCCACGCAGCGCAGATGATGATGGTGATGGGGATGCACGGTGAAAATACTCATAGTTTTATATAGCCATCTTAGGGTTTTTTTAAAGAGCTTCAGATGTTTTCCATTTTAACATAAATACTTCCTTTCTAAATAACTGGTAATTAATATCAATTTAATGATAAAGTAATACATTGGATATAAATAATTGGTTTAAATGCTAACCAATAGAAGTCGATTGCTTAAATTACAAGAGTTCTGAAGATGTTTCTATTATAATCTTCCTATTAAACATTTTTAATTAGGATATAACGCTTTTCTTTCCAAAATTAAAGAATTACTTATGGCGATCAGTTTTTCCCTGTGTGGGCGGGGAAGGGAATTTTTAGGGGAGTTGCAAGCCGAACAAGAGGCATGCGTGTGGCATAAAGGGGGGCAGCTGGGGAGGGCGGCGAAGATGATAGGTGGGCAGGGGTAGCTGTGTTGCTATTTTCCTTTTTTCGTTACTATTTTGCACATTTTTCTATTCAACAATGAAGCCACAATAGAAAACGTCAACTAGTGCACAGAGAGAAAAGATGAGGGGATGGGAAAACTAGAGGGGCGGCTCGGCGAGGGGCGCCAAAGAAAGGCGGACAGAGATAGTGTTATATGCAAATGCAATGCAGAAGCGAGAGGGCAACACTTGACGGGCATACAAAGTCTGAACGGATTTTGAATGGCAAACAAGCGGCAAAGCGAACGGCGACTGCGACTGCAGCTGCGGCAGAGGTGCGGCAGCAGCGGGCGCCAAGTATAAAGCCCAGCCCAGGGTAAAGCCAAACCGAGCTAGCCAAGCCGGGTCCGGGAAATGGGTCCGGGAACGGGCACGGGCACGGGCACGGGTACGGGTCTGCAGCTAAGCAAGCACACTGAGAAACCATTAAAATATTAGAAGATATTTGGAACCTTGAAAAACACCACAAGAATTTGGTATCCTAAAAAGTAGTTAGGCTCAAGATATGGTCAATCCCTTAAATATTATATCTGTTAGCGACATTTTTTGGGCTTTTTATTTATTTAATTTTATTTTGATAGCCTATTTTTAAGAACTTTTTAAGGAATTTTTTTGAAGTTTTAATTTTTGGTATAGGGGTCTTGACGTAACAATATGATTACCCAATTATTGGAAGACATGGATCTTTGTATACCTTTTTCTGGCAATGTAACTTTGAGAGCTAGGCCATCTCCAATGGAGCGTTTTAATTTGGATACTTGATGGCGCTTTTTCGCCCAGTGTGAGACTGGGACAGACCGTGAATGGGCGCTGACGACTTGCGCATGAATGGCCCAAGTGTGCTGCCTCCCCGGGAGGAGGCATGTAGGGGATTTTCCGGGGCATATCATGGGGGGTTGGACAGGGGCTATATAGAGAGCGAGCGAATAGACAGACGAAGGCCTATAGAAAAGTGACGTGCGCTTTACAATTATTTCGTAATGCAAGCAAATGTGACCGAGCCGAGCAGAGTAAAGAGCGAAAGGCGAAAAGCGCCAATAGAAGCTCAGTACACTCAAAAAAGAGGGCTTCTGATTAAATTGGGTTGCCTTTGATTGATTGGGCTAAAGTGCATTAAAAAAATCTTGTACAGTGATTCTCGATCGGGTTACATATGATTTTTCCCGGTTGGAAATTTTTTACTGCCTAATTCTCAGACAATCTTCTTTAATACATAAAAAGTTGATTAATGCAGAGCTCCCCTACTTATGTAATACGTATACCCCTTACTTTCATGCTACTTCAAGGCTCTGCAAACAGATTTATTTCTCGTAGTGCAGATTAGAGTTCCATCTTAGGCTCAGGCAGTGGGTGACAAATGTCAGTCGGTGGTTGCTCTACTAATCGGACATGTTGCGCTGACTTGTTTATGACTCTGGGCTTAGCAGACGCACACTAAACCACTCAGCCACCCAGCAATCCAACCATGCAGCCACCCGAGCCACCCGAGCCACCCATCTAGAATGAATTGTCTGAGGGGGCGAACTTGTGGGAAATCTGTAAATAGCTGCGAAAAACTGCATAAGCCGGGTTTCCACAACCCAAAGCCTGGGGATCTGGGATAGACAATGGCAAATGTCATCAAAGTTGGCACCCGCGGGAGAACGAATGCGGAGCCCGAGGAACATACAACATGAAACAATTGACGAGGGACATCACTGCGTATGCGTAATCTTGTGCAATTTGCTCGGTTGAACTCTTTAAACTGCGTTCAGCGTTCAGCGTTGACTTTGACACTTTCCCAGCTCCCCAACCCCCAACCCTCCATTTTCCATTTGGGTTTTTCTATCTGGTTTTTTGTTATTTTTCTATTTTGTTTGAAATTACGCGTCACACAGCTGGACACTGCGAATGCAAAACCAGAGCCTCGGTGCACAGATTTGCAGTGTGGGACAAGGTCGCATTTATTTGGTGCACTTGCAATTGGCCAGAGGTGTGGTTAGGGGGGTTTCTCGGGCATGGGGGCTCTGTCACGCTGAGACCGAAGGTCACCTGTAGTGCGCCCCCTGCCCACAGACAATGTTGCCAGTGCTGAATTATTATGAAATGAATACAAATATTTGTGGATCAGTCAGCGGCGGCATCCTTCGATTGATGGGTGGGGAGGGGGGTTTTTCAATGGGTGTACCTGGGTGACAAAGTGGAAACCGAAATGTGATGGATGGTCTCAGCCAAGAAAGTTAAACGATAAAATCTCTCTGTTTGTTGCACTTGCCATGTGCTTTTGAGCTAGATATTAAATTCAACAAGGCCTTAAATCAAAAAACTTAAATACATTTGTATTTTTTTCTTAAATTTACCAATTTTCCATGAATGAAACTCAAACACAAATAAATAATCACTTTCTAAGACTATTAGACAGTATTCATTTAACCATTTATTACCAAGTCGTATTTGCCAAATTGCCAGATAGCATTTTATAACATTTGTAGCTTTGAAAAATAAATAAATAACATTTTTCAAATCTAAATATCTTTTCTGAGGAAATAAATCTAGAAGCTTATTGCACCCAAAAATGACTTTCTTCGGATAATCACATTTCTGGTTCAAAAAAATCCTCTGCCATTTATCAGATCTTTTTTCGCATTGTCTCTACTTTTCCATGAAGATTGATTATTTGCAAAAGGCAGAGGCCTAAATCGAAGGCAAGTAGAGAAGCAGGAAAATTCCAAACATTGATTAATGACAAATTGTTTGGCATCGTCTAACGTGCAAAAAGTTTTGGGTTTCCTGTCGACTTGCAATTCGAGGCCTATTTTCAACGGGGAAAACTGTGCAAAAGCCAGGCCGAAACGGTTCTGCAGTGCTGTTACTTTTTGCCCCACCTTGCCTGCACCCATTTCCCCACCCACCGCAGTGCCACCCATTTTCCAGCTGTTGTTGTTGACGCTTCTTCCGTTCTTTGGTTTAGTTTTTCTTTTAGCTTACTTTAGGCTTTTGTTGCCGCCGCTGTTGCATTTGTTGCAGCACATTTTATTAACATTTTCATTTAGTTTTTCCCTCTCCTTCGCTCTACCTAGCTGCGCCTCGTTTTATTTCGCTTTTCATTGCAATTTGTGTTCCTATGCATTTTTGTGTGTGTTTTACATTCGTTTTCGTGTCGCCAGCAACATTGCCTCCAACTGCATTTTCCAGGCGGACCACCGCCCACTAGCCCACCGCCCACTGACCCACCACCCCCTCTTAGCCCGGTCCACTTCCCTTTATGCCACTGTTGCGCTCTTTTGCAGTTTGTTGAAGTTTTCATAATCATTGTCGTCGTCGTGGCTGCTTTTCCTACTGCCACTGTATTTCCACCGCCTACTTTCGTTTCGGGCACAGCCTTTGCCTTTTGTTTTCCACACGCTTTCCCCGGGGAAAAGCCTATTTCCAAACGGGGCTCAGTTTGCCAGCTAAGAAGGTGCATAAGTTCAGCTTAAGATGCTTTATCGCTTAATTTTCGTTACTGGCTTTTTAATTTCTTCATTATGTTTAAATAGTTTGCGTAATGAAAATTATATCTAGTTTTAGAAGGATCCTAATCTAATTCTTTTCTTTTGGATTTTTAAATTGCAAATCTTACATTACATATCAGTCTGGAATATATTGGTTTTATTGTTAAGGTAAATATTCCAAAAAGTTCTAAGAGTAGTTACAGCCGAAAAATCTCTATTAAAAGTGGTTGCAAATATCTTTAGAGTAATATTTTATCACAATGAGAAGTGCATCTCAACAGTCTGCTAATTAGGGCCATGTTCCTATCTTCTTTTTTGTTATATAAGCCGTTGCAGCGGCTGGCTGGAAGATGGTTAGGAGGGGGGGCGGGCGCACAAACGAGACTGGGTGGAAGACCTGGGAGTGAGTGGGTGAGATTTCCAGCATGAAAACAATGCCGGGAAAGCGGCTTATTTTCTATGATTTAAATAATGATGAAGACGGCAGACAACGGCGGCTACCGCAACTGGAACTGCAAGTGCCACACGGCTGATGATGATTGAGATAATGGTAATAACGATGGCCTGGGGGGCGGGGATGATGGGCCAGCTGGCAGACCTGCGACACTGCCATCTAAGCCACCTTCGCCGGAGCCAAAGAAGTCGGCGGAGGAAGTGCCCGGACGTTGGGGCTGATAAAAGATCGCTCGGCTCGCCTTCTGTTTGTTTGTTGTCTCTTGGCCAGGCCATAACATTTATCTAATTTTTTGCCCGTGCCTCGTACATACTCGTATAGCTAATGCTTCATTTATCTTATACTTCCCTTCTCTTGGCTCTCTTTCGTTGCAGAAAAATGTTCATTGGCGGCCTGAGTTGGCAGACAAGTCCAGGTGAGTGAAAAACGAGTTAAGTGAAAATTAGTGGATCTGCGCTAAATATTGGCTTGGGTCTGATGAAGGAGGTCAATTAGCAGCAGAGTTAAATGGCAGTCCTGCGCTAACAAGGCAACAGGAAATCTGGAAGTCACACACAAACTTGGAGTGGTGCAAAACAATTTCTGAAGTGCTCCATTTTTAATGAAGGTGTAAACATGATTTTCTTTTTAAATGGATTAGTGGATAATGTGGATAAGTTAGTAGATTAAATACATGAGACCTAGACCAACTTAGGTTAATATTTGGATTTAATCTATTAGGTTTACATCGCAGGTAGGGCCATTCAAATTTGTCAAACAATATTTTTAAAAACGCATACACCTTAACTTCTGATACAAAATTTATTATTATTATTATTTATATATCTAAAATTTTATCTTGCTGACTTCTTGTTTCTTGTTTTCCTAAAGTGATACAATCCCAAATTAACTCCCACTTTCTACTCCCCTCTGATTTCACAACTAAGAAGGGAATTTCTCAATATCTGGAGATGTGTGCACAATGTACATTTGTGTGCAACTGAGTTTTGTATCTCAATTTGAATGGCCTACGAATTGATTCCGTTTCGGTTTGTGTTTTATGTGATTTCACATCGACAACAATGAAACGGGAGGCGGGGCTTTGTATAAATTGGAAATTGTAATTGATCAAATGCTCGAGATTTGCTCCCCTTTTCGAATTTAAATTTCACGTCAATTGGGGAACGACTTGAGATACGCAAACTGAGATACTGCGGGCTGGAATGATTCTCCAAGCAGGCGGCCCAGGCCACCGCATAGTTTCATTAGGCTAATCAAAAGGCAGCTTGCCATCAAAGCTCGGCATGCATATTAACCGAATTTGGATGGCACTCGAAAAAAAGGTCTGCAAAGTAGTAGTAGAGATTGCAGCCGTCTGGCAAGATGCGCTTGCCTTTTGGGAGCCCTTATACGTAGTATCTGCAGTGCTCACAAAAAATGTGGAAGGGAAACCGTACGCGGAGGGGGAGAGAAAGCCCATATAGCACATATTTGTATATATCGCCGCTTTGTGTTGTTGTCGCTGGGGCCCGCTTGTTTTTTGTTTAGCGAAATTGTTGGCTCCGCCCATCATCAGAGTGCCACTCGGCATTACGCTAACATATTATAACCTATAGCGCATATCCATCTACACACAAGTATCTACGGCTGTACTCACGTATATAGCTGAAGAGTCAATGCGGTCTTTGGTTTGTCTCTTTATTTTAGCCTTTCTCAATGTTTCCCTCGTGTTCGGGGGTTTTTTCAGATTTTTTGTTCGGGGGCGAGCCCAACGGGGGCCCGAGGGGACGGGTTTCCTGTACCTGTGCCAAAAAATTTTCAAATTTTCAAATGGCTTCTTCAATACGATTGCCCCGTCCCTCGTTTAGTTTGCGCTATGAGTGTGTTTTTGCTCGGCTCCTTTGTTATCTTTTGCCATTTCGGTGTCCGATGTGTGTGTCTTATTTCTTTTTTAATTTTTATTTTCGCTTCTTGGCAGCCGCCAGTTGGCCCCATGGAGCTGGTAAATTAGGCAAAAGCCAAAGGGCCCACAAAAACTCAGCACAGGGCCAAAAGCGAAGCGCTGCGGGAGTGGGAAGAACTGTCTTTGCTGGAATGCGAGACGGAGCAGAAGTCAATTGGAATGGAAATGGCAGCGAAGGGTCAATGAGTGGCACGTGAGTCGATCAAACAGCATTGCAGCGGAGGATTTTTGATGGCTTTTGGGTATTGAGCTTAAGTTCGAGCTAGTAATAAAACATGGACTCACACAATTTGTTTTTGGCAATGCATTTCTTAACTAATTTAGTGTCAATTCAACATTAAGATAAAAATCTTCAAACGGATTTTCTTTTATTAACAAGCCATTAACGTTTTTATAACCATTTTAAGTCAATTAAAATACTTGTTTCTTTTTAGTATTTGTTGTTTGACATTTAAAATCTCTCTAAACAGTCCGAGAATAAAGCATCTTTTCCTTGTTTTGGGACTAGAGGAAAGCAAACAATTCAATTAGCTGCCGTTTGAGCGCAGAAAAAGCTGCTTTTAGCCCAAGTCCGAGTTTAGAGATGCTCTGGTATTTCTTTCTGGCCCTTTCATCGCACTGCCACCCGCCCAGCTCTCGGGCACTACTAGTTGTATTATTGTTAGCCAAGTTGCTGCTCTGGCGCTGAAGGCAGCGGCCGGAACAGCAGAACACCAGAACGCCGGCTCAAGTGGCTCCCACTTCCACTCGCGCCAAAAGCTTATGCTTTGGATTTTTCGCAGCTATCGCCACTCGAGCACACAGTCGCATAAACAGCTAGGGTCAGAAAAATAGGAATACCTACAGCTTGGTTAGATAATTTGGAAAACGTTGAAAATGTGTAATTTTTATAGATTTAGAAGGGCCGATACGCAAGGTATAGATATTTTAAAACTCTAGGTAAGGATAGTATTAAATAATAAATAACTTATGATGCAGATTCTAAAATATTTAAAATTGTTAATATACTAACCAGTTAATAATTAAATAATAATTTCGTTCTCCAAACATTATTTCATTATTTCTGAGAGTGTTTTGTTCTTGATAGCCACAATCAAAGTTATTAAGAATAAAAAGTTCTCAATATATAAGGGCTTTTAGATTTAAGTGTGCATATTTGGGATCTTCGAAAGCCATTTAAAATTCAGTATTTTGTAATGTTTTTATTCCTGATAGCCACAATCAAAATTATTAAGGATAAACAGTTCTGAATATAAAAGGATTTAGATTTAAAGCAGGCATATATGGGAATTGAAGTTATGGAGTTTTAACTATATTTTACTCTTAGCTTCTAAGCACAAAATTTATAGGTTTTCAGAGGGTTTTCTGTGTATATTTTTGTGTCCTCCGCTGTTCCTCCCTATGCCCAGCGTCTCCGCCCGCACTACAGTACACACTCGAAATCTGCTGACAAAGACCTAATCTAGGGCGTCTATAAACATGCGCTCGGGTCTAGCGAGTAGCGCATAACGTACAGGGTCTAACGGCATAGTTAGGGCTGCTTTAGACAGGTCGTACTCGCCGGCGGGATGTGGGAATATGGGATGTGGGCTATGGCATATGGGATATGGGGTACAGGATATGGTATATGGGAGATGAAGCTGAGCCTGGGCCTGGGCCTGGGCCTGGGCCTGAGTCTGGGTCCGCCGACTGCGTACGTGTTGATAACTGCCGAGATGATGGTGCTGATGAGGGGCAGTGAAATGGAAGCATCCGCATTGCAGTGGGGGCCCAGAAAGCGCTGCCACTCAGCAGCGTTTGACTCTAGCTGGGCCAAGATTTTTAATGATTGGCACGATTGTCTTAGCTACTTAATGACGTTCTCGAGTGCTGCCGAGCGCCCCCGATAGGTGCCGCCTTTGTGATGCCTTCGTGTCAACTAGCAAGTCATATACTCGTATAACTTAATGAACTTTGCCGTCTGCAGTCAGGCCTGTGAGCCGCCCCAGCCTCCTGTCTCCTTTGGGCCCGGGAAATCAGCCCCGACAACGTAATTTAATTTTAATTTCACAAGCAGTTTGCTGGAAGTAATTGTATGCATTGAAAATGTATTTGCTGCTATCGCCTGGAAACACTCGTCGCCCGATTCGACTTCGACTTTGGGGGCTTTTGGCCTGACATCGGGACAGACTCAGAGTCGTAGTCGCAGTCGTTCATTCATCTATATGCACATATATCCATGTGTCTGGATGAAAGGCTGAAAGGCCGTCGCTTGGCTTTTTGTTTGCCGCCGCCTTGTGATTTGTGTCAACTTAAGCAACATTTTTTGAAACACAATACGCGACCCGCTCCGCACTTTTGCTATTTTGGATGTGCGTTCAACTGAAATACTATTTATATATGCACCAAAGATACAGATACATTTGCATCTGCAGAACGGTACGGAGCACATTACTCATGCAACAAATAACCAAATAAAGCGACGGCAAAAACATCCAGAAGAGTGAATTGATCGCGGGGAAAAAAAGAACGGGAAAAGTAAAGAAAACCCAGTGGCGAAGACAAAAAGCAAGTAGAATCTATGCATGCATATCGCTCGCATTTCGATGCCGCTTAGCGATAAAAAGCGGCACCAGACTCTCGCCGAGATACTTTGAGCAAATAAATACGCATTTCTCGATTTACCCCGCTCGCCTTCTATTATTATTATTATTATTGTTTGTTTGTTTGTTTGTTTGTCAGCTTGTGTCATGCAAATGAAAATGAAGCCAGCTCCAAGGAGAGCTTCTGTTTGCACCTAGCATTATGGCTGTGTGCACATCCGGGCTTATTTCTCTGGCAGGGCTTCTCCTTTTGACGCCGCCAAATTGTCCAGGTAAAGTCAATAGATGGCTGAAACTGAAAAGAGTTCAAAAGGTTGGAGCAAACATCGCCGGGGGATTGTCTATCATGTGGAGAGGGTCATGGGAACGGAAGCGGAAGCAGGCAAGCTTTTTTTAGATACCACTTTTTTCTGCATATTTTAAAATTGAATTTGCATATTAAACAATAAAGTTCATGGGAAATTTGTAAATCTTGAATTTTACTTAGATTTTAAATAATTTTTTTTATCTACTAGATACTTTTCTAGTTCAGAGCTACTAAATCATAAGATGGGTGCGCCATTTGTTATCTAATTGTATCTAATGTTAAAGAATAGGCATCTTAAACTTTTTATTGAAATGAGTACATTTTAAGCCAAAAATCCACTGAAAGAGATGTTGATTTTTTCTGTTCAATCACAGCAACCGGTAATAGACCACTTAAGAAACGGTTTCAGTGCGAAAACCATTTACGCGCCTTAATTAAAGTTTCGGCTAGCATTCTAAACTAGATTTGCGCCACTCTACAACTCTTCAATTTGTCAACTAATACCGACAGTCGATTGCCACCCTCCGGCTGCAATTCAATCAGGAAACAAACGATGATGAAAATATTTTTGCCACTGGATTTTTAAAATCTAAATTTTGTGAAAATTTTGGGTGCCACGCCTGGGCGGGGCCACCTCAGGATGTAGAGTACATGGGTGTAGACAGGGGGGGCGTCGAGCGGGCGTGTCACCTTCACTTCGCCATCGTCATCGCTGTCGTCGCCTCGTTCGATTTCCTGATTAATTTATGCCACTCGGCGACGAAGGCAGTTAGCAACAATTTGCCGCAAGCAGAAGCGTCAAATTGAAATAGCTCAGCATGGCAGGCGAAAAAACGGCGGAGAAGAAAATAAAATTGTCAATAAAATAAGTGCCGGACGGCTGGTTGCCCATTGCTACCCATTCCGCGGAGGTTTCAACACACTCTCCGCCCTTTCCCAGTTCGAGGCTGGAGCTGAATCTGAATCTCAATCCGATGCCCATGCCCCCCTCCTAGTCTCAGCCAGTCACTCAGTGCGTCCATCAGTCAAAGTTCAGTGCTTCCCTTTCTTCGCATTGAATTGCCGTGCAACATTTCCTGTTTCTTTCACAGTCGTTGACTGTCACCCGCTTACTTTTCTTTGTACACTAGGCGAAATGCGGAAAAGTTCTTGCGTTTTATGTCTTAAAAAAATATATAGCATATTTCTAGGCTTGGTTATAAGAGATTTTAAGCCTCTCGAAACTTGTATTAATATTATTTCCTTTAAATTACATAAAAATACTTATGAAAATACAATTTAAACAATAAAATTATAACACTCTTTATAAAGCAGGAACTATTATAAATGTATTCCATTCCTTCTAAAAATATGTGTATAAAAACATTTCTTGATTGATATTTTTACCTATTTTATTTCTCAGTGCACTCGTTTTTTACCCACATCCTCCCGCTCTATCCTCGGCGATGTTTTTGCAGCTCGCTTCATATTCTTTTGAATGTGATTATCCCGAGGCTGTGGCCACCGCATCTTGGCTCTGATAGAATGGTTTGTCGTGCACCGACCATCCGCCTGCGTTCGCCTTTGCACTGCATTTAATGTCCTGCCAGTTGGCCAATGGCTTCTCGTCCCTTGGCCCCCTTACCATAGCCCTGCCTTGGCCTCCGCTGGCCCATCTTGTGTCTCCAGTTTCGCTGTTTTGTTGACTTTGGCACGAGTTTGGTTAAAAAGTTCACACATGCCGCTCACTACGTCTCGTTTTTCATCTGCACAGCTGCGGTCAGAATAACAGCAGAACAGGCCAAGTTTCCGATGGTGGCAACAGTTTTTTCAGGCAAAAAGTTTTATTATAATATTGCTCTTAATTTAACTATACTTATATAACTTTTACTTTCGAAATTATAATTTATTTTTATATTATAATATTGTTTAAATACATTTTAAAGAGAATGCATTTTATTTTTATGATTTATTATTAACCAAAAATGAGGTCATCATAAAAGATGATAGATAAACATTAAAATCTTATGTTGAATTTCTAAAAACGAATTTTTACAAGAGATTACAAACTTAGAATATCATGAAAATGTGTTTAAGGAAAATGTTAATTTAATGTAAAAAAAATCCAGAACGATTGGACGTTGGCATAATAATATTTAAAAGGCAAAAAATTAATAACTATTTGCCATACATTTGTTTTTTAGTACATAATTTTTTTTTAATATTTCTTTAATAGAAAATTTCTATTACAAAAACCTCCCATCCTTGTAACTATTATCCTGTAACCGGTTGTGAGTGCGAGTGTCCTGGACTTCTGGCCATGTTGTTGTGCCTTTGGCTCTGGTCCTAGACACGTTGTTGTTTCACCCGCTGCACGGACGGCTCCTTCATCTTTCCGCCGCTTTCCCGTGTTGGCTATCAACTTTAGGGGGCGTTGCTGGTTTGAATATTTACACAAGTGACACTGAATATATACAGTGGATGTGAGTGTATATACACAGAGGAGCGGCTGGGGGACTGGGACGCAGGACCTGCTCCTCGCCCTGGTCCTGCCAACAATTAATTAACTTGTACGAAGTATCAAAATGTCGTGTAGCCTTTGGGCCCCTAAAACCGTTTTGGAAGCGGAGATTTTCAGGCGGGCTTACCAGGGGCCCCTGCAATTTCAAGTCGGCGCCTAAGTGCATGCTACGTAAATTTTAAATTAATAAGCATCCAGCCTTATCCTGTACCTACCATCTAGGATCTCCGGCCCACCTTGCCCCCCGGCCTTCTCCTTCAATTGCAGCCGCATGTGGCGCTTGTCATATGCCATTATTATGGAATGTTCATTCTGGCCCAACTAATAGACAATTTTTTGGCAGCCAAAAACGGAACACGACAATGCAGACAGCGAGGGCTGGGGACAGATACTACATGGAGATAGGAATGGAGGGCTATGGGGCAGTGGATAGACCCGGCGCGATGAGGTAGGTGGCCAGGATACAAGACGAGGCCATGTCGTGACGTTGCCAAGGATTCGCCTCGTGCACCGTGTGCAGCGGAAGCATTTAAATTAAGGACGACACATTAAAATTATGCAATAACAACAAGCTATTATTATTATGAGGGTAAAGAGCATGAGGGTGGCAGGTTGGGTGTCCTTAAAATATAGACTAAAGCCAGGCGTGCCGCCTCCTGGCTTTTCAATTTGCTAAATCTTAACAAGAACATTATGAGTCGAGCAAATACTTAAGTTTGCCAACTTTTAGTTGCAAAAGATGGAGAGATGCTTGGCTGCAGAACATTTAATGAGCGCTGTGAATGTCAACACCAAACTTGTGGGAGTCCCTCCTCTACGAGAGTGTCTGTTCGGGCCCTTTCTTCTCCTACTTTTTTGGGTTTTTTGGCTTTTTGTCGGCTCGGGAAGTCATAAGTCGCAAGTTCTGAGCTCGGGAGTGAGGGGAAAAAAATAACCTGAAAATAGGCAAAGCAGACGAGCAAATATGCAGTCAGACAGTCGGGCACAAAAGTCGAGCCACTGCAGCACACACGGAGCTCCTGGAGCTCCTCCTCCATATATCCTCCGATTCACGTCACACACACTCGCCATCCTGGCCGGGTTATCGACTTTATGTGTTTGTTGTTTGGGCCGTGCCTTCGGTGTGTCTTTGGGCCCATTTCAATTGCAGAAACACGTCTCCCACACGGAGAAAATGGCTCAACTGCATGATGGGGCAGTATTATTGGCCTCTTAAATTTAGTCATCAGGTAAATTGAATATCCGAGGATGTTAAGCTGCCTTAAAGTCAATTATATGCCGGGATATATAACGACATTTTCATTTTGAACAGTTTTGTGAGTCCCATTTCAAAAAGTATACTAAACGTATCGTATTTGCTAACCGCCGGTTAAAGTTTAAACAAAATAAACTAAATTTACCAACTGTGAGGCAAAAGTTTATAGAATTTAAGAAATAATCTGGAAAAATATTAAGTTAAAAGTACAATAATACAATTTCCAATAAGTTTACAAAAAGTTATTTTTAACCTATGGTTAAGGATTGTTAAAATCAGAGTTATCTCACTGTGGTAAGGTAAATAGCAAAACTTTACATACTGATCAAGAAATATTTTTGCTATTTTTAAGCCTAAGAACACTTAGTTATTTGTCTTTTAAAATCCCAGAAAATAGTTCAAGCTTCACTCTTTCTTCCTGTGCACTTTTCAACCTTTTTATTGGTTCTGCGGATCTGATTTTCTTTGAACAACTGCAAGTTTTTCGTCTGTTCGTGGCCGGTTTGCTTGGTGCCAGGCCAGGCAATTTTGACACGGCAAAGGTAAATATTCTTATCCTCGAGTGTCCGAGTTCAATAATGAAAGCCACTTCTATATCTTCGCTGCCAGCCCGGTCTCATTAGAAGTTCCAGCAAACCGAGCTTCGCACCGAAAACCACTGAACAGCGACAACTTTTGCCTTCATTGTTTCCAGCTCGTTGCTCCTGTTCTTCCCTTTTTCCCTTGCAGCCCGTTTTTCACCGTTTTCCTTTCTATTTTTGAGTCTCTGCCGGCTGCAGTGCCTCTAAGTGACATTTTCCCCAACGGTTGTTAACCGCTCAGCTCAGCTCAGCCCAGCCAGCCTGCCCTTTCTCCCACTTTTCCCCATTAGGGGGCAAGTCACCGCACCATTGTCAGGGGCCTTAGCTGCGCTTCCGTTCGCAGAGCAGTCAAATATATTGCCAACTTCCTGCCTGCTACCAAAGCCAAGCTCCTACTTGATAGGCTTCCCTCGCACACTCGCACACACACGGCGGAAAAATGAAGGAAATGGCGGCGAAAGGCGGATTGGGAGCATTGCTCACCCGAATACCCTAACTCTAGGTGCCCCAGGAATTTCTAAGAAACTTAATTGAATTTATTAGAAAAAACAAAGGTTAAGAAACGTTCAAAGAATCGTTTAAATTGTATCCCTTTAATATTCCTTTGTTATTTTAAAGGTTTTTTATTTTTTTGGAAGTCCAGGAAAAAAGAATTAAATTGTTTATATTCTTTTGTTACCAAGTTAATTTTTACTAATTTTTAAAATTGTAAAAATTTAGGGACTACTTATATTTACATTTTAATAATATTAAAGTTATTTAATACTAGTTTCTGGTTAAATATGTTATATTATTAAATAAACTATTAACTTAACTTAAGAAACATATTAATAATAAGTATTCCTAAAGAGTTCTATAAATAATACAAATTTCTTTTTGAGTTATTATGTTTATAATCCGGGTGGATGGTTCCAAAGTGTTCCCTTTTCAATAAACTCCCGAACCTTTAAGGGTATGCGGCACAAAAAAATATCGAAGAGATGGTAAAATCCTGCCAGAGTCGACATCGATTAAGTTATTACGAAATTGTGCGCTACGTGTCTTCCTAGCTGAATCTACTACCACTTCTTTCCGACTTCCTGAGCTTCCCCTGGTCCTATGGCCATATATATATATGTGCTTATACGTGTTCGTGGGCCTTAGTCTAGCCAAAAGCCACCCGCAATCGGCCAGGACCTCACGTAACGCGCCCTCTGTGTGAGTGAGCCTTCCATTTCGCTGTTGGCCTTAAACTGGGTCAGACCAAAAATTTGTGTAGCTCCTTTGCATAACCGAAAATTATTTCGGCTGTTGCAGACAACACGGATCGTTGTCGTTGTTGTTGCTGCTGCTGCTTCCTGATGTTGCAAGTTGTTCTGGCTTTTAACTGGGCTTTATGCTCGGTTTTTGCCTGCTTGCCTGTTATAATGTCAGCTGGCAGTTGGCTCTGATTGACATGCGTTTATGGCTCTAGTCTGGCTGGTGTTGCTGCCGCAGATGTGGCTGGTGTTGCAAGTGCTGTTGGTGTTGCTGCTGCTGAGGTCAAGTCAAAGAGTGTCACAACATGTCTGCTTCCGGTAGACGCACACACACTCGCAATGGCACACAGACACAAAGGGGGGCAGGTGTTGGTGTTGTTTACATATTAAAGTTGCATGACCCCGCAGCAACAACAGCAACAGCAGCAGCAATCATTGCATCCACGAAGTTGCAGCCACGAAGTTGCAGCTCGTTAGTGCTGGAAAATGGTGCTTTAATGTGCCCTCATCCTGTTTGACTTGAAGCCTGGCACGTGACTAAAACTAAAACACGGCAGCAACGTGCAACGTGCAACGCGCAAACCTGCAACACCAATCAGCTGCTGCTGCCAAGCTCTCTCTCTCTCTTGCTTTCTCGCCTCGCTCACTTCTCTCTCTTGACTGAGCGACTCTCTTAAAAACTCTCTTCCAGCTTTGGCGCGTGGAAAGCGCTTTTCATTCATAAAAATGGCGTCAAGCTTTTTGTCGAGTTGCGGAAAAGCCACGCCAGCTGGCGCCACTTGGGCGACGTCTTCAAGGAAATGTCAGGCCCCAAATGGGCCAAAAAAGTGGCAAGAAAAAAGGAAGGAAACTGCATGTCTCCTTGCACATCCTTCGGGCCGTGTCCACAACTCCATGTCCATTTACCAAGTCCGTGTCCGTGTCCGTGTCCGCGCTCGTGTTCGTGTCCGCCCCTAAATGTCAGCGCTTGTTTTGATGCTAGCTCACGCGCCGTAAACAACTTATTATTATTGCAAATGCTCTGCCGACTTTCGGCCGCTCTATCGCCGTCCCTTTTTTGCCTCCTGGCCCAGGCGACTGCTTTCCCCACTTTCCCGCCTTGGCCGCCTTTCAATTTTCCTTTTTTGCCGCACATACCGCTGGGAAACGGAAACGCAAACGCAGGCAGTTCTATTTAGCTTAAGTTATTGATACCCTGTAAGGTGAAAAGTGCTATCTATTCAGGGCTTCCACAGTTATATTTAATAATAATCATCAATATTTATGGTGTACGAAAAAAGGAACTATCTCAAAAATATGTTATTCATTTTTAAAATTAATTTTTTGTATTATTTTTATCAAAATTACTTGTTTGCTATTAATTTAGTAAGTTAGATATATAAAATTAAAAAAACCAAAGAGTATGAACATTGTATTAAACATTTTAATGTATTTCTTGTAATATTTACTTATACATTTACTATTATTTTAAAATAAAATTATTTTACTGAATGCAATTATATTATTAGGTTGAAAAACAACACAAATTCATTTCAAAACGTAACTTTTTCTGCTAAAAAAATAGCATTCATAAAATAATTGTTGGTTATCTAGTATTAACATTTTCAGACCTTTAAAAGTTTTACTTAATAAAAAAATATTTTTAAATGTCTCAAAAAATAATGAAATAAAAAAGACAACTATACCCCAGTAAATATATTTTTTGGTCACCTAAAATGTTGTTCAGCTAAAACCTCGCTTGAGATAATTGAAGAACTTGATCCTAGGCTTCCCCAGGGTATTTGTACCATTTACCCATTACTTTCGGCGTTTTTGCTACCTTTGAGTCCGCCGTGTCCTGACGTTTGGCAATCTACTCCGGCGGATCAGTGGCCCTCGGATCCGCGGACTCGGGGGCGGCAGGACGTTGCTTAAGTGGCTCCTGCTTGGCCTCCGTCCATGTCAAAATCTATCTCATTGGCTGTGCCAACTTTCTGACTGCGAGCCCAGAACTCTTTCGCCTGCATTTCAGTGCAACTACGCCCCCGACCACGCCCCCGATGCTGTCAAACTTTTATCTACGAGGTTGCCCTGCACAATATATATTTGTACGTTTTTTTTCCTGTAGCTTGCCTTCTATTTTTTTGTGGCATTTTTTTTTGGGTTTTATGAGTGTGTGCTTATAAATCATAAATACATATTTTACGAGCTCGTTTGTGGTCGGGACTCACATTTCATTTGAAATAATTTGTGGCATATTGGCAATTATTCATCCTGTTCTTTATTTTTTTCCCTGCCATTTTTCGCAGTCCTTTTCTCGGAACGGCTTAAGAGCGTCGGCAAATTGTTGTGATGTGGATTTCGTCCTGGATTTGGCTTGGCTTTATCTTTCGTCCTGGCAGAATGTTGCTGGTGACACTGCACAATAGGTGGGGCATCTGGGGGTTATCTGGGATAGGTAACAACTGTGCCTCTCCTCGGGGAGGCGGGGTTAATGGGGCACCGAGGCAGAAGTTGATTTAGTGCCCCAGTCGTTGATAAGCCGCGCGGACTGCCTGCTCCACGGAGCCATCATAATAACTGCTATAGGGAAATTGAGTTACGGCCAATACAAGCGGAAATGGCTGAGGACGCACAGATGAAGATATTAGTTTTCGGGGGGTATGGGTGGAAACGAAAATTATTTCTGTACTGCAGAGATAAAGTGTATTGCATAAAGAAATAACTCACTATCAGCTAGGAATTGTATTTAAAGAAATGAATATTTAGGTATTTATATAAAAAAAATTATTTGCTGGGTGAGTAAAAAAACATACAGAAAATACTGAGCCATTAAATATATTTTTAAATGACAAAATCGCTTGCATTTCTGATATACCTTTCAGTCTTCGCATCACGTAGGAATTTCAATTTTAAACATGTAATTAAGTTTTATGTCAAATATCAAATTTATTCCTTGCTTATAAAAATGAAGTTTTCATCAAAGCCAATTATAAAAAGCAAATTCAAATCATGTTGTTGCTTTTTTTATCTGAATTATCGACTGACATTTGGTTTCAAAATGAGTCAGCGAGGAAAAAACTATCATTACGAATTTGACTCGATTAACCTTTTCAATTTAACACCTACACCCACATTCGGGGAAATACGAACGGGCCATCAAGTTCACAAGAAGCCAAATCAAAAGGCTAAAAAGATCGCCCTAAGGGGGGCGTGGAGTGCAATAAACCCAATTCTATCTATACCGTCATCGGTTTCTCCTTCTCTTTCAGTTTCCGGTTCCGTTATACACTGTGAAAAAAATGCTCTCGATTTAAATTTTAATAAATTTCATAGGTTAGTAGGACTGAATCAGTTCTCAATGGTTTTTTTTATTTAATTGTGCTAAATTAAATGTATATACTTTAACATAACGTTTCCATGTAACATACAGAGATATTACTCTTACTTTTTAGTAGGTTACCAGATATTTAAATGTCCACTTTAATATTGTTTTGTCTTCATTTTGATAGTAGCGTTCTGTACTTTTTTCTCTCTCTGTACACAATTTCAATTGCTCCATGGGGCAGGTGTTAATGTATCTTTCAAATGCTGCCATTGAATTGAATTGAAAGTTAATTTGCCAATTGGTCCCACAGCTCCCAGCACAAAAGAGGGGGTGTTGAAAGGAGGGCCGCAAAGAGGCGCAGGGTGTTGAGTTCGAGGAGGGGTAGTTGCAAGCTTGCATTTTCAACTAGTTGTGCAAAGTGTGATTAAATGTTTTGTGTGTTGCAGCTTTCAGCTTTTGTTGCGTGTTTTTATTGCCACCCCCCAAACAAAGGGCCGGCTGCGGAGGGGGTGGCTATGGGGGGTTGGTGGGATGGAGTGCACATGACATTAGGCGGCACTGTCCCACTGGCGAGGACATTTTCAAAATGTGCTGCCACGGCAAAGCCTTCGAAACCCCCCTTACCGCTCTCATTCATTCTTTTTCTGCTGAGTTGCTAAAAAACTTCTTTTCAGCAAACGTTCTGTGGTTAAAAGAGGGGCTGGAGCGGGCCTGGGTGTTGTGTTTGCCGCAAACAAGCAACAAGGAGCGGCAGAGAAAGGGAGCGGTGGAGGGGTGGGAGCCACAACATCCCCAATGAAAGTGAAAAAAATCTGTTTGCATATTACACAGCATAGATGTTCGGGGATGCTGGAGGAGGATAGTGGGTCGCAGGACCTTCTTTCTCCGCCAACTCCCGTCCATCCAACCAGAGTTTCTCGTCCTGCCACCAAATGCAGCTTCCAGCTGTGCACGCTAGGTGTCGCCCGCGTTGGAGGCAAGGCACAAGGCGTTCGAGCATCTTCAAAGTTGAAGTAATGCGGCCTCAAGTGGCAGCCACCAAACGGGGAGAATCGGCTTTGCGTTCCCCTACACTCCTCACCATGGTACACTCAGAAAATACAAAAAACTTGTACATATAATGCATTGCATTTGTAGAGATTTAAAACCTCTTAAAAAGGTTGCTAAAAGTATGCTACATAAAAAAAGAGATGTATCTTTTTGCTTTGTTTTTTTATTTTCCGGCCAAAAACTATTTATGACATGTTTATCTTGCATTTAATGGATCTTAAATATGCATAACTATTTTTACCTAATCAACGAAAGTTTGAAGCCTTAAAATTGTGGCTTTATGTATGCTATATATCTTTTTGGTCTATACTTAGAAAACTAAATGAATAAACGATAAATTTATTCTCTTTTAAGGGATATAAAATCTGCAGAAACTTCTGATGCACCTCTGTATTTAATAAGTTTCATTATTTACTTTTTTAACCAAAATATAATATCTTAACTTTTTTCTTAAAAAATATTTTGCAGTGCACTTCGGCCGCCTGCCGCCATTTAAAATTGCTTGTCCTCACCTGCGTTTGGGTGTGTGGGGGGCGTGTGTATCTGTGTTTGTTGTGTTTGAATGAACGCCTGCGTCTTTTATCTTTTCATAAATTTTCCCGCTTTTGTGCCTCTTTCTCTGGCGCTTTCCCAGTCCACCGCCTGCCCCTCTGTTTCGTTTTTCCCTCCCGCTGCTGCTGGCACTTACAATCACTTTTATTTCACGTCGCTTTCTGCGACTTTCCTTCGGCGAGTTTCCCAAGTTTTCTGCAGTCAGGCCAACAACAATTTTTAATGCTTACAAAATTTGAATTGAATTTGCCAACAGCACAAGGAAGCTCTCTAAACTGCCAGCGCGCTTTCTCCGCTTTCTCCGCTGTTTATGTGTTTTCTTATTTTCCATTTTGTACTCCCTTTTTCCCAATTTGCATCCGCCTGCTGCCTTCAATTTGAGGACAGCTTCAGCTTCAAATTCAACATCAGACCCGACTCGGCATCTTGCCCAGGTATGCCACCTGCCTTTGAGCCAGTTTACTGCATCCTTTTTGCCTAGTTTCACGCTTTGGTTTTCCTTAATCGTTTATACAGGCCGTATTTATATTCCTATGCAGAGATAAAAAATTTGCATGCCCACAAAAAAGGCAGTTGAAATTAAACAATAATATATGAAAATTCCTTATTATTCATTAAAGATTGTGTTTTTTTAATTATATTTAATTTAAGGATTAAGGCAATGTATTACAATGATCACTAATGTAGTTATTTTATAAAAATATTATATAAATATAGTAAATATTCCAATGCAAATATATTTTTGAAATTGGCTACCTCTTTTATATTTTCATTAAGATTTAATATCTGAAAAATGTATGTTCCATTTTATTGTAAAACCATGTCATAGAATTTAAGGGGATTCTTAGAAATACCTAAGGAACCTTAGTATTTGTCCCCCCTGCACAAACCCACAGCCCCAGTATGACGTAACAATGCCCAGAGCGACCAAGTGCAACCGCCCGAGGGGCTGCAGCCCTCGGTAATTGGAGTAGCATCCGATTTCGGGGCTGGGGGAGGTGCAAATGTGCATTTAATTCGTGCGAAAATTGTGGCAAGAAAGGGTGGTGGCCAAGGGGGGTTGGAGGGGCCGGGACAAAGGCAAGCTGCGAGCCGGATGATGGATGGAGTTGCAAAAGCTTTTGATTTATATTGCCATCGTCTGGCAAGGCCATAAATATATGCTGCTTGTTGATTATGCATTGGACGCACCGAAAACCTTTTAGTTTGTGGTGTGCTCATGTGAGTGTGTGTGTGCTCCCCGCCTGCGTGTGTGGGCACTCGTGTGCCAGTGTGTGTGCGACAAGGTTGTGGTTCCAGTTCCAGTTCCGGATATTGTGGTAAACAACAGGAGGAAGTGCTGTCGAAGCTCTGCTGGAGAATCAATTAGAAAGACCAAAAGCAAGCATTCTAAATAAAGCCCAAAAGAATCGATAAACTCAGCTTAACCACGCAAAAAGAGATTAAAGATCGAAAATTGGGGAAATTAGTAAGTTAAAAGGCTTTTATTTTTGAGCAAAGAGAGACTTTTTAAGCCCGCTTACAAAGGAAAATCAGTGAAAATCAGTAAATCAATCTAAAATATAGAAATTCCCTACAGTAAATATATTTTTGATATTTTAAACACCCACTTTCAGCCTACTTAATAAATAACAGAGAGGGTATCATGATAATGACTTGAACTATTGACAACAAAGCTCCCAAAAAATTATAAATCAATCACCAAACGAACTTAATGCCAAACGAATTGAGTCACCCAAATGTTACTTATTTAAAAGGATTTATACAGAATTAAAATTTGTTTATTTTGATAAGTTGTCTGGGCTTCTAATGGATTGGCGGCTGCTCGTTCACATCCCCAGAAGTTCTCCTCTCCCCCCTCCACCGCTGCCGGCATTCATCATAACCATTCAAAGTTGCTCAATCCTATTCCAGATCCATTTCACAAATATGAAACTTTTTCATTGCCAACTTTAAAGGGGCGAACTCCCTTCATCATTTAAGCATTTCCAATGCCAACTCTTTTTCGCTCTTCCTCTTCCCTCCTAGCTCTGTGTGTGACCAGGCCTGTGTGTGAGTCTGGCTCAGTGTGGCTGTGCGCCTGGCCGGGGGAGGCTATTTTGCAACTCTCTTTTATATAGACCACAAATGCCGCACTTACGTAATACATCACAAAATGTCCAAACGAGGTAGAAGGATTTGCAGGTGCCCAGAACTGCCGGCTGGCTGGATGGCTGGCCGGGAACTGTTCTCCATATTTTTGTAAGCCAAAATGCAGCTTAACATATCAGCGCCAGCGAGCGATGCCAAGCGAAACGAAACGAAGCAAAGTGAAGCGCTGACCGTGCTCCATTCCGTAGCTCTGAAGGCCCCCCTTTAGCCTCCTCCTCCCGCCACACCTCTGCGCGGCCTAAAGCACCTGCCAGGGGAGGGGTGGGGGCAAGGACCAAACCATGCCGGGCTAACGTGTTAGCTCACACAAACATACACATTCAAGCTTGGAGGCTGCTGCGGTAATTAATGCAGCGCGTTTGCGAAAATGCGAATACATTTCGCCAGCTACGAACGTTTTCAAGGTATGTCCTGGCCAAGGACAGTGGGTCGAAACCACAGCAAATTGGTTATAAAGAGGTGAATGCAAATGGAGAGGTAGAAGAAAGCTAGAGGAAAATTCCTTTCATTTATTAGAAATATTATTCAAATACAAATAGATCGATATTATAGAAATATTTAAATTAAAAAATATTAAACTTAAAAATCTTAAGAAATTGTAGATGCCTTATAAAGAACAAACTTGTTTGTATCTTAAAGATTGTAAGGCCTTAAGAAGTACCTATAAGATGTATATTACCAAATATATCTTTATTTGTGCATTTGACTTGTGCCCTAAAGCTTTTTGGCTAATATTTCACTCAAAAAACTTGTACCACAACGATTGAATGCGATTACTTCACATACTTAACCCGAAAACAATGCATGTTTAATAAATTCAGATTTCCGCATAAATACCGATGATGGCATTCCAGAGCACGAGCGCACCCGCCCAAAAATATCCACCCACAAATAACTTATGGGTAAATTGAACTCCCCAATCCCTCAAACCGCCCAAGATACTGCCCCTAAAAATCGAATTCATTTTTCCATCTTCTTCGTACGCATTGCAAAAATACTTGCGCAAACTTTTTGAATATCTTAACTAAATTACTGTGCCGGAGAGCAGAGGAGTTAACTTGAGCCTGTGGTGGCAGTGCCAGGACCACTGTCGAAATTGCAGGATATGCAAAGGGGGCGGCAGGTGGGATCAGGGGGCGTGGCCGGGGGTTTGACACACGGAGACGGGGCAAATGTATTCACGCTGAAACGATTTTGGGTGCACGGCGACACCTTGGTTTGGCGCCCGCTAACTGTAAGCACATACATATGCACACGGGTGCTAGCACCAACACTAGCTCACTGGCACCAACACATTCGAAACAAATGCACACAAACAAACACACAGATACGAGGCTGCATGTGTGAAAAGTTCCACGTCTCGCGCTGTTTTTGGCGAAAATGCAAACGAAAACAGCTAAAGCGGGGCAAGCGGCAAAATCAGGCGAAATTTTAAATTTGAATATGTTTTTCTTACCCATCTACTTTTACCACTTTCTCCAGCCCCGCTCGCACTATCTCTCCTTGTTGGCTGTCCAACGATTCCGTACGCCATTTGTCTGCTCGTTTTGGATTTTTTCCCTGTCCTAATGCCCTGCCAGTGGGTATTGTAATGATCTTTTAATTGTTACCTCATGTTGAAGTAATAAATATTAAAGAAAAAGCTACTATACTGTCAATAGTCTGGAGTTCCTTTGGAATACTTAACACTAACAGGCTTTTAATAAAACCATTTTTTATGATAACCAATTGGGAAACAAGCGTAAAAAAAGTCTTTTAAAAATGCATCTCTAACTGCTTTAGGACAAATTTTTTTTCTAAATGTATCTTTATAGGCTTTTTGAGGATATTCCTTTAAAAATTTATCTTTAAATGTTTAAGAACAATATCATTTTAAAATTGTGTCCTTAACTCTTTTATTAAGATATTATTTTGAAAATGTATCTTTTACTGTTTTATAAAGACATTATTTTACACATGTATATTTATCTGTTTTGGGGAAATATTTTCGACATTTCTGACCCAAAATATATGAATAAACCAAAAGAATTTTTACCAACAATGTATAACAAATAAAAATCTATTTTTCTGTTTCTTCACCTGATAATAAATATCTGAGAGTATCTGCAGTCATCGCTGCCTGAGACTAGCTTTCCCCCACTTTGTTTTTTTAGTGTGTTTGTCTTACACATTCCCGTTGCTTGTGTTATTTATTTGTTAGTTTTGTGATTCAAATGTATTCCAGGCCCCGAATCCCGTGCCCGCCGCCTGGCATCTTCTTCAACTGATTCTCTAGTCTATATGTAGCTTGTTTTTCTTTTTCATTCTTCTCCAAGTGCCGCTTATTATGCACATTTTAAATCATCTACGCAGCGACAAAGAGCCAGGGAAACGGCAGGACAAAGGGGGGAATGAAGTAGCAACTCTGGCAGCAGTTAAATTAAGCACATTTTCATACGATGCAATTCATATCTCAGAGATACAGTAGCTCGCATATTTCCCAGAATATACTTCCCCCCGTTTTCCGCACTCGCACTCACACTCGCACTTGCGACTCACTTTGACTGCATATTGAAAATAATATATATGTGGGAAAAGAGATTATGAAAAATTGGTTTGGCCACAAAAATTGCTCGAGGCTTATGGCACAAGATGAAAAGTGTACGGCATAATCTCCCAAATGCATTTAATTGCTGTCTTTGCTAGCGCAAATAATCTGTGAGTTCCGCACGCATCAAAATAAATATTCAAAGAAATATAATTCGACAGCAAAAGTTTATGCATTATGAAAAGTCTCTCATAAATACTGCACTTTACTCAATGAAATCTATTTTTAATTTCATTTCAAAGTATCCAATCTGTGTAAGTCATTTTAAGTAGAAAAGTTTATTTTGGTTAACTGAAAATAACTTTTCTCTACTAATTCTTAAACTTTTGTTAAAGGAAAAATGTTTTGAATTTTAGCAAGTTGACTTAAGCTTCAATCAAAAGACCAAAGCAGTTCAATCTTTAGTGCAATCTTTGAATTATTCTGATTGCCTTTTGAATTGTTTTTAAACCGTTTATCAACAGTATAAATGTTGTTGCTTTCAAATTATTGTAAACAAATTAAAACCTTCCTTGTAGGCAATACCTGAATAGATAGAAATACTTAAAAATACATTTCCAGGAATGAATAAACCGGGTCAGGCCGATCAATGGTATTTGCACTGGGTGTAAACACATTTTGTGGTTATAAACACTTTCTTTACTTTAATTTAACAGGACACGAACATCCTTGGTGTCTTCTAATACCTACCAACCTTGCCGCAATTGAGTTTTATTTCTTTTTTTTTGAGCAAACACACTTCACCTGGCTTACAGTTGCAGTTTGCAGTGGCATAACGGTAATTACGGGCCAAATGTCAGGCGGTATTCTACCGATTTCCGCTCTAACTAACAACCATTGATTGCAGTTATTGTTGCTCCCCGCCTCGCCCCTCTCCCCTCTCCCCTCTCCATTTTCCATTTCCCATTTTCCCACTCGGTAAACTCAGCTTACTGCTGGTTGTTTTGTTCGCCCACGTTTGAGCCAATTATCATAAGAAATAATTTATAGACCCAGTGCTGCGTGACAAACGAATAAAAAGTGCACTTCAACTTTGATATTTTTACCTTGAAACTGTTTCCAAGTTGCCTCTATGTATGTCCGTGCATGTGCGTCTTTAGCTGCACGTATGTATGTGAGCTGTGCCCTAATGCATGCCAAATGGCTATGGGCATCAATAAAGCGTACGTCACTCTAATTGCACATGCCCCTCATATAGTGCACAAAATTCTGGAGAGGTTTCTGTAGTCCAATAAAACAAAAATTTACAACAAAATTCTATGTAAAAATAATTGGGGACAACAATGTGTTTATAATTATGAGTACAGAGACTTACATTTTTTACACTATTAAGTTAAATGAAATAGCAAAAGCTAAGTCACTAAAATGATCATTTTAGTATATATTTCAGTATTATATTTGGTTTACTTTTAAAGATATTTTGCAGTATTAAATCTGATTTATTTGGAATACTATTTAGTATATTTTTCAGTATTATATTTGATTTATTTAAAATACTTTTAATAAATTTAATTTTGATTTCAAATGGAATTTTGAGGTTTTTAACAGGAATTTAGTTAAAATTTCATTTAAAAGTTTTTGGACTTAAGAACAAGGTTATTATTGAGATAAAAATAGAAACTGTAGTGTTTTTTACCTAGGACCCTTGACTATTTTCCTGAAAACTACGGTCATACAATTGAGACACAAAGAGACACTTACCTAATATGCAACATAGTGGATTTTTGTCACAGTGCAGACAGACTGGACACACACTGCAGTTACACTTTGCTTTTTCGCACGCTCCCTCTCGTTCTCGGCCTTTGTATGCAGTCAAAGGGGTTAAGGGGCATGAGATGGGCTACGGGCGTAGGGGGGTTGGCAAATGGTGGATCTACGATTGGGGGATCGAGTGGGTGGTGCTGCCTGGAACGGGGTGAACTGTAATGCCATTAGCTGGCAGCGGCGCGCAAAGCCATTTGAAAGTTCAACACGTTCAAAGGTCCCAACATGCTTCACACTCTTTCAGACTCGTTCACCCATTTTTATGGCCATCTCTCTCTTTCTGCTCCTTCTGGCCTCCGTGTCTCCCCGACTCTCTCACTTGTGTCTTGGCCGTGTCCTTTTTGCGCAACTTTCACTGTTTATTCTGCTAAAAGCGCTAGCCAACACTCATGCACTCGAAAGACTTACCAGC
The DNA here is from genome assembly GCF_025231255.1 of Drosophila biarmipes. NCBI lineage: Eukaryota > Metazoa > Arthropoda > Insecta > Diptera > Drosophilidae > Drosophila > Drosophila biarmipes. The sequence continues at coordinate 21,783,256 of NC_066613.1, read as the reverse complement.
TCACACACACACAGAGTCTGGACAGTGCACCGGGAATAAAAAGAGTTCTTTAAGAAATCTTGGCTAGTTTCAGAGAATTTTAATATCTATTATAATACAAGTTTAAAATTAACGATCACCTGAATATTTTTGGTATAAAAAAAAAACAATTTTAAAACAAGTAATATTATTTATTTTCATATTTATTATAATATTTACAAATTATATGCTTTAAACCAATATTTCCACCAGATATGCCACTCTGTAAGCTTAAATATTACCATTACTCATTTAAAATGGGCTGAAAATGATAATAATCATCTTATAGTTCTTTTTATTGTTAGATTATGTTTTAAATTATTTTAGAAAACCCACTTTTTCTCTGCCTGTAAAGGGGGCGTGGGGCAGACACTCAGACAGCCGGGTGTACAAATACAAAAAACTCAAACCGAAGCGCAGCTGCAAAAGCAACTGCCACTGCCTCTTTTAATTGACTTTTTATGCGCTCGGCCCGCTCTTGCCCCCCGAAGCAGTTGAATTTAACGCGCTTTAAGTTTGCCAATTGCATTCGTATTGGTTGGGCCTCTCCCCTGGCTTTCCCTGGCTTTCCCCTGGCTTTTCCCCGCTTTCCCAGCTACACTCTTGCCAATTTCCATTGCCTATCCACAGGCGCTCAGCCACTGTGACACTTTGCAAGCCATTAAGCATTTTCATTACCTGCCTGCTGCTTTGCATTTTGATAGTCCCTAACCTTAGTATCGTCATTGTCGTAAGCCCATCCCCAGCCCCGCCCATCGTTAGCAGGATCTCCTCGGCCGCCCCCTTTTCCCAGCCCTGTACTCTGCCGTGTTTTGTTTACGTGTGCGCTATTAATTGCCCGAGCGTCCAAAATGCAAATTGCAAATGCAACTGCAACTGAAATAGTAACTGCAACTTCACTGGAAAAAATTTCATAAAAATGAAGGGGGAAATAATTTTAACATTTTTGTAAAATACCTGTTAATGCTAAGTAAAAAATTCAAAAAACTGAGAAGAATACAAACATATTCTACCACATTTACATTTATTTTAAAATTCTTTTTAGTAACTTGTTACCTTTAAAAATATTTAAAGTCATCAAAGTCATCAGCTTATATGTTTTTTTTTAAGACTAAAAAGGGAAATATTTATTTTATATAAATAAATAAAAATAATTAGTAAATAAATAAAAATCAAAATTTGTATGGTTGCCATTCTTTAAGGCTGAATTTTAAAATATTTTTTTCTGCCTAATGAACCCAGAATAGAGATTAAACATTTTTGCAAAATCAATTTAATTTATTTCAGTGCAACTGCAGTGGTAAGCCCATTTCCGAGGAAGCGGAGGGCCAGATCAGTTAGTGGCTTTGTGCCCGGGGACAATGTGAATTATTGTCCTGGTTTGCATATTATGCTCAAGTTTCGTTGCCTTTCGTTTCGTTTGGTGGGTAATTAAAACGCTTAAAGACGCATCAGTGCGTGACAAATCTAGCTTTTCACTTTTCCCTGGGCCGGAGTCGAGGAAAACTGGCCGTGGAAGTGGAAGTGCAGTCAAGTGGCTAAGTAGCCTGGGCCGTGGCCATTGTTTGCCTTCTGCGGAGTTCGCTTTCTTACACGTTTTCGACCGGGACTGGCTTGATTCAAGTTTACTTTTTAGCCTGTTGAAGATAAAGCCAAAACGAACTGGACTCTATTTTATTTTTGGGTTTCTGTTTTTTATTTGGGCAACCTAGCCCACAAAGCTAGCTTTTTGTTAAAAACTTTTCACTGAAAATCATTGCTCTGTCAACATTTGTTTGGCTGCCTTTTTTAATCAATAAAATGTTAACAGCTATAAATCAGCAAGCACACAAGCTGTTGCCAATGAAATTAGCTTTTTCACAAATTTTTTACATTGGATTCCGTTTTTGCAGCTCGTTGATATTGTAAAAAAAACGATGTTGTTTTCATCATATGTTAGGTTCAATTTCATTTATTTCTACAACCATATTTTTTGTGGATTTATCAAATTATATAGTGTTTGTTTGAGATATAGTCTTGACAATAAGCAAGGAATTGTTAAAAGATGGAGTAACTCAAGGGGCAAAAGTTATAAATAAGTTTAGACTGCATTGTACTTAGATTTCCATATCATAATACATTTTTTTTCATTAATGAAATTTTTCTTTAAATTTAAATGAAAAACCTTCGCAATACGTAGGTATTCCTCCCTTGAAAATGTCTTCAACCACTTCTTATTGATTTCCATAGAGTTTTGAGTGGCCATCGAGGACATCACTCCATGCCATCCACTGCATTCATCCCATCTTGTCTTGTCATTGTTACGGGCGACTTTTCCGCCCTGTCCGCACCCCGGGTTTTCCTCCGATTTTCCCGGATGCCTGCCATCCGACGTCGCCCGGTCCACTCGAAACTCTGCACAATTCATTCAAGTAAATTCTTATAAAAGAGTTGAAGTTGTGTGGCCAAGAGAAGCAACATCAGCTGCTTCGATTCTGTCTGCGCCAGTGGAAAACACTTGACCAGCCCCATGATGGAGAGTGCCGTCCGGAAAATCCTGTCCTGTTGAATCTCCATTCCGTATCGCCGCCACAAGACTCTGGGCAATTAGTGGACGCAACCCCGGGAATTTGTCGCAAATCTAAAAAGCCAAAAAATGACTTAATAGCCAAAAGTTGGGCATGCGACAAAATAAGCGTTCGTGCGTGGCATCAACGTGAAATGCCACCCAGAGGGGTGTGGGCCGGGGTCCTGGGGTTTGAGTGGGATATTTGCGGCTCATATGAGTGACACAGCCAGGCTGACTTGTCGTCACCAAAAAGGGCTGCACCGGGGGGGCAGTGAAAATTCAGGAAGCAGGCAGCGCGTGCCGTTGGGAAAGTTGCCAGCCAAAAGCCAGCCGGGCCAACGAGAACCGCTCGCCAGTTAGCCAGGCCGCACGAGAATGCGTGCCTGTGGACAAAACATGTCAGCAGCCTCGTCCCCATCCGCGTATCTATAGATATGCATAAATACAAATGTATATGTAGCTACACTTGCCTTAATTCATAACGCTCTATGAATGAAGTGAAGTGTGGCAGGCCCGCGAGTGCAGACTTTGCGAGTCTAAAGCAAATGCTCAGCTGGCAATTATAATTTCCCATTTCGTCGCTGTTAAAAATATGATTCAATTTGTTCTGCCTGCCCCGGCGAACGAGGCGAGAAAGAAATATAATTCAAATTTTTTTTGAGCACACCAAGGGGTATTCTAAGGGCAGTGGGTGGAATGAAATTGTGGAGCCGGAAGAGAACATATTTTAAAAGGTTAGTTTAGGGATTTAGAAATATATATGAAACCTTTGAATTATATTTAAAAAGGAAAAATATTCAACAATATACTTAATTGATTTTAATAAGATATAATACAAACATTTATTGTGTTGTATATTTTGTTGTGAGTTTAACAAATACCTGAAAATTTTATTTACAAAATAAGGTATATATACATTTTATAAAAAGCATACTTAAATTGTGCTTCCTTTTTTTTTTGACTTTATTTTGTACTGCCTGGCAAATTTTTCCAGGGTAGCACTTAGCCTGCCCTCTGGCCTAATCATTTTTTATCAGCTTTTCCTTTTGCTCTCCACGAAAATCCCAGCAACAAATGCGGCATTAAAATTGATTCGCTTACCCACATTTTGGGGGGATGGGGAAAACAATAGGAGGGGGCGAAAGGGATGGAGAGTGAGCGAAAGAGACGGGTAGAGCTGTGCAAAAAGAGATGGCACACCCTCGACTGATGGCTGTCTGGGCTGATTAGACTTAGAGACGAGGATAGACGACGGCGTGTAAATGGTCCCTGGCAAAAGGTGTTGATGATGATGTACATAAAGTGTCGCTGGCTGAAATGTCAGGGGATCAGGGGGATCCACAGGAATGGGGAGGGGGCTATGGGGGCGTTGGAGAACTGGCTAAAACTTGTCGCCGCGCACGGAAGCACAAAAATTGAATTGACATGACAGTCGGCTGTCCCTTCTCCAGCTGCTCCACCCTGCTCCCAGCTCCAGCTCCTGCTCCACATCCACATCCTTCTGCTCGGGCCACGGATCCCTAGGAACTGACAACAGTTTATGTTGGGCACGACAGTTCGGAGCACGCTTCATAAAATTCATTTCCGCGCCGCCGTCGCCGCTGCTCCTGCTGCTGCAAAAGTGATTAAAATTATAATTAAACTGTGATGGTTGTCCCTCCTTTCCTCCCTCACAGATTCTCTTGCCCTTCCATGCACAGAGAAAACAAGAAGAGCTTCCTTTAAGAAGAAGGTATAAAACTCAAAAATACATTGCACCTTGAAATATACACAATATTTTCAAATATATTAGCTTATTTTTTCTATGAAGAAATAGTTAATAAATTTGAACTTTATCGAAATTATTTTGCTTAGCTAGGTTACTTAACTTAATAATAATTTTTGTCGTTGTGGGCACTTTTCATTTTTCTGGGGCGCAGACAGCCCTGGGAATATTCAATTTATACTAAGCCCAACTCTCAAGCACACGCGGCGTATGAGCAATGTCCGAGGGGAACTAAAAACGAGGGGGAACGGCACTTTTCAGGGCGGCATTCTATGCATTCAACATCCTATCCTGCAGTCTGTCCATGCATTCAACGGTTCATTGGTTGCTATAAATATATAATACGTGACAAATACGTGCCGAGTTCTTTTCAATCCGATTCCGCCACCCCAACTCACCCACCCACACACACCCTGCAAAACGTGTGTCGAGCGTACAAATGTATGTACAAATCCTTGCCAGAACATTCGCCATACCTCACAAAAAAAAAAAAAAATAAGAAAAATAAAATAAAAAAATGGGAAAAAGAAAGAAATGGTTAGCAATAAAAGTGTTCAGCGTACTGTTGCATGTGGGGTGGTGCTGGCGAAAAGGGGCGGGGAATTTCCAGGTTGAGTCCAAGATGGAACGCACTTGTTGATTGGCACTCAATGTTGCGTCTTAAAGGATTGATGTACTGCCGTCGGAGGACCCAGCGAGGGTGTGTGGCCAGAGGGCGGAGAAAGTGGATCCGAGAGTGGGGGCAGCAGTTGCCCGTGGCAACAACTGCGGCGATGCACGTGCACTGGCTGCCACCAGCCACAGTGCCACCCTAGAGGCACTGCGATCCCCTCACTTTTTGCTGGCCGGGAAGTCGCAAAAAACTCGGCAATTTCTGCTGCCAAATAAGCGGGAATTTTTAGTGGCTACCATGAATATTTTAGGGGGCAGAAAAAGACACTACCCCGATGGGTTAAGTGAGAAATGCTTGCTGATATTCTAGGCTGAAAAAATAGATACTCTTTAATTGGATACCAGATGTGAGCTAAGCTGTAAAAATTGAGAGAAATTGAAGAAACCACTTAAATTAAATATAAACTCCTAAAAATTACCAAAAAACATTATAGTAATAATTTTATATTAAATGCTAAGCTTAGGTGGTTTAAAAGTGTTTTCCTGAGTCTTGTTTTTTTTAGAAATATGTAGCGCAACATTCATACATTTAACAATAAAAAACATAAACATAATTAAATCCATTTAATATTGCATACATATATAGTATTAAATTACTGCAAGCCTCGGTTATATGTGACCACAAGATTCAAAGCCAAAACACCTAAAGGGCTTTTCCGACAGAAACAAAAATGCGTTGCTAAACACCTGCCTTCCGAAAATTTGTATAAAAAATTTGTATTTGGGGGTGAAAACTTTCACTTTCAACCTCTTAACCCCTGGCAGAGACCCTTGCGAAGGGCATGCCCGTAGTTGCCATAGTTTCATGGTGGGAATCATCAATCCATCCGGGCACCCAACGTATCCCTATCCCCTTCCCCGGGATGCCGCCGCCGAGTCATCCATCCATCCATCTATCCATCCATCGGCAACAAGCCCGAGCAATGAGCGCGCTTATTCCATTTGCTTAGACATGAACAAAACGGGGGAAAAAAGGCGGAGGACCCAATCCCAATCCCAATCCCCCGGTCCCAATCCCAGACGCACAGATCAAAGGGGAGTGGGCGGGTTGGCGGGCTGGCGGGCTGGAAAAGCGCAAAAAAGGAAACGGAAATTGAAAATCTGAAGCTTTTGGAGAGCGAGTGAGCTGTGAATCCTATTTCAAGTGCAATCTTCAGTCGCAGGTTGAAAGTAATTCAATAGTTGGCGGCTCTGCGTGGGCCGTGGATGGCGCCCAACCTCGATCCCTCATCCCCCATTCCGAGGATTCCCGTCCTAAAGCTGGATCCTGCAGCTCCTGGCATTGAATGGCAATCGAGAGTGGCACGTAATGCCAACAATTGCACACCAATGCAAACACAGACGATGGGGCTGCAGAATAGAACGGGAGGGGATAGTTGGGGGATTGTAATGGGGAGGGCGGTGCAAAATGTGGGGTGGTGCTGGGGGGGGTTGGGGAAAATGAGGGGCCAGCTCATTGCTTGCATGTTGCACATTGCACGTTGCACGTGTGTAGATAACGTTTACTGTTGCGGCAGCATCTGCTTAGGGCTTAGGTGGCTCCTACTGCTCAACCACTCAACCCGCCAGTGCCCTTTAACCCTCTTTCAAGGACCCCCAGCCGCCCCCAGGGCGCCTCCCGTGCGTACACGAAATTCATTTATGTGCACGCAAATCCCTAATCCCTAGTTTTTGCTGGCCGTTTGTCTCCTGCCTCCGGAATCCGCAATCCTCGAAGCGAGGATGCGACACCGACAACGATGCCGACAACATTTGCGGAAATGACTTTTGAGCGGTTCCTCCACGGCATCTGCCACCGACAATGCCACAGCCGCTCCTGCCGCTGTCCCAACAGAGAAAGAAATATTCGAATAATAAGTTTGTACTAGATAGACTATCGCAATAACTAAATTTATTTTTCTTACAAACAAATAATAAATATATAATAATAAATATAAATACAAACAAAAAAATATTTAAAAAATTAAATTTTAATAAACACTTTGTTTTGGTCCTTTACACTCAGAAAACAAAACATAAAAATATGTATGCTTAGCAAATTTACAAAAAAACTTTTGTATAAGCATAAATTTAGTTAATTTCTTTAATCTAACCTTTAAAACAATATCTCAGATTTCAATTTAATATAGTTTAGGATCAAACAAATAATGGGTTCTTTAAAAAATGGAGTACCAATTACTTAAAGAGGTTCTAAGTTTAATACCTACTTCCCTGACTTTTCTTCCTGTGCACCCATTTCCCGTTTTCCTCTTGGGAAACCCGCGCTGTCCCCGCTCGGGCTTAGTAACAAAATTAAAGTTGCGCCTGCCACCAGTCGTCGCTGGCTCGCTCGTGCATCCTGCATCCTTTTCGGCGGATGGTTGATGGCTCCTGGCTCCTAGCTGCCGTTCGCCGTCCTTGCTGTCCTGGCTCCCCAGGATCTGCCGGTCCTGCTGCTCGATCTCCCCACCTCACCTCACGCACCTGGCGACGCATCAGCCACCGCCGCCGCCTGCGCCCGACATCAGATTGATGTAGCATTCATTTGATGCGGATTAGTATTTTATAGCTGCACTTCACCGCCACGTGGGGCAGGCAACGCACAAAAAGCGAGCAGATCCTGTGCACTGTTCCTGCTTCGATTTTCTTCTGGGCAATGTCACCCTTTCTCTTTGGAAAGGCCCTATACATTTTTTCTTTTCAATGGTATAGCACATGATTTTGTGTTGGAAAGTGAACAGGAAATCCTGAGAAAATGGTTAGAGACCGGGAAATTCTTATTTGCAACTTTAACTTCCAGAAATGAAAACCAAAAATATATTAAAATATGGCCATAACCTTGAGGGCCAAGAGCAGCTCAGTTTGCTAAGGGTAGTGGAGTGTTCGGCCTTTGAAGACGCGCTTAGCCCCCGAACCCCTGCTGTTCCTGTTTCGCATTTTTTGATGCTCTCGCATTCCTTGCAATTGATTGCTGCCCCCCGTTCGCCCACGTCCTTGTTTCGTTTGTGTGCGTGTCGTGCCCCCTCTGATTGGGGTCAGCTATTGACAGGGACGTGGAAACAGGGGGTGAATGGCAGGGCGGGGTGGTCGTGCCCCGGGCTGTTGTTGCTGCTGTTGTTGTTTAGCTGCTAAGTTGCTTACTTGATTTGTAGCACAAATTCAATTCAATTGGCTCGCACTTTGGTAATCAATAGCATCTGACCCCAGGATTTGATTTCACTCGGCAACAAAGTTTCCAATACAAATCCAAGTGTTATACATATAACACCGGGCTTTTGTTATGAAATCGCTTTTGTAGCGCAATGGAAGAACATTGGATTTGATGTTTAGCAATAAGCAAGGGACTTCTAAAGTAGGAAAATAAGATACGAAATGGAGGGCTTCCTAACGGAAAATCTCCCTATATACGATATCACAAATGCTATTATGTTTAAAAAGGTATTAAAAATCATTTAAGTTACCTACCTGAACCATTTTCACTTTAAATATTAAAGGTATGTCACTTCCATTTAAATCCCTCACCTTGGAGCCACAATTTCTCTCAGTGCCTTCGGACCGTCAATCATCTTGTTGGACAGTGTAAATCGTTTGCTGCCTGCTCGGTTTGATTTGTGGACTGTGTGTGGGTGGGGATCTGAGAGGTGGCTTTCTAAGGCATAACCGCAGGATAGGATAGATGGAATGCGAAGCTAAGTCTGCCGTCGGCCGGCGGGGTCCTCGCTGCTGCAGCGCTGCAAATTAATTAATTTTGACGAGACCAAGGAAATGGCAACCATTTTTCCTGACTGACTGCCTGTCTGCCTTGAAGCCCCGATGCCCGAGCATCAGCGTCAGCGGCAGCTTTGGCAAATATAAATTGTGTGCCCGGGTATGCAAAGGCTATGCCATCCCGTGCCCTGCCCTGCCACGCCCCCTCAACTAACAGCCCCTTCGATGGCTGCTGATGATGGGTGTGAGTGTAATTACTTGCACACCTGTCGACAGCTACACACATTTACTCACTCATTTAGTGGAGCGATAGGGGGAGCCGGGGGCTACACGGGGCGGAAAATAATGTAATTAGATTTCCACTTTAAATTTGTATTTTTTCAAAACATTAAGAGAGGCTTTTCCTCAACCACATAACAAATGTAGAAACATTCAAATTAAATGTAATATGTTTTAAGATATAAATCACTTCATAATAATAAAAATTATCTTCATTTTAAGTTTTAATTTTGATTAAGTTCTATGTAAATTATACCACACAAATTCAAAACAACAATTTCAGGGATCGTTTTATTAAACTGCCGATTTTTACTATTATTTTTGTTAGCCCAACTTTTTATCAAACTACGAAAAACTTGCAACAAAAACAATTTTTTTTCTGCCACAACCGAACTGTCAGTTGGCAACCCTTCATGTTCGATGTTCGACCACAACTTTGACTTATTTTTCTCTGTGCAAAAAAGCAGGGAGAGAAGTTAGTTGCGGACCCAGCTGGCGGGTTAAAGTAATTTCGACCGCTCTGCGAAGCCATTACAAGTCGCCGACTGGCAACTGGCAACTGCCACAATTGCAAATGATTTTCACTTTCAGATCGAAATGAATACTCCACTAGTCGGAGGAGTTGCTGCCCTCCAGGCCATCCCTAGACAGCCTCCCGATGGAGACGGAGCGCATAAATTTCCCGGCCTCACAGACATACGAACAGGTATATTTAGGCACACCTTCACATCCTGCCACCCACATACATGTGTAAGTGGGGGGCTCGAGGGTAGCGCTAAATGTTGCCGCTCTGCCTGATAAATGACCCTTGAACACCTTTAAGTCTTCGCCCGTTTCCCTCGCAATCCCAGAGCCAAAAACTTTGGCCTGACCGCCCTCGAGGCATATAAATTGAAAGCTATTTATCATACACATGCCACACACACTTTCACCGGGGGAAAGTGAGCCGAGCTCCGCTGTGTGCGGCTGTGTGTGTGCGTGCGTATGTTAACTAAGTTTCTGGTTGCGCTTGGTTAGGCCCGGGATTCGTTCACGATTCGTCTCAGGGAATAATTCCGGAGCGGCGAAAAGCACGGAGTGAAAGGTCGGAGCTGCGAAATTGATCAGTGGGATTATGCCCATTAAACGGGAAAGGATTAGACGCAAGGTTGCTGTGGAAATCGAGCATGTCTCTCAAAAAAACTACCTCCTTGTTATAAATTTTATGGAAATAAAATTGTCTTAATATTACTCAGATTAGGTAAATCAAGAATAAGACTTTATTGAAATTATAAAATTGTGGAGGAGTGTATCATGGAAAATAAATTACTTCATAAAAAATAAATATATAAGAGCAATCGTATTGGCATTTTAAAATATAATATTACAATTAATTGGGTTCTTATTTGTAACGCTTAAAACTTGAACTTCTTGTACGCCCCATTGCCTTTTCGTTTATCCGCTGTCATCAAAGTCGCTACCAATAATCCATTTTGATCACGTTTATTTTAAAGATAAGTCCCCATTTGGTCACATTCTGCACGACGAAACCTTGATACCCCACTTCATCATGGGCATGTCAGAAACAAAAGCCCAAAAACACTTATTACCTCCAAATGGGGACGCTTCATTTCCGGCCACACTTTAAGCTAGATGCGGCTGAAGGATTTCTTTTTGGGCCCGGGCTCCTTTTTCATTTCCCTTTCCCTTTTCGTTTTTATTTTTGGGTTTCGCCCGGCTGTTTTTTATATTTTCTTGTTTTCTGTTTTTTTATTAACTCAAGCATTTCACTGTACATTTAATGCAACACTGAGCCGCATAAATTGCCACTGGCCTCGGCTCGTTTCTTGGCATGCGCCAGCTGCTCCAGCCACTCCCACTTGCCGCTCCGCCCCGCCGCCCCATCTCTATTAGTCTCATATGTGCCATAAAAAATTCGTATAATCGTAGAAAGCCTGCGGCTCCTCCTGGGCCCCCATCTCCGGCTCCATTTCCATTGCTGTCTCTTGTCGTTTGTCTCGCTGGTGAATCCGCATCCGCAGAAATCGTTTTCGTCTGCCATCCGCTCGAAATGGCAGCTGGATGCAATCCAAGGCCATTGTTTTCTACAGTTGGCCAATGCCATGGCCGCCTGTGGTGCCCCAGAAATAACCATAATAGTACAGTACAAGAACTGTAGTATTACTGCACCTGATAAGGGAATAAACAACGAATTGAGGGTCGAACAAGGGTTAATTCCTCGATTAAAAACCATTAAATTTAATTTTTTTTTAGTTTAATCACATAAAAAAAGTTTGTATTTATGATTTTTTAATTTATTTTTCTATCTAATACTTAAAACCAATTTAGTTACAATTTTGTAATATTTTAAAAAGGAAAATTATAATTTTTATAACATTTAAATCTCATGTTTCTTATAGCTTGGTTCACTCCGTACTTCGTTTTTTTTACATAAGTTAATAAGTATAACATGCAAATATAAAAATATATATCAAAAATTGGTTTCCAAATGTAAGAAGAGGTTTCTAAAATATTTTTGAGAATACTTTGCCGGGGTTATTAGCAGCCAGAGGATACATGAGCATAAAGAGTTCTGCGGCTGCAGGGCTTCGATCACATTGTGACCAATTCTGAACTCATTTAAAAGTCACTTCCGGGCCATTACTTGTGTATGTCCTGATCCCTATTCCCTTGGCGCTGCCTTCAGCCCTGAGCCTCTCAAGCTCCCCGGCTTAACTTCTTAGCTTGGAGTCTCGAATGTTTCCGGCGTCAGTTGGCAAACTTCAAAATGCATTCGCACAGCAGGACCTTAGCGCCCCGACCGAAAATGGCAGAAATGGCAAGCACAACAAATGACAACAGATTTACGGCTACAAAGTCTAATTAGCGATAAAGACTCCTCTAATATTTGTCACTTGAGACCGAAAAATGGCAGTAGCAATTGCGGTGGGGCTTCTGGGAGTTGGCTTTTGGCATTTTGGGGGTCGGGCGGGAAATCCACGCCGCAAAACGCTGCCAAATTGCAGCTGGAAGTTGTTGTTTTTCCCGCTGGCAGCCAAAGCAGATTTTCCCCCATTTTGTTTATGAAAAAAAAGGAAGATAACACAACCGGTGCCGGGAAGGTGGAAAATTCAGGCGCTTCTTGGGACCAACAATTTCCATTGACACAGACGAAGGCGGCGTTGGCGGAGGCAATGGTTTTTCCAGCCACGGATTAATTGCAAAAGGTGAGCTCCTCCTCACAGCCTGAGCTTTCCCGCCCACCCCAAAAAGGGCGGGTGGGTTGGCCATTAGGCAAAAGGTGGGCGGGGCGAACTCAACTCATTTGGCATTTCGAGTGCTTTTTGACTGGTTTTATTGTTGTTTTGGTTTTCGGTTTGCCTTCGGTCTGGCTGCCAACAGCGATAAAATAAAATACACAGCAAACGAGCGAAACTCCCAACAAACAAACGAGCAAAACTCGGTCTGCAAACAGCAGGAGATTATTTTTGGTCTAGATCCAAAAAGTCGTTGGCCATAAAAACTTAACGCTTTTGCCATTTTGACCACAAAATGATGCATTATCCCCAGTTACGATAACTTTGCCGGGCACAACCTGAGCCTGATTAGCTCAATTTGACACTAGGGACAGGGTCTTTAAACAAACTATTGGTACTTTATCTACTCCCAGAATTTTTTGGGGGGTATGGGCTGAGGAAAAACAAAAAGAAAAGCTGTTCGAGGAAAACTCATTTGCCTACTTGGCCTTATTGAAATTTTATGCAAAAACTCAAAGTCGAATGAAAACTCACGTCATGACTGGGCAATAATTTGTTGTCCTGCCCCACTTTCCCCTGCTTTTCCGGGGTCCTGCGGAAAATGTTCATCTAATATTGCCATGGGCCCTCGTGCAATTGCCGTTTCAAAATTTATTTCACTTTGCACAGTCAAATGAAAATGAGAAAATCGAGAAGTGCTTGAAAAAACAACGAATATTTTGTATCCTTACTTTAGGTGTTTAAATTTTATATTTCATTCATTACACTCATTCATGCCCCAAAACCTGTTTAATATCCTAATATTTTATAGGTTTTTGTTTTAAAATTTATTGGAATAACTTAGTTTTTATCTTCCTTATGGAGCATTCTTTTAATTATTTCACTTTACTCAATGAAAACCTTTTCTTTTTACTTTAGTTTCTTTGAGGAAAAACTTATTCTTAGCTATTCAAATTGTACTACAGCAAAAATCTATTCAATATATTCTATAGACTTTTTCTTTTATCGCGGTGCTTTGCTTTTTACATAATCATAATTTCCTGTGTAAAGTTTTTCTTGCCCAAGTGCTTGATTTTTATTCAATAATCTCCTCCACACTTTAGTCCATACCCACTTCACTTTACTGTGTTATTTTTCATCAGCTTCTTATGGTATTCATAAGACTCTTCTCCGAGGATGTACCATATAATAAAGAACCAAAACACTGTGAGCGAGGAGCAGGGGAAAAAACGAGCTCGCGTAACAATGAAATTGATACTTTTTTAAATGGAGAAAAGTGCGGGGGATTTTCCAAGGCTGGTCGGGGGGTTGATTCTTGTGCCAGGGGTGTGGGGTGGGGTTGGTTCTGGGGGGTGGCTTATGCCTCAAGAGCTGTTTGCTCGTCAAGTGGGGGGCCGAGTGATGAGAGGGTCCGGGGGAGGGGAATCATGTGGTACGTGCTGGGAATGCGTGAGAGATTTTTATTTGCGGGGCTATCGATACACGCCCGAGAAAAACAAAACGAAAATAACCCCCAAACAGACACTGATAAATATATGTATGTATTCAAAAAACAAATGGAAAATGTAATGATTATTTGCTTAGCTAATGCCGCACAAAGTGGACCGAAGTGAGCTATGATCTGTGGCCACTTTTACACTGGCCCTGCCTACCTCCCCTCCCACCCATTGCGCATACGCCCCGTGGCACATTTGATTGCTCCGCATCAATATTTCCAGCCACCCAGTGCTCTCCTCCACTTTGACCACTTCCCATTCTGTTGCTCCTATTTTTCAGCTTAGCAAATTAGCAGATGTGCAAAATTTGCATATTTGTTGCTTCCATTCGGGGGGCCTGAGATCTGTTCTGTCGCTTTCTCCGCTTTGCCCAGCTTTTCCCGGGCCTTTCTCCGTTGGCATTTCTCTTCCACTGGCTTGCATTGTTTACCATTTCGATTTGGCACAATTTGTCACTGGCAGGCTGTCTGTCATCTTATGGCTAGTTAGTTGGGTTTGTTTGCCTGTTTGCCCAGCCAGCTTATGGACACCAACAAGTGCCCGGGTCGACTTTAAAGGATCTCTCGCCGGCTTTCGGTCTCCCAGACTCCCAAGTTCCCAGGCTCCCAGGCTCCCGGACGCTCTGTCTGCGTTTCCGTCCGTGTCCCTGTCTCATCTCTGACTGATATGTGGCAGGCTTTGTCGCTGTCGTTTCCCCAACCCTGCCTTCTACTCACACTTAGTGCAGAGTGAGAAATATATGGCCCAGAAGAATGCCAAGTAAATATACTTTGTATTCTATTCAGAGAGATCTGTGACTAAGAAAAGACTTTGTAAATGTAATGTTACATAAAATCAAATTAAGTGGAATAAAATAAATGATTAATAAAGTGGATAAATTAGATAAATAATTTATTTTGTTAGAAAACACTTTTTAATATCAACCTTTAACAGTAAAATGTAGCTCTTATAATTGCTTTAAATTGTGTGTTGTTTTTTTGAATGTATTAAAATAAATTAAACTGGAATAAAATTCATTCAAAAGTAAATAAATAAACATAACATGAACATATTTTATTTAATATTAATAACGTTTAAACATTTTCGATACCATAATGTTAAAAATTGAGTGGTTTAGTTCTATATTATTTTTGTGGAAGTTGTGGGTTTGTTAAGAATGTCAGGTGGTAAAGTATGCATTTCCTCGTTTTCCACGGATCAGCCTACAGGATTCCTCGTTTTTTCTCCGTGCACCAGTGTGAGCGCTGTTGCCTTGTCCTCGACGCCGTCGTTTTTGTTTACACAGTTGGTAATGCTGTTGTTCCTGCCGCTCCTGCAGCTCCCATCCTTGGACCCACTTGCCACTTCCCATCTCCATCTCCATCTCCATCCCAACCCCATCCCCGACCCAATCCCAATCCCAATGCCCATCCACTCAGCTGGTCAACGTGTGGCTGCTTATTGTTGCCACCCTGCCTCTCCGGTTAAGTGTCAATTTGATGCTGCTGCTTTTTCATGTTTCATGTTGCCACCACTTCTGGGCCCTGCTCAGCTCTGTTTGCCATAAGTGCCACACATTTTGTATAGCAAGTTAAGCCACTAATGAGGCGGCCACCTGCCGCTGCCAATGCCAATCAACTGGGCAAGCAGCCAGCGAGTGTAAACACAAAACTAAATTGCTTGGTAATTAGTATGAAAAATTGCGTGCAACAACAGCAGCAAAAAAATAAAGCCCAGCGAGGGAGAACCCATTTGGAAAGTGAAATGAAAAGTAGTCAGGTGGATGTATCTCGTTATGGATTAGTAACCACGAGCTTCAATCTTTAAAGAGGGAAAATCATTTAAATTTTATCAGTTTCAGAAATCAAATATTAATATTCATATAATTTTCTTAATTCGTGTTAATTAAATTCATACTTCAAATATCAATTCGTAAACGTTAATCAATGACACGTTATTCACGCCTGCAATTGTCAAATTAAAATTAATTTGAATTTAAGTTGAAAAGTAATTGATGTTTGAATTATGCTCTAGAATGGATAGAACTAAATTACATATCACAAGTGCTTGGTTTTAAAGTAACTTACTAACTAATGATAAAGATTTTGTGGTTAAGATGAAGAGATTTGATTCCAGACCTAAATTGAAATTGTGAAGATGTATCTGCCGGGATGCCAACTCTATTATCCCCCTTCTTGGTAATCCGTGCGGTGGAATGTCAAATTTGTAACCTCTAATCTGTCCCTCATCAACATTTCAACAGCCGTAATGTGATTGGAGAAATCTATGCCGACTGGGGGCCGAAGCGACCTGGGAGATTCAATTATTGCCGGGCCTCCTCGAGGACGACCCTCGGCAACCCCTTCGCTGCATTCCAAGTTTTTGGGATAAGCTCGAGCACACTTTCCACTCGGCGCTGCCACGAAACCCACTTCAATTTTTAATGAATCCAATTTCGGGCTGCTGTTCTGGCTGAGTTGCTGTGCGTTCCTTTTTTTTTTTACTGCGTTTTTGTTGTTTTGCATTAATTTCATAATTTTCCGCTATTAATTATAATAGAATTTTTCAGTCCGTCTCCGTTGCCGGGGCGCCAAAAGTTTTTCCAACGTTTCGTTTGGTTCGGTTCGGTTTCGTTTCGTGCGCTCTCTTGGCGTTATTATTATTATTATTATCGGCCACCATCATATGCCCGTAATTAAAACTTATTTCGGGGTTTTTGTGTAGCCAACAAACCAAGAACTTAACTCGCCTTACCCTTGGCAATCAGCGGTGGAGATTTTCTGGGATGGATGGGGTTGCCTTTTGGGTGGAAAGACTGAGATGCGGATGGGGCTGCCAACACTTTAATACGTCGAAATCTTGGACGCACGTTCTTAAGTAATGGATTCAATTATAAAGTTAAAATCCTCGGCGGCTTTCCTGCCCCATCCTGTTGCCAGTCCCTGTTCCAGTGCGGCAAGGGGCGAGGCTGCGTCATCGCCATCGCGGCGGCAATCCAACTGGAAGTGATTCGCATAAATTCACAATAATTTATAAGGAAATCCTTTAGAGCTCCCCCATCTTTCCGGGCACCGCCTCCATTTGGCCCGATAGTCGCATTTTGGTTTATTGCGTCGAACGCTTGACCCTTTTGTTCCTCAATCCCCATCATCCTTATTGACTCTGTCTCTCTATATAGAAAATATATCATGGAGCATTGAGAGAAAAATAAGGGATTTTATGGTCCTTTTAAATACCATTTATAATAAAAATTTCTAGAATAAAAGGAAAATAAAGTTATCACAACTTTGATTCCTTTATTTCATTCATGTTTGACAAGTTATCGAATAGTTTAAAAACGTATCTTTAATAAAGAGTCGTATCTTTAATATAAGAAACCACAAGGGGTTAAATGATCTATCTGTAACCAAGGCTTAATAAAAGGGGCTTAAAACTTCTAATAACTTTTCAAGTACTTTTTCAATAAACTAAGTCTCTATTTTTCCCAGTGATTGAGTGAGTGGTGGCATATCTATCTACATACTTCACCTGGCTTTGGTCATCCTTTCGCCCCTTCTCCTGGCTGTTACTTTTTAATTTGCTTTCAGTGATTTCCACGACGATTTACCTTGACTGCTGGAAATTTATTCCACTTGGCTGCATTGGCAACAAAAAAGTCCGAGTGCAGAGACGGAATAGGAAACGAGCTGGGGCGACTTTGCATTCAGTGGGCAACTGAGACTGAGACTGAGACCGAGACCGAGACCTTTCACCCCGCCGCACTTCCCCAAATCAATTGATTCGTATGCGTTCGCAGTCGTCCTCGTCTTCGGCGCATATCCTGCGTGGAGGACAGCTGCTGGGGGAACCCAGGCCCCCCGTTCAGGACCATCTTGACCCTTTTTGTGCTTGACTTCTCGGCTCTTGCCTGGATCTTTGTCTCCACTGGACCCCCTTTTGTGCGCCCTTGTTTACGTGGTGGGCGTATTGCGGCCAGGGCTGGACATTAGCATGCTTTTGAAGCTGCCCTGGGTGCTGGCTCCCGGCTCCTGGAGCCCGGACCCTGTGTCTTGCAGAGATAAGAAAACACCCACTTCCACTTTCTTTCTGGTCCGAAAGTTTCGGCTTTGTGTGCGTGGAAAGTTTTCACCGCCTTTTGTTTAACCAGCGCTCCTTCAACTTGCCTACTTTCTGGCCTTTGTTTTCTATCAACTTTGGACTTTGATTTTTGACATTCTGTTTAGCTTGGAGTTTGCCCACCTTGTGTTTGGTGACCCATTGTCCGTATTTAAATGACTTGACCCGAACAAAGGCGCATCCAGATACGGAACACTCGTCCGCAGCAGCCCGGCCCGGTCATTCATCAATCATTTGGTGCGTTGATTTTAATTTGTGCGTCTCAACTTTGAACACAGCTCACATAAATTATTCAAAGTTGCCGACTCAGATGTATTTGCACCATCGCCTCCCCCCCAAAAATCTCCAATATCCAATGCAATTATGGTAAGTGCCGTTTTGCAAGTTATAGCAATCCATAAGTCTATGACTTGCCATCGCCATAAATCGCACTAAGTTGGGCCAACATCCACCGTAGATCAGGTGAAAATGTTGACGCTTGTAAACAAGTTTTCCATTCTTGAGCCATTGAGTAGGGTTATGGGGATTTTGAGTGGGAGCAGGGTTCTCCAGAGTGGGGAGTGCCATGGGTATGCTAAAGTTTTTCCCATATATTTATCTATCCCAAATCAGAGAGCTTAGTTTCATATGCATGAAGATGTTTACCGCGAAAGTTTCAAAGGGGCTTGAAACTCCTCTAAGCATGTCATAATTAAAACAGTTGCTCCTTATACGGGCCCAGATTAGGCTGAGTGATCAAAGTGGGTCTTATCTCGGTATAAATGTTTGGTTTTCGAGTGCCGAGACTGAAACTAATTCAGTTGTTGTTCTATGGGAGTTGTAAAGTAATTAAATGGGGGTCTAAAATATTTTAGCAGATTAAAGTTTGTTTTATTTTCTAAACCTATTTTTAGAGGAGGAAAAGTTAAGATTTTAAAGATAACTTTTTGGGTCTTATGGCTTGAATGGGGTTCTATCTATCTGCCTTATAATATATTTAAGATCTATTATTTCTATTAAAACTTGTAGTATCGCCCTAAGAGCATCGGGTATTCGCTCTTTTTGATTTCTCGCCCTGGCAACTTGTCCAAATATTATTATTTACGGCTTAGGGCGGAGAGCAAACAGCGACAACTGTTACCCGTAGCCCTCGGGGGCTCAACCTTAACCCCTTAAAGCCGGCGTAATTCACTAAGCGAAAGGCGGGCGAGGATTCCACGGGGTCACCGGGGGCCGAGGCTGGAACGGAACGGAACGTGCGTTGTCTTCTCGCAAAGTTTTTAAGACTTGCTTGACCGACCTTTGTCAGAAGTTGTTGGAGCGCATGAAAAATGATGCTACGACCGGGATGTGTTACAACAGGCTCTACTGGTCTGGTGCCATCGCCCCGTCTCTCTCTTCATCCATAGCCCCGTCTCTTTCCGCCTCGCACTGGGTTTCCCTGTCTTCCAGTGAATTGCCATCTCGTTTGCTGTTCAGACAAAATAGCAATTTGCGTTTTCCAACAAAGCGTTACGCTGGGGGAAAAATAAAGATTGTAAATCGTTGTGTTTAAGTAAGTTTTGGATAAGATTTTGTGAAAAACAAACTATAAAGGGTGGAAGTGGTAGATGAAAATACTTCTGTAGTTTAATAAGAAATTTATACCTGGGATTGCTCTTTTCTATGTTGTACTAAAATTAAATTTTTAATTTTTTATATATTTTTTATAATTACTAATTAAAGTTTTTTTTAGGATATATAATATGTGAAATATTTTGTACTTTTTTTTTAAAATTATTTATTGAATGTACTTAACTATGTTCAAAAGAGCTAAACCAACTTAATTTTAAACTCACTTACCTTTCCAATTTTAATTTTCCACCACATTTTCTCTCAGTGTGGGTCGGGGCAGAGCCAAGCCGAACGGAACAGAAGCTGAGCTTTAGTTTTTGCTGCTCCGACTGCCAGTTGCCTCAGTTCGCCTCACAATTGATTGAAATCCCTTTGCGCACACCTTTTTCACTCGTTCTGTTTTTTGTTGCTGTTTTGCTGCTGTGTAGTTTTCCAGCATTTTCCAAGGACCACCCGGCCACCCGGTCCCCCTGCCAGCCACTGCCACCCCCTCCGCCGCCTAAGCTCACCGCAGAGAGCACACAACTTCCGCTTTCTTTGGCAAAAACAATAGAAAGCACATAAATTTATGGTTTCAGCATTGTGCTTTTGACAACATGTGCGGTGGCCTATTGGGGACCTTTTGGGGGCCGGGGTGGCGTTGAGGGGTTAAGGGCTGCCAGGACGTTAAGGGGTTAATATGCCTGCAACCGCAAAACGGATTGCCTTGGGTGGGATGGCTGCGGGGGGCCCCGAGTTTTCTTATAAATAATCCCAGTAAATGGATTCGGGATAAATTTGCTTGTGTGCGTAAAAGTGTGTGCCTGCTTGAACTAATTACCTGCAAATCCATTTTCTTGGCCAGATTGAACCTATTTTGTTTATCGCTTATTGTTTTCGCCCCAAACCAAAAATGCAACAATCAAAATTTCCACTTTTGCGTTGGCCTGGTGCGGTAACTTTAATGTTTTTGGCCTTTTCTTGCAGCTGTTTCGCTCTGCGGTCCTCGAAACATTTTCCCCGCTCCCCCTCACACGCTTTCCCCTTCAAAATTTATGTTTGCTGGCTATGAAAATGAAATGACTGTGGTAAACATTTTAATTAAATCCAAGTTTGGCTTTTGGCCCGTTACAATATATTTCGCTCTTGTCGCCGCTGCTCCTTTCGTCTTCCCTTTCATCTCCCCCCCGCTTTTGTTATGTGCATTTTATTTTATTTGTACTTTTTCCCATCCGTTGGGTAGCAAATAAATTTTAATTTTATTTTTATTTTGCCGCGTTTTAATTTGTTGACCATTTCCTTTTTTTTCTCATTTCATTTTTAACAGTTTTTTGCTTCTTCACATTTACACATTTATTTTGTTTGCCAGCTTTTCTATTGGCCATGTTGGTCCTTTGGAGGCGGGCGGTGCGGCGGGGGCGTGGCAGGAGGCGGGTTTTGGCCGGTCAAGTGACAGTTGGCACTGAGCTCTGCTGAATGGGTGGGAAAAGGGGTTTTCGGGGGCTGCAGACGAGCTGGCAAATATGAAATGCAAAACAAACTTTGCAGCTGTCACTCAAAACTGAACGTCGCATTGGTCGACAGAGGGGGGAGGTGAAGGGGGGTCCTCAAAACAGGGGGGACGGGGTTGGTGCACTGTGAGAAACGGCGAGGGGTTAATTGGACGGAAAGGTATGCTCTGTGTGTGAACCATTGTGTGCGGCAGTGGGATATGGCACTCTGATTGACACGTTGATGATGACTTCATTTTGGCATTTCACCGCGAATCTGGTTTTTTGAGAAGAGAGTCACATGTAAATCAAAAATAAATCGGGGTTCTTATAGAAGATTGATGATGATATTAAATGGTAGTTACATTTTCCGGAAAATGGGAGAACATGTTATAACCTCTTTAAAATATCTAAACATAGAAATGTAACTTCGATTTTTCTGTATTTCTCTAAAATTTTACAAAGCAAAAATAAAGCGTAAGTATTAACGTAAATGGTAAAAAATCAATCAAATAAAATCAATAAATTACTGTATAATTGAAATAGCAATTCAGATAGCTTTCAAAAGACCTGCCAGCGACTTTCTTACTTCAATGGCTACCGTAACGAATGGACTGTGAATTCTCATTTCCTGTGACCCACTCAATCACCGCTATGGAGCATGGGTTACTCCAACTGGTTTATTTACACCTTAACTTCAACTAATGGCCAAGTCGGGCCATAGAATAGTGTCACCCACCTGGCACACCACCTTCCCCTGGTAGGCCCCTTGAACAAGGACATAGAGGGGCAATTGGCCATTAAAAGTTAAAGTGTAGCATACTTTGCAGCGCCACATACGCAACGAACGTAACGAAATGGAACGCAACCCTTTGGCTGCCCCATCAATTTGCATGCCGCACACGCACTCACACAGATACACACACACTGCTTTCCCATTTCCCCATTTCCATCTACCATTTTCCACGTCCACATGCCACTCGAACCGCTGCGCCAGTTGCTGTTGTTATTTATGGTTCCAAAACTGTCATAAGCAAACAAATTGTTTTTTATTGTTCATAATTATTGTGCATACTTATGTAAATCACGCGACGAGCTTCGCGTTTTGCGTTGCATCGCCCCCACTTGACTGTCTGCCTGGGTGTGTGTCGAACCATCCGCACCCTAGCCACCCATTTTCCACCCCATTCCCACCCTTTTTTTTACCCCTTTCTCCACCCCCTTTATTCAGGAACTGGTAAAAATTATGACTTGATTTAAAATTAATAAGGTTTTTTTCTATGAATAAAATTATATTCTTTTAGGAAATAGTATACCTTTCCTTTCCCAAGATCATTTTGGAAACTCCTCCCTATTAGGAGAGAATATGATATATTTTCCAGAACTTATATTAATAATCAGAAAATTATTAAATATATTTATTTATAAATACTGCAATCTTTTTAGACTATGGGTTTTTAACATCCCTGTTTTATAGAGGGAGAAATAATATTTATTTCAATGACTTGAACCAAATGTGAAACATTTTGGCTACCTTTCATTTTTGGTACACTTTACTAGGTAACTTTTTGTAACTTCATTCTTCAAGTGTATCTTTTTGCATCGACACAAGGCGCAACTAGTTGCTCTAGCTTTGTTTCTGGTGCGTGTGTGTTGGCGGTGCTGCGATTTCTGGGACGGGGTAGTGGTGCGATGTTGGTGGTGATGATAGTGGTGGTGGGACTGGTTCGCTGGTGCGATTTCTCGCACCACATTTATGGCCGGAGCGTCTTGGCCACGCGGCGTGAGCGGCAAAATCGTTTGTTTTATTGAATTTTTATTGTAGTTTGAATTTATGACGCCAGCGTCGACACTCGACTGGATTAGGGCTCCTTCGCCAGCAGCCGACGGGTGAGAGATGACTTTATCGGTTTTATTTTGCTTGTTTTTGCTGCATTAAATCGCAGCCAACGAGCCTTGGTATCTGTCGTGCGGCCCCCTTCCCCGCCCCTGACCGCGTTTGTCTGGCAATTTTGTTGGAATAACTTCAGTGTTGCGTTTGTGTGCGTACGTGCCGCTGAAGTGCTTCCACCCGGACGGAGTCCTGCGCTTCCCCATCCGTGATCCTTCATCCTCCATCCGCATCCGCATCCGCATCCTCCAAACGGGAGTCAGAGTCAGATTAGCTCGCAAAACCGCAGACAACAGCTGCCGCTGGCAACCAAAGCAGCGAGTCTGAAGTGGTCTGCGTACTTTGTGTGTGCTTACAGTCAGAAAAATACTACAAGACTTAAGGTAAATATTTTAGAAATATTTTAAAAACAATTTAGTTGATGTTTTCTAACGAATTGTAGAGAAGCTTATCTTCAGACCTGCAAAATTTACATTTTTTTGTTAGGAAAGCGCCTTGTAAGAAAAAAAAGAAAAACTCTAGAAAGCAACTTATCCAAATATTTTAATATATAAATTTATAAATTTTAAAACTCCAGTTTTACAATTTTATAAGTCCTTGAAGAATTTTAAAGATATTTTTTAGAGTGCATCCTGTGAGTATGCATGTGAATAATGTCCAGTTGCGTATGCAAAGGGTGTGGAAAAGAGGTCTTTTGGGAGGAGACGACCCTCTGCCGGGAGGTTGAGGAAATTTTCGGGGTCCCCAACCAGTTTGTTTATTTGGGCATCACGCGAAATTCGTTATTCCCCCTTTTATTTTTTATTTTTTGTTTTCGGTTTACTTTTATTAAACGCGTAACGAAATTAGTAACTTTGGCGTCGTGATTTTGATGGCCGTACTTCAGTGTAACCCCAGGACATTCCATAAACCAGCTTTGATTGATTATTCACAGCATTTGTTTATATTTATTTCAGAGAGCTTACGCGATTACTTTGGACGATATGGTGATATCTCAGAGGCTATGGTCATGAAGGATCCCACGACGCGCAGATCCAGGTGAGTAATGGGGAGAGGTTTTGGTGGAAATTGGGGGATATTCCTAAAAATATAGAAGATTTCCCGGACTAAATACATGGGTTTTAAGAGATATAAGCCTTTTATAACATGAAAACGTGGCAAAAATACCACAAGAACCTTGCAGGGTTTATTGTACCTCTGGTTTCTCTTTAATAGGTTCACATTTACCAGGCCATTTAGAAACGGCCTTTGATTTATCAATCAGAAAGTTTCTCCTCATTCCACGCCAAAAGGTATCCGAATGCGAACTGATTTTAATTATTTCCTATTTTCGTGTAATAAATTTGTAACCCCGGCAACCTTTTACCTTTCCGTTGACCTCTCCATCGCTCATCTGCCGACCCGATACGTTTGTGCCATCTTTGTTGCCGTTGTTGTTTATGGCCATGCACGACTGCATCCATTTCCAAATTTGAACAGTTTGGTTAACCGCTAATTGGTTTTCATTTTCATTGATTTTATTTTTTTTCCCTGCGTTACTCCCCTACCAATTACTCCGTTTTCCCGCCCCCGCTTTTCCTTTGGTCACGTGTGTGTCTGTGTATTTCTGTGTTGTGTATTTTTCCCCGTAACGTTTGTCATTTGTTGCGGTTTCGATCAACTTTCAGTTGGCTGAGCGTGGCCCATACCCCTGGATACCCAGCGTCCAATCCCTGTACTTTGACCTTATTTAAAAATGCTTAACGTAAATTAGCTGGTTTTTGCGGACAGTATGAATAATGAGATGGCATTTAAACGAGTCAATTTCAATTTCAATATACACCGAATAAAATTTAAGGCCATTCGACGCGGAAGTAATTAAATACAGCTTTCTTACTCAACTAATTAAGCTGTTTATGAATCCGCTTAAGGTTAAATGTAAATGGTGTTTAAAACTCATTTTATTAAGCTCATATCAGGCGCTGTAATTTTAAAGTTTTTCAATGCAAATTAACTACAGCTTTTAATTTAATTCATCAGGAGTCATTCCGTTTAACTACTGGTTGTTGTTTTAATGTTTGAGGGATTCCGTTTTCATTATCTACAAAGAACTTTAAGACCGCCCAACTAGCAAGTGTTTATGTTCCGCTTTCTTTTTGCACTAATTAAGCGTTTTATGGGGCGTATACACAGTGCGCGGAAGTCCTTTTTTCTGGCATTTTTTGTTCGCCCGGTTTGAGCAACTGCTGCTCCTGCCGGAATTCGTCCAACGAAATATATCTTTGTTTTAATTGAATTTCATCTAATGTCAGTGGAGTGGCGGCGAAGCTTTCAGGTTAACAAGCGACGAAAGTTTATGCCACCTTCCTGCATTTCTCTCCTTTTATTTTTACCTCTGCCCAGGCCCCCCCGACTCTTTTCCACTCGCAGGATCAGGAGCCGTGTGTCCTTTCGCCTTTGTGCATGTCATGTTGGCTGGCAAAATTTTTATGAACTGCGTGCAGCAGAAGCTGGGCTGAGCAGTATCTCGTACTGCCAACAGTAAAACAGTTGGCACTTCCCCACCACCTCCGCCACCGCCGCCACCAGCGACGACCCCTAAAAAAGTATCTCGAAGGGTGGCAGGTGTTCTACCCTCTGGTAGTTGTAAATTCCGCAGCTCTATTTGTTGCCGTCGCCGTTGTGCCGTTCTGTTGCCTGATATCATCGTGTCAGGGATTTCTAGCAAAATTTAATAAAAACTTTATGTCGCTTAAAAGAATGTTTATGGAAATTTTTCACTTAAACTTGCGCAAAGTAATAAATGTAAACAGAATTCCTGAGAAGGTGCGACAACAAAATTCAAAACCGGAAGACAGGGAAGGATAAAGAGGACGTAAAAGGGCGGGGGCAGAGCAACAAGCTGCACGCAAAGTTGCCACAGCGAGAGTCAACAGTGTGGTTAATAAATATGCGCCCCGGTGCCGAAACAGGAAACGAGGATACGCCGCTAGGATCAGCCATCAGCAGGCATTGCATACTTATAGGCCACCTCCGCTAACTCGTTACACTGCGAGAAAAATGGTTATGGTTCAGATTTGTGTTTGCTGCAATGTCACTTATATTATTAATCAGTCCTATAAAAATGTATTAAAAAAGGTTAATAAATTAAAAGTTTAATTTTGTTTATCAGGAAAATTCCTCTGAATTGTGCATCTTAGGCCAGTGGCGTAGGCAGTAATTTTTGAATAAGGGTTTTCAATTCATTTTTAACAAATTCTTTAAACAAATGTAGATTTTTCAATGCTCTTTTATTTTTTGTACGTATTCTTACTTCTTTAGAAATCCCTGTTATAAGATGCTTAAAGTTGAACCAGAGACACAATTTAATTGACTTTCAGTATTTTACATTAAATTACTTTAATGGTGCCTTTTCTAGATTATTCATAATTAAAAAATAATATACAAATTTCTTAAGTACTGAAGATTAAATGAAAATAAATTCATTTTCTTCTCTGTACTCATCCCTTTTCCTTTCTGTATCTGCGCAATTCTGCGTTAGATAGATGCCCTGAGATATCTCACTTCAAATGAGATTGTATATTACAATAAAATTGAGTGAAGTACAAATTAGAAAACTTGCAAATAAATTTTAAGAGCACAAAATGAACAGCGGAGGCAGCGGGAGAAAAGTCCTAAAAAAAAAAAAATAGGAAAAAAGGCAATAGCCGGGGAAAAACAAAATGAAAGCAAATGGCAAACAAAACACATTCACAGAAAAAAGAATGAGAGGGAAAATAGCGAAAAACTTTTGCAAGTTGAGCGGGAATTTTCTTGCGGGTGAGAAGACAAAGCGGGGTCGCTCAAGTGCAGCAACAATAAAAAATTGAGTAAAATGGGAAATGGCAGCGCCGGCTAAGGAAAACTCAGCGCCCGACCTCCGCCCACCGACCACCTCCTTTGCTCCTTCGCATAAGTAAATCCAAACAATTTATTGTTGTACTTTTAGCATTCTTCTTGTGCACGTTGTTGTTTTTCTTGCTGTTGCTGCTGCCATTGAAGCAAACATAAGCGACTTTTCAATGAGTTTCGAAAGTTATTGAAACATAAATTATATCGCACGGCGCACGCACGCCAAGAGCAGAAAGGTCCGCCCCCGTTTTCCGACCCACGCGGAAAACCCCCCGCGGAAAACACAACCACACAACACCCCTTTGTGTGTGTGTGTGTGTGCGTATCTGTGTGTGTGTTTGGCAATTAAGTTACATTTTTTTCCCGCCGCCGCTTGTTAATGTTTTTTTCGGTTTTTATTCCGCGTTACACGCGCCAGCAGAAAATTTTTCCTTTTATTTATTTGCCGGACACACACGGCGAATGTTTACCTGAATCTGTATCGAATGAGAAATCGCATTTTCCACCCGCGCGCAACGTTGCATAATAAATTTAACGGGTTTTTAGATAAGAGCCGGGCCACCATACACTCACTGGCCGTAAAAAATAAAATAAAAAGCGAGCTGGTCCAAAGGGATAAGCGAAATAAAAGAGCAAAAAATGGTGGAAACATTTTGCACAACCATTAAATGTTTTGGCTTTGATAAACTTTTGGATAGAAGTTCGATTTCGTAAGGCAAATTTTCGCGACATAACACATAACTCAATCGAAATGGCAACTCACTCCCCAAAAATAAATCCCCTCGCCAAATGGTTTTTAAATGAGAATTATTTTTTTGGATAAAAAACAAGCAAAGAACTTGGTAAAGATTTAACAAAGACAAAGTGTTTTTGGTGCAAATGAAGATTAAGGGTTGATTAAAGCAATTTCGCACAGGCGGAATGTTTTATTTCTGGCATTTAACGGCCTTTGATAATATGCACTTAATACTTGGGTAATCCCACTGTTTTGTGCGCCACATTTAATATCCTTGTAATAATTTATGTACAACTTCAAACTCGTATTTGTCCTGCTCTAACACACTCGCCCTCGGTGGACATAATTAACTCAATTTAATCACTTTGCCGAGCTCGCAGCTTTAGTGCGCCACTTTATGGGTTTTGGTGGGGGTTCTGTTTTTTTTTTTGGGCGAAGCGGGGGATTTTTCTTGTTTCCCGGCGACCTTCTGGCATTGACCACTCTGGTTGGGGGGTTTTTCGGGGGCTGGGGGTGGTACTTTAGACCGATCTCACATATTCGGCCAAACGCGAATGGCAGCTGCGCTTTGCCCTTTTCATGTTAATTTCCTCCGTACAAAACCAAATGGCTTTATATTTTCCCCATCCCTCCCCTCGCTTTTCCTCCTGCTGTTGCATATGTTGAGTGTCCAAGTGGGTGAGTGTGTGTGTGTGTGTGTAGCAATTTTTCATCATTAATTATGGCGGCACTGGGCAAGTGTGGGTTTGTGTGTGGGCCAAACATCAGTCAGTTACAGGAGGCAAAAGACCATTAGGGCGTCCCAGTCATCGGCCAAGCGGGTTGAGATGTCACTCACATACACACACCGCAAAAAATGGTTCATAATGCTCAAGATCTAAATAATTACTCTCATTTCCTAAAGGGGTTTTCCATAGAAAGGTGCCGAAATCTGAGTTTTGGTCAACACTATACTATACAACTTAAGTTGTATAACATCTTAATTTGTGTAACCTTTTTTACCTTCTACTCGTAACGTTTTTAAAGTTTTTTTTTTAAAAGTGTAAAAGGGTTTTTGTTTTAAATATCAATACATGCCATCTAGCTAATTATTTAAAAGTCGATTTCAATTATTTTAAATTTGTAACAATATAGGTGTTTCAAGGCAATAAATTAACAAACCGAACCCTTCCACAATTCTATATTCTATCACATTAGCTGTCGTACAAAACATTCTTGTATTTTATTTCAAAAAATCTTGGGTAAAAGGTTATTGCACACAATCCTTTATGTATATCCTTTATTTCCAGTGCACACACACTTGGATGTTGTCAACGTCAGCCCCACACTTTTTCACTTTTCCCCGCCATTGTTACTGTTGATTATTTCATGCGCTTTCCCTGCCCGCGCATTTTTATGCGCATTTTATGTTTGTATTCGCATGAAAAGAAAAACCCAGCCTCCCAAAAATGTGCAGAATAAAGGAAGGAATATTTTTATGATCCCCACAGACTCCCCTAATCACTCACTCCCTTGTAATTGCTTTGCGCACCGCACTCTTACATAATAATAATAAAATGAATTATAAAATAAAGTCACCTTTCTGCGGGGACTCGAGACTTTTTGTTAGCCAGCTGCCGCAGAATTTAATGTGGCAACGACACTCAAAAATTGACATTAGCAGCAGGCATACGACGAGACCATAAAAACATAACAAATGGCCGGCCATAATGTGTGTCCTTAAACTGTCACTAAATCGATAAATTTTCATAATGGCCAGGCCATTTAAATATTTAGCCGAAATGTTGGGGAAAAACCCCTTTTCGTGCTTCCTCGCCAGCGCCTTGTTCTTGTGTCTGGATTAATAAAATTACCCAAGACCCACGCCTAGATAGCGGAAATGGGGTGAGCAAGGGGGTTTTCTTTTGGCTAGGTGGGTGGGGTCGAGGTTATGGGGGGCTACAGCAAGGGGCTGGGGGTTTTACATCAACGCAAGGGCACGCACACACACAACTCGAGGTGGACTCGACATCGTTGACGGGGTGGCGACATGGTCTTCTGAAATGTCTCCATGCCGGGCTTGAGTAGCCTCAGCGAGCTGGAAAGAAAACAGGACAAAAAACAAGCATCTGGAGAAAAGTTGTACTGGAAACTATTATGAAATTGTTTTTGCATTAAATCTTTAAGATACAACATCTAATTAAACTTTATTTTATCAGAATGCCATTTTAAAGGTTTAATAGAAATTGTGTATTTTAAAGAAAATTGTGTATTTAAAGAAAGCTGAAATCCGTAGATGTTTTAAATAAGTCTAGTACATGCTTTTGAAAATATATATCTGAAAAGGAAATGCTTTCCTATGGATACCAATATACAAAGCGATCCTGACCAATTTTTTAGAATATATTTTTTCCGCCTGTAGAAGGTGGGTAGTGGGCCCAAGTAGACCGAGGGGTGGGGATTGTGGGAGGAAAGAGGTTGCCACTCACGCAGGCCCAGTTAAGTGTGCGTGTTCAAGGATGCATTTTTGTGCCCAGGAAAACGACACGACACAAAACGAAACGAAACAAAGACAAAGGCATAAAAACGTGCAAAATAGGCGTGGGCGGCGCCTCTGCTTTGTCCTTCCACCCCGACCACCCCTCTGGCCCCGGCCCCTTCTTCTGACATCCCAATTTCGCCCCCCCTCGAAAGAGCAGAGCCCTCCGCCCGGCCTGTGTAGGCTTATAAAGTGCGAGGCGAGCCAAGGCAGGAAGCCACTTGTGAAAGTTTCATGCACGCGGCCCCACTTCACACGACAGCAGTCAGCCAGGGGTGGCGAAGGGGGGTTGGCTAAGGCACAACTCAAGAATGAAACTGATCGAAGAAAAGATGCCACGCTCTACTAAGATGACAGGTGGATTTATGGAAAAAAAAACCCTAAGATCGTCAATGAACTATATCCAATCTATACAAAATCCAAGGATTTTTATAATACTAGGTGCTCGTTCTAACACTTCTTAAATATCCTTATGAATTTCTAAATCAAGGGTATTCAATGGGTCTGGACCTACCGCTCAAAGTCGGCGTCTTGGGCCGCCTGCAAGTGCTTGTTAGTGCGCTCGGGATTTGACGTTTCGCTGTAGCCAGGACTTAGAAGAGCCGGCTCTCTTGCAGCTCCAGCCTCAGACCCAGAATCCTCGGCCTCTTCATCCTGCCACGCCCCCAGCCCCAGTGCCACCATGCCGCCACCCCCTCTCGACCCGCGAGGCACTCCACTGTCGTCGTCTTAAGTTGCATTCCTTCTCGCAATTGTTCGTTCGGGGCGCTTTTGTTTTGTTGTTTCGAAATTTTTACACGAAAAAGTCATTTGAATATGCGTTGCCTACCTCCTCGGATTGAAAGTTTTGTTAGCCGTCAGCTACTTTCGTTGAGCCGCCTCCTCCCCGTTTGGTGAAATTCCGCCCCCCCTTTCCATAAGGTTGACGGCATGGCTTGCGGCTTCTTTGCTTTTTAGCCGCTCATAGACAATATAATGTTCGCCTCCATTTCCAGCCTTGACTGCAACTTGTATATTAACAATACTAAAGGGAAACAGGGGCGGAGCTTAAAGAGGGGTCACTGGAGGGGTTGAGAGGCGGGTTGGCCAGGGGGATGCCGGAGACACAGGGACAATTGTTTTCTTACTTCCGCTGACTTTAAGAGCAATTCACAGTAGTTTGTCATTCTGTCTGGCACTGAGGTCAGTTGAGGTTGAGGCAATTAAGAGACATAAGAAAATGCTTTGGACTTCAAGGCGGGGCTTCGAAGGGTCAGGACTTCCATTTCCATTTCCTTCAGGTGCCCATCTAATGGTTTTCATTTAATGCGCATATAAAGCAGTGTACGTGGCATGGTATGGGAAATGGGAAGTACCAATTAAAGTCGCAGTATGGTTCTCAAAATATACTTTCAATAATAGAAAAGGGGAAAATTCGAACATGAAAATGGGTTTAAATGTTGACCTTCTTGTAAAGAAATAATTTGAATACAGAATGTTAGAGAATGCAACTACAAACTCATAGAGGTATCACACTTTAAAATTGGACTAGAATTACTCAAGTTATGGATTCTGGAAGTGTAATTTGGGAGTCCCATTCTGGAAGTCATAAGATTTACATAAAAATCGGACATAAAAATGGGCTAAAATTTCGACCTTCTTGTAAAGGAACAATATGAACGCAAAATGATAGAGAATTTAAATACAAACTCATAGAGGTATCCCACATTAAAATCGGGATCCAATTAACAAAGTAATGGATTCTGGAAGTTTAATTTTGGGGTCCCATTCTGGAATCCATGGGATTAACATAAAAATCGGACATGAAAATGGGTTAAAATTTCGACCCCATTATAAAGGAACAATTTAAATGCAGAATATTAGAGAATTCAAACCCAAACTTATAGAGGGATCCCACTTTAAAATCGGACTCTAATTACTGAAGTTACGGATTCTGGAAGTGTAATTTTGGAGTCCCATTCTGGAAGCTATGGGATTAACATAAAAATCGGACATGAAAATGGGCCAAAATTTCGACCCCATTATAAAGGAACACTTTAAATGCAGAATATTAGAGAATTCAAACCCAAACTCATAGAGGGATCCCACTTTAAAATCGGACTACAATCACTCAAGTTATGGATTTTGGAAGTGTAATTTTGGAGTCCCATTCTGGAATCCATGGGATTTACTTAAAAATCGAACATGAAAATGGGTTAAAATTTCGACCCTTTTGTAAAGGAACAATTTGAATGCAGAATGTTAGAGAATTCAAACCCAAACTTATAGAGGGATCCCACTTTAAAATCGGACTCTAATTACTGAAGTTACGGATTCTGGAAGTGTAATTTTGGAGTCCCATTCTGGAAGCTATGGGATTAACATAAAAATCGGACATGAAAATGGGCCAAAATTTCGACCCCATTATAAAGGAACACTTTAAATGCAGAATATTAGAGAATTCAAACCCAAACTCATAGAGGGATCCCACTTTAAAATCGGACTACAATCACTCAAGTTATGGATTTTGGAAGTGTAATTTTGGAGTCCCATTCTGGAATCCATGGGATTAACATAAAAATCGGACATGAAAATGGGCTAAAATTTCGACCTTCTTGTAAAGGAACAATATGAACGCAAAATGATAGAGAATTTAAATACAAACTCATAGAGGTATCCCACTTTAAAATCGGACTACAATTACTCAAGTTATGGATTCTGGAAGTGTAATTTTGGAGTCCCATTCTGGAAGATCAATTTTCATTATTAAAGGGCGTTAGCCTGTGGTCTTAATTTAAACCTATGTATATCAATATATCGAACAGATATTTAAATACATTCTCCGCCGTGTGTGGGAGAGCAATTCAATCCTCTTGTTCCACTTTGTGCAGTTAACCCTTACTCAATTTCAAATAATCTTTGCCTGGATATCCTGGATTGTATTTACTCTGTCCCACCCCTTCCCCCAGTCGTTGGCCTTTAAATGAGCTTTCGGTTACAGTTTTGGCAATTGCCTGGGGGCGGAATAACCTCATCATCATCGTGCACCTGATCACTGGACATATGCTGGGACTTCTAATACTGTTATCTGCTCCCATTACAAACACACACCGATAGACACAGACACACGAGGCAACACCTTGATGTGAACTTTGACCGTTTTGGTAACTCATTTAGTTAGATTATTTACGGTAATCCAAGACGCCAGCCACAAGCCAACCGCCAACTTAACTGCAGACACTCTCTGCCGGCCAGGATGGCATGGCTCCTTTATTTCCCTGCAGCCCCTTAGGGCCAACTACATCCTTTCCCAGGTATGGGCATTAGGATGGGTATCTACGGGCTAAATACATGCAAGTTGTTTTGCTAAATTGTGCGTAAGCTCAAGAGCAGTGGCAGCGGCAACAAGGATCTTCGGGAAAGTTTCTCAAGCTCTGCCATGCCAATTCAAATAACACTTTTATTTCGCTCTCAGCTGCCCCGCTCCTCTTTCGGCCCTGTCTTTCGGTACGTGTCTGCGGTGTTTGTATGTGTTACATGATTGCCACGCCCCCTTTTCCTTGGGCTCGGCTTGGCTCACCTGTCGCACCTTTCCCTAGCCCCCTTTTTTCGTGGGAAAGGTGGAGGGGGGGATATACAGCATCATCCTTGGCTGCTGGCAGCTTGTGTGCGTGCGCTCATTAGCATTCTGAAACGGCTTTATAAAATTCAACAAGCAACCCAAGTTGCATGTTCGCTGGGCGGGTGAGGTGTGTGAGGGTGGGGGAGGGGAGTGGAATACGGCCAACCCACCACCCACTGCCCACTCTGCACCCGCGCCACAAAAAACCCCCTTTCTCTTCGGAGGCTGCATGTCTCTGCTGTTGCCCTTGTTGTTGCCTAGTTTCTATTTCTTTGTCTAAGCTTGCACACGGCAACAAATACTTTAGAGTTGTAACAAAAATTATGATCCAAAAACCTTCCATAAAAAATGTAAATTAATCTTTTTAAATTTAAAAAATTATCTTAAAAAATATTTTGGCATTTATCTTGTTATTTACTCAAAAAGTTTTAACTACATTTTCTAACATTTCTAACATAACATATTATTCAAAAGCATTCTAATGTTTGACCTTATTTTTTATTTATTTTTAAATTAAAATTTATACATTACAAAAAAAAAAAGGTTTGAAAAATCAGAAGTGATATTTTGCAAAGCTCATAATTATATCGTATTAATTAATTTAAATATAATAATATTCATTTGTTTGTTTAAATTCTACAATTTTGATTGGCTTTTTCGATTTATAGATTATAAACTGGCATTATGATATAATAATATTTTATTTATTTTTATATTCATGAATAACATTTATTCTGTTCACTCAATTGATTTTTAAAGCAATTAAAAATGCTCGAATTAAAAACAAATAACTTATTTTAAAGCAATTATATGTTCTAAGTTTTGGTGCCGAATATTTATTAATACAAAAATATTTGTGTACCTCCGCCCTAGTTGTACCACTTTTTCCCAGTGCATTTGTGTGTGCGTTTTTTCATTGTTGTTGCCGCACACATTCTGTTGTTATCCTGAGCACTCCTGCCCCGTCCATGTCTCTCGGGCGGATGCCGGTCTGCCTCGAGTTGCATAAATTGAATCTGAATTTGTGAGTAAATTGCACACAGGAGACACATTATTTTTGAGTTTTGCCTTTTAAATTTGTGGCTTTTCACTTTGAGTTGCCCCCCCCAGCAGCGCCAGCACCCCAGAAATTGCAACAATCTCTGTCCTCAACTTTGTGGCACTTGCCCTGCCCGTGCTTTTCGCTCGGCAATTTTGTGTGACCCACTTGAACATTGGATTGAAGTTACGCCTACTGCCGAGGCACTCGGCAAAAGCTCTCAGCCAGCCTGCCACCCCCAAAATCGCCCATTTAAATCAATATTAATAGGTGCAGGCCTCTTTTTCGCAAATTGCACATTGCACAAATTGTTCGTCTATAAATACGATAAAATGTTTATTTAATATGTACCAGACCGTGCCAGCTGTACGAGAATCCAGAAAGCCAATACCAGGACAACAACTACAGCGGCAAATAATGACTTATCCATGGCACGTAGATGGGCTGGAAAAAGGGGCGGGAAAAATCAAAGACACTCGGGCCTGTCCTGGCAATCCTTTTCCATATGCAAATTGTTTTTATAAATTTGCAACAAGCAATTGTTTGTTGCCATCGTTGTTGAATAGCAATTTATATGGCAAAACACCAAAACACCGATACAATATGGCCCAAAGAATGTCCGTTGGAGAGCAGCAAGCACATTTTACGGGGGATTATGGATTGTGTGTGGGGGAGCGGGGTAATCCCCACAGGAAAAACTTTGATTTTCCGTATTAAATTTGGCACAAGCTGAAATTTAATCCTTGCTTATGAATAATTGCCCTTCAGTAGGCAATAAAATTTCAATGAAACAATTACATGTCCGCATTATCTGTTTAACTTTCAATTACAAATGATTTAACTGACAAGTAAATTGTATGGAAAAACGCAAACAATAAAACTGTATGTCAAAAGTGGAGTAGAAATGGGGTTGAGATGGGTTAAGCCAGCCATGCGAGGGGTGGTCGTAGGGTTAAGGGTGCAGGAAAATGCAAATTACCGAGAATTTCTATGACACGCATGCATTGTTGGAATGGAATTAACTAGCTTGGTATTTCAGGATTTCAAAGAAAAACATTCGAGCTTGCATTTGTGCTTTTAATTTGGAAATTGCCATTTGTGCTGATCAAATTTCAATTTAAAGTGCCATGTTAACCCAAAAGCCAACTGGCATATGAGTTATTTCAATCCATTTGGAAGCAGCTGAGCAACTCAGCTTATTATAAATGCAGCTGTACAAATTAATTGCTCTGCACTTATTCCGCCATTAATGACTGGCTTTTAGCCAGTAAATTATTTGAACACACCCTGCATTTAGTTTCTATGATTTATGGCAAGGTCAGGGGAAAATATTAGATAGCACTGCTCTGGGAAAGTGTACTGATGCACTGGCACTTTGTAATGAATTCTATTTAAAAATGTATTTAATGGTTATTTATTTTAAAAATAGTTTGATGGTTGAAAAGCTTTTTAATCTGATATATTAATGGTTCAATCTATTGATTTGTCCAATTTATTTATTTATTTATACTTACATAACTAATTGATTTATGCAGAACATTCGAATCCATACCTTTACTTATCATCAATTGTGGATTAATAGTTCAATCTATTGGTTTGTGCAATTTATTTATTTATTTATAACTAATAACTAATTGATTTATGCGTAGTATTCGAATCCATACCTTCACTTATCATCATTTGTGGATTAATAGTTAAATCTATTGATTTGTGCAATATATTTTTTTTATTTATACTTACATAACTAATTGATTTATGCAAAACATTTGAATCCATATCTTCACCTATCAATACTTCCAATTTGACCATGACTCCCCTGAAACCCAAGGTACATGTCCGTTTGCATCTCGGGCTGTTTAGCTCCTGGTCCTCGCTGGCTGACCATTTGGACCTGAATATGTTAACTGGACCTGGTCGCTGATCCCAGACCGGGTTCTGGGCCACACGGACTGGAATCAGGACCGTAACAATTGCCACAATTGCAATAGAATCGTCGTTAATTACTGTCTGTGCTTGCGGTTCTCGTTGGGCTCGGATTGAGTGGGCTGGTGGTGCACGGCGGGTGGTTTACGGGCGGCGTGGGTGGTGGCTGGTGGCACCACCACCACCACTGCTGGGCTTAAAAGAGCAAGACAAATACGAGCATGTGTCTGGGCCAGGGCCCTGAAAGAAGTTGTGAGTTTGGCGGCGGCAGCAAGGAGGCGAGGCATCGTTAAGCGTTGCTGCCAAGTGGCAAAACTCAAATAAACATAAACGTGCACACGGGCGGCGCTGCGAGAGGGGCCAAAAGGGGGGGGGCTCGAGCGCACACAGCCATGCCACCGCCCAAAATCTCTGAGCCGGTTTGTTGTCTTTGGCTGTCTCGTTTCGTTTGGTTTCGTTTGGCCGGGGCATGGGAGACTCATTAAAATGCAGTGCGAGATAATAAGCATTTTAATTAAATATTTAACAAGAATAAGTTTATCACAACACGAACGAAAGAAACGGGCCCCGGAAAGATGCGCTACGGCGTGTAATGGCTTGTAAGCGTCTGCCTTCGAACGGTTCGAAAGGGGGCGGGGCATTTGTGGATGGCAGTCGGGGACTTAGACTGCTCATTTGGCCCCCGTCTCCTGGCCCCACTTGCCAGCCCTTTTTCCTGGCCATATTTTGATGTAATTTGAGCGCCTAATTGGCGCACGTGCTAAACTGACGATGGCAGGTTCAACTTTGGCCGCGTCTCCTGTTTCGCTCCGCCTGGGTTTCTGTTCCCCGTTCCGGGTTTTGGGTTTTTTGGTTCAGGTTCAGTTACTTGGCTCCTGGCTTGGGCAAATATTTGGCAAACTTCTCGCTAACCGTCTCCTGTTTACATCTCCTTCCAAATCTACTTGCAGAGGCTTCGGCTTTGTCACATTCAGCGATCCAAATAGCGTAGATAAGGTACTCACCCAAGGCACACACGAGCTGGATGGCAAAAAGGTAAATGTAACACACGCTTTTTTTTCGTTACTTCCCAAACAGCAAAACTCCACTTTAACTATGCTAAATATTTGCACAAAAGCATCATCATCATACCCCAATATATTCCCTTTCCCCTTATTGACAGCAATTAGAAAGTCAAAGCATAACAGTAGGGATAAAAAAAAAAGTGGGCTGAAAAAGTTGCCAAAAAATAGGGCCGAAAAAGCCAAACAATTTTTAATTAGCTGATATGACAGGCGCCATGAACATCAATGAGCTGCAATGTTTATTTTTTTGCAGTTTAGCCTTTTGTAAAAATGTTCGCCATTTAGGAATTTTAAAGTATGCTCATTTTTTTAAAAGCATATATTTTAAAAAAATACAACAAAACAAAAAGAATTATTTATTTATTTATTGATAAAACCCCTTTGATTTTTTTACATTTTAATGTAAATTGTATTATTTTCTACGCCTCAGCTACGTCATAATTTATCAGCAGTCCACGTTATTAGTCAATTTTCCGCCAAGATGTCGTATCTCCATTTTATCCATTTAATTAATCAGCCTTGGCAAACGCTGTTCAATCCTCTGCATAAATACATTTCCGAAAGCGCCTTCCTTCCGCATTTTCAGCAGGTGGAAATCGCATTTGATTAGCTGCCGGCGGGAGCACAGTGGAGACCCGCTAATGATACCGTGCAGCCGGGCATTACGCATACGCCGCATTGGCATTAGCCTAATTGAGTGAAGCCGGACTGTTTTGGTCCTTCGGCGCGATGTCCATCCGATCATCCTTTTATGCCTGCCAACTGTAAATAAAATGCGCAGCCAGCATTTATGTGGGATTTTTTTCGAGCCGCCAGTTTTTGTTTGTTCCGCCACTGCATTTACATGCGCGTATAGTACGTGTAATGTTTATATCTATGTGCGGATAGATGTGTATCCACTAAATACACGTCTTC
This sequence comes from Drosophila biarmipes, assembly GCF_025231255.1. Classification (NCBI taxonomy): domain Eukaryota; kingdom Metazoa; phylum Arthropoda; class Insecta; order Diptera; family Drosophilidae; genus Drosophila; species Drosophila biarmipes. The sequence goes on along the minus strand of NC_066613.1, from coordinate 21,744,841 downwards.
CTGACTTTCGGATGGTCAGGGATTTTCGTGTTTCCGTTTGGCTGCACAGCGGCGCAAAGCGAAACGAATTCATTTCATTTCGTTACGGTTTTTCGGCCTGATGTGTTTCAAAAAGGCCAAAGCACCGACATCGACAACCGGCGAGAGGCGAAGAGCGTTCGGCACTCAGCGCTGATTAGTTTTAATTTTAATCTAAAAATCAATTTCCCGCCGTGCGGCTTCCCTTGTTTTTCGTTCTGCACACAGGAAATCAACACGGCAAACGCCAAACACAACACCAACCCATGCCGGCCGCATGTCCTGCCTATCCTGTGACAGATTTCGCCCGTGTATATGTAGTGCACACGGTATGTGCGAATTATTATCGCCAGAGGATATTGCGTTGCTTCCCTGCCTGCTTGCCGGCTCCTTCATTGGCTTAAGATACCCGGATAAATGCAACAGCAGCACTTCAAGCTGACAGGATTTAGTGCCACCCTCGGCTACCAGATTTTTTATTTCAGCTGTCAGGACGAGCTGTGTCCTTGCACTAATACGAAAGCCGCAGCTCGAACGCCAAATGGCAGTGGTAGAAGCGGCGAGACAGGAAAATCAGGAAAAGCGCTGGCAAAAGCTGAAGGATAGACCAGGCAAAAAGTGCTTAAAATTGAATTTTTATGATTTTTAATTATTTTTAATGACGCTGCTTATTGGGTAGAAGCTGCCGCTCCTTTTTTTCGCTCCTTACGCCCGCTGGCCGAGCAATTTGTTACGCGTTAATTCGTGCGTGCTCAGCTTGAAGTCACCCGCCAGCAGACACCATCCACAGGACCACCCATAGTACTTCCCCGACCATCCGAGCAAAACCCACACCCAAAACCGCCCCTCCGCCCCTTGGGGCAATTTCATTTAATGTGCAGTGCCGGCTTATGCAAGATTTATGCGCGGCTATTAATATGAAGAGTTGTGCGAAATGTTCTTTTCATTTAAATGTCATTAAGCATACGATTTCCCTCGGATCTGCCATCGACTCACGCTATCTTTTCTCTGTCTTTCCCCCTCTCGCCCGCAGGTCGATCCGAAAGTAGCTTTTCCGCGCCGAGCACATCCCAAGGTAAGTACCAGAGAAAATCGAAAAAAATAATATAAATCCCTCTATCATATAAGAAATTAAGGAGAACCATATAAATATACTGCTTTAAGGTAAAGGTTGCTGGGAAAACAATGTAATCCCTTCTTAATTACGCTTTATACCATTGAAAACTGATTTCTGATTATTGGTATCTTTCATGTAATATTTTAAAACGAGCTTCAAAGTACAACATTTTGTTGCAAATACATAGTGTTTTCCCCATATTCCTTCAACGTTCGGATCTCTCTTATATAACTTCCTTAGAGGACTATTTAAAAAGGGAAGATACAAGCCAGCAAAAAAAACCTTCGCCCGTTTTTGTGGTTTTTTGGGAGTGTGTGTTTCCAAGGGGGGTGGCAAAAGGATGTGTCATAAGTAGCAGTAAATGGCAGATGAAATTAAAAACGGAAGATGGCAGCAACAACAGGGCTGCCAGGACGGGGCGAAGATAACTTTGTGTCTGACAGGCGTCGGTTGCGTTGGCTTCCTGCACACCACCTCCGCCTGGAACCACCCAGATGCCACCTTAACACCAGCTCTCCTTAAAGTGATGATGACAACAGAATTTCGGCAAAAAAGCCAAGACATAAGGGGAACCACTGCGGACTGCTGCTGTCTGCAGCCATCGCATCCACCCCTCTCTTTTGTGCGCCAATGCCCCCTCTCTTTCTTGCGAGAATGCCCCCTCTCATTCTCCACTTGCCACACGCACATTTTCTACCGGTTAGACAGCGCGTTACAAATGTGCCTGTGTTTTCGGTTTTTTCTGTCGTCTTTATGCTGGTATACCCTTTATAAAGGCAGAGATCCTTTCGAATATCCTAAAGGGTTCATGGGTAGAAGAAAGGATATGTTTTTCTTTCACATATAATCGTAGTAAAAAAACTTATTTTTAGAAAGAATTCTGGAGAAATTAAGGAAATCCCCTTATTAACTGAGTATACGTATACTATATATAGGTATTCGACTTTTTATTTTCGGCAACTTTTCGGCTGAACGACAAACCGCAAAGCACACCAAAAGTACGCACGCAAGTGGCACCCACACACACACCGATTCGGGGTACACCCACACACCCACCCGCACACTCGTAAGACAAGGAAACGAAGTCGCAGGCACCGCCTCCTGCTTCCGGCCACCCAAACCTCCTGATCCTTCGGCTGCCGGCAACTCTCCTTGGAGCTATATGCGTGCTTATCAACACGCAGCTGATTTCCGTTGCTATTCCCGAGGCGCGTGCCTCCCAAACACTGCCCCACCCCCTCAAGAATTTTCAGCCCCACCCACCCAACGCCGCCCCCCTCGAGCAGCAGCCAACAATTATTTACGTAATGTTATTATTATAATATTTTTTTAAACGCATTCTCACTGGATTTGCGCGGCGTTACCAAGAAGTAGACAGCCACAAGGAAGGAGCCCAAAAAGGATGTTCGCGGAGAGGGGCGTTTCGGTGGTTTAAGGTTTTAGGGCGCAAAGAGGCTGGGCCGGGGGGCGTGGCTAGGACGCTGGCTATGCGGCATTTTGCGAGTGGCTTTGTGTTTTGCCGGGGATCTGCTGCTACGCGCGAATATCCTCTCGCATATTAAAAGGCGTTTAAAAACATAAATCCAACGTGTAACGGCTGCTTATGAAAATTACGAGGAAAAAATGACTGACAGAGCGGGACGGCAAATGGGGTATAGAAAGGGACGGCAGCAGGCTTAGTGCGAGGCAAATGGCAGGGACACCCGAAGGAGTTTTCCTACGCAAAAAAAAGATAACTGGGGGAAAAAAATGTGCAGGCGACATCAAAAGCAAAAAAAGAAAGGGAAAGGCAGCGGCAGAATGATACGGAGGACAATTTCTCGCCCCGTTTGCCAGGACCACAAACGAGGAGCTGGCTAAAGAAGGAAGGATTGCCCACAAAATGCGGCCCAAAATGCTTGCGGTTGCAGCGAAAGTTAAGAGTTTTAAAAAGGAGCTAGACGTAGGCAGTTGGGGATTTTTCTGCCTCTGGATGGGGCTAACGAAGGGGAACGGGCGGAGACATAATGAAATGAAGCATACTAAATGACGCTGCTAAGTTTTCGCTGGGACACACAAACACACTCAAGGATGGGCACTGGCAGAAATAACTGACGCGTTTTGGGTTGCTTAGAAAATTTGAATTAAATATGAGGACAAAAAAACTCTATTGCTATTCTTGTTATTTATGAACTCTCGTTATGAAAAATCTATCAACAATTTTGAAAAAATCCTAAAATATATTGTAATTTTCCAGAATTTATTATTATATTTAGCTAAGATGTACCTTATCTTATCTTTCAAATTATATCAGAGGAAAATATATGGTAATTTTCCTGAATTTACTAATATATTTAGATGTAACCAAAGATATAACTATTTATAAATCAAATTCAAATTTTATAGGTAAATCTAAAGACTTTCCCCTCAGTGTGTGGGCGCACACACGCATACCGCGCCATAATGAAATGCGAAAAAATGATGATGATATTTTTGGACCATAAAATGCAGATGAGCCGACTAAGCAGAAAATAGTGTCGCAGCTGGAGAAGGGGCTGGCTGGGGGTGCTAAGTAGGCCTCTACTTTCGCAGCATCCCCTACTTTCGCCCCGTTTCCGCATTCCACTTTCTCCTCGGCTTTTTTACACATGTCTCAGAACTCGTCCCCCCACCTTGGCCGGAGTTAATTTCTTCGCTTTTTAAGCACTCCCCTCCATGAATATGAAATGTATGTTTGTGTTAGTTAAATTTTTTGGAGGGACGACGGCTGCGAGGAATAGGATAAGGGGGGCGGAGACCAGGGGGAGTGGCATACATATGTCATGTAAAAAAGTTCGCTTTTAATGTGAAAAATTGCTGGCGGACTAGGGCCATAAAAGTGCATGGGAATAAGTGAAATGGATTTTTGGGCTACGCTGTCCTGTCCCATATAAGTGCGCTATAAAAAAAGGAATGGATTTCCAGAGCGGTCCGGGGCAGCAGATATAGTTTGAACTTGGCTAGGATTTATGGCTGTTTGTTCGGAACAAAGGAAAAGCGGAGGGACCCCATATGAATCTCTTGGCTTATTCCTCCGGAGTGCGTGTGAGCGGGCAAAAAATATCCCTGAATCGTTGAGTTGGGTAAATCCTTTAATGTCGAGCTGAGGTGCGTACACGAACAGGTCGTATAAGTGGATTATACGCACAGATCGGATTTCGGGGATGGCGCTGCCTTGGATTAGGCTATTTTATCAACTGGAGCCGCATAGTTATTGACCAAACAATAGCCGAAAAAAATAACCAAGGCAGCTTTGCACAAACCAGAAGTTATTACAGTTATTCAATAAAGTATCTTAGTACCGTCTTAAGAAGGCTAAATTATGTGGATTTTTCATAGCGATAAAACGATCTGTACTGCGATATAAAATGGTTACTAGGAAGGCTTATACACGTCATATTTTTATAAAATGATCTTGGCTACACTACAAAAATGTACATTTGTGGAACTTTTATAAAATCTTTATTTTGCGAAGTTAATTTATTTAACTTTATCTTGTTTTAATAATGATTTTTTTTTATTTAGATTGTAGAACTTTACCTGATTCAAAATTCAATTATAGATTTTTCAAACTGCTCGTAATTTGAGACAATTCCAGGCTTTTATTTTCCCAGTTGCCAGGTTCTGTAGCCCCACAAATTCTCGTAGGTAAATTAGACGCAAACAGTTCTTCGGCCCATAGATTTCGCAACGAATAATACTTTCTGACCCATTCCATTGGGGATCTCGTTTTGTGACAAATTCCTGACCAGGCACAGACATCTCTTTCATCCGAGAGGCCATCAATGGCAAATGCTGTGTCCTGGCATCGTTTTTTCCATTAAATTAACACGCTCGAATGTGCTGCTCATGTGTGGGTATCTGTATCTGTATCTGTGTGTGCTCTGCTTGAGTGTGTGTGTGAGTGAGTGAGTGCGTTTGTGTGGGTGAGCGAGGGGGAGTTGTACACTTACATTGTGCAAACTTTTCTAATTTAAACCGGCAGTTTCAGTCAATTGCCACAGCTTACCGCTTTCGACATGAGTTTTACTTTTTTAGTACCTTCGGGTGTGCGACGGATGCGATGTTGGCGCATTTTCGAAAGAGAAATGGGGAAGCGGAGAACTGGATGAGTGGAGAGCTGGAGAAATGGGGAGACAGAGCAATTTCCAATACATTAAAAGTTGTCTGAATACACTTGCCAGAATCCATTATAACCCCGCCAAACTGAACAGAACAGAACAGACATGAAAGCCAGGCCATAAATCTAATAAGTACGTGTGTTTCTCACCCCTTTCACTTCCGCCCCCCGTGGTTCATTCCCACACTTCCGGTTCCGTTTGCCGCCCTGTGCAATAACTTGTGAAATATGTAATCAATCAAGATGGAGCAGTCGTTGAGGCAGCCAAACTATGTGGCAAGTATGCGTCTGACTGCAGTTCTTGGCCGAGAGGGGTGGGTGGCGCTGGGGTGCAAGTTCAGGGGGCTGTCGGGTCGATTAATTCAACTTTCTGCTGCAGACAATGGCATGTGAAAAAGTCAAAAAGTTGAAAGTGCAATTTTGTCGTTATTATTTTACATTTACAACAAAAGATAGCAGCAGGAGCAGTCGAAAAGCCAACCCAAAAAATAAAAAATCGCAAAGTTACTCAACTATTTTATACGACGGGCGGCACGCTGTGAGTCTGTCCCGCTCACTCGTATCCCTGTCTCACTCGCTCTGACCCTCTCACCCAGCCAGACTATCTCGCAGTGTGTGTAATTGTCAGTTAGTTGGCGCTGTCAGTCCGAATGTTGAAATTAATTTATTTCAATTGAAGTTGAACTTTTGCGGCGTTATTACTTTGCGAAACTTTCTCCGAGCTACGCATAATAAACGAGTGTGCGAGCGAGAGCCTCTGAAGTGGGTGCAAGCGAGACGGCTGCAGTCGCCAGGTGCCCGGTGACCTCCACCCACAAAAAAATAGAGCCACCCCCGTTCACCCACTTTGCATAGATATTTATTTAGCCTTTGCCAAAATAATCAAATTGCAAAATTGCAAGTGTTGCCATCAACGTCAACAGAATATCATCTGCTCTTTGTCTCGCTCCCTCTCTCCATCTCTTTCTGTGACAATCTCCAGCAATATATCCACCTCTTTCTGCCCCCCAACTCTCTATCTCTTTCGCATTTTATTTTTGATTTTCTATGCCAATACTCGTTGTCTGCTTTCTTTTTTATAACTTTCGGACAGGCGAGGGGGGAGAATTGAAATGTGAGTTTCGGAGATTCAAGAGGGCGATATAAAAAGGGCGGGCAGATACTTTTCCGAGGGGGGCGTGGCACAGGACACGACAGGTGCCGCTGACGTCTGTGCTGATAATTTGTTGCGAGACTTCAGCATTTGCAAGTGGCAGGCCTTGGACGTCATTGATAGTTATTTGATTTGCATTTTCCAAATGGTCGCTAAAAAATAAATACGAGTAAAAATAAATACAAGCATGAGTATCGGCAAAATATTATTGATTGAAAAAACGGCGTTAATGACACGGGTAAAAGTCAGGTGGGCTGTTGAGGACATTAAAATGACTGTATGACATTAAAAAAAGAAACATGTTATTTTTAGCATTTAATTACCAATGCGAAATTGTTATGATGTTCACTTTTTCAAGACCTCTTTGGTTTTTAAGCAGTCAGCACTGCTGTTTATATTTTAAAAATATTTATTGTATTATTTCTAAAAACATCCTTTTGTCTTGCAATGAAAATGTGAGTTATACATTGTCTTATTATTTAAATGACTCACTTACTAAGTTTCAACTTTCATAACTGACAATATGGAATCAAAAATCAACATACTCTTCAAAAACATATCTATGAATTTAATTTCCACCAATTGCCTGTTTTCTTCTGCAATTTTCCATTCAATTTGCATTAGAATGTATGTATTCGCCTGCTCAAAGTTTTCTTAAAGTGTGCCATGGTAATTTTTGGCAGAGCTTATGAACTTCCCGACGCTTATTGGTTTTCTTGTTGTTGTTGTGATGCTGCCTTTTAAACTCGAATCAAAAATCAAAATCCGCACCAGCTACAAATGTTAAATCCGCAAATAATTGACAAAGTTTAGGCATAAACGTGGCTCTGTCTCTGCGAAATTGCTCAGGGGTTGTGGAACTTGTGGGAGGGATGGAATACTGCGGGGCTGTGAGTGGAGAATTTGGGTGCTGATGGTGGTGGTGGCTAACAAGAATGCTGTGTGTGCGGGCCAACTTCAAAATATGTTGGCCACAAATGGCAAAAGTTTGACAGGTAAACGGAATTCGGATAGAATATCTATGTACATTGTACACGGCATACACACGTGTGTATGAGGGGAATTTAGTGGGGTTTTCCCGGAACGGAAACCGCCGAAACAGCTGCGACCATCGAAATTCTGGATTTGAATTTGCGAAAAGGGAACCCAATACTTTGTCTATCTATGCGGTTCTAGTTGAGCGGGCGGACATTTATGTTTAATGAGATACTTTTTAACAGCCTCATAAATGGCTATGATAACCACTTAATGTCGAAAGCAACGAAAGCCGAGTGAAAACAATTTACATATTAAACTTGCGCGCCGAGCTGCCAGCCCGTTATCCTCGTCGCACATCCTGCCAGCCTCGCTCGCTCCCTCTCTTTCACACGCCGTTTAGCCGCACGTTCGGCGTGCGAAATATGTTCGCCTGCGGCGTATTCACTTTAATTTGATTAAATTTTGAACATTTTCACGTAAAAGTTGCTCCTTTGGCTCGGCAGCTCGGTTGGGGCTTCAGTGCATCGCTTTTCCCGATTTTCCCGCCTTTCCGTGCTCTCTCATCTGTGCTGGATGGATTGGATGGCCTGCTCCGGATCGGATCGGTGGCTCGTTTCGGTTTGGTTTGGGTGAGCTCGGTCTTCCTGGTCGGACCTCCTGCTGTCTCAAAAACGCTGATGCCACCTTCATGCTCAGCTGTTGTCTGCCCGAATTTATCTCCCTTTGTGTGGGTTTAATAGTTTTAATACCCTGTAAAAAGGGAAGAGGACAGGTGAGAGATGGTAGATTTAACAGATCTTTAAAGAAGGCTCTTCGAATTTTACCTTTCCTTTTTTCTACGTGTGATATCTTGAATTTTAATTCATGTTTTTTGTATTTAAATACATTTATCTTAGTCTATTTTTACCATAAATGCTTTTGCTGTTCTCTCACAGGTCATCAAATAATCCTCAACCGCTCTCGGCTCCTCTTGCTTATTTCATTTGAGTATTTTGTAGTTTCTGTATTTTATAATAAATAGTTGTTTAAACTTTCGCCCACGCCAGCCCGTCCCCCTACAACCCGAAAGAGATGTTTCCCACCAATGTGGTGGGCTCTTGTTGCCGCCGCCTCGTTGCTGCTGTCCGGCTCTTCAACTATTTTTTATGCAATCTGCTGTGGCTCTGGGAAAGACCCCCTCTTCACACATCGAAGGCCCCGAGTTGCATTGTTTTGCGCCGGGCGCTTCCTTTTGTTTCCCGCACACACTTTTTGCTGTGTTTTTATTTTTTGTCTGTTTGCCATTTCCTTCTCTGGTAGCCGCACATAGTTATGGCCACGATTTTGGCTTTCGGTTATGTGCACTGAGATTTTCCTTGGCCTTGTTGTTCCTACCAGCCTGGCAATTGTTTTCCCGGCTTTCCTGCTCCGCTTTATCCTCCACCATTGTTGCTGCTGCTGTAGCTGCGGCCCAGGTTGCCAATGTGGGGGAGTTGAAAATTCTCCAAATTAATTCGCATCATTTAAATCACAGAGAGAGTCTGAGTCCTGGGAGTTTCCCGAAGGGTGGGGCGAAAAATCATTGGGGCTACCGTTAAATCGAACCGAGAAAGGCAGCCGAAGGATTCGCCTGGGCCAGTTAAATTATGGCCCACATTGAGCCGGGGCAAGCGAACAGATAAACAATAAGTAACTGTGAATTATGGTGGCCATTACTTTTGTCTCTCCTTTTGGCCCTTTGTGTTGTTTATGGCAGGACAATAATTAGGACAAAACAGAGGGGTCCCTGCCGCAAGACCATGGAACGTGTGAAATGTTCCCTTTCGCATGGAGCTGGCAAAATTGGTTAATTAGGGGGCCCACTCAATTTCCCACCACAAGAAAAATATATTTCAGCCTCAACAGTTGGCAAATCGAAGGGGATTCACCTCGATGTCCCTGCGCCCTGCTCGCTGTCTGGCTAAATTGCTTATGAAATTGACATCGAAGCCTCGCCTGTCTGCCGGAAATGGAAACAGCGGTAATGACGAGGCGCACACACACTCACGCACACCCCCCTCTAATGCATACCCACGCACCCACACCCACAGCCCCTGACACACACACCCAAAACGCTGGCAGTGTAACCCACATAATTGGCAAATCACACACATTGATTTTGCCGTGTGCTGGCGTCCTCGTCATCATCCTTATTGCCGCTCACGCCGTTGTTGCTGTTGTTTGCTGGTTCAATCGCTCACTGCACCCCGCCCACCAGCCACCCACTCCACCCCCAGAAGAGCCCACCCCCCTTTGGACCACCCGCCACATCCGACATCTGCCTAAACAAGACGAGAGATGGAAAGAGCGAATAGCTACACCGGAAAACATGGCTATTTATTCAAAGAAATGTTCTCGGAAATGGGATTTGATCTAGAGCCATAAATTCAAAAAAATCTGAATGAAGTAGTTTATAAAATTAAGTATTTGGAAGACTTTTGGAAAAATGTTTAAAGGAAGCAAACTTGTCACTTGTTATTAGTTTTTTCCAAAATGTTGATGGGCTTAAAATCATTGATCAACGTTATATCATTAAATATTTTACACTTTGAAGTAAAATTTATTTATCCATATTTAAATATTTTTTTTAGATTTTTATGGTCTTTATGTATTAAATTATTTAAAGATATTTTAAAAGTGCAAAAAGAAATATTTTATTTCTTAAATCCAAATGAATTTATATTTTGTGAAACTGAGTTCTGCTTATTTAAGGATTATAGCCGTAAAAATCCAATAAAATTATTTTTATACATTTAATTACTTTCATTAAGCACCTGAGATATAATTTTATTCTTCAAAAGATGGAAAACGGCACCCAAAGACAGGAATTGACAAATTTCCACTGATTTCCCCCTGTGCAGCGAATTCGAGAGAGATGGTAGAAAACATGGCGTATACGTAATTTAAAGGCAATGATACCCGAAACTCCAACTTAGCCGCAGGCGCCACAAGGTGTGTGTATATATAACTCGTGTGGGAGTGTGTCATATAGGGCATCATTAATAACAGCGCGGCGTAGAACAGGCCAAGACAACATCATTAGATCGAAGCCCGAGCTGCGACTTTGTCTACGGCTTGGGCCCTAATTTCCATTGTTCGGCACTGGCATTGGCATTTCCCTGCCGCTTGATCCCAAATAATTAGGCAGCCCTCAGTGTCTACGGCAGATACAACCCATCAACCATCCACATCCGCATCCGCATCCTCATCATCATCGCAGCATCACCGTCATCGTGGGAGGTTGGGTGCTGGGAAAAAAGAGAAATTTCTTCATTGCTGTAATTTATAACGTTCACTTGTCATTAACAGCCATTTTAATCGTCTAGCGAGCGGGCCCATACAAGCCCATAATGTGTATAATATGTATTCGCGTATCCTGTACGCCTGTTGTGGCATTTAAAGCGTGAAAATATTAATTTATGGCCCTTTTAAATGAGCCCGTTTCGCTGGGCGCAACAAATTGGCAATGAAAATGAAGCAGTTACGGCGGAAAAGCAATGAGATAAATATGAAAATAAATACTGCGTAAATGCCGAATGAAAGCCGGTGTATAAATACTAAACGGGCGGATAAATGAATTGATTGAGAATCCATGCTCAAGCGGATTTTATTCGCGCGAAATCCAATGAATTCAACAGTTTAATGGCGAAACTAGTCCTGTATCTAACGGCCACGCTTCCCTCCGCGACTCCTTGGCAGGGCAAGCAACCCGAAATCTATTTATGCCCCAGCTCAAGCCCATAAACCACAGCCAAAATCCAGTGGTCGTCGCATTTAAGTGTCTTGAAGGGTTTCCGGGGGGCAATAGTAAGCGGGGTGGGTTGCTGAGGGGTTTTCGGTGGGTATTTCGGGTGGTGGGGAACGAACCACAAAGCAAATTCGCCTGACGTAATCTGCACTTGGTGCTCGTATCTTAATAAACTATTAAATCAAACGCAAGCATCGATGGACGCACACAAATTCCCTTTATATATTTACCGGCGAGGGAGCTCCGAGTTTTGAAGCCGGCTCCCCTTTAAAAGCCCTGCCACATTCTCGTATTTATAAATTCCCACAAAACTGGGTATTTTCTTCTCTGTTCTCCTTGCCCCACGACTTTTACTGCTCCCATATATACATATAGTAAATGAATAAATGAGTTATATGCGCGTTCACATTCACATTATTCTGCAACCAGTGGGGGGATTTATCCTTATCCTGCCCTCCCATTTTTTGGCCCTTGTCCGGTTCGGTTTTCGGTTGTTTTTGTTCTGGCTCACAGGAAACCGATAGGACATGGCGATTAAGGATATTCCAGGAAGCCAAGCCGGGCGGAGCCAAAAGCGTTTTCCATTTCAATTGAACGGCCACCGGAACGGGGAGTATTTTGCTGATGAATGAAAGCGATCTGTAGCCCGGGTTAAAGTGCTACTGGGCATTCTTTCCCTAGCTTTTAAGATATATAAATATATATAAAATAATTTGAAAATATTAGATTCCGCTGTTAGCATGTAAATTTAGGGACTTAAGTAAATGAAATCCAATCGAATTTAAGTAAATAGATTATTGACTGTATTTATATGATATCTAGTTGGATCTTAAGAAATACTTACCTTCAATACAGTTAAATAAAATGATGTTTATTACATTTCCTAAATTATTCCCCCTAACATTCACTTTTCCTAAAGGCACAACATTCTTTTAATTTATTTTCTAGCCATTTCTTATTTATTAGTACTCACTATTTCCAACTTCTGGCTATTTATGAGCCTATTTTAGGCCTTAAAACTAATATTATGCCATTTTCAAAAACGTGATATAATGGTAAAAATTCAATTTTAAAAATTGTATAACAAATTAGAAATATTACAGGCTGACAAGTTGACATTAAAATAAATATTATATAAAATAAAGTATATTATCTTAATCAGTTTTTCATTTATTTTGTTCTCTAATTTTGGGGGATTTCCGAAACACTTTCCTATATTTAATCTTTATGGAAATAAGTTAATTGAATTCCCAGGCATAAATACAACTGCTGCATATGGCTTCCGTGGATCTGTGGCGATCTGATCTGGGCCAGTGGGTGCCGCTGCCCTTGGGCCACTCGCAGCAGATACAAGACGCCCGGCCATATAGCGCACATACGTTCCCGGGCTCCCCAGCATCCTTGGCCGACTCGGCTGTCGTTATTATTTATGTTTTGTTATCCGTTGACCAGAGCGTTGGCGCTTGTTTTTTCCACACTCGCCGGGCAGCACACACTCGCCTGGCTCACCTATTTTACGATAGAATGAATATCTCGTGCTCTCCTGCTTCCAGTTCCCCCAGCGATGGTGTGTAGTTTTTGCCACAGTATTTTTCTCTAAGCTTGTGGCCATGTGTGTGTGTGTGTGTGTTGGCCTGCTTTTCCCCCTTGGTTTTCCCCGGCTTTTCCCCCGGCCTTTCCTCCTTTTCGGCTGTTCCTGGTTCTATGTACTTCCGTTTTGTAGTGAAAAGAGCTTTGCGTGTTGCGGCATCTCCTGCTACTTCCCCCTTGATATTTTTGTGCGTGTGTTTGTTTGTTGCTTAGAGAATTGATGGTAAAAGGATGTGTGTGATTTTGCTATTTTTGCCGCGTGTCCTTCTCCGTGTGTGTGTTTGTGTGCTGGCCACAAATATCAGCCGAATGAAGTGGCATTTGCTGGCGTGGTTTAAAGCCAAGTGCGCGGGGTAAGCTCTTAACAAGTAGAATGCTTAAATGTGACCGGACGCCCAGGGAGGATTTCCCAGTAGTTTGGTCCTAACTTATTCATATTCTGTTGAGAAATGCAGCTGAAATTGGGGAACTAGAGCAACAACCCGTCAATACAAAAATGGGATAGTGAGGAAAAATGTTTATTTATATCTCTAGATTTTCTAAGCCCACCTGCTGCAGACTTTTAAATATGATTAAAATTAAATTGTACATTTTAACCCATATTTTCGTTACGGATAACTCCCAAAAATATTTTTTCCCACAAAAATATAGGTAACATTTATTCAAGATTTTTATTACTATACAATTTTTCCTTGAATTTCCTTCCATTTTTCAAATATATTTTAAATGTTAAAGTATTCCAATGATTCCCTTTGCCTACATAATTTCCCTTTGTTTATCTCTGACTGGTTTTCTAAGTGATTTTAGTTCTCCAGCCGCCGCTTAAATCTGCCCACACCCATGCATATAAAATAATGTTTTTATAAGTCTGTTTGGAGCTGCTCGATAGCGCAATTTGAGGCGAGGTACCCTCCCAGCGCCTCCCATGTGGCATTGTTTGATCTGGCTTCGGTGGCCGTGGAAAAAGGCAAGCAAAACGTCCCAGCGGAGTCGTCAATAAATGCGATAAAGCCAAACATGTTTCATTTGCAATGGCCAATGGCTGCCGCCTCAGCTTACCCCAGCCACTCCGTCCGGAACTCGGCGTTTCTTACCAGCCCTCCATCATCTCGCACACATCTTGCAGCGATATCGAGTAAAATGCGAAATTACGAATTGTATTATACTTTTTTTATATTTCTACGACTGCATGATACCCGGTAGCAGCAATCCTGTCAATATCAATAGCCATAAATAAGTCAGAATCAATTCATGGCAGGAAGAGTGGTGAAAAAATGATATAGTACCAAAATATTGTAAGGGAAATTTCTGTTTTGGGCTTTGAATATTAAATTGTACTTAACAAAAAAATAAGACATTAAACAACAAGGTTTAATTCCTTTAGTTTGCTTGCGTTTCATGGAGTGCGGGTGAGCGTTTAAAGCTGAAAAACCAGATTTAGGGAGCATACTTTGTTGCCCCTATTACTTCTAGTTCCCTCTTCCCAAAATTAGCCAAAAAGTATGTGGTTGTTATACACCTCATATACCCCTGCATTGTCCTCAAACCGAGCATAAAAGGGAGCGCAGCCAAAAACTCATAAAAATCTGCGTTGAGCTGCGCTGAGCAGCCGCATCTAAAGCCGGGGCGGGGGAAAATAAATAAGAACGGAGAGCAAAGAAGGCTAGGAAAACCAGGGAAAAGCCAAGAAAAGCATCGACATTGGCATTGGCGTCATCTTCAAGTGTTTGCCACTCAGCTCAGCTCGATTCGATTCGCCCCAGCTCAACTGAACTCGACTCCTGTGAGGATTTTGACCCATAATTGACTTGTACACATGCCAATTCCCCAGCTGAAGGCCGCCCCTTTGCTCCCATTTTCCGCACTTTTCGCCGCTGCGTGTCTATGCGGCGTTTTGCGGCCAAGTTTACAATTTATCCCAGTGGCCGTGCACCTGCCACTCGGTCCACTTCCTGGTCTTTAAGTCCTGCTTTATATGCCATCCGCTGGTGGCAAACAAAAAACTATTGTATATGACATTTTTAATGCCCCCATAGCTATCATTAGATGGCGAACAAAGCGACGGGCGGCGAACAAAGGCAATAGAAATAATCAATACAAATTTTATATCCCCCCCCACCCCACCGCCGCACACACACTCACACACAACAATGAAATACATTACAAATCAATTGCAATCGCTCGAAAATCGGCATGCGAATTTCCATAGACGATGTCTGGTGTGGCCGTGCGATTGGATTGGATTGGCAGGGGCCGGGGTTTGGGCTCGGATTTAGGTTTGGGTTTGCTGTAGGAATTGGGACTGGGACTGGGTTGAGTTGGCTTGGCTCGGTTCGTTTGAGGCACCGCAAGAAATACTGGGATCAATAGGGATCTCATTATAGAAAGATACAAATATACGGTTATGTCGCTACTTTCAAGGCCCTAATGTATATTTGTATCTTTAAACCAAAGGTATAATATAATGTAATTTATATTCAAAATAAACATTAGCTATATGCAAAAAGCATAAGAACAGCTTTGGTAATAAGGGTTTAAAGTTCTATAAAGTTAGATAAACAAAAACTGGGAGTAAGTGAAAGTCGAAGCTCGATTCTCGTCCCATTATCAGAACTATTAAAGCAGGCTTCCCTAGAAACAAATTCCTCATAGTAATCGTTTAAGGGACATGCTTTTCTCAGTGCAGCTGGCAAGGGGCAACATTATTATCATCATCAAGCGTACAAAGTTAGTGCCGGCGGGCTTTTCGGCGCGGGGGGATCGGATGAGCGGGGTGCTGCGGAGGACGGTGCTCCAAATCGGCAAATGAAACAAACCAGGATTTACATGTACACAGTTATTGCTGCTGCTGGTTGCACACACACACACACACACACACGCACGCCAAAGCACCCACACAGCCGCGCAGCACTCATGTGTGTGTGCAGCATTTCCTTTGGGTTATTTTCCGGGAACAACATTTCATGGCACTGATAAAGCTGCCATGGCAGCAGCCTCTGTCGCCGCCGACTGCGCTGTCGCCTTGCCTTCGTGGAGCCAGGGGAAAGGCTTTCACCGCGCTGGCGCCGAGAGCGCGAGAAAGCGGCGAGCGGCAGGGAGAGCGGTGCCAGGTCCTTTTTCGGCGAGAGCAAAATTCCCAGCTGCGAGCATTATTCGCATGTCAGCGAGGAGCAACAACAATTGCCCCGGGGCCAACAAAATATTTGACGCAAGCGGATTGTAAGGATGTAGCTGTAACTGTGTGTGTGTCTGGAGAGTCCTTCCCTGCCCATATGTGTGTGTGTGTGTGTGAGAGAGCGGTGGCGCGTGCACTCCAGGCAATGTCAAGTTGACACTTTCACCAACGCACGAGACACACGACGAACAACAATGGAGGAGAATGGGAACGACGAGGACGTCGGTGGCCGTGATGATGATGGCGATGATGATGAAGACGCTTACGATGCAGATACAGCTGCCTATGATGAAGATACGACCGGGAAAGATACTTACGATGAGGATTGCAATCCGGTTGGCACAAGAAACACTTTGATGTTCGTTTAACTAGAAGATGATTTCAATGGCGATTGAACACAGATAGTTTCGATGATGAGTACTTGTACGATAATTAATCCTATTTCACGTGATTAGGGCTTAAGTACGATTTTTCCTTTCATATTACAACATGAGTGGCATAACTTTAGCTCTGATCCTAATGCTATTATTATATCTTCTAAGCCGCAGAGATGTTACTTAATCGTAATTAAAATATTGAATTAAGAAGTAATCAAAAAATAAATAATATAACAATTTAAGGAGCCTATTTTATGCGTAATATTATCTTGTAATTGGTATTATTCAATCTAATTTGTAAGCCTTTTTGCAGTTTTTAAGTTGTACTACACAAGTTACTAAAAACTGGCTATAGGGTTATAATGGAAGTATTCATCATGGAAGTATTCATTATACCCCTTCATCGCGCACTCCTTGAACAACGAGTTACGGCTCACCTGGATTCATCGGCATTATCCTTATTCATCAACGTAATCATCGGCACATCAGCGACACCCTCTGCAGAGGTTACATGGACATTCTGCCGACTCGAATCGCTATTGTTGTTTGTTTGCGCCATCGTTCCCCCTTTCTCTTGATCCCCCCGCGCTGCTCCCTGCTCCTTTGGCTCGTCCTTTCTCCTCCTGTCTCCCCCTCTCTCCTGCAAGTGCGGGCCACCCACGAAAACAAACATAAAGGTGCAACAATGACGCGCGTGGAGCACCGCGCTCTCTCTCGCTTCGGCTCCCTCCCCTTTCACTCTTTCTCTCTCCCTCCAGAGAGAGGAAAGGGTCTCTCGTTATCCTTTCGCTCTCCTGCTGTTGCAGTGAGAGTTTCCTCTCTCATGCGCTGTTAACTCACTTCTCCTGCTGCTGAAAGTGAATGTTTGGTGTATGTCCAATGTTTGTTGTTTGTTTGTTTTCGATTGCAACATTGTGGGTAAAAGTTTTGGGGATTGGGGAAAGTAAATGTTAGGCCTTACAAAATGGTAATGTGTTGCATTTACAACATTGCTTTTACATAGGTAAATTAAACATATTTATTTAAAATAGCTACAGTTATTTCAAATAAATTTAAACTTGAACCTTAAAAGTATGCCATTAAATTTGTGGCAATGAAATTTAATGAGGTGATAGAGGTGATTTATGGCAACCCTGAAGAGTTATCAAAAGTATGCAATGAAACTTTTTAAGGGAAGGAAAAGTGATTTCAAATCACAGCAATACTTTCCTCCCGTTCATACTGCACTTACTTAGTATGTGGGGCTGCTTTTCCCCCTACAACTTGTAAGGATTCCGCTTCTGCTGCCGTTTGCCCTGGAAAAACTGACCTGACTTGACAACCCTGGTTGTTATGCGGGCTCGCAGTTAACAGAGCTCCAATCCGTGTGGGGGTGCATCCTGCGCTCTCTCGCTCTCGCTCGCTCTCTCTCCCCGGCCCGCTGTCCTGCTCGCTCTCTCTGTTAACCACTTCCGCTGTTGTAATGCTTCTGCGCCGGCCGCCCGCCAAGGGATGGCAGGGGAGGGGCGGGGCGGCGAGCGGAAAGGCAAGGAAATCGGCAAGGCGGTAAGGCGGCAAGGCAACAGCCACAGCAACTACGACGGCGACTGCGACGCCGACAGCGACGCTCAGGAGAATACCGCTGCGCTCGGCTGTTGCTAAAAATCCTACGCAATTCGCGAGAGTCCTTCAGTCGTTATCAGACAAGCGAGTCCAGCAGTCGTTGCGTTCTGTTCCTCAGCAAATTGAAACCGTGCAAGTAGCCTAGTGTGAAACCAAGAAATCCACAGCCACAACAGCCGACAGCCAATCGAGTCATCGAGCCAAGTAATTAATCCACGAAAGTAAACTCCCCAAGAAAGTCAAGCCGCCTGCGAAAAAATTCAATTGAAAAGCAAAGAAACTCTCTCTCCCGTACGAAGCGGCAATCGCGTCCTGAGATTTTTGTCACCGTGTGCTTTTGGCAACCAACGCGTTCAAGTGCAATCAACAACAATCCAAAACAGGAGCAGGACATTTGTCGCGCTGTCTAACATTGAGCTTTAGTAGTGTTTAAAAAACCAAGTTTAAATCAACAAAAATAAACAACCAAATATTAAGAAATACTGACAAAACAAATACCCGAAACTAGAGCTTCTCAAAAAGTTGTGAACGAACCCACGAAACAGGGAAAATCCGCTACAGCAGACAGCTACAGAGATAGAGCCGCCAGCCGAAAAAGATATAGCCAAGATCAGCCAGCCAGCCAGCCGATCTTAGCCATTCGAGCCGACGCAGCTAAGTCGGCCCACACAACCACATTTCCTGTCGAAGGTGTTGCTATAAAACCCATCAAGATTTCACACTTTGGAGTAAATCTGTTCTACGTGAAGCAGCCAGCGGAGTTATTTCAGCAGCCGCCGCTTCCGCAGGCGACAATTAAAGCGATTAGTCCGCCCGCCGTCGCAGCGCCGCCGCCGCCGCCGCAGTCGACGTTTGCGCCGCTGTCGACGACAGCAGCCGCCGCCGCCACAATTCCAACAAAGAAGCTAGTTGTAAGTCCCTTGAATATCTAAATGCAACACACAATAATTGAAGAATCACTCAGAGCCTTGACTAAATTAAATAAAAATCATTGGGGCTTTAAAACCGTTTATAGATGTGCCTTAAAATATGCCACACTTTTTCAATCAAAAGATTAACTTACTTAAAATGCGTAAAAAAATTAAAATATGAGTTCATTGTTGTAAGGGGCGCAATAAGGGTTTTAAAACTTTTTATTAAAACTCAAAAAGTATGCAACATTTTTTCAATCAAAAATTCCCGCGAATTCAATCCGCTAGGCAACGTTCATTTTTCACTGCATACTTTTAGACACCTTTTAAGTTACTTTAAAAACATTCTGATTTTTATGACAGACACCTCGGTTACAGTTTTTATATTAGTATGATTAAAAAGTATATTAAGTACGAGTTTTTAAAATCGCAGAAAAAAATCGTGCTTCAGTGCTTCTAAATGACTTTTCCCCCCATTAACATTACTCATTCTAATGCCCTTATTAAATGATTCGGGCATATAATATTTAACGCAAGCGAGCCAATAAAGCAGCTCATTGTGAGAGCCCTAAATATCTAAATACCCCCTAAATGCCACCCTCATCTCTTAATTATTAATGCTATTTAATGAAAGTTTTGGGTCTCGTCCCAACAAAAAGTATGCAATGAATTATTTTTATGCTGGCAGCTCAAACAATTCAACGAAATGCGCCGTTTGTTTTTGTTTTTCTTCCTTCCTCAGCGTTTTTTTTTTTTGTTTTTGTTCTTAGCGTTTTCCCATTTTTTCCATCCAGTTTTTTTCCTGTTTTCTTGGCCAGGCGCGCACGCAATAAATTAATTTATGTCCAACGTCAGGCACGTTTCGCACCCTCCGCAGGACTTCTGGTCCTCGGGCACGTTTCTCACCTTGCCTGCCATCCATTACCAAGATTTGCAAGTAAATCGCTTTAAGTGGCATTGCCCGAGTGAAAAGCACAACACAGAAATTAAAATTCCAACGACCATCATCAGTGTGATGGGGGGAATCCGGAGTCCGTAGTCCGCAATCCTCCAAGTGCAAGTCCTCCGGCAGGAGTCTAAAATTTAGTTTGTGTCCTTGCTGCCTTATAATATCGTTTCGTTTCGTTTCGTTTCATTTTCGTTGCTTCGTTATAATTTGCTTTTAATTTGTTTGGCAAACGCCAACACTTCAACACGGACGCTGGACAAAGGGACCTCGGTGGTCATATGGCCCATAGCCACGGCTATCTAGACCCACACCCCTGCCACTCACCAAAAAGGCAGGGAAAAATGTCATAAAAATAATTACGCACCAGGAAAATAAACGCGGCATCAGAATTCGCGTGTCTCTCTGCCCTGATCCTCGACCCCTGGCCCGCGGGCCCATAAATTTTATAACCCGGCTGTAAACGCGAATAAACCCTCATCGAAAAGTGGTCATAAATAAGTTGAAATATATTTATAGTGCGGTTTCAACTTGGTTAGAACTTCTGATGAGCGGTCCGTGCCTCCATCAACTTTTTGTGGATGAATGTTTCGATGGGCCAATGGCTTCATTTGAGCGGAAAAAACGGGGATGGGTTGAAAAACAGGAAATGTTTTATATGGATTACTTTGTGATAAAGATGTATGAGTTATACAGAAAGTTGTTTAAGCATATTTACTAAAATTGTTCAAAAATGCTAATACAATAAAAAGTATTAATATATTAAACAAATAAAATATATTAGTATTCTAAATCCTACTCTTACTTAATATTTCTTAGGGAAATCACTTTGTTTTCTTCTTATGGTCCTTATTAAAACTTCTTTCTTGGTCTTTAAGAGTATATTCTTTGAAGAATTTCCATGTACTCAAGCCCAGCCTAAACTTATGACCGTCTTTCATCAGTTTGGCAATAAATTCGCCATCAAACGGCCAAATTGCACAGCTCGAAGCACTTAGACCCCAGATCGAGGACCTCGCAGGACTGCTCACCTAGCTGCTCCTTGCCGAACCCATCCTCGTAACCACATTAGCCGCTGTCCCACATCGCTCGAGTTGTCTAACTGCCATTTTAGATTTGTGTCTAGTGACTTGGGCTTGTGGTAAACACTTGAGTTTAATGGTTTGTTGACTGCCTGCCTCGGCATCGCTCTCTCGTTTTCTATAATAAAATTTTCGCCTATTGCCGTTGGCCATAAAAGCGGCAAGCGGCTGCCTAAGCGGGCATTAAAAGTCCCTATTCCACTCGAAACTCGAAGCTCGAAAATCCTCGAAAGCCCAAATCCAGTGCTCGACTGTTTTATTATTTACTAACTATTTTATTTGATTTCATTCCGGGCAACGCGCTTAGGTCTCTTCGGCCAGCCTTTCTGTGAATTGTCCGATGCCGCAAAGCCAATTCCGGAGACAGCTACATGGATTACAAATGTCTGGCTTTTGCCTGACATGGAAGCCAGGCAGTTGGTTTTTCAAAAGGGCTTAAAGTTCCAGCCTGTTGTAGTTTTGCAAAAATGGCAAAAAATAGACGGGAGAGGGAGGGTGACCCCCGACCCCTCAGCAATTAGCTGTCATTCATGCGGGAAAACCGAAAAAAGCAATTGTCAACCAAATTGGCATTGGCATTGACTGGGCTGGGATTTGATTTATCAACATGTTTCACGTGGCGGCAAAAGAAATCATTGCTGTCAGCCAGCTGGGACTGGGACCTCCCGAGTGTTCGAGTGTGTGAGCTCGAGGATATATATGGCAATTCCGGCATTATGGCGTTTTCGTTTCTCGTCTCGTCGCCGCATGAAAATGTGCGTTGTGCCAAACCAATTGGGAGCTCAACTCCCGGGCAAGGGCGGGAGTTCGGGGGAAATGCGAAAGCGCCCAACTGACGCGTTTCCGTCAAGTGCAACAAGCTGGGAAAAGCGCGGAAAACGGCGGGGAGCAGGCGAATGGCGAAGGAGCCAAAGCAAAAGCAAGAGCAATGGCAACTGAAAAAGCAAAGGCAGCAGCTCAAAACGGAGGACCAGCTGAAGGAGAAGATTCCCCCAGTCAACGTGCAGGGGTTTATTAAAATTTTAATATCAACGCGAATGTCGACAGTCAGCCAAGTAAAAAATGTGTAGCGCAAACTTTTCCGCTGGAAAACGGAGCGGGAGCCCAAACAGGACGAATGTCAATGCATACACAATGAGAAAAATATGTCAACTAGTTTGAAATTGCATTTTAGAATTGCGCTTTTGAAAAATATTTTTACATATTTGTACAAGGGAAGTCTTGAATCATACAATTTTAATAGACATAAATATTCAATAATTTTTTTTAGAGGTACAACGATGATCTACTGACGATGGTCTTAATTTTAGGATATATTACAAATATATGGATTATTTTATACTAGTACTATGACAAGAATTTTTTAAATGGGTAATATGTGTTAAAAACTGAAGTAAAAAAAACATATTTTAATGTTTTTTTAGGATGGTAAAGAAATAACATCTAAAACATAAAAAAAAAAATCTAAAAAATAAAATCTAAAATACGGATAAATATAAAATATTTCAAAAAAATCCTAAAAAATTGTAAATAAAATTAATGTTTTTTCTGTGTAAAGTTAAGAGAGAGGGACAAAATGCGAGGGAGAGAAAGAGCAGGAGAGCAATCAAGCGCGGCGCAGGAAGCCAGGATGCTTGGATGCCTGGATAGCAGGATGGCAGGATGGCAAGCTGCTGCTTGAGGACTTGTTCAGTGTGTGCGTAAGCAAAATAAGTCATTTTCCCTTATGGGCCATGCGGCGAAGAAGCTGCAGAAATTCATCGATTGAATACAATACAAATATGTCAACGAGTCGCTTGAGATGTCGCTGCTGCTGCTGCTGCTCCAGCTGTAGGGCTGCTGAAATCTCAGACACGGGAAAGTCCTGTGTCGCCGAGAGAAAAGGGGGTGGGAAAAATCGAGGAAATCGAGGAAAACGAGGATAACTTGAGCGGCAGCCTTTGGTTTAACTCATTTCAATGCGCCCTGGGGGAGTTTGCTTTGGAGGCAAAAGCAATCAGTCAGTGGAGTGGCATATTCATCTCCATCCGTGGGGTGTTGAATTACGGGTATTTTGTGTGAATTGAATTTGGCATGCCCCAGGAGCGGGAGCCTGACTTTCCATCGGATTGGGGTCCTGGTGTGGATGGCATGGGAATGGTGGATGGGGGCTAAGGGGCTTCGCATGCCGGGCCCACACCTTGCCAGCTATTTACGAACGCATTCCATTTCCCAACCGCCCCCTCCTGATCCTGCGGAAAAGCCAGGAAAAGCGACAACCGCCGGCGGCAATCAGGGCGCCAATAACAAGGATGAAAGATGCCAAGGCGCTGGCGAATTGTTATTTTATGAAATTGCAAACACAATCAAGCTGAATTCCTGCGCCCCGCCCCACTTTTGTCTTTGGCAATGTCACAGGCTTTTCCTTTCGTTGTTTTCCCTTTGCCAGACAAATAAATTGAACTAATAGAGCTGTTAACATTGGCAGGCTGCAAACTTATAACTTCGCATCGGATCGGGAAATTCCTCAAGTAAAATATTCCAATTGCCAGAGAACAATGCGGAAAGTGTGCGGAGTGTGGAAAAGAAACCGCCGAAGCACTCGAGCAACTTGCAAAACAAAATCCGCTTTTCAACAAGCTCTTCCCTTCGCCCAACCACCAAAAAAATCACAGAATAGAGGGCATTGTTTTTGCTTCCTGTGTGTATGTGTGTGGGCCAAGTTATTAGATTCATTTCAAGTTGGCCGGGTAAAGTGCACTCCAAACATTGAGACTCCGGGGCGAGAGTCAGTCAAAGTAAAATAAGCCAAAGAGATGCGAATGCGAAAAAAGTTCAAAAAAGACAAGTAGAGGAAAATGGGTAGTGGGAAATGGGCAGCCCCCGAAAATGGGGGAAAAACAAGGAAACTTGGGGCTGCGGCTGGCGTTGACAACCAGCTGAGGAAGAGGGAAAAGCTTCGACCACAACACTATAAATGTGGGTAGTTTCCAAAGGCGGCACAAAAGAAACCGCAACATCAGCAACAAGATAGGTCTGCTGCAAAGTGGAAAAGGAAAAGTAGGGGGTGGAAAAGCGGTGGGTGGGCCAACACTTATTTCAAACAATTAACTTGATATTGTAACGGGGCTCGGGATGCTGCTTCGGCTGCTGTCCTGTTCTGTTCTGTTCTGTTTTCCAACCTGCTCAACCTCTCGAAAGGTCGCCGGGGCCAAGTCAAATATAGCCAACGAAAACTCTTGGCAGCATGTGGCCCAGGGAAAAGTGGCGGTGGGTGGTGGGCGGTGCTGGTGCTGGTGCTGGGTGGGCGGGGTCAGCGGGTCGGAAAATGGGGGCCAGTGCGGTCCCAAAGAAAAACATAATAAAATCAAACCAAAGTGAAGATGCCGACGCCGCCACGGCACACGAAAGTAAAATAAACTAAAAGAAAAACAAAAACTCACGAAAAGCAAAGAGCTGCTCAGGAGTTTCCTCGGCGCCCGTTGTTGTCTCTTGGAATTGCTATCAGTGTTACAGCTGGCGGCGGCTTTTCCCCCGCCTTTTCTCTAGCCAGCTACCCAATTTCCACCACCCCAATCCAGATGCGAGGCCATCAACAGCAGCCGTCGCAGTTTTTGGCTGCGAGGCGTCAACTCTTGTGCTACAACTTGAACACGAAGTTCATCAACTAACTTGAGGGGGCGTTGGGCTAGTGGGCGGAGGGCAGTGGGCAGTGGGCGGGGGCGTGCCACAAATGGCAGCGTCCGAGGCGTTAGTCAGCTTGTTGTTGTCGACTGCAGTGAGGAAAAAGCCAGGGATTTCCCTGGAAAAACCAGTCATTCGGTACATAGCTGCCCATCAAGATTGAACTTTTCATAAGTTAAATATAAAGATGTTCTTTCCGGGAAGAGTTTACTCGACAAAGGCTTGATCAATTTTCTCTTGAAGTCATTTGATGTCTGACAGCAAGTGATTTTACTTCTTCTGAAGAGGGTAAAATTATTTTCTTATCTTTAACGCATTTAACTAACAATGTGAATAATTAATAATTAAAAATTTATTACCAATTTATTTTGAATTCACTTGAAAGTAATTTAAAAAACAAATTTTTTTGTGTCTAAAAGTATGCGATGAATAAAGGGAAGTCTCCATTTTGAAAATTCTTGTGAGTTGAAAATTTATTGTTGCATACTTTCATTTGCATTCAAACTGTTTTCACCCAAATGATTTCTTAAAATACTTTTTTTTGCAGAGCGTCTCTACTCTACTGAGTAGCAACTGCACCTCTGTATTGTTTACACTTTTTTCTCTCTGTGTGCTGTTGCTGTTGTGGCCATTGTTGCTGCTGCGTGTTTGTTTGCCACCGGAATGAATATTGCCCCGGACCAGAGGCAGAGGCTCCTCTGCTATTCATTTTTCTCTGTCTTTCTCTGGTGCCCGGAGCTGTTTGGCTTGACTTGGCTTCGGAGCTTGGGAGCTGCCCCTGTTGAGCGACACAGGCCAGACTTTCCTCGAGGAGCTGTACACCTGTCCACCTGTTCACCTCCGCCTCCGCCTCCACCTCCATCGGTCCCCTCCCAGTCTCCCAATCTCCACCTGCTGCTGGTGGCATCGTCAACAGCAGGTCTCTGTTTTTCTTGTCCCCCTGTTTGTTTGTCTTACAAATTTACTTACGCTTATTTGAGCTGGAAATGAGCTGAGGGTCTGACTCGAGCTCGGGATAAACCTCAGCGAACCCCGGGAGGAGAATATGCTTAAAACTTTTCCAGCTGACGTTTTTATTTTGCGTTGACAAACACACGCGGCGTATGCGCAATAATTTACAAAATTATTGTGCCCAAGCAGCTTGGTCAACTGTTTGGGGGGGCGAAATGCTTTCTGTATGATTAGTTGACAGAGCAGAACGACTGCAATTTTTAGTTGAGTGATGAAAAACGCCAAAAGGTAGCAAAGGCAAGGTAAATATTTACCCCAAATATCAGGTCACGGGAAATTGAAATGGAAATGGTTTGTAGTTGGGGATAGGAATAGCGATGATAAAATGCCAATGAGAGATTTAAAAGCAGGTGAAAAAAAAACAATTACCTATTTAATCCCTGATGATCGCTATAATTGCATAATTCACCA
Source organism: Drosophila biarmipes (assembly GCF_025231255.1). Classification (NCBI taxonomy): domain Eukaryota; kingdom Metazoa; phylum Arthropoda; class Insecta; order Diptera; family Drosophilidae; genus Drosophila; species Drosophila biarmipes. The sequence goes on along the minus strand of NC_066613.1, from coordinate 21,718,903 downwards.
TGATTTACTCCCGGTCAAACACTCCGCGTGCATTTCAATTGCCAATCAATCGATGGCCCCCGGCATCGTCATACCAAACTCTGGGCACAGCGCACAATAAACTATTTAGCCAATTGTTACAACCACCCCGAAAAGACCTCGTGAACCGAACAGAACCGGAAATGTTAAATGATAATGCGCGGCACGCATAAAACGCAGTCACTCCCCCGTGCACACACAGGCCGTCGGTGGCGTATACGTAATTTTTATTGCGTATACGTAATGCATTTTGATGGCAGACAACGCTCGGCCGGCCACAGCGTAACAATTTAAATCGTCGGCGGTCATTTACGTGCACACCATGCAAAATGCATTTATTGCATGTCGTGCGCGGCGAAAGTGCGGGTGGAAAGCGGGTGAGAGCGGGGCGTGAAAGGCCAGGGGAAGGCGGAGAAATGTGTGCAGAATGTGTTGTCTACTTTACGGCGCGTGGCTGTTATTTCCGCTTTCCGCTTTTCCTTTCCACTAATAAAAATCGTTTAAAAAACCGCATGACAGCAACAGCAACGGCGGCCACAGTCGCTACAATAACAGCATTAAATAATAACAATCATGTGTAAATTTGCCCTGTGCGCTGCCATGGATTTATGTGCGCCCGACTTCAACTTCAAACTGCAACGTGGCGCAATAAATCTGGCAAAATCTTGCCAGTGCTCGCCTCCTTGCGATGCTGCATTGCTGGCTAAGCTTATTTGTCTCTTCGCATCTTCGTCTGCCATTGTCTTCCATTACTAAAATTAAAATCCAGGCAAAACGCGCTGCGATTCTATTACCAAAGTGACTCACACCACGAGCGTAGAAAAACTCGCGACTGTTTCTTCCTCCATATTCCATTTTTTTTTTTTCACTTTCTTCTTGACGGCTTTTACACTTTTAAACGGCGCTGCGGAGCGTGTTATTTCCGCTGCTTTTAGTCTGTCTGGCAGCAGGACTTCCACTCCGGCTTCAGTTCCGTTCCTGCCGCTGATTGTGACTCCCAGGATCCCCCGAATCCGAATCCGCCTCACAGTTATGCTTTCCAATCTCTCCCCATTCCGACATCCTGCCATCTGTTGTTTTTGTCGCTCCTTGCTGGGTGTGCCTCTGTGCCTGTGTGTGTGTGTGCGATTCGCGTCTTGTCTTTTGGCAACGAAAAATACGTTAAATTAAATTATGATTTCAGCTCTCTGGCTACACCGCCCCTCAGCCGCCGCCCCACTTGTCTCGCCGCGCGTCTGCTTTCATATTCGTTAAATTCATTTTTGTGGGAATTTTTATTTATTTTTTCACGTTCGTCCTTGCAAAATATTTGACTGCCTGTGCACGTTCATCAGCAGAGGCTCAAAAAACACTTCGAAAAATACTTTAGCCAGGCCTGAAAGCCTAAATTGAATTGAGATTGGAACAAAACTACGTTTTGGAATATCCAATATTTTTTTTTATTTTAAAATCACTATTTAAAGAGATCAAAATATTTATGCACTTCTTAATCAAGAATTTAAGACTGTATTTAGGCATTCTAGATATCTTTATAGATAATTCAAATTAAATTATTTAAGAAATTAAAGATCAAGATGAGATGGAATTTATTAAATCCAAATTGGTTTTAATATTAAAATAATTTACCTAATTCTATAAAGATAAATAATAAGATCTATAAAGATTAAGATAATAAGATACAATTTCAACATGAGAACTGTTAGGAATCCTTTAGTTACATCATAAGCGACTTTCCATTTAGGTTCGTAAGCCATTACTGGACTGTTCTAGAGTGATATAAACATTTTTTTTATTACTCTTAGGCGTATTCCTGACTATCCAGAATTTTTGTCATATTTTTTAGAAGTGCAGGACAGACAGCTGAGCGAGTCAGTCAGTCACTTAGCCAGTCAGTTAGTCAACAACAGCAGCGGCAGAAGCGCCCGTGTAGCGGGAACCCAGCGAGGCGTGCGTGCCGCAATCCCAGATCCTCTTTCCCCGCCCCCTGCTCCGGCCACCACCCTCCACCTTTACCGCTCCCATTTCCCATTTTCCATTTTCATTCCGGCCCTCATTCGCCCTCGCCGCCTGCCATTCCGTTTAGTTGTGCGGGCTGCAAATCTTCAACAATTGCCCTGATTTATAATTTCTGCTTAGCAATGCAAAATACTTGAGCCGCGTTGGGCTGACTCTCTGAAATGGGGGCGGCGGCTGGCAGGGGGCGTGGCATTGTAGGGCTTCGCCGCTCGCATGTGTTTGGCTTAGCATACAAATATTTTGTTGTTTGTTTGCCTTGGTGCGCATAAACGGCAATGTGGGTGGTTTCGGGCGGAGGCATTCGTTTCGTTTGGTTGGGAAGAAATGTGATGAGCACGTTGACAAGTGAGTTGCCAGCCCCCAAGCCCCCGCACCTTGCCGGCCCTCCAGCTCCTCCTCTCGCCACCAAACCACTCATACATAATCCAGGCAGCTGCGTTCTGCATCAGACGTCCGCCTGCCTCGTCATAATGTGGCTGGTAGTGCGCTTATGCATAATTTACCCACTCAGCAGTTGGCAGAAAAGCCAAAAAGGGGCGTACACGGGGAAAAATAACATCGAAAAAGAGGACCCAGTCGTTTTTTATGTATTTAGCTTTTTAGATAGTTTAAATTCTAATTCAATTCGGACTTACCTAAAACATTTTTGTGATATCCGTAGAACTGTAAGATTTCTTCTTAGGGTTCGAAAATTATATTTTTTAGATGTATTAAGGTATATTAAAATTATAATTTGTTCTATAAATAATTTTTGAATACACAAAATTAAATATTTTAAAAACGAAATTAAAAATTCTTCAAGAAATGTCACCTGAAACTTTGGGCTTAAATATTTTAAAGAACCTTTCAGCATATTTTAAGTTATAACAGACTGTTATAATTTTCCCCTTTTTTCCCAGTGCACAAGGGCGCTGAAGCGGTTGCAACTGGCTGCAGCCCAGTCACTGGCGATATCGCTTTGACTTTGTAAAACGCCAGAGCCGAGCGAAAATAAAAAAAATCCTGTTAGGCCGCCAGAGCTCTCCAATTATCTTCTGATTTATGATTTCTCATTAATTTCCCAGCCGAATCTCAGCCACGTACACTGATAGCCGGCTGGGTCACATGTGAGGCGGGTCCACACTTATAAATTTGATAGAAGCAAACCCGGCCAGCTCGTCTCGAGATGCCTTTGAAATGGTGTATTTCCTTGCGGGGCCCGAAAAGGACTTATTAGAGAGAGAGCGGCCTTTGAAAGAGTGACTGAAGGCAGGGCTCAAAGCCATGTTGTTTGCTGACTGATTGCTTTGGCCTCCGACCTCGCCAGGCCCCCCTTTTCCAGCCCCACACCCATGAATAGTAGCGGAAATGAACGGAAAAGGGGCTGAGCTAAACGCAGAAATGCGTGCGCCATAAATTAAAGTAGTTTTAAGTATTTCTGTGCTGGCCATTGTTGGGCTCCCGTTTTTCTCCCTTTCTCTGTATTTTTCGGTTTCGGTTAGAGTTTCGGGTTTGTTGGGGTTTTGGGTTCCGGGGTTTCTGCGGCATTCGCGGACCGCCCGCCGCTCTGAAGTTTGAGGTCGAGCTTGTTTCGCCCCAAAAATAGATATACAAATGTGTTTTAATGGTCGCATTTTTTCCGTTTCTCGTCCTTTGTTGTATTACGTTGGCTCATCCTGTGGCTCCTTTTCCATTCCCTTGGCTGAATCTGTGCGCTTTGTTATGCCGCTTGTCGTTTTTCTATGCGACCGAATTTATTTGCTACTCTCCTCCTTTTAGCCAGTTCTTGGCCCTGTGCGTGCTTGGCTGCCATTCGCCAAAAGTTTCCTCTTTCAATTTTTTGTTCACCAGCCGCTTTTCCTTTTTGTCTGGCCTGGTTTTTCCTCTTCGGCTAGGCCTAAGCCCGGGGTGGCAAATGGTTTTGATTTGATTAATGAATGTTCTAATTAAGCAAAACCGTCACCTAGCCCGCCCCGAGTGGCCCGCGCTTTTGACCTTGGCCAAAAAACAATCTACGCCAGCGCCGAAGGAGGGAAAGTTTCTGCCCTCTAGCCTGGCGAATGGCCATTAAGCGGAAATAGAAAGACAAATTATTTGGCTCAAACTGAGTTTCGAGTTGGCTGTGTGTGACTGCAAGTGATTAGCGTTAAATGGCAGCCAGTATACGAATCGGAATCGAGGGAAAACTTTATCGAAATTGACTCCGAATGGACACCGCACACACACACACACACTCACAGAAAAACCCACCAATACACGGAATTTCAATTACCTGCAAGTTGTGATTGCGATAATTATGTAATGACCGAGCGCCTAATGATGATTGGTCCTGGAGCTTATGAGCCCGGCAATTACGTAAGAGAGCCAGGACTCGAATGTCCTGGGCTGACCCTCCTTGACTCGAGGCTCCGTGCTCCTTTGCTGCCTTGCTCCCTTGGCTGTGTTATGCAAATTTAAAACTTTAAGCACAAGTTGCGGCCGTCCAGGATGTCCCATCCATGTCCTCCGAGTGTGTGTGTGCTCGCTTGTCTACCATATAAATTTAAACAATGTTGAAAACATGCTGCGTTGGCACTTTTTAACCACGCTCCGCACACTCACTCACACACACAGGCGGGCGCACAAGGGCCTCACTCACACATCTGCTTAAGCAGAGGCAAGCATTTATGTCCTGCTCGCCAAGCCAAAGTGTTGCATACATCGAGGGGCCTGCCGCACAATTTGCATGTGTGTATGAGCCAGGCATACATATGCGCACACACAGCAGCAGCCTTAGCTGCGTGTGTGTATTTAATGTCGAAATTATGGACGACAATTTTAATGACAATTCAACTTAACATTAGAACGACAGGGGCAGCAACATGCGACCAGCATCAGGAACGACTTTGTTGGTCGTTAGTCGCTGCAGCAGCGGCAATAAAGGGTATGGAGGTGAATAGATCGACTGGTATATACCCTTGGAAAACACAGTATTTGCGTTAAATTAAATATGGGATTCTTGGAAAAACTCATAGCAACTAAATCGAAAAATAAAACAAACTTTTAAAGTCTTTTTTTTATAAAATCATAAAAATAATTAGTTGGGCTTAGCATATTTTGGAAAGTTCTTAGAAAATTCAAAGATTAAAATTATATAAAATCAAATATTTTCAAAATAAAATATAGATACATATAACTACTTGTTACATAAAAAAATTCCCATTTTCTTAAAAATATTTTAATAAATCTCTAAAATCAAAATGCAAAGTTTTTGAACAATTATAATCGAACTATTTCTGTAATCTAAGCTGTAAAGTCTGTTTTTCCAAGACTTCAAAATTATGCATTCCATAAGATATCACAAACTAAAGAGGGTAAACTACAGCGCCAACTTGAATATGTTTAAATCCAATCAAGCCATAAATAGCACCAATTAATGGGTAAGCCAGGCATCGGCAACAACAATGGCCGGGGCTTCTCCATGGCATCGGCATCAACGGCAGCAAAACAGTTTCCGTATCCGCCAGCCGCCATTGTGCCAGGATGCCAATGCCAAACACACACACACTCACACACATGCCGGGCGAGAAGGGGTTAGGGGAAGACACACATGTGTCCTGGTCCTGGCAGTGCCTTTGCCTCTCCTTTGGCTCCTGCTGTCGACGACAATGCGTGTGAGTTAAATGTATGCGCATAAATTAATAATTAATTACACAGAATTACATTTCGGGCTTGTTGTATAATATTCATTATTGTTATGCATAAATAAGGTGACTTGCCAGGACTTCTGCCATCCTTTTTGCCACCCACTCGCAACCAATTTGTGAGCGATGCGCCATTTTAGTTCTCGGCCCGCCGCCGCATTATGGAGCTCATTAAAATGCCAACTCAGCTCGCTTCAGATCGGTTTGGGGAGCTCAACTCTTCGACATCAATCTACGAAAATGTATTTATGTGCCCGGCCATATATTTCATTTGATTTACAAGTTTAAGCTGGACAGGGGGAAAAAAAAAGCAGGACTTCAGTCGAAATTTGCATTCCCTTTGAAGAGCGGGCACCAGGCTCACTCTCAGTCCGTTGGTCCTGGTCCCTGGGGCATATTCAAATGCTGATTTCTCTATGAACCAGGCCCATTATCCCTTGTCAGTGACAGGAGGACAAGAACGTGTTTATTGGCTACGTTCGCTGGGACATTTGCCGCATAAATATCAACGAAATTAAGGAGCGACCGGAGGACTTCCTTCTGTCAGGGCAATAAATCAACAGGGAAGACGGACCAACGAACGAACGAAGGCTTTTTGTCCGGCCGATTCGACTGGCCAAGCAAATTTCGAAGGAAATTGACCAAAAAGTATTAGTAACGGAAATTGCACAAATTTCGTTCGGGCTCAACGCACTGGGATCAGGACCACATGTGCATGTGTGTGCGATGTGTGTGTGTGTTGGTGTGTATCTGTGTACGTGGCTGAGGGTGTGAGTGCGTTATGTCCTGCCTGTGACTGTGTGTGATTATGGTCATTTCAATTAAAAGTCAGACAAAAACAGAAAACCGAGAACGCAAAATGCGGCATTGATGGAGCATATCGAATTATGCATAAGTAAGGAAACGCAAACGTGCACTGGGAAAATGTGGGCTTTTAGGATGTCGATAAGGCATTAGAGATAGATAGATACATAGGAAATCCGTTCCAAAATTTGATTGTGATTTAAGATAGATTTTGTTTTCCTGACTCTAAAACAACTTGCTTAGCAATAAACTTAGTATATCTTCGTTTAATATTAGTTTTGCATTGCCTTACTTCATTTTTAAGGAATTTAAGCAGTTCTGTTTTATTAATGGCCATCTCTGAAGAACCCCAAGTCCGTAATAAATGTATTCTCTGGCTTGATTTCATTTTGGAAAGTGTAAAAGGAAATGAACAAAGATAATGCTCGAATAAGCAGCCTCCGTGAATACGGCCTCCGTCTCTTTCCTGTTCCCATCCTGAAATGGCATCCTTTGGCATTTGTCAAACTTTCTATCAATGCTCATATTTCAGGCCTGTGCTCTTCACCAGCACTCATAAGTATGCAACACTTTTTCCCACGGAGGCGGGCCTTCTGCTGGCGTCCCCCTTTTATTTTGTATAAAATTTGCATGGATAATTTGTCACTTTGAATGATGTTGGAGCTCTTTTTTCGAGTGGGTTACAACCAATCCCGTTTTCTTTTTTCCGAATCCCCACCTCCCCAACCCAAACCCCTGCGGCTGAAATTCTTGCGGGAAGTGCGGCAAATGTTACAAATTGTTGTCGTTGAAAATCCACCCCTTAACCCGTTTTTGGCCGCCCAGGCTGAAAATTCGGGCAACGCATCTGGAATTTCGGGGCGAACTTTAATAAACCCGCTTTTGCGGACTAATTTCACAATAAAACCAAATGGCAGCAACGGAAAAAAGGACATCCTAGGGAGGCCCGAAACGGGCAAAACCCTTTTTAACCTCACATTTTATGGCACACATGCGCTAACAGGTTTAAAAATTACATTTAATGACAATTGGCAAAGTGCCCCGCATTGCCCCCTCCCCAGGCCTTTCCCCCGCTTTTCCCCTGAACATGTGTCGCCGATTCGAGACATCTCCGCAGTTCCGCGCGCAATTTCCAGGCAAGTTGCTCCCATTAGCCACATAATTTTAAGTGTGTGCGTTGCCCGAATTTCCACCATTTTCCCGGCCTGGTCTGGGCCGGGGCTGTCGCTGTCGCTGTCGCGTAGAACGAGCTCATTTAATATTAAAAGGATTTATGAGACATTTTCCTTTCATTTTGACAACGAACGAGCAGGGAGGGACGGGCAGGTGGGGCGAGCGTCTGAATGGCGAATGAAAATTCTGGCTCGTTGATGAAATTTTCGCTTAACAGAATTTGCGATGCTTGGCGGACGGCGGCGGAGCCTACGCACGGTTAAAGGGTTTTCCATTTTCCCGAAAGCCCCCATCCCCCTGCCCCGCCTAGCCAGAAAAACCCCCCGATTTCATTGCCTTACAGAAAGCCCCTTCCCCCATTTCCGTTTGCCATTGTTGTGAGCTCTCGGCAACTTTGCGCTGGTTTAGCTTACGCCCGGGAATTATTTGAGTGCTTTTTGGGAAGCGTTTCGCAAACGCCGCCTCCTCCCCCCCAAAGTGCCGCACCCCCTCCATTCCGGAGCGTGTGAAAGTGCAGACGCCTCGAAAATCCTGTGTATCTGCGGGGGTGTGTGTGTGTACATTTTTGACAGATTTGAAAATTATTATGCAAAATGAATAATTTAGTTGAAAGTGTTAAATTGATTTGGCCTTACCCACTAGCACAACAGACATCGCCTGCTCCCCGAAGAGATGATGTAGATGATGGCCATGTCGGCATCGCTTTTCATCCGCCCAACCCCCAATCCAAGGATCCCGGAGTGAGATGAGCCAGGTCCGGAAAGGTCGGGGTTATCGATATGGCAGCCGTGTCAGAATGAAATATGCATGCGACTTGTCAACCGTCTTGCGTATCGATGAGAGGCCGTGATAAAGTGTCGACTTTATTGTATTCTCCTATTTATGTGCTACGCCTCATTAAAACCCGTAATGCTAGGAGAAAGGCGTAAACCTATTTATTAAATAAGCGGACTAGGTGTTGAATTGATTGATGGCCTCTTGTTTTATTTGTTGGGCGCAGATTCCTCTTAGTTATCTGATCTATTGATTGGAGTAAGTGGAATGATTAGGAAGGGCTTGCAACAAAAGTAATTCAATTTAATAGGAAAAGAGGCGAATGGAATGACAGATTCTTCTTTCTTCTTTTAAACTGACTATAAATCCAGAAGCAAAGCTAATGCGTTTTATTAAAAGGCTTTTTCAAATAAATTTATTCACAAGTGGGAAGTGGGTTGACATAGTTTAAAAAAGTAAGAAAAATATGCAACAAATTTTCGAATCTCATCTAAAACATTTAATATTTATCATTTTAAAAATGTCCCTTAAATATTGCTGATATTTTTAATATAATTATAAATTTTTAAAGTTGCAATTTAAATTGTTTACCCCTTTTTTCGTCGGCAAAAGTTCCCCTGTTCCTGGCGTCTATTTTCCATTACACAAACATCCATCCACTTTCTTGTCAACTGCATTGTAACCGGTCCGCCTTCTTGCGCTTCCGTGTGTCCTTCGTCCTTCGTCCTTTGCCCCGCATACCCCTCCTCCGCTGCCACGCCCACCGCTTGATAACGCCCACTCCTGACGTCATTTGTCAAATTTTCGGCATTACCCGGCCGAAAAGACATGGCCATGGCCAAACATTGTGCCAGTTGTCGGCCCCGCCCACTCGACCCGTCGACCCAACGACCCACCGCACCTGCCCCCGCCCCAGGACATCCGGCGGCTCATCGCAGTCCTTGTGGCTAATATTGACATTCCTAATCTGTGCTCCGCTGCGGTGGCCGTTAAAATGCCGTGTCACTTCGTTAGTATGCGTGTGTGGTGCCATTTGTATCTGGCCATCCGAGTATCTGAGTATCTGTGTATCTGCGTATCCTTGCGCTCCTGTATCCTGGCCACCGTGCTGCCCCGTAGCCGCATGTGTATTTGTCTTGAGGTCGCGTTTGGTTCGGTTTTGGGTGTGTTTTGTTTTTGATTCATGCCCCGCTATCAGCACTGGGCGTGTTCCCAAAACTGGTTCATTTATATTTGATGATGACATTGCCGACATTGGTCGGTCAATCAAACTCCCGCCTCCAGTTTATTAGTTTGAGTAGCTCCATTTCGGGAGTGATTAGTGCAGGGCGGAGTGCGTTGCGGTGGAGAGCTATGAGGGAGCCTGTAACCGCACTGGGGAGCACAGTGTTGGTTTGGGATGGGGGATCCATTATCTTGTTTTTAAAGGGGGGTTTATATTAAAGGTTCTTAAATATTGTGCTTTCCCATCATCAATTAACTGATAATCTTAAATTTATAGTACAATTGGCAGACTATCTCCTAAATATTATACAATCTACTCCAAATTCGTAGGCCACTTTCTGGGTAATGCCAAATAACTACCCATTTGCGATCATAATTTTTTGCTGCCGCACAGACACACTCAAAGTGCTGGCCACTGCAGTCTGAATCGCTTTTTAACAACGCTGCAATTTCTGCACCCATTTTGTGGCTGGTGATGATGAGCCACATGGGCGGTGCATCGAGGGGGGTGGCTCCCAGCCTGAGCCGGGTTCAACGTTGTCTCGGACGTCATGTTGCTTCAGTTACTTTCTTGCAGCGCACACTCTCCACTTGATTTCTGCTCGTTTTTGCCTTTGCAAATTGTTAGAGGGAACGCCCGCGGAGTGCAGCACCACCAGAGCACCCGAACCACCCAACCACAAGACCCACTGCTAACTCAACCTGGCTAAAGTGCAGCACAGACAAAAAAATCAACAAAAAAAGAAGGGGAAAAACTAAGAGCGACAGGAAGAAGGAGACCAAAAGCAGAAGCCAGGAGCTTCGGAGCAAGAAGACAGGACTCTGGGCCAAAGCGATTTGCCTTGCCAAAAGCTGCACGACCAACTTTGTAGTAACATCTAAACCTCCCCTCTCTGTCTGTCTCTGTCTATGCTACTCCTATCCCTAGCTGCGTCTCTGTCTGTGCGAGTGAGTGCGACAGCACAAGTGTTTTAATTTTACGACATTGTATGAATTTTACTGCTGGCACTGCAGAAACATCAGCACCGCTGTTACATATCGTTAGCTTCCTTAACGGACATATCCCACATCGCCGCCGCCGCCAAGCGAAGGCCCCTTGGAAAAGGGGGTGGCACGAAGGGGGGGCCTTCAACCCCGCTGTCTGTGCCGAGCTCATAAATTGCAGCTTGCAAGCGTCAGTGCAATCAGCGTCATCAGCTTCATCCGGTTTATTCGAGGGGGACGCTCGAACCGTGGGCCCCGCGCCACCGCCTCCGCTCCTGCCCGCCGATCCTGTCAGGAACCACGCCCACGCCGGCTTTTCCCATCCAACCGTGGCAGCCTCTGAGCCTAGCCGGGGTCTCTGGGGTTTACTTAGCTTGTGGGTAATTTTTTAAAAATTATACAAATTAAAATTGGTGGGGCTGTGCGCTGGGCCCACTGTGCCTTAACTGCCGTCACTTAACGTTAACAGTTTACGCTTGCCTGCGGGCTAAAAAGGCTGGCGTGGCACTACACACACGCACACCCACGCAGCCAGCCGCCGGCTAACACACACGAGTGCACTGCGGGGAATTTTCCGATGAGCGTTGGCTTTTCGCGATTAGTGTGCTTTTTAAATTGGAGCGCGAAAAGCTCACCAAACACAGCAATCCAGTTTTAGTTGTATAAACAACTTTTGGACAGAAATTTATATTTATTCCGCTTTGATACTGAATATTTTAAGTTTCTGGATAAGAAACCTACTTTTATTTTACCATCAGAAAGAAATCAGAAATTATTCTAAGCTGTGATTCAAAAATATTTGTATCTATTATGATCTTTTCTAAGCTGATGTATTTTGAAAAAATATTATTTTGTGCCTGTCTGGGTACTACATTTCATAATAAAATCTCACATTTAAATATAGGAAAAGGTCTGTAAGTTGGGTTATTTTTTTTCTGCCTGTCTTTGGCTTATAAGTTCGTGTAAGAAAAAAATTACAAAAGCGAACTTAGGAACTCTTTAAAAAAATACTGGAGTGGAAATTGTTGGAGGCAGTTTGCTATACCAACTAAAAGTAGTTTTTTTTAAACCTTTATTTTTACTAATTATTTTTGTACTTTCAAAATCCTTTTTTTTTTTGAGTGCATCTACATATGCAGGCCTGCGGCAGCCTGCTCGTCCTTGTCTCGCCATCATTTTCGGTGCTGGGTGCTTGACGGCTGCTGCTGCCGCCTTTGCTGCTCCTGCCGCTTCTGCCGCACTAACTGCGTAAAGTTGGCACTTGAAACTGTCAGCTTAAAAATGCCAGCTGCACACACACACTCTGAGGCGGGAGAAGAGAATAAGGGCCCATGCATGTAGTACATAAAATGCACAAAATGGTCGAACGACTCGTGGCGAAAGTTGGTGGCCATAAGTTACAGGAACTTGCGTGGAAGACGGGCGGGCTCGAAGGTCGCAGCCTCGAGTCCCCGGGCTCCTGCCTCCCGACTGCCGGTCATAACTTTGGGAGTAACCCGCGCAGGGTCCCGTATAAAATGCATATTTAAATACCACCCAACTTAACCTTTCCGCTCATTACTCTTGCGCATATATATTAACCCGTTTTTCGCCATTTTCTTCTTTCCCCCCATTGCAGATGGTGACGAGAACGAAGAAAATCTTTGTGGGCGGCCTCTCGGCGCCCACCACACTGGAGGATGTCAAAAGTTACTTCGAACAGTTTGGTCCGGTAAGTGGAGAACTCCTCTTTAGCTATGCACCCTATAGCCCATAATAACCATAACTACATATAGCGAAGTAGAAGCCAGTCACATGCCAAAATGCTAGGCGAAATGAAGCAAAATAATAATCATAAAAAATCAGAGTGACAGGCAGCGGAGCAAATCATGCAATCTATTCGCACTGCGCGTGCTTTCCCCCGAACAATTGTACCGCTGAATTTGTATATACATTTCGCTTTTTTTCTTGCCCTGAGCAGTGACACCTTCACTGGCTGCCACTTGCTACGTTTTGTTTGATCAATAAAAACGCCAAAAAAAATAAAAAAGAAAAAACAGAAAAAATTACGAAGCCAGCGAATGAAAGAGAAAAACCTCTAAAAAAATTCGAACCAAATTCAATCTTGACAAGTACTGCAAAGCCCAGCACTCCCCAGCCCCCCAAAAAAAAGAGGAAACTCCACTTAAACACACACACACATATGCATATCGAGTGTGCCGCTGTGTGTGCTTGCGGCTGAGTGCCGTTCGAGTGCTCTTTAAGTTCTCCATTCAGCCATGTTGGGCAAAAGGCCGAAACGGGGCCCTCGCCAGACTTGTTATGGCGCGAAACACAAATTTTTAGCACGAGCACTGAAATCCCGTGTTGTTGATTACGATACTAAACGAAAATCGATTTGTTAGACGCTCTTCAGCCTTCCCGCCGCCGATTTTAATGAGCGACTCTCCTGTCGATCCTGTCGATGCGCAAAAAAATAGGGGAAAAGGAAAAGCCCCAAACACGGATTTTCATTAACGATGTGCTATCGGATGTTAAGGGGATTTTACAAGAGGATAGAACATGTCGAGAAGAGTTTAAGAATTAAATGCTGGCTGCCAGGTAGATATGGAAAGCGTTGGGCTAGAGAGGGTTAAGGAAAATGAAGGGCAGAACAAATTGTAGAAGCCCTAAAATCGGGTGAATGATAAGGAGATAAGGTATAAAAGAGATAAGGTAAACCTTTATTAAAGACATTTATAGCCATCAAAATATATTTTGAGACCGGGAAAATACGAAAAGGTCGGCGATTGGCCCGAAAGCAGTTTGGAAATTCAATTCCAGCCTATACTTAATACCAATCCCTCGAACTTCAATTCAATAGCCTTGGCCGGGGAAAAAAGGATGCCCTTCCTTCACATTATCAAATTTCCCAGTCACCTAGTGACAAATTTGAATGAAAAAAGTGGCTGTATCGGGTAACAGCTAAAAATACCATTATTTGTTTTCCCCAGCAAATTACACAGCCAGCTCTCGAGGGGATTTTCAACGATTTTTCTCGATTTCCCCCAGCCCATTGGAAAAACCCCTCCCGCCCCAAATGAAAGTCAACTCCGCAGGTAAAGCTTCCGATAATTGACATAAATTGGCGCAACTTTTTGTCAGCTCCTCGCCGCAAGACGTCAACTGCCATTTGCAATGCTCCATTGCCCCGCCCACCAGCGCCCCGTGTATATAGTATATACGCCACTTGATAATGCGAATATAATGACGACTGAGGGTGAAGCATCCATAAACGGCCATCAATCAAATCAGTGCCGGGTAGCGAAATGCTTTTAAGTAATTTTCATCGTGCCCGGCCAACCTGTCAAAATTCATAACGATCAAATAGTGAAGATACCATACACACTATGTGTGTGTGTGTGCCTTCAACCCACAAAAGGTGAAACAAAGGCGGCGGTCGATTTAACCAAGCGCGATATCTTAATGGAAAACTTTTCAATTAATCCGCATTGGCAAAAGGAAATTATAATAATAACTTGGCTGCGAGTGTATAAGCTCGCCCATAAGCTGTGCGGAGAAACTTTCGACAGGCAAACAAAACAGAAGAAGCCCAAGACCGGTTTTCCCCCGGCCCCGGGGCCAAGTTATTGATTACAACTAATCCCCTTTGGCTTTTCCCTGCCGCCTCATTGGGCAGCTGGGAAAAGCTGGGGGGTGGCAAAATCTGATGAGTGCGGCGGGAAGTAGAGCGATTTTCGCCAGGTCCATAAACAAAATAGCGAAATTGGCAAGCGGCGGCTTAGTTTTCCACCCAGTTTTCCGCTGGTTTTCCCCCTGGCTTTCCCCTGTTTTTCGGCGGCAGGTGACCAGCGAGGCGTTAATGACTTTGGCGGCCATTTTTCTTCCGCTTTTTGGATGAGATGAGCGCGGAGAGATTGCTCCTGGCAAGATTGATTAGCCGGACAAGTCAGGGCGCGCCATTCAATATGATTAATAGTTGCATGCGTGGCACCCACAACAGCAGAGTTCCATTCTATTTCTATATATAAAAAGATAGAAATTTACGGCGCAGCCCTGCCAGCCAATTTCGTGTTTCCACGGCAACCTTTTTCCATTCTATCTGTTTGCAGCGAATGCCATTTCCCGTGTATTGTATGTATTGTATCTTTTCAAGTAGCGCTTTCAAATGTTTTCATGGTTTAGCTGCATTTGCATTTTCATTTTGCGGTGCAGGAATGCCACTCGGGGTTGCCCTTCAAAGTGTTTAGTCCGGAATTCGCATTTGGTAATAGGAGAATTCTGTTAATTGTAAGAGACAACTAGAAAAAACACGATCTCTCCTTCCCTGTTTTCCTAGAAAAATTTAAATATTTCATTTCCATTTAAAAAAAACACATATTTCTACATTTAACATCCATTTTATACATTTTGTATATGTAGACTAAAAATGTTCAGTCTGGAATTCACATTTCGTAATAGGAAAATTCTATTAGTTATTACTGGCAACTAGAAAAACTACAGCTCTTAAATATCTGTATATTTTACTCTGTTTCTGTGAGAAAATTTAAAGATTTTTTAATCACCATTTTTAAAAGGGAAAAGTTTCCTCAACACATCTTTCAACAATTATTTTGCCTCAACATCCAATTTATACATTTGTATCTGTGGGCCATCCAGGGCCCTTAAAGCCTTACCAAAAAGCCCCTTTTAAATGCAAATCAGAAAACTATTTTCTAAATGCGAAAACAAATCAAAGAACTAAGAGAACTTGGGAAAAAAACGAACAGGATAAGCAAAACACAAGGGCTGAAATTCAAATTTTCCCTGCGCAGGTTTCCCCAGCAAATGTTCTATTTAACGAGCACACACATATAGTACATGGAAAAGGGGGCTGGGAGTTGGAGAAGTGGAAAAGTGCCACCCAGCTGACCTCAGATGCTGCAACCTTTGGCCACTGATTTTATTGCAACTGATGCAGATGCTGCTGCTGCTGCTGCTGCAAGCTCGGCGATAACGAAAATTCCACACTCGCAGGGGATGAGGGAAAACATGGAGTGGGAATCAAAACAGAAACGTAAAGCTCGTTGGCTGAAAAATTGCAAATAAACTACACATTTTGTAAAGTCCCTCCGCATGGAAATTGCCCGGCCAACTATCAGGATCTGGCAGCCAAGTCCGGTCTCCTTTGGACTGGCTTTTAAAGGTGTTTACGGTGTTTGCATTTTCAGCCAATCCCCCCGCCGCCGTCGCACCGCAGAGGTTAGTAAATTTAAGCGCTTTTCATAAGGATTTTATGGGGGCCAGGACCCCGAACAAACGACCCCGCACCCATCTGAACCTCGGCAGGCAAATGGCCAAAAGTGCACCATCTCCAGGGGAATGGGCTGGGGAATGGGAGTGGGCTGGGGCCCAACTGTTGGCCAGGGCACTCAAATGTCAGATAACTCTCTTACTTCCTCTGGAGACCCGCCCACTTCGGTATTAATTATGACAAATCATGCAAGGCAAAGCCAAAAGGAAAACAACAGCGCTGAAAAAACCCCAACTAATTTCATTAAAAAACAATTTTTTATGATTTAATTATGGACAGTCAAGCGAGCGAGAGCCAAAATACACTGCAGCGAAAAATAATAAACACAAATTCCAGACTAAGTGTGATGAATAATATTATTACAACGCTTGTAGCGCAATATTCATAAAAATAAAAAAAGGTTGAGAAGCAGCACAAAAAACTAAGCCATAAATATCAGGTTTCGTTATATAAAATGGATGTGTTGAAATTAAAGGAATTTTTTCGGAAAGGCACTGTATCTGTGTTAAAAAAAGTGACCTTTATTCAGAAACCAGGTATTTTTATTCAAGGTTCTAATGAGACTTCAATTAAGGCGGTAGGGGGGAATTTTAGATATATTTTTTATGCAACATATTTCTAAAAACCCTAAATATGATAGAAAAACGTTTTTTAGTTTTTGTACATTTTTTATGTAACATAGTACTTACTATCCAGGGAACACCCTTTGGAACCCTTGTGCTAAAAAGCCTATTTTTCGCAGTGCCCTCCTCTGGACGGGTATATAAATCCAAGTGAGTCCTGGCTGCTGTTCCTGATTCTGTCAGAGTTCACCTGGCTGTCATAACTGTGGGCAATTTTTGAGGCGTTCTGAATGAAGTGTCTCGCCCTCTCTCTTTCCCCCACCCCATCCAGCTGTCTCTCTCGTGGAAATGTGCGGCTTGAGGGGCATAAATTATGATGCGCAAATCTTCAGCTAGCTGAATGTAAATGTAAATGAAGGCACGCCACCGCTCCTGTGTGTGTGCGAGTGTGTTCGAGCTGTGAGTGTGTGTGAGTGAGTGCACGATGAGTGGCAGATTTGCATAATCCTTAGCAAAAGGTTTCATGACAACGCTGCTCGAAATGTCAATGTGGGCGGCTGCTGGGCCCACACAGCCCGCTTGACAAACAGCAGGCCCAAACTCGAACCCAAACCGCGTCTCGGAGCCACCCCAGAACCTTTCGAGCCACTCTAAACCGGCCCAATCATCTATAAGCTGCGGTTGCCTATGCCCGTAATTAACAGCGTACATATGTGTACGTGGTGCACAAACACACACGCACAGGACAAACACTCAGCTGCCATTTACATAGCCAATTAGTTATACATAAACACAGACAGCAGCAGCAGCGATGGCAATTTCCACCTTAATCCCTTGGCCGCAACTAATTTAATTGTGTTCAATTTGGCATAAAGGCGTTTAATGCAAAAGGCATTTGGCAAACAAGTGCCATCCGTCCACCCAAACCCCCTTCTAAAACAATGCAATACACATTTTTCACAGCCTGTCATCTGCGGTCTTGGGCTCCAAATACCCTTTCACAGGGCCTTAGCCCAAAACCGATGGGAAATCAATACGATGCACCCCCATTACTGGCGATTAGGGTATGCGAAAAACTCTATTTGAAACGAAGACGTTTCGGTTTCGCTTTGGTTTCCTTTCGTTGGCCGGGCTCGTTGTTAATGCTTTGATAGACACATTACTTCCGTCTCAGTGGTTAGGCTCGGCTATACCATACGACCGCCACTACAACTACTGTGGAACTGTAGCCATGGCTATGTGGGGAGACATGGGGCGAAGGGAAATCTAATATGTCTTGCAAGCGAGCGACTCGGCAGGAATAACCGTTTGTTTACACAGCCCAGACTATTTGAACGGACCGGGCTTAGCCACAGCCACAGCTGGGCACTGAAAGAAATAACGGGTTAACTCTAATTTAAAAAGAAAAATGTATTTTATCTGACAAAAAACCACATTGCTTGAAAAGTAGTTAAACATCTTAATTTTTTTTACTCCTCACCCGTTTCTCTATATCATATTATAATTTACCTCTTTAAAACTTTTAACCGGAGGTCATGCTACGGTTAAATTTATGGGACATTAACCCTACTCTTACAATATAAAGTAAGACTAGACTTCCCTTCAAGGTTTTTCTGTAAAATAACCATCACATTGAGAAAACGAGTCTGCCTTTCCGTAAAATATAACTGTCTGTTAAGTAACTGGGAAGGTTATCATGCTGGAAGCTTGGCATGACATTGAGAAATCTGTCTTTAACTGGTTTAAAATTACTAACGAAGGGAATTTATATAGGTGCCAATAGGGGACCTAAGTCTTATTTAAAAACTTTAAAATCGCGACAGGGAAAAAATAAAATTTTCGTATAAATATTTTAACCTGTAGTTAAAAAAGTAAACTCACTTTCTAAGCAATTTTGAATATTTTGTTTTTATCTGATGATCTTACAGTATCTACTAATTACCTAGATACTATCTAGGTATACTAAATGGATATTTTTTAATTTTTATTTAAGTTTAGTTGTTTTTTAGCTCTAAAACGGAAAAAGTATTTAAGCAAAAACTATTTTCCGACTGCAGCTGCTGTCGTGGTCGGATTCGAATGCGGATCGGAGTCGCCGGTTTCCTTCTGGCTCCTGCGAGCTGCTCTGCATATCTGCTCCGTGCCTGGCATGGCTTTGGCAAATTGCGCAAAAAACATTGCACCAGTAAGCAGGAATAAGAAGGCTGCAGGATGGGGCAGCCAGCAGAGGCAGCCGGAGCAGCAGCCGAGGCTGGAGCAGCAGATTTCATGCACAACAAATTGTCATGCGGACAGGCAGGCAGCCCGCACAGACAGCCTTGCAAACACACACCCATATAGGGCTCTGCGGTTGGTCCTGCTCGGGCTGATCTCCCCCTGGAAAACCCCTTCTGAAAAGCCCCTCCCCCCCGGGCAACGGGCGGCTCAAGCACATGAAATCCTTACCCGGGCGCAAGTCAAGCAAACAAACAAACCGCAATGACATGCAGGCAACTCTGACGAAGGGGAGAACATTCTGCGAAATTCCAGGGTGGGGAAAAGCGCTGCGGACCAGGAAAAATCTCCTGCTGCTACCCGCAAGACATTGGCATTGCCACAGTTGTAACCGGAAACTGTCGCACTTATTTGGCTACGCGCTAGTTTCGCATATTTCACTGTCAACTTGCGGTAAATAGACTTTAAACAAATATGAAAATAACTCGCAGGAAACTTCCACACACAAACCCACACTGGGACATCAGATATCCGCCTGGCAAGTGGGCAGGAAAAATGAGGGAAAATGTAGAAAAATGCGGAGAAAAAAGAGGGAAATGTGCAAGTAAACGGTGGCTAAGCAAATGGCAAGTTGTTAAGTCTACTCTGGCTTCCCATCTCCGATTCCCCAGCGGGGTAATGGAAATCAATTGTTTACTTTATATGAGCTTTTCAAGTGCTTATTCAATATCATTAGATGCAGATGAGGTGGCATCGCATGCTGGCATAGATGCAGATACTATCGAGATGCGCTGGAGATGCGAGCCGACCAAGGCCAAGTAATAACATAATCCGGCTTGAAGTAGTTTCCTCCTGCGTAATCATTCGAAATTAGATTCTCCTCCTTCTGCTGCTAAAAAAAATAATACCCATATTTACCAGTCTAGCAAAGTTCTGCGGGCCAAAAACTCTCGGCAAACAACTCTCCAAGATGGAGAAATTTGCAAGCGGCCAGCCAGCTGAAAACTTCGCTCGCCAACAGGGCAACTTTTCTCATTTCCAGCTGCTGAAATTGTACAAGAGCTCGGCTCCCTGGGCTGGCAGGCAGGCGAAATCTTAATTTAAAAGCCAGCTGTTGAATCAAAGGTTAACCCACCGGTGCCCCCAGCTGTCCCTTTTTGCCTCGCTCAAAAAAAAAAAAAAGGAAAACGAAAATAACTGGAAAACTCATTTTGTCAGCCATCAGCCAACCACCCAACTGCCATCAATCCGCCGTCGCACATGCAGACTCCTTTCGAAAAAACAGCAGCTGAGACTCATTTGCTTGCATGAACAGGGAGAAAAAGGTTTCAGAACTCAAGTTTAAAAATTTAAGAGGAGTGTAGAAAAATACTATCTTGAAATACTTTCACAGGTTTAGCCAGTACTAAAAGATAATCTTTTAGCATACATTGTTTTAGGATAATATTACCTTCATGAAAACATAATTCCAATATTTAGGGGAATACTGAAAACTGTAACGAAAAGAATTTAAAGTACTTCTATCAAGAACAAACTGATCTTAGAAATAAATACCGTAGTATAAATACTTACAAACGTTTAATAAAAAATGTTTAATTTAAAGGGTTTTTTTTTAGTAAAAAGTGACTTAAAAACCCTTAAATCAAGATTGAAATGTAATTTTCAGAACAAATTTCTCTCACTTAAAGATGGTTTTTTCTCAAGTGCAGATGTGTGGGTTGGGTGGGGCTGGGGTATCTTTTACCACCTCTCGAGAGATGCAAATAAGCGAATATTCATTTGATGATACGAATACGAGTGTGCTACACGTGCGATGTGGTTGCGCCCGCCCACACCCAAGCCCCGCCCCCCGCCCCCTGGCGACAATTTAAATGTACGTTTTATCGCAGGGGGGTGGGGGCGTGGCAGCGGCGGATCGACAGCTTGAGATAGTCACGTACGCTTCTTTGTTTTTCTGGCTTTTTATTTCGTGCCAATTGTGCGCCTAATTAGCCTCGAATCGCGATGCCAAACGCGGCGGCATCTTTGCAATTAAAACGCACTTTTCCCCCTCCAGCCCCGCCCCCCTGCGTGCGAGCGAGAGGGCGCCGGAAAAGCGTGTGTGAGCGAGAGAGGGTGCCACAAAATGGCGCACGTTGGCTCGCCTACAAGATTAATTTGATTTATGAACGCCGCTCCATCTGAATGTTGCTTGTTCGCAGTTGCCTCTTGCACCTGCCATGTCGTGTTACCTGTTCTGCGCTGTTTTATTCTGCTGTTTTGTTCGGCTCGGCTCGTTTCTGTTTCTGTTGCTGTTTCAGCCGTCCTGGCCTGGCAGGTAACGAATTTCTGGCAAAACAACGAAAATAAAAATAAATTATTGCCATGGCAAATGTAAAGTGTCGAGTTTTGCGTGGCATATGTGTTCACGTCGCTCCTATAAAACAAGCAGCTACACTGGACAGAAAAAAACGCAAATCAGCGTTGGTGTTCTTACCAATTCAATTAAAATATGTCAATACAGGGATGTCAATATTCTAATAAAATGTAATAACTATTCCTTTTTTTGTTAGGTTTCTACTACCATATACAACTTTTCTACTATTTTGTATTAGTCTCTTAAATTTGCAAAACAAACAAGAGATACATTTGCTAGAAGAAAATACTGCTTTCCTTTATGAAACCGTAGTATTCAAAGGGCTTTCTATTAAAAAACTACACAAAAATTATAAACTTTACAAACCTTACCTCTCCTGACAACATATTTACTTCTTTAACCGTTCTGTACCCAGGTTTTCCCTCTCTGCCCCAACACGATTGCCCTGGGTATGTTGCACTTGCCTCAATTTTCGGGGGGCTGTTGATCAACTAGGCAACGCAACAGCAACAAGCGACAGCCTTAGCCATATATACCAGCCAACATATGCGACATTGCAAATAAAAAGCCATAAACTTTCATTTAAGTTTAAAATGGCATTTAAATGAATGAGTGCTGGCTGTGCTTCCAGCTAACTGCCTTTTCCGTTGCTCGTGGTGTTGGCTTTTGGGCCACTGGAGTCGCAAACACATGTATCATAATTCATTGCCATGTTTTATTCCGCACCAGGACCCCGACTCACTTCTTTTTCGGCCCAGTTCAGTTTGGTTTCGTTTGGTTTATTTGCTTTCGGCTGCTGCGTGAAAACATAAATATTCAACACGGAGAACAACAACATTTTCGCTAGCCAAGGGCAGAAACACATACACCAGAATCGTTTCGGGCTTGTTAGGCATTTTGTTGTGTTCGATCCGATCGGGGGGAACACATTACACGACTGCCTATAAAGCAATAACCATCGATTTGCCATTGATAAGGCCAGAAAACGGACTGATGGCCCAAGCGGCGTATGCGTAATGGCCTGAAGCCCCAGGCATGAAAGAGATAAAGACGGCCGTTTTCAAAAAAGGTACAGAACCGGGAGAAAACTTCTGCCTTCTTATCTCAAAAACCCATTTTATAGCAGCGACTTTACTTTAGGTAAATTGTATTCTTCTTAAAATAATTTAAACACAATTGTCTGGTAAAAAAAATAAATTGAAAGGAACTAAGTATATTTATTCTTTAAATTATAATATTGAAATATTTGTAGTTGCTATATACAAATCGTAAGACTCTTTCTATTTAATTAGTACATATTATTGAAACCATTTCTATTCAATGTCTTGTTTGATGCCTTCCAACTGGCTCTGTGTTCGCTCGATAAGAAAATGTTGCCCCTTTTTTTAAAAGGGTTTCTCCTACTGCTCTTTAATGCTGGTATTTTTTACAGCTAAATTCCCATTTAGCTGGCTTATAAATATTAAATAAATTAAAATGCCAGCTAATTGTTAATCTGTCCGGCTTGCGGCTTTTGCATATGCGCTTTTGTCAACGCCGTTGACCACCATCCGACGGTCCGGTCCACTAACAAGCTCTATCCCATCTAGGCCCTGTGTCGCCGTCTCTTTCTGGGCAGTAAGCCGCTCTCTGTCGCACGCTTGCCATTTGCCATTTACCATTTGCCGTGTTTTAAATGTAAAGCACTTGCTGTGGTCGCTTTGAGCGACCCGAAAGTTAATCTCTGCCAACCGCTTGAAGCCCCCTTTTCCCCATGGTTAGATATTTTGCTATTATTTTTTGCTGCCATCTCTTTCGCCGCCCGCTTCGCCGTCTCTTTCTAGCCCCGGGTTCGTTTTGATGCAACCGCAACTTACATTTTCACAGAGAGTTGAGCAAAAACTCGTTTGTTTGTTTATTTTGCTGCCACTTTTTATGCTTTCTCCTCATCTCTTTCCCCTTTTATCATACAGTGTGGGTATGTGTGTTTGATTTGTGGGCGGCCTGGGCGCTGGGAGGTGCTCTTCGGAGTCATCTAGCCAGGCAATCACCCAACCAAGTCCAAGATAAATCGTCTTTCAACGCAATTCCCTGTGTGTGTGTGGCATAAAAAATCACACGATCAGTCATTACACACACACACAAGGCCATGCAGAAGCGGGAACGCTTATATCTGATATATATAAGCACTTATGTTGTGTGTGCCCCAAAGTCATTTTGACTCCTGCATCCTGCAGCCTCGGCAGCAGCTCCTTTTTATCGCCCAGACTGCTGCGCTTTTACAATTTTTTTATGCAAGCTGCGCTGCTGATTTGGCGATAGTGTCGTCGTCATCGTTCCAGGACCCTGCACAGAGAAAAATACATCCCTTATATAATAAAATACATGTAATATCTATGATCCCCAACGCGATTCAAGCTATATGCTCGAAGCATGTGGGCAAATATTTTTATATAATTAAATAGTTTATCTTTAGGGTTTTAAGTGCTCTATAAATATCTTTAGCCAATTTAGATCATTTCTAGGTTCCGAAATATTCTTTAACAATTTTAGAAGGCTATTTAAAATTTTCTTATACAGAAAGGACTATATTTAAGCCTAGTCTCATATTTTCTCTGCCTGTGCCCGTGCATCCTGCGTCCCATGTCCTTCGTCCTGCTTCCTGCGTCCTGCATTCTGCATCCTGCCTGTCGAGTGCTGAGTGCTAGCCCGTAGCACATAAGTCATTTGGCTGCCGAGCGGCAGCGGGGCACTTGTAAGAATTTGCACTGGCTGCCTGCTGCGGCCTTCAATCGTGCCGCCACCCAGCAGGACCACCCCCAAGGACCACCCCGAACAGGACACCCACCCGCCGTTATAGCCGCTTTGCGTCTCAATAGTCTGTTACTAATACGTTTTCTTCGCCCCAGCCATCGACGCTTTCACTGTCGACATTTTAATGCCTTTTCTTGCCGAGCAGCTTCTTTAGAGTGCATAAAAAGCGTGGAGGCTCCTAGCCCATTATCCCCTCGAAAGGACTCCCCATCCAGAAGCCAAGTCGCAAGTCCGCAGCAAGCTGCTGCGTCAGTGCAGCCAAGCCATTGCAATTGCTGACGGCACAGGATATTACCGCCGTCATTCATCGACATCGCATTCATATTCCCCGCCTCCTTGGCAGCACGCACATATGCGGGGGCGGTCCTTGAGGGGGGCCGCAGATATGGGGGTGATAGTGCCTCAATACCCTGACGCTTCCGGTATTTATGACGCAAGTAATCAAATTGAATGGTGCGCTGCAGTTTCGTTCGCCTTTTATTTGCCCAAGGAGCCGGCAGCCAGCATCCGGCTTCTTGCAGTGATAAATTTTTTTGTGCTTCCCCAGCCTCAGCCCCTCCCATCAGACATACTGAACCATCCCACCCGTTGGCATAAAAAATTGTGCGAAACTTTCAGCTTTCTGCACATTTTCGTCGCTTATCATCAACGGCTGGTGCAGCTTAACGCTGTGCAAAAATTGGCGAAAAAAACGAAGGGGGCTTGAGAAATTGCCAGCTGGGGCCGGGCGGTGGTGAAATCAGCAGAAAGGCGATGGAAAAATCCAGAGATTGGGGCCCCAAAGAATGGCAGTTTGGGGGCCGGCAATGATAATAATGAACGTGCATGAAAAATGCAAGTTGAGTGAAAGGCAAAGGCGAAACGCAGCGCTCACCTAAGGCGCAATAAATAATAAGTGGCCGCAAGTAAGCGGGGAAAGCCCCTGAAGAATGGGCCCATAATGAACGACATCTTGAGCAGTTCTCGACTTGACATAATGGTAAATTAGTGGCCAAGGTGGCTCTGCATCGAGAGCCCCCTTAAGTGCAATGATTTACGCGGGATTAGAGGGCAATTGCAACTAGTTCAGGCTGGCTTATGGCAACTATCTCGGTAACATACAGCAGCATACTCCTGGCCCTGCGATTAGGCGGCTTTAAGGGACAGATAATAGCAAGGGAAAATCGTACTTTTTTGAGGGAAAACTGCAGATGCTGGCTCAGCTAAAAAACAGCAAACGCCACATAGAAATTATGCCGGCTGCTCCTGATTTATGTTTTTGTTATTGTGTTGCATAAACCCCAAACGAAAAATATGAATAGAGTGAAAAGTATGAAATTGAAAGAAAAATGGGAAAAATGGAAAAACGAAAGCTGGAGGGACAGCTGTCGTCTGAAGATAACTGCCGGTTCCCTTTTTGCAGCTTATTGAAAAATTTACAAGCAAAAAAAATATCAGCTTAGCTTTCAGTTTAAAAATTGAGAAAATAAAAAGGTTACACAATTTTATAAAATACTGACAACAGAAAAATGACTGAAAAATATATATTTTGAAAGAAAACTTAAGAAATAAAAATTAAATTAAATTATTAAAATAAACAACATTGACATAAAATTATTTATAAAATAGTATACTTACTTGTTCTTGCGAGTGAAATTTTATAGGTACGACTTAGCTCACTTTGTATTTTTCTAAAAACCAAAGAAAGTGACCATCCAGTCAAAAGAAAAACGAAAGAAGAAGCTTTAAACAGCTGCTGTCCAAAGATAGCTGCAATTCCTTTCTAAGGACTCAATCAAGAGGGTCCTGCCAGCGCCTGCTGCAAGAGTGTGTGGGATCCCGGCAATAAATGAGCAAATTAATTAACAAAACGCAGCCGTGAATTGTGGCACGATTGTCCGAGGACACGGAAATAAATTAATGCAGGCGAAGGACATGCGACACTGGCTGCTGGAAGCCGGAGCCGGGGAAAAGGACACAAAGGCGACAGGCTACGTTAACGCTCCGATGGTTTTGCCCACCGTCGTCGTCCTGCGAATCCTGGAAAGCAGCTTAGCCCGCAGGTGATGCCAGGACGCAAAATCAATCGAGGGAGCTCTGGTCATGCATAGATACGCGATGGGCTACGGGATATCGAGGCGGCAGTCGGGTCGGGGGCTGGGCCAGGAGGAGCTGCCATCGCCATCTATCCTGGGGACATGTGTAGGCACGTGCTGGTCAAAAAAAAAAGGGGAGAAGGAGGAGCTGCCCAGCAGTAGCAGCACCAATAACGACGTAATCTGTTTATATCCCCTTTTCCTCTCCTTTTAGCCCATTGTGCTGCGCACTTTTTCCATTTGCCATAGGAGCTATATGCTGAAGCTATAGCTTTTCCCGCTTTTCCTGCTCTTCCTGCTGCTGCCGCTGCTGCTACTTCAATTTTCTGGCCGGCAGTTTTTGTCGTTTGTCGTCCGTTCCGTTCCATCCATGGATTGAGTTGTTATTTTTCGCTTAGTGCAATTTATTTTGGCCAAGTGGCAGCCATCGGGCCAGCAACGCTTAATTTATTATGCCAGCTACTGGCTGTCCTTCCTCCCAGCTCCGTGCTCCACGCTCATCGTTTTTTCTTTTTTTTTTTTGCTGCTCTGCTCTGCTCGATTTTTTCTCCTCCACCGAAATTGCCCGGCCATTGTTCAATGGCAGATAAAAGAAAAATTAAAGGCAAGCGAAATGGAAATGGTTGGGGGTTCGGGGTGTGGGGGCTTGGGAAAATGGGCGAGAAAAAATCGTTATTAATTTCAAGTTTGAAAAATTGTTGAGCAGCTTAGCACCCGGCCAAGGGATCGGAATCGAATGAATCCGTCGGGCCATCCATTTATTAGCAGCTTGATAAATACTTTCAATTTCCCCCGCCAAATAAATGATAACGTAATGCGCCAGCATTAAAATAGATCAAAGCAGGAAAATAATCAGCGAGCTCAGCTGGTTGCTGCCGGAGTCGGGGGCAAAAACTATCTGTTCCTTCTTGATTGTCCCGCATAGAAATCCATTATGTCGCAGGGCCATCAGTGAATATGGCGCAAGATTCCCATACAATTATGGCCATCATTTGTTATGCGGCCCCACTCCAGAGGGCCGGGGCCCTAACTGAATCGAATCGAATGGAACTGACTGTCAAAGCCGCACACACGCGTCAATTGTTGTGATTAGCATGGAAATCATTACAAACACAAAATGAATGGCAAATCGGAGAATCAACAACGGCAACCAAAATAAATGGCAGGAGTGACACAGAAAAAAAGATGACAGAGGCGAGCTCCAAAAATAGGAAGGCCAAAAGTGTCCTGAATGCTTTTGCCTTAGTTGCTGATGCTACAGGGAGAAAAACTATGGCAAAGGTTCGGAATTTCGAATTGGAAATGGGGATATGTAAGCTGGTAGGGATCATACATAATTGTAGATTTGGGTATAATATTCAATAAACCATCTCCTAACAAGTTAGTTGATTTTGTGGCCTTATCGCTTTAAATTCCTTGTAATTTCATATATTTTGTATCCCCCAGAACTCTTATTGATGCTGATATTTGAATTATATTCCTTCGCCCAGTGTACATACTTTGTCAAATGTGTTTTTGTGTGTCGTCTCAGATGTGTCAGTGCCAGGGAAAAATGGGTGGCTCGGAAAAATCGACTGGGGGCTGGAGGAAAACGGGGGGTGGAGCAGCCAAGCAGACAAAAGGCAACCAGTGAAAAATCGAGTTAGGCAAAACAAATAGCAAAATAGTTTTGGACGGAACGTCGCCAGCAACATCGACATAAACAACAACAACTAAACGGAAAAAACATAAAATAAAAGTAGCTGCAGGGGGGGTCTCGATTTTCCGGGGGTATGTGTGCGGGGAAAGCCTCTCGATGCCTGGGCTGTTGTAAAAGTCAAGCGAAATAATATTTTCCGGGTGCCAGGCAGAGGGGAGCAGCAGGCTGTAGCATTTCTTCGAGCGTAACATTGAAAAAAAGGACGAAGGACGAGGAGCGGAGAAGAAGGACGCGAACTTGCGGCCATCATTGTAGGCAATTTGCAAAAATAGCAGCGATTTCTCTCCATTTCCCAGTATCCCTCCCCCCGGCCACTAAGTTAGTTTAAAGGAAATCAAAATAAAAATCATAAAAATGCAGAACGTGGCGCGTGGTAAACCAGCGAAAGAGACGGCACCATGAGAGAAAGACAAAGAGGGAGAATGTGGCTGCTGCTTGGCACAAAAGATGAAAAGTTGTTGCTGTTTATGGCGGAAGTAGATAATGCCAAAGATGAACAAGGCGAAGGATGTCGCTGCCAGTCAGGACGCTCAGGACAGTCGGGGCAGCAGTGGGTGGTAATGGTCTTTGGGGTTTTTCGGAGTGAAATGAAGCTTAAGGGTCGCTGGGGTCTATAATTTCGCCATTACAAAACAATAGTAAAAACAAACTGCAACAAAGTTTTAGCCGGCCAAAGAAGTCGAGCCAGTGAGGCGTGTGTAAGCCAAACAACTGGAGAAATGGGGAAACGGAGAAAGGGAGGAGCGGAGAAATGGAGAAACGGAGAATCGGAAAACTCCAGCTGGAGAGAAAGCTTTGTCGCATTATGTCCAATTACTGTCGCGATTATGGCCAAAGGACCTGGCACATAAATAGAAAACCGGGCGGATTGTCAGTTGCCAAATCGCATGTGGATAGCGCATATTGTTGACACTGCGGCCATGGCCGAGTCATTAATAACCCGCTGGCTAATCAAGACCAGATACTCAGATACAGCCCACCCCCAAACCGATCTGATTCGACCCACCATCCATCCAGTCAACTGCGGCTAATGGGATAAACCCTTACGTGCGATAAGACAAAGTCACCCCTGGGGAGCCAAGCGCAACACCAGCAGACCCTTAACTCCTGTTCCTGCACTGCGGGAAAAGTCTAAGTGGAACTAGTATAAAATAATGACACACTTTAATTAGCTCCTAAATTGTATAAAATAAATATGCTTCTCGGTACTAAAAGATACGAATTTTTTGTTAAAAATTAAGGAAACTTGTTATTTTAATTTAAATTAAAATGAAAATAAGTTAATAAATGAATACCATCGAGTTGCAAAGAAATATTCAATTAAAGCTTAAGAAATTTTAAAGTAAATGTGTTTTAGTGAAAGCTAAATATTTAAAAAATGAAATTAATATTCTCATCATTTTTTTATTAGGAGAAAATACATTTTATTTTATTTTAAAATACTAAAAAATAATGGAAATTATTCTGGTACCCTCAACTTATATTTATTCCTCTAATTTAGACCCTTAATAACTCCAAATTATACTCCTTGTGTACCGCCCTATCCCATCTCCATTTCGGCACGCGTCGTCGATAAAGTTCCGGAGGCCTACGGCCTGTGTCCGTATCCCGGGCTCAGCTGTTTTGTCACTTATTCACAGCACATTAAACAATTTGCTTTTTACGCCGGCCAACATCATCATCATCGCTCCACGCCACTCCGCACCACCCAGAGCACCACCAAAGGCCAAACATGGCTCTCTGCTGCCTAGCCAACCGCACATTTTAATTGTTCTCGTCATGAACATGTCATAAAGCAAATCAGATTAAATGCGTCACTTATTATTGTGCCCCAGCTAGGGTCCCCGGTATCGGTCCTATGTATATAATGGGCGCCCCAGTCCGGCCCGGCACCGCCCCGCCCCCATCCTTCCGCCCCCAGCGAGCGGGCACGTGATACGTCTGCTCTATCTGTCTGTGTGGGTGGGTGGGCGATTGGGTGAGTGGGCGGCGGTGCCTTCGTGTGGACGCCTTTGTTAACTGCGGTCAAATGTGGCAACGCACCACGCAACCCAACGCAGGATCGGGGTATCGTTTTTATTGCATATTACCTTGTCAAACACGAAGACACACACGCACACTCGTGCAGGGGACAGTGGGGCAAGGGTTATTCGAATTGCGGTTGTGGTTGTCCGGATAATGAGCGAATTAATGCCCGATGCTTGCATAATGCTGCCATTAGTGCACATCACATATCCATCACAGCGACGACTCAGCCGCAAATGTGCACTCAGAAATTGAGGGGATGAGGTACCAGATGCTTACAAATAATAAACCACTTGCTAGTTTTACTAACAGAATTTTTCTATTATAAAGTATCTTTAACATTTATACTTTACTGCTCATGAACCTATGTTTTTTCCAGGGATTTTCTTATAATTTAATGTTGACTTAATTAATTTAAATATCATATTTCGAAATATTTAATTTAATTAAATATCAAATCCTATAACACATTTTAAAATACAACCCCTGGACTTAATTTTAAAATAAGTAATTTTCATTAAGTGTAATTTCGAACTAAGCTCACTTCATCAATGCACATGGCCTTAATGTAATACACATAAATTTCGTACTTTTGCCAAAGTGTATAATCGAGTGCAGCCCATATCCGCCTTTCCATTTCCGCATCCGGTGGCCAACTCACCGGGCCTCGTTGCACTGTGCCGAGGAGAACGCAGTTGCTCCTGCTGCCGCCTCCCGCTGGCCGGGTGCTAACTTGCATGTTAGATTGTGCGTGCAGCTTAATTAGTTGCAAACTGTTTTTCATCATCATCAGGTCAAGGGAGTTGCTGCATGTTTAGCACACGTCGAAGTGGCAGCTCGAAGCTGGGGCAGGGGGCAAACTTTGTGCGTTGTGTTTTCCTCATCCACATTAAGCAAATTGACACTGAAGGCATTTAGTCGAGTTAGGGGCACTTTGAGCGCTTATCTTTTAATCGACTTGCCTTAATTCATCACCCTGGCAGAGCTCGCACACACCGGAGGACAGACGGGGGGAATCGAGACCAATATTGATTTCTAATATTTATGCAATTCCATTTTACAAATTTGCATACCAAATCCTGATTGCTAGGGGACTCTGAGGCACCCACATACACACACATCCCGAGAGTTGCCGGTGAAAGTCAATGGGTTTTCCCCATTTCTCAATATCTCTCGCTTTCCGTTTGACTGTTTGCCAGCCGCAAACACAATGAGCGGGGGGCCAGGAAAGGTGGAAATGCTGGAAAAGCTGGAAAAGATGGCAGACCCAAAGAACCCGGGCACTTGACGCGATCCGACAACAGTCGATTAGTTAGCCAGACAGACAACCGGATAGACAGTCGGACACTGTGGACAGATAGTGCTTTTTGTTCACTGTAATCACGGCCAAAGTAACAACAATGGCGACTGGCAATTTTCAAAATGAAAACATAAAATAATAAATACGATTTGACAGCGCTCTGTGGATATCTGCAGCTGTATTGTGTAACCAATAGATACTCGTAGTTTTTGCGGACTGTGTGGGTGGTAGTGTTGGTGCCGGAGTTCCCGTTATCCCGCCCACTCAGTTTCCGTTTCCGCTGTGTGTGTGTGTTTGTGTGTGTGCGTGTGTAGCAGAGTGTATGCGAGCATCTACATAATCATATTATGCTTGACTGACACGACAAACCAAGCGCACAAATGTGGGTCCAACTGCATTGAGCTGGCTGAGCCGAGGAGGCGACTGCAGAGCAGAGATTCAAGTAATTTGACAGGCGACATACATTTTCGGGTGCACACACATGCACAGTAACAGCCGCACGCGCACATCCAAACCAAAGCACGGGGAGAAAATCTTTGTGGATTTTTAGTTCATTTTTTTAATATTAGGGGATAGTCTTTATATAGTCTTATTCAGTTTCATTTTGAATATACCTAATATTATTTTGAATATGGATTGTGGTACCTCATTGTAAAAAATCTATATCTCTCTTGAGATCTCTCTATCTATCTTCAAGTTTTAAAATTTTTTTTTACACAAAAAAGAAAAATTAATTAAAAAATGTATAAAAATGAAAATATACATCATCACCATTATAGAGAAAAATGCTTTCAAAAACATACCATATTTGCATTGCTATTTTATGCTAATGCGATATTATGAAGACCTATTCCAAGACCAAAATGGTATAGTTACCGCTGCTTTCTCCCAGTTATTTTAAAGGGCAGGAGAAAGGGCGAGGGAAACAGCTGCGCAAATCTGTTAGCCAGTGAATTGATGAGGGGCAAAAGCGATAAAAAGGCTTTTGCATTGGTCTGAGCCTCGGAATGGGAAATGGGAAAAGCTGCCTGCCTGCCATGATATGGAACTGCCCGTCCGACAGACGGACAGACAGTGCGAGAGGGACAGCGAGTCAGAGGGAGAGACAGTCGGGCAGGGAGGGAACGGGATGGCAGACAGTTGGAGAGACAGTGCCACCTGGCAGCTGCCAAAATTGCAAAATTGAAATTGAAATGCGACTGCTGCTGTTTCTGCTGCTGCTACTGCTGCTGCAACTGCTGCTCCACATACACACGGACGCAGGCACATCCAGCGCACGGATGCAGCGCACAGATACACACTGCTGCATGCATAATACGCATACGCACCGTGTGCACTGCAATCGTCTGTGGCTGTCGCAAAGACAAGCCAAAGCAATTAATGTAATGAGCAGCAGCATGTCAGAGTAACAGCAACGTCGACGTCGACATTTTTGCACAAGAATTTTCAATCAGCAGACAACATTCATTCACACCACGGCGAAGGGCGTCGGGCGTAGGGCGACGGGCGGCGGGCGATGGGAGAAAGGTGAAAGCAGATAGAGCATAATGTGCAAAGGCGTCCGATGTAATTGTTTAAAACCCAGCTACTTAAGTGCACTGGGTAGGGCGCTCGCACAGGCTCTGCCCCATCCCCAAACAAAAAGTCCAATCAGGCCTGCATTAATGAGGCTGTCAGGCGGGGGGTGTGAGTGGGGGCTTTGCGAAAATGCATGCATTCATTTGCATTTATGTTTTGTGCCAACTAATTTGAAGGCTCTTTGGCCGGGCAACAAAACAAAATCAGGGACGACAAGCCCCTCTTGACGAGACATGCCACCTGGGCACCAAGTGCATCTAGAGTTGTTGCAACAAAGGCGGCAAAGCTACCCCTTTTTTGCCACTTGCATACAATATGTGCATACTCATTAGTTTGGAGTGCTTCCATCAACACGCCAAGACACCAAGACACGGCGTCGACGTCGGCAAAGAAGAAGATATGTTGTCGTCTCCGGCACTCACACCCCCCAAAGTGGTTCAGAAAAAAAACCACCCCCTTTTGCCTCCTCTGCAAACCCCTTTAAATAAACAAACCCTTTGCTCCTTCCTTTTAAGTTGCAGCTAATTGTTGTTGCCGACTGGAGTTTCAGGCTTTCCACTCTTTTTCGAAGCCTTTTTCCAGCTCATAAATTTTTTTTCACATACTGCGTTCTTTTTATCATGCTCATCAGCATTTGCAGCCTCATCTTTCAGTCAGTCGACTTCCAATGTCAACCGGCAGCGGCTTTTGTTTGTCGTCGCCCCCGCCTCATGAATAACTGATTAAAACCATTTTCGGTTTGAGTTTTTCTTTTATTTTTCCTCTATTTTCCTGTTATGCTTTTTCCCCCGTAGCTGTGGGCGCATTGAATAGCTTTCGGATAGCCGGCTGCGCTTTCATTTATAATGACTCGGCTCTGCGAAGCCCAAATGGCCAGGAGAGTGCAATGTCACCAGTGGTGCGTTGCTTTTGGGTGGTGCAGCTTTGGCCTTTGAAAACGCCTCGGTCGCAGATGATAAATAGCTGCAGCGTGAGTGGCTGAGCCAAGGAAAAATGATGCAGCTGTCAATTATGTTTTGGTTAAAACCATCCGCAGTTGGGCTTTGTTAAGCCATTTATACACAGAAAATCCCAGGAAAATTTACCACTCTACAAGAACATTTACCCAAAGCCTTATACTGGCAAGAACTAGTGCATATTTTGTGATTATAACTGCAAGAACAACAGCATTGAATAACATGAGATGTATTGATATAAAATATGAATCTTACAGGGAGAAACTTTTTGAGTTTCCAATTAATGAATTCTGCAAACCAATTTTCCCAGGGTCTAAACATATTTTCTCCACTCAAAACGCTAGTGATTGCTTTCCTTTAAATTTCAAATTAAGTTTCCCTAAAGATACCTAAATGCAAATGTGGCTGCCGGCTTGATGGCAAGTTGAACGTGAAAAATATCATTTTACCAGCACTTTATGTGAGTAAATATTTCATATTTCCCGCCCCTGGCCAACGGGCTGAACCTCAGACGTTCGGTTAAAGTTCCCATCGCCCTGCTGCATCAATTGTGCTGCCATAAAACTCTTTAGCCAACTATTCTGGCTCATAAATACAACATTATTTCGCCAACGTAAATCGCAGCGGCAGCAGTCGTCGTCGCTTGTCTGCGAGCGTCTCAATTCACTGCACATTTTGCAAATAACAATCGCATTTTTTGAATAATTCAAATCCACTTTGTTGCCCGTCTATCTGGCTCTATCTCTCTCTTTCTTTCCCAACGACTATATCCTTCTCGTTCTCCCGCTGCCAGTGTCTTTGAATCGAGGAAAACGGTCGTTGTGGCATAAGAAAAGCGCTGAGCATTTTCCGTATGCTTTTGCTTTTGTTATGGCCGCATGAAAAATGTATAGCGCACTTTTGTGCGTTGGCACACACACACACACACGCACATACAGTGCTCACCAACACCAGTGCGCAATTAGAGCAGCGCACCAACACCAACGCAGTGCCATTCAAATATTTAAGCCTTGCATTATTAATGGCAATTTTTTAGTTTCTTTATCTGCTCGCTATTTGCTCGCGTCTTTTTGTGCGATTGCGAGATTTAAATTTATATTTAAATTTGGCATTTAAATTAAAAACCAAATTGCACATCGCTGTGAGCAATGGACACATACATTCTTTGTATGTGGTACACAGAGAAAAGTTAGGCTAAGAAGTTAAAAAAGAAATGCCTAATAAGCAAGCCCATTAGAAAGTTGTATATTTAAAACCAGCAGAGTTTAAAAAGCAGTTTATATTTTAAAAGTTAAGGAAGTGTTTTTTTAGTCCTTTAAAACTGAAATTTTTGCTCTTAAAATATGCGAAAAATCAGCTTTCACTATTGTTCCACGTGCACATTTTCTTTTTTGCCAACTGCCATTTGTTGCCGTGTCCAGTCGCTGATTTCATTTAGTTGCTTGCCGGAGTGATAGAGCTCCGGAAGCTGGAGCCCGGGGAGAGGTTCAACGGGACCGGCCACCCACAATTCAAAAATCAATTTTCATTTGCAAAACGATTACATTCACATTCATTCAATGTTCGTTGGTTCGCTCGCAGTTTCCTCTTCTTTTTTTCTGCAATTTTTTTTTGCAGCCCAACGAGGGCTTTCCATGTGTGTGTGGGTGTGCTATCGGTTGCCTTACACTCGAATGAACTTTTATTCAATTTGCAAAGCAACCACAAGCTGCACAATAGCCGTTTTAAACACTCGAACAACCAGTCAGCGAGCGAACGGGCATTTCGTCATTCCAGCAGAAATGGGGAACTGGAACTGGAGCCCAGGAACCCATCGAAAAGCCACCCGAAAACCCGGCGGAAAATCCACCTACCCACCCACCCTTTTCCGGAGAAGCACCTACATCTCTCGTCACTGCCATTTGCATGTCCAACTGTCTGCATTTTGCCGTCGTTCATTTAAATGCAGCGCTCGTTCTTTTGCCATTTTTCGGCTGTTGTCTTACTGCTTTTCCTTTTTTTTTGCGTTTTGAAACTTAAAATCTATTTATTCATGCGTTTTGCTGCAATTGCGGACCGTCAAAGCGTCATAAAAATTCCACTTTTCTATACCCGCGCAGGGCACAATCATGTTTAATATATTAGCATTGATTTTCACATTGTCCCGAAAGCCCCAGCATAATGGGCCAACTAAAGACTGACGCTGCCCGAAGAATGTATGTTAAAATAAAACAAATAATAAACAAAACAATGGCTCCGGCGGTGGCGAGCGGAGAGGGCAGAGGCAGTTGGAAACAAAGGAATGCGCTCGTAAAACCGAGATTTAGGCCCGGCCACATTTGTGACCAAAATATATACGGAAAATATACAGGAAGTGTGTGCGGGCACAAAAGGAAAAGTTGGAGATGGTGGATAGAGCTCTGCTCATTTTATGCGCTAACTGAATCAGCCCGACAACCATTAACTGAGGCCATTTTATTCAATTTGGCTGGCCCCGAAATAAAAAAAGGAAAAAAAGGAAGAAGGAGGCGGAAACGGAAGTATGTACGCAGGTTACACAACAACAGGAGGACCAGCCAAATGGC
Organism: Drosophila biarmipes; assembly: GCF_025231255.1. NCBI lineage: Eukaryota > Metazoa > Arthropoda > Insecta > Diptera > Drosophilidae > Drosophila > Drosophila biarmipes. The sequence goes on along the minus strand of NC_066613.1, from coordinate 21,682,853 downwards.
CAGGAGATGGTAAATGGTAAATGGAGAATGGAGACGGGAACTGCTGGCTTCACTGTTACTACACTCTGCTACGTGTGACAACAATAAAAGTTTTTATTGCCGCCGCACACAGATGCGACTGGGTACACAAATACACTGGCAAACCGGGGGGAAATGGGGGAAAACTGGAGAGAAAGACTGGAGACAAAGAGAAATTAGCCCCCGTTTCGGGTGCGACTGCCGCATTATGCATAGGAAAACCTCCCATACTCGACCTTATCTTCCATAAACTTTTCAAAACACAAAACGCTGGAATCTCCGCATTTCAACTACCACCGCTGACAACAAAAAGTCCGCTGGGCTTTCGCAAAACAATGACGGGTCCTTAGGACATTTGTCCATCAGGAGCAGGATGACACGAGAGTCCCCTGCGAAAACAGCTCCTAGCGCTCAGGTGCCAACACTTTTGGCCTCTGCCTAACTGGTGGTCGGTGATCGAAAGCAGGAGAGTAGAAACTTTTTAAAGCTAGGTAATGCTTTTAAAAGTCTGAAGTTAAATGCAAGAATATTACCAGGAACAATTTGAGTGCAGGATGATAGAGAATTCATGCACAAACTCATAGAGATATCCCACTTTAAAATCGAACTACAATTACTCAAGTTATGGATTCTGGAAGTGAAATTTTGGGGTCCCATTCTGGAAGGCATGGAAAATACATAAAAAACTAACATGAAAGTGGGCTAAAATTTCGACCCTCTTGTAAAGGAACAATTTGAATTTAGAATGATAGAGAATTCCAGCACAAACTCATAGAGGTATCCCACTCTTAAATCGGGATACAATTATTAAAGTTTTGGATTCTGGAAGTGCAATTTTGGGGTCCCATTCTGGAAGGCATGGAAAATACATAAAAATCGAACATGGAAATGGGCCAAAATTTTGACCTCCTTGAAAACGAACAATTGGAGTGCAGGATGACAGGGAATTCGAATACAAACTCATAGAAGTATCCCACATTAAGATCTGAATACAACTACTAAAGTTATGGGTCCTGGAAGTGCACTTTTGGGGGTTTCGTTCTGGAAGACATTGAAAATCATAAAAATCGAACATGAAAATGGGCTAAAATTTCTACCCTCTTGTAAAGGAAAAATTTGAATCCAGAATGATAGAGAATTCAAGCACAAACTCATAGAGGTATCCCACTTTAAAATCGGAATTCAATTACCGAAATTATGGAATCTGGAAGTGACATTTTTGGGTCCCATTCTGGAAGGCATGGGATTTACATAAAAATCGAACATGAAAGTGGGCCAAAATTTCGACCCTCTTGAAAACGAACAATTGGAATGCAGGATGATAGAGAATTCAAACACAAACTCATAAAGGTATCCCACTTCAAAATCGGAATCCGATTACCGAAATTATGGAATCTGGAAGTGCAATTTTGGCGTCCCATTCTGGAAGGCATGGGAAATACATAAAATTCGAACATGAAAATGGGCCAAAATTTCGACCCTCTTGTAAAGGAGAAATTTAAATGCAGAATGATAGAGAATTCCAGTACAAACTCATAGAGGTATCCGTTTCTTAAATCGGCTTCCAACTACTTAAGTTATGGAATGTGGAATGGCAGTTTGGTCACCCAAATGGATGCCATGGAAAATGCGAAAAAATCGAACATGAAAATTCGTTAAAATTTTGACCCTCTTGTAAAGGAGAAGTATAAATGCGGAATGATATAGAATTCAACCACAAACTCATAGAGGTATACCACTTTTAAATCGGGATCCAATTACTCAAGTTATGGAATCTGGTAGTGCATTTTTGGGGGCCTATTTTGGGAGCGAAGTAATTTACGAAAAAATCGAACACGATAATGGTTTTTGTGGTTTGAGAGCATTTGTTTATCCTAGAAGATCAATACACCAGTCAGCTTTTACTGCTGCGAACTGCAAAAAAACAACATACAACATTTCTTTCCTAACTTTAAATTGCATTTTAATTTTACTTCAGAAAACTGTTTACATACTTATTCTACTTTTCTGTGAATTCATATTTGCTAAAACGAAAGAAAATAACTTTTTGCCAAGAAAAGCAACTGAATCAAATAATAAACAGCAAAACCCACATCTTCCTTAGTATGAATTTCCACAACTTATTATACATTTTTGATAAATCATGTGGTTTCTTTGAAAATTGAAATGAGAGACGGGCGTAGGCACTTCCGCAGAACTTAGTTTTAAGTATAACACAGCATTAAAAACAAACAATTTCCAGGAAATGCATCAAAATGCTTTAATGGCATTTTTAGGAAACACGCTATTTTTATGATATTTTTTTTATGCAGATTTAAAATATTTAATAAAATATTTGGTTTCCTTTCTTTATGTGAAAAATAACTAACTGAAATAGAAAAACATTTCCAGTTTGATCTGTGCCAAATGGCTCGCTGCTGTTTTCCCGCTTTTCCGTTAGCTTTTCCAGCTGCTGCTGCTGATGACGCTTACAAATGATGAGAATTTGAGCAGCGTTTTGTCCATCGCACTTGGCCGCTCTCAAGTGGCCGCCTACGTGTGCCACATGCACAATGGAAGGCAAGTTACCCCTGCTCCCTCCCGGAAAATCCACAGTCTTTGTTTTTGAAAAATTGTCTACTTCATTTGGGTCGCTCCAAACGAGAATGGCCATGAAATATAACAGTACTCATTATGTTGGGATTACGATGCAATCAACGCAGAAAAAGTGTCAGTCAAATAAATCACTCGCCAAACATGAGGAATGGAGCGTCTGCAGGGGCGTAGCTGGATGCTAGTGCTAGCTGGAAGGGGGGTTGCTTTGGGTCTGGCCCTTATTTTTCGGGCCGCCTTGACAGCCCAAGAACGCCAGAAAGAAACAAAAGAAGGAAGAATATATATTTCGGGTATTCCAGGCCAGGCCAGGCGCAATGTCAACATCAACAGTTTCAACATTCTGCGTCTGTGTGTGTTTAAAGGGCCTGAGTGACTGGGGGGTGGTGGCCGGGGTGGCAGGGGCATAAAAACGAAAGCGTAGTTGAAACTGACAGCAACGATGACGCCGGGAAAGCGGGAAAAGCGGGGAAAAGCCAGCGGTTGAGGCTGTCACACTGTTTGCTCCCGGGATGGCAGAAACCCATTCCATCCATCCAACGCCTGACTTTTCGTGGGGCGGGAACTGAGCCAACTGAGTGGCAAATTTTTTTTAATTATTCAGTGGCCAGCGGAGAGGTTAGATTTCTCAAAAACGGCAGAGGCATAGAAAAAACAGGGCAAGTGGGTTTGACAGACCATTGGAGTGGAGTTTAATCGATTTGCATGACTGAATCTTGGGAAAGCAATTTAAATATTAAATTAGCCACTTTTCGGGATCAGGCGAAATCGCCTATCAATCATTGTCTAGCCATAAAAGTTTGGATACGCATTTTTAGTGGATTTAAAATGTTAAGACGTTGTACAAAGCCATTTGGAAGGTCTAAATAATTAATTTGAAAGCAGGCATAGAATGGGCACTCTATAAGGGCTCTCATGTGACGCTCATTGTATGTTAGACAGTCTAAAATATATAGCAATCATAATAAACAATTTATACCTTTTCCTTAAATTTTAAAATCTGAAGTTAATAGGGTTTTTTTTTTTAATTCTCAGATTCTTTTTAAAATTGGTTGTGGGAAATGTAAACCCATTTGCTATAATTTAATTCATATTTATTTCCAGTTATCTATAAAGCTTGTGAATAGTTTGTTTACTTTAATTACAAACAAGCCCCCGAGTGACAGCTTTTCCCTTGAATAGGGCTTCCATTTTGGCCGCTGCGTAAGCTAACCCTAAGCCCCATTTATACTGCTCCTTGCACTCTGTAATCCGTGACCGCGATAATCGCCTCTGGTCTGGCATAAAACTCAATTTCCAACAATTTGCCCCGTCGACTGGCAACAATGGCACAACAAATGAGCAAGCGATTTGCTTGTGTCAGCGGAGGTCCAGCGGTACAGTGGAGCCCCGCAGCAGCAGCAGCAGCAGCAGCATCATCATCATCGCAGGCCACGCCCCCCGGCAACTTCAGGGATTCTGTGGGTGGCCAGAGCTTATCTCGGTTTCATTACAGTTATTGTCGTTGTCATCAGTTTGCCATGTGCCACAATGTTGCACAGAAGGCAACTCCAACTGCATCTGCAACTGCGAATGCGGTTGCCTCTTGCCACCCCACATTTCCCAGAGATTTTCCCTCAGATTTTCCAGCCCCCTTTCGTCGTCTTCTTCGGCAGCTACCACTTCTTAGCTGAGCAACAACAAGGGCCACACTTCCGCTGGCTGCTTGAAATAAAAACTTGCCTGATTCACACAAAAGGGGGGGAAAGCGTCGGGGGGGCTGAGAAAATTGCACTGCAGCACCGCAACAAAAGCTGCACACACACATAGACCCACGCAAGTACAACATCTAAATGCAATGCCATAGAAAAAATGCAAAAACGCAGTTTCCGTGCAAAACAAAAATAGCGAGAGAGAGAAGAAAGCAGAAAGCTGGTATAAAATAAAAATGCTCGTACATAATATAAGTGTAAGCGTCGATTTGGGGGCGTACTGCGGGGGCGTGGCACTGCCAGCTTCACACTTGAACACGTACAGAGCCCGCGGCATTCGACGTCTTCGACTTGCGAATGCCAAAACCACCCGCCAGCCTCCCTGAACCACCCAAAAACCCAGCCAACCACCCACCAGCCTTCGCCACACATTAAGCCAGCGCTTAAAAGTGTGCTACAGGATTTCGCATTTGCTTAAAAGCTGTTTCGACCGATTCGTAGGGATTATTTGATTGCGAGGCGTTTGCATAAATTGATTCACCAGCAGAGGCAGCCAGAGCAGCAGCTGCACTTCTAAATTCTTCTGGTCCGCCTGCCAGTTGGGTCTGATTTATTACACTCGTTTCAAGCCCTGCGGTTGCTGGCCAGCAGAATGGCCAGTGCCCTGTGTCCAGTTGCCTCTGCCTAATGCGGAATACGTTAAATAATAAATAAATATAATGAAATATATGTGTGGGCTGTGGACCGAGTGCATGTCTGGCTGTCTCCTGGTTAGGCATAACTTCATTTTATCTGGAGCCGCAAAACGAAAATTGCATCAAAACAAAGGTTGCCTACACAGGGCAAAAAAAAGGACCAACCATTTGGTAGTTACCAAAAAAGCTGCTGTCTACCAGGCACTTACAAAAAATACAAGTGTAATTAAAATTAACAAATAAATCGTTTTCAAATAATACTTTCCCAAAGTGAGTTTAAGGTCACTTTACCAGTAATTTGGAAAATCAGACCATACATTTAAGGTTCAATTTAAAATTTGGAAAAAAAATTATATTTTTTTAAAATCTGAGTGTTATTAATTTTCAAATCAAATCTTTTAAAATTAATAAATATCTTAATGTAAAGAGAAAAATCTAGATTACTAGGGTTGTACTAAAAACTTTTGGATACTTAATATACATCTCCGATATTCCTTCACCCTTTGCTGACCCTAAAATATTTATCAAGGTAAACTGCATATATGAAAGAGGGTCCCATTTTCCTCTGTGCAGTACCGCCCCCGCCAGCACCAATGGGTCAACAGTTTCGGTAGCTGTTTGGCGGTGACGTTTTTGTATAATTAATTTTTCTTGTTCAGTGGTTTTGTACAATCAACATTCGATGTAAAAACATTGCAAACAACTGCCACGCATACAGGCGCACTTAAAGCGGACACCCACACACATACATGCACGTGCACATACCGAATGCCACCGCAGGACAACGAGCAACAACAAACTGCTGCACTCCTGGGAGCTGGACCAGGTCCTCCGCCACGTACTCGTCCTCGTCCTCGTCCTCGATTTCGTCCTGGCTGCTTGCATATGCATGCGAAAATGTTAAAGCAAATAAGAAAGAGTGTGAAAACGAGCAGCTTGCCATGTAAACAAGTAAACCAATAAGTGCATTGGTGTGTATAAAAAGGATATACACGATGGCCAGGACGAACCCTTCGAGTGTGTGGCTTTAAAAACTGACCAACTAAATCCCCGGTCTCAGTTGCAGCTTCACTTCAGCTAAGCCTTCGTCCTCGGGCAAAAAGCCCGCCCACAAAATCCCCGAAAAAAACCCCTCGATTCCTCGAATATAAAAACCAAATTGTTTAATGAATTACGCGGAGCTGTGTGTTGCCTTTTCTTGTTGTTGTTTGCACAATTTGTTTACGCAACGCGTGACGCTTAAATGCTAAATAATGCAAATGTAAATGCGCTGCCATTGTTTGAGTTCGCATTTATTTGTCCTTCCCGCTCGCTGATTTCGGTATCCTGCAATCCCTTTTTTCCTTATAAGCTGGTAATTATGGCAGGGCTTCGGCGAATCCCTACGCAGTTGGCACAACACGCTTATAAATTCCCCGTTAAAACAACACAGATTTTGCTTATGCTGCTAAAGGCATTTCAACCTTAATTGCTTGCTCTTCTGACTTCGTATTCCTTGATTATTTTTCTGACATCGAATAAATTAATAAGGACCCTTGCGCGCCATTACGGATATTTTTTATTAAGAACTAAAATATTTTTAAAATGTTGAATGTTGAAGAATGCTTCAAAAGTCATTCTTCATTAAAGGAAATGTTCCATAAATCATACTTTTACAGGCATTTTATTTTCTTTTACTGAGATAAATCTTTGCTCTAAGGGCATTCCATCTTCGTTTATTTCCACAATCGAATTTCCCCCTTCGATTTTGCTTTAATTTTCTTCGTCATCGTGCCGCAATAAACATGAAGGGAAATTAACATATTTTCGTTGTTTTCCTTGGCCGCTTCTTCGCTTTTGTTTGCACTCTGATCGATTTGTGCCGCGTAACTAACGAGGAAGCGACTCCGCCCTTTTCCATTTTTGGGTAACTTTACAATTGGTCAGGCCTTAAGTCGCGTAGCATTTTCAAGTAAGTCCCCCCCAGCCGAATTGCGGCTCTAACTTATGATTCGCGAAAAAATTACATTAGAATTGCAAATTGGCGGCGGTGGCATTCAACATGGCTAAATAAAAGTTGTGTCTCTCTGCCATGGGTGGGGTCATGTGGATCCAAGTGGGGGCGGGGCAGTGGGTGTGGGTGTGCCGGCAACAAACAAACTCAAACATTTATGACAATAACTTCTTAAATGCTTTGTTCTTGCCGCTGTCGTCGGGCCCTGGGAGTGGATTCCGCCAAGGCCCTGCAATCCTCCCATCTTCAAAACCCCCAACCTCTGAAAAAAATAACCCCCAAAAGTTACATAAGGAGCGGCAGGATCCTTGGCTTTTCGGGTCCAGCATCTCGACGTTGAATTGAATTACTTTTGCGCCAGTTGAAATTTCAATTGGCAGAGGAGGCCAGCGACATGGCACATGTGCAGCCATATGCAATGCACTGGCCGGAAACGGAAATGCACGCTGCCATTTTAGCATGCCGCCCGCACACACACACACACACACACACATACAGTTACCAAAGGGAGGAAGAGAGGAAGCGGGGCATACAAATGAGGCGTTGAATAATTGAAGACATAAATTCGCACTTGCACATACCGAGAAAAAAGTTTTTATTGTTGCCGGCTTCTGGGCTCTCAGCTCTCGACTTCCGCTGGATATTTTTCTCCATTTTCCCAGCCTGCCCAATTCACTTTTTATTCTTATGTATTTTGCATTGCTCGCTCCCCGGCAGCATGTTTAATTCCCAATCTCGGGCACAGCTCGGCGACCTGGCCACCTTTGCACTCAAGAGGCCCCCCAACCCCCGGCAGGATCCCCAGCTCAGTGACCCTCGGTTGGAGCAGGTTCAGGAGCAGCAGGAGCTGGAGCAGCAAAAGCAGCGGCGGTGGAGAGTTGCTCGTTTAACTTTCATGAAATTATAATTTGCTTTGTAATTCGAGCATCCTTAGCAGCGATGACGGGCCAGCCAGGAGCAAAAGGAGCAGCAGGACCCTCCCAGAACATAGAACCCAGTAGCCAGCACCCAGTAGCCAGCACCCAGTAGCCAGTACCCAAAGCATATAACTACACATTGAAAATATTTTAATTAACGAAAATTGTTCTGCAAGTTGTTTTATATGGCCGTCGAGCAACTTTAACGGCTGCCAGATTGGAATAGAAAGAAGGGTCCCTGGGAACTCCCCGGCGCTGAGAAAACCAATCCCATTAGAAATCTCAATTCCACTCGCAAGTCCCTGCAAAAATATTGAGCAGCTGCTTCCATTCTTGGATTCAAACACACACACACTGGCTGTGCGGAGGAGTACATATATCTTACTTATGCTCGCAAAGATTAAAAGTTTTTCAGTGCAAGTTCTTGCCTAAGCTGTAACATCTTTGTATGGCCCCAATGGACCCCCTTTAACCCGCCTCTGCCTTTGCTCCTTTTTTTGCTGCCGCTGCTGCTGCCTTTTTATGTGTATAACCCGCTCAAGTTGTTTGGCCTGCCGCAAAATGCGAGTGTGTGTGTGTGTGTGTTTGGGTCGAGCTGGCGAACCTTTTCAAATCCGAAATCGATATTAATTAAATTTTAGTAGCTCACACGAAGAGCTCAAGAAATCTCGGGCGCACAGCAGAGAGAGCAGGGAAAAGTGACAAAGTTTTTGCGGCCAGCTTATTAAAAGTGATGACAAGCTGTGGCCAAAAAAGAAGGCTGTGTGCGAAAACTGCTTTCATTAGGGTTATAATGGAGATTGACGCCGCTTAAAATGCAAGTTTATCTTTCGGCATGGCCAAAGCAAACTTTTGCTTGTCCGGCAAATTGATAAGTGGGATAATCCCGGGCCCGGAAACTAATTTCAAAATGCTTAAAACACTCTGCCGGCAGGCCATCACAGTGTGATGTAATGATCTGGGGAATATTAGATTAGATTTCCGGTCAATCCAATCAAATTAAAAACGGGGAGGCCCCAGTGACAAAGGCGTTTTTTGTGTACGTATTAACTCTGTGTTTGTGTGCGCCCTGACCTTTCGAGGTGTCCTGTCCCTTTCGACCCTTGACCCCTTTTCCCACAGTGCGTGCCATCAGATTTTGAGCCATTTCATTTGCTTTTTTCCATTAATAGTTGATCTGCCAAGCCCGTGGCATCAGGCATGCAAAAGCGTTTTTCATCATTGGCCATTTGCCATTCTCCCTCTGTATCTGTATCTGTATCTGTGTATCTGCATCTGCTTCTGTGTCTTTTGGGCACCCATTTCCTCCTCCGATTTCACAACTCTCTACACAACAATTTAATATTCATACTTGCGTTCCCAGTCGTGCAGCTAATGTCGGGTTCTGGTTTTGGTTTCGGTTTAGCCACTGCCACTGCCAATTCCAGTGCTGTTGCTGCTTTGGCATAACAAATCAAGTTGCGGATTATAAATGGAATCCTTTTTTAATTGAAATATATATCCTGTGCCTCGACTCGCACGAGTGCGCCTCATTAATGTGCCACTCGTCCGCCGCGTCCCGCCCGCCCTTTTGTCTCTGAAAGGATTCGATTGATGCGTTTTTGATTGCAAGTTCACCGCAAACAGATCGCCCGGCTGCAAGGCTATGTGGCACAGTTGCGGTCGGAATTATAGCATTTTCCCAGTCATAATGACATGTCAAAATGCTAATTAGTTTGGTTAGAGCAATATGCAATAGACGTAATGGTGGAAACCCATTTGATATACTAACCTGAATAGAGAAATAATTATTTAAAGTGCAAATTTGTTTAAAAATATATTTCTGTTAGGTTTCCAGATGTATTTCACTTTGATACACTCAAGATGGATAATTTTCTGAGCACTATTCTTCCCACCGCAGCTGTGTTGTATGTGTAAGCAAAGGAACGAAGTGGCTTGGGTCTGGACATTACTCATACGCAGCGTGTGGCGGCAGCAAAAAGCAACTTAAATTCTACTTACAGCCAAATATGTAATAAATACGAGCTTAAAAAAGTTTATCTATATTTCAACCGCACGCAGTCATGTGCTCACAAACACACACACACCGTATATATATCTCTCATATATGTATATTTGGTAGTCGCTGGGCTTTGTACATAAGAACTGGATGCTGTTTTTTTGCTGTCGCCCGGCGAAAGTTTTTTGAAAGATGTCCCACCCCCGGGAAACTCCCCGGCATCGCACACGTCCAGCTCGGTAAAAGTTTACTTTTTCTATCCCCACACCCCTGCCCCCACACCCCCGTCCAGCCCCCAGCAATATCTATCTACTGGGGCTTTTTTCGCTCTGGCACAAACGAAAAATAAGTAAGTGCCGAGTGCCGGGGACAGACTATCATTAGATGTATGACTATTCAGTTGCAGCTTTAAATCGCCGGAGTGTTTGGGCTTGGCTCCCTCTCCTCCTGGCACTTTTGAAGAGCCTCGGCTTCTGGGATTTTTCCCCCTTTTCATTTCAATTTTACAGGCAGCGGCCGCCACCACAGCCACCAAAAACCAAATCCTGACAAGCCCGACGCCGTATAAATTGTCGCAATCAAGCAGGCATACAAAAGCGGGAAACCCAAAAAACGGAGTGGAGCGGCGGCTATGGGAGTCCAAGGAAAAAAGCGTCCGAAGGAGAATCGAGAAAACCGCCGGCAAGATGAATTACTGCAAATTATCCAGTTAGAACTTCGGGGACTTTGAAACAAAACCAAAGGCGTGGATGGGCAGGATAAAGCGGTCCGCCAGAGGGTGGGAATTGCTGACGATTTAACGAGTGGCCGGGCAGAGCTTCATCCATCTGTCGCTGCATTCATATACGGCTGTGTATTCAGGATGTGCATTCCCGGAATCCGACAAAGTAGCGCATTCCATTGGACCGCTAACAAACACAATTGTTGGCGTAAGCCGCAAGTCTTGAGTTCCTAAGCTTTAATTTCCGGGTTAACCAATAATTATGGCTGGTTATTAAAGAGCTTTGTATTATCCATCTCAAAAATAGTATCTTTTATCCCACATCTAATACTTACTTTTGATATTTTAATTTACACAAAAGTAGATACAAATTCCCACTTTTTAAATTCAGTAGATACTTCTTGTTTACTTAAAGTTCCTAAACTATTTTGCCAATATTCAAAGAGAAAAACCTCTTTTTCCTTAACTGTGAAAAACCGGCTGTGTGGCACTTTAACCTTTACCCGCTCCAGCCAGCCTTCATTTTTATTCGGTGGTCACCGCCTAATTCCTCGGGAGGCGGCAACTCAAATAAAAATCACCCGCAGCACTCTTTGTCGGCCACATTCATTAATGTCAACGGCAGTCGCCTCGTCTAGGACTCACTGTAAGCACATAATGTGCCACAGAACGCATAAAATACATACAGACGGGCACAGACCTACACAGATGTCTGACACTGTAGTCATCGTCTGAATTTCTGAATTCCGTAGTCTGTAGTCTGTAGTCTGTGGCCTGCCCGCTGTTTTATATAACGATTACGATAATGAAGCGTCGCCGTTTCCACTGAGCGCAGCATTTTTGTACACAAAATGAGCCAAATGAATGGCCCGGCTTTTGGGCGGTTCGATGGGTGGGCGGCGGTGAGCCCGAGGGGGCGGCGGTGGCGGTACAGCATCAACGTCTGTCGTTGATGGCTTTTTGAAGTTCTCGGCACTGCCAGGCGGCGCAATGATTGGGGATTATGACGAATTAATGAATTCAGATTTAAATAAAATTACGCGCGCCTGCTTGTTAGTGGCACACACATTTATATACACTTGCGGCCAAGATAATAGCACATTTGGCGGCTTTTAATTGCTAGAGTTGGTCAATTATCTGTGGACCTTTGGGTAGTACTTTTTTTCAAAGCTTTGTTGTTCAAAAGGGGAATTTTAGGTAAAGCAATGACAGTCTTTTAAAATGAATATTATACATAAGAGAAATATACTTTTTTAAAAGAACTAAAAATTCTTAACTCAAACCAATATCATTTCCAAACGATTTCATATATATGAGCAGCTTAAGAATTGCATATGGCTCTCATATTTTTTTCTCTGTAAGCCGTATATATTGCGAAATATTCCCACAGCGGAGATTTGCTACTATATCAACGCCTACTGTAAACAAAATTATATACATATCGAGCCCCACTCCCCCGGTTTTGCAGTGGCTGCTCATTTAACGTTTGCTAATAGAATTAAAGTTTGCGGTTGCTGGCTGTGGACTGAGGGGCGGGAGGGGCGAAATCGGAAAATCGGGAAAATGGGTGGCATAATGAGCCGGCCACCGATCCAGGGGCAGTGTAATTATGACAGCTATCGGTGGGGCGAAAGGGGCCATTCGGCCGTTTGGCCATCGATGGGCGGACATTAACAACAGGCCGCAATTCGAGCGCAGTGTTCGCTTTTCCAGTTTTGCCCGCTTAATTAACACCAACAATTGCAATTGTACTGCCACGCCCCCTGCCATCCGGCAGTCCTGCGGCCCACCGCCCCCTCATCCTGGCAGCACCTGAGCTGGCAATTTTTGTGTCATTTGGCGCGTGCAACCTTCGCCGTCCGTTTGCATTGTGTTGCGGCATTGTTGTTGATTGTTAATTGAAAAACAATGTTGTAGTTGGTTTCATCGGCGGCTGCACTTGAAGAGCTGCGAATTGCGAGGCGCGAACAACAGCCGCGCTACACGGGAAAAATAAGGGATCAAAAGGTGTAATCCTATTGGATTTATTATCAGTATTTCTTGCCTAGAAAAATGTATCACTATTTTTCCAGAAAGCTTCAGAAATGTTTTAAAATTAATTTTTGAAATATGATGAAAAGAAAGTACGTCAAAATACACTCCAAGATTGTCCATCCTTATACATTCTTTGTAAGAAAAATATGAATAGCGTTAAAAAAAATTCAAATGAAAATATTTAGTCTTAAATGTATTATTTTAAATAATACAAAAATAATATATATATTTTCAGCTTCCTAGTAAATTGGCCTAACAAAAGAACTCGCTTGAAATTTCTTACTTATGAAAGTTATTCAATCGAACTCAGTAGCCAAGGACCGCTTCTTTTTTTCCTGTGCAGCTACTGAAGCTGTAGAATTTTCCAGCGACTGGGGTTAAGGGGGCACAAAAGTGCGGCGCAAGCTTAATTAATTTTTATAAGGCCGCCTTCGCTGGCGTCGCGGCTGCATTTTAATTACAGTGCACAGGAGTTGCGAGTTGCCTTAAGCGCATTGATTAAGTTTAATCAATGGCCCATAAGCAGGCAGTCAGGCAGGAGGAGATTGGCCAGGAGGGCAGGCGGAGGGGCTGGTGGTTATCCGGGGTCATCTTGCAGCTCGTTAAAGGCCGCATCGCAACTTTGACAAGAAATGTGCAATTAGCAGTCGAGCGAAGAGGCAAAGTTGTCACATTATAATATTGAATGGCAGACAAGAAAGCCCTTGGGAGCGAACCAAAGGAGTTGGGGAAGCCAAAGGAGTTGTGGTGCGTTTGTAAGACATTCGTCTTTTCGGATTTCCACCGGATCAGATGAAAATCACTTTAAAATTGCCATTAAAGTATTAGTTCAATTGCGCAAAGATTACGTTTGACCACGCCAGCGAGATGGGCATTTATAATTTCAATAATCACACACACTAAATTTAAAGCGGTGAAATTAATACGTTTATCGGCTAATTGGGCAATTTGTCTGACGTCTTTTTCAATGTGTGTGCTTTAAAAGCAGAGGTGTCAAAACACCATGTCACATTACGTAAAAGACAAAGGTCCAACAATTATCAAATATTAATTAATTACCTTGAGTTTGGCAAATAATCATTTTTAAAACCATTACAAAATAGTAGTAATTGGAATTCCTTGAATTCTCTGCCCTTTAGCAGCCTAATAAATTAATTTGTAACAACGTTAATTTACCAAAATACACAGATTAAAAACCAAAATAATCTCTAGTCTAGATACTGACTAAATCAAAGTAAATTCGACAATTACCTACTTATTCGTAATGAATATGGTATTGATTGCGAACACAAGTAGGTAACTAGTTTACGTTATCAAAGGCATTTGATAATTTGCAATTAAACAATAATGTCCTTAATTAAGACCAAACAAAATATTGTGAAAATAAATATGGCACGTTAATGTCTGAATAGCAAATTCATTGGCTATCTGTCATCGACCATTAATGCCTCAATTTAACAAGTGCACAATTCCCGCTGGCCACTGCAATTGAGCCTCAATCTGATTGTGATGGCCAATTTAGCAGCACATTCGCTGCATTCATTGTCTGCGTCAATTAAAATATCAAATGACAGCCGGTCGGTGGGTCAGTCAGTCAACTAGTCACCCAGTCAACCAGTCATTCTGTCAGTTGGGGCGTTCATCATTCCCTCATGTCCAGTTAGCGGGTCTGTAATGAGCCAGTCAGCCAGTGGAAAGTCAGCGCAGTTAGTTAGTTAGTTAGTGCGCTGGTTTGACAGTCAACTATCATTATAAGTTCTTTTGCGCCATAATGGGCAAAAGTTTTGTGCCCTCCTCAAAGCGGTGGGCGTTGCGAGGAGGGCAGTATTACTGGGCGGTTGGTTCGGTCACTCCTCCCCTATATATATGGTTGTGTGCTGGCCATTGTGCGCACTCACTTTGCAATTAGCAGCAGTTTTGTCTGCTGCGAACATTTATTCAGGCCATTAATTGAGTTGCTCGCACCGAGGAGGCAAACTTCGAATGCTTATGCACCAACTGAAACAAAGAAGCGAACAAGTGCAGCAAAGTCGCGGGAAATGGGTTGGGAAATGAAAAATGGCCATGGCTCTTTACCAAGGGAAAAGTGGGGGGAACATTTGTAAGTCTGTTAAAAATTACTTGAATTTATCTCAACAAATCAATACAACTTTTTGCCCAACTGTACCTTTTTCAGCTAACTCTAATAATCGTTTGTTATATGAAATAATTTACATTTTTCATTAATAACTTAACAAAGTTAGTGTTATCGATTTATATATTTTAATTTTATTATTATAATTCATTTCATATTTAACCCTTCTAATAAACCCATTTCTCCCCTTGACTATTTGCAGATCGAGGATGCCATGTTGATGTTCGATAAGCAGACCAATCGGCACAGAGGTGAGTTTTCTTTTATATCGTTATCGGTATCGCCATTGCTGGTGGTGCGCAACAATGCCACAAAGCATTTGCTAGCCCGTTTCCGGACTTTAACGAGCCGGAAGTGCGAGAGCTTAGCAATGCACATACACAGACACTCAAACACCACCATACTCCTTCACAATGTCAATGTATCATGCATGGCAGGATGCTCATAAGCAAGGGGCTAATACAGTTTTAAAACGTTGTCGGGGCATTAAAATGGCCGGGCAACAGGATGTAGAAGGACCCGAAAAGATTACCTGCCAATGCAACCGGATATAAGGGCCATAAGAGACGGGCCATCCTCTTTCGACGGTGGATGAGTGGGTGAGTGGGCGGCACTGGGTTCAAAGGTGGCCAGTGGGCGGTGCTGGCGAGCGAGGTCAGCAGCTGAGGTGCGCTGGCCGGCAGAAGGCTTAAATCTCCAGTGTACATCCGCTACACGAACTTGTAGCGCACGACTGCGTCCATTGCGTTTGTCCAGCTGTCCGTCCGGCATTCGACTGGCTGTCAGAATGTCCGGCTTGGCGTACACTACCAGAAAAGTCGACTGAGATCAGGAACTGTCTTTAAACAGCGGTATAAGTGTGCTAGTCAGCAGTTCTTTGAGCTCAACTTGGAATAAATTTATGAATTACTTGAACCCATTTGAGAAGTATATTCGTAGCTAATCGAATTTTGATAAATCAATAATCACAAAAACCATGATGTGACCAAAGATGTACTTTTTTTGTGGCTTTTCCCCCAGTGCGTGCCCATTTGGGCTCCCGATGTGTCCTGCGAAGCCTTGTCGTTGTCAATTTTGCTTATTAAAGTTTTAAATGACGCCCCGAATTTCGCATTGCGACCGGGTCCCGTCTCGAATCCCATTGACATGTCCCTCTGGCCGGCGAGGGAGGTCCTATCGGGGTTCCGACAACAACCTGAGACACGGCGCATTAAGATTGATGTGCCCAATTTTGCACAGGCCAAAAACACACGCTGGGCATCCACAAGCTCATCCGCAGAGGTCCTTGCCACTGCTCAAAAGTAATTAGCTCACACGGATACGAACAGCCGCATGCATCAATAGTTGTGGCTGCACAATCATTCCGCCACTTGCCCGGCCCCACCCCCTCACAGCCACCCCCTGGTATCCAGCCCCCACCACCACCACCACCGGACATTGTTAACTTTTGCGCCCTTCAAATTACGCACACGGGAATAAGAAAACATGATTTTTGCTTGTGCGCGGCCCATAAAAAATGGTAGCATACTTCTGTGCGCCGCATCGCAGATAAGCGCAAAAAAGAATGGGCGTCGAAAAGGGGGTTGGGGCTGTGGCAACGGGGGGCCTGCAGAGATAGAGCCGTGGGCCCACAGAACATTTCGCTTAATTGGACGCTGGAGTACGCTGAAACTGCATGATGATGCAGTCATACATACATAAAAACCAGAAAAAAACTGAAACGAAGGCTTGAAAGTGGGCGGCGGCAGCCAATAAAAACAAATATGAGGCATTTTAAAAATAATGCGAAGGCCGCCCAGTCATCGCATTAAAGATTTAGGCACTCGGGGACCAAGCAGCAGCGATGAGCCATATAAATGAGCTCCACAAATTTTTAACGAATTTCCTGCTGGCTTTTTCGACCTTTCCAATTAAAAGTGCATGGGCAGGGATTTTTCTTCCTTGTTCAAATCTAACCGAATTGAAAAGGAAAGTACCCCAAAATACCCCGGCACTATATGATTTTTTCAGAGAGGTATGAGAACACAACAAAATCGAAAGCCCCATTAAATCAAAACGCTTTGGCCAAGAGACCATAATGACTCTGGCCAACCACTTGAGGAAAATGTCCACGAATTACCCGCTGTGGCCATATTGTGATTTGCCAATTTGCCAATTAAAAATGCATTGGCTGGACGATTTTAGCTAGTGACTCGACCCCTGGCCTGAGCAATTCATTTTGGCCGGGCCATGTCAGCCTGGCAAATTACAATTGCGTGCATCGATCGCCGGATGAAATATGCAGGTTGCTACTGCTGGCGAGCGGTAAAAGCCAACTGCCCAACTTCACAGGCGAGCGGCCAGCGGCCGAGCCAATAGAAAATGTGTGTCGTTAATCAAAGGGTATTAGTTGTAGCAGGAGCTCTCATTGGAGGATGGGTTTTTGCAGGAGTACCAGGACGAGGACATCGACGGCGACTTTTTGTACAGTCGGACGATGTACGACCTTATTGCCATGAGGAGTCGGAGTCCGTTGCCTACTGGCACTTGCGATATGCCTGTAATTGCATTTTATCGATCCGATCCGAGAGCCCCCTGTATGTGTATCTGTGTGGCAATTGCCACGTACACATACACACACTCGGCAACTATAATAAAGAAGGGGCTACGGGAAAAAAGAAAATAAAAGAAGAAAAATAAAAAGAAAAGTGGAAAAGACGTCGTTGGTTGCTCCGGCAGCTACACGGCAGCAAGTTTGTTACTCATTCATAAATCATGTGTGCAGCCCAGCGACACCGACACACACACACACACACACACAAGCACACACGGCAATGGACGAGCGGACATATAGACAGATAGACAAATAGACAGACATCCTAACATGGTGGCCCAGAACTCAGCCGAAGCCCCAGCTCACAAACACCCAGCACACACGTATATCCGTGAGCCTGGTCACTGAAAATTGCACCGGCGTTTTTCCAGCTAACAAGAGCGGCGGCAGTTGGCCCAGAACTACAACTACAACCGTTTCACATGGATAAAAAATAACAAGATATAGGAAGCGATATATGAATATGCCATAAAACAATATAGGCAGGCCCGAAAAGCAATAACAACAACGGGAATGACAACAACGCGGGCGAGGGCAATTGCAGTTACAGTGGAGACAAGCTAGGGGGAATTCTTTATGGTCATAGTTTGGAATTGAAAAAAAAAGCTCAATATTGAAATTAATGGAAATTTACGAGAAGCCGCTCAAGAAGTCACTCTGGGATGAACAGAAGCCTCTCATAAAGCACTCTTGGATGAGCATTTTTTTATAAAATGATTAACACCCAATACCGGCTCTTAGGAAACTAATAAGAAATTGTATTTTATAATTATGTATTGCAATACTTTTATTTACATACCAAAGAGTACACAACATTTACTAAATGTGTCTATTATTCACTTAAGAAATTAAATTCCCTTTTGATAATAATAAAATACTTCCCAAGGCACTCAACAATTTTTAGGTCCTTATTAAAGTTCCCCTTAGGCAATCTCCGCTGTACAAATATAGAGTTCAAAACAGCCGAGCTGCGACCCAAACTATGCTATGAATTTCATTTGGCAAGCCAAGGACATGCCCAACGTGCGCCTAAGCAGCCCGTTGTGGGTGGTTGGGTGGCTTTAGTTGGGTGTGCGGGTGGGTGGTTCGGGCAGAGGATCGGGGCAACTTTTGGGGGCCGGCTTGGCAGTTGGCGTCGCCAGCCGCCACTAATATTAAAATTGAAAATTTTGTAATTTTTCTTTTTGGCAAGCCGGCGCAGCGCAGTCATAACAGCAGCTGGCTCTGGGTCTTACCCCTCAGACCCTCGCCACTACCGAAAACCCTCTACCTTGCGCCTAGAGCATATATCTGTGTCCGCTTCTTGGCAATAACATGCATGAGTGTGCAATTTTTGCAGTTGCCAAGACCATCGTCAGCTCCTATCGCTCCAGCGCCGTCCTGCGGGAAATTTTCGACAGGTAAAAATGGCAATGGCGGACGGGCTCAAAACTCAGACTTACCTCTGGGCCAACGAGCCATAAGCCTGAAGCCTCAAGCCACGGAATTAACTGGGCAACGAGCATTGCCTCATGCCTCATGCAACCCGGGCGCATTTGTATCCAGCAGATACATTTTTGATTGAGTTACGTGTGGAGCGCGGAGCCAACCGAAAATGGCCGGCTTCATTTGTTCCGCGGCTGATTTATGAAGTTGCAACGGCATAGAAGCCCTTTGAAACTCGAGAGACACGGAGGAAAATGGACTATTCAATTAGGCTTTAAGGCGTTTCAGATCATTCTGTTACTTTAAAAACAAAAAACATTTGATTGTTGTCTAAGGTGCCTAAGAGTATGCAAAGTAAAATTGTATATATCATTGCATACTTTTAGACACTTAAAAAACGCTTTTAAACTAGGCCTAAAACACTTTATTTTTTATTTCTAAATCAGATGGATTTCTAATTTAAAAAGTTTCTCAATCCCTTCAAATATTTTTAGAAATATATTTTTCTGTGTAGCTAACGTGCAACATTGCAACGTGCGCTAATTTTATATAATTAAAGCAAATACAAACACACTCCGGGGCGCGAAGGAAGCAGCCCGCACGTTGTCTCAAGGAAAAGGACCTCGGAGCCTCTCCAGCTCGGCACATGTCGCTAATAAGCCTGCGTGTTTACTGTTACTTGTTTCAACTAATTTGTCAGTTACGCCCAGCTTGGCCACGCCCCCCGTCCGACTGGCCGCCCACCGCCCACCGCCCGCACGACAAGGCAAACACACGTACACAAACAAAATGCGGGCGCCGGGGCATCAGGTGTCTGCACTTGGCCTTGCTAATTGCACAGAGAGAGCGCCCGGGCCCTTCTTTTTCGGCCATGTGAAATCTCAGACAATTGCGCTAATTGAAAAGCCCCGATAAGACCGAAGTGGTGAAATCGGAGGAGGGAAAATCGGAGTAGGGGCAGGGCCTTAAGAGGATAGCGAAAGCCCGAAAGGGAATTTTATAGAACCCAATCAGATGGGAAGTTGCAACTTACTTTGGCCTCTTTCGAGGAGCGACTTGAACGGGTCTCAAAAGAAGTTGCAATTTTCAAACGTACAATTAAGCCATTGCCACTACTTTTGATATCCGAGGGATAGTATGTGATGAAAGTTAGGTAATCAAAGCTTTTAAACAGTAATTTCCTTGGAATGGAATGTATGAAAACCAGTATTACACAATGGAAATAATTGCATAAAACAAATTTGCACTCAAGGAAGTTAAGATAGCCATAGAACTAATACCCAGAAAAACCCCTCTAGTCAAAAGAAAATGCAGCAACTTAAACTTTCGCCAGCACAAATTGCGGCAACAAATGGAAGAAATTTAATTAAGCCATAATAAATCCTTTACCAATTCTGGCCGTAAGAACCCCCCGAATGACTTGACATTCCAGGAATTTAAGTTCTCCGTCAGCCCTCAATTGGAAGATATCAAAAATAGCTCCACTGGCCGGCCATTAGGACAAAGTTATTATGCCCGATCCCAAGGCGGTCGTCGAGGGGTTAAGGAGGCGGGCTAAGGGGGGCGGGGCCCTGGCTCAGTGTCCGCTGGCAAAAGTTTATTATGTAAACTCGGAGCGGCCAGTGTTTGAATTACTCGCCCAGCCGCCACTTGAGGCCCTGCAGGGATGCATATTGAGGTCAGCCGGAGGAGAGCCATCCTGGCCTGAAATGGTGGGGGTTTCGCAAGGGATGTGGAAGGGGTTCGGAGAGGGGGCTTCCAAGGGGCACCGCCTCTGTCTCGGTCTCGACACTTGAGTAAATTATTTAGCCGCTCGCTCACACAAAAGCATATTTCGTTCAATTTTTGCAGCCCTTAAACTTTTTTGCCCACTCTCACTCAACTCACTTTGCTTCTTTTCTCTTGCAGGTTTTGGCTTCGTTACATTTCAAAGCGAAGATGTGGTAGACAAAGTTTGCGAAATTCATTTCCACGAGATAAACAACAAAATGGTAAGTGAAGCGTGGCGGTCTGAATCGCAGCCCAGGAGGCTTATCCCACCCAGCGGCCGGCTTTAAGTTTTTATTTGGCCATATAGAGAAAAATACGGCCCTAAATCGGTCATCAATTTGGGATTTTATTAAAGCGGATTAGATGTGCCTCAAACATTTTGCTGGAAAATATATCGAAATAATATGGTCAGTCGTGTGCCAAGTCAAAAGCACAATATGCAAATCAAGATATTTTTGCTTTGGTAATGTAATTTTTGAATAGTTTAAAGATTCTAGCTGATTTTTAGAAGTTGAGTTGATGAAAATCTGCAACTTTCATATAGATTATAGATTATTATATAGATATCTGTCAATCTATTTTAAATATCAATTTCAGTGTAGTTTTTTTTGGCACTTGATATTGAGAAATGTAGTTTTTTTCAAGAAACAATTTAAGTCAACGACAAAAGTTAAGAGGACCGTGGAAAGCCGTGCCACCTTGGGTCTCTTTTATAAAATAACTTAAAAGATTTCTGTAAAATATGATTTCTAAGCCATCCCTCTATCCTTCCAGGTCGAGTGCAAGAAGGCGCAGCCGAAGGAGGTGATGCTGCCGGCCAACCTGGCCAAAACAAGGGCTGCCGGACGCTCCGCATACGGTGAGTTGGTAGTCTGGGGCAGCAGCCACGCCCATTCGACGGCGGCCACGACCGCCGCCGCCGCAAGCTTGCTGCCGAGTAGTTTAGCCGCTGCCGCATCCGTGCTGCAGCAGCACCAGCAGCAGCAGCACCAACAGCAGCAGCAGCAGCAACAGCAGCAGCAGCAACAGCACCACCAGCAACAGCTGCACCACACACACCCACAGTCACCCGCCCACAGCCACGCCCACCACCCGCACACCCACACCCACAGTCAGCTGTTGAGCTCGCTGCGTTACACGCCCTATCCGCTGCCCGCCCACCTGTCGGCGGCAGCCGTTGCAGTTGCCGCCCAGCAGCAACAACAACAGCAACAGCAGGTTGTGGCCGCCCAGCAGCAGCAACAACAGCAGCAGCAGCAGAGTTTGGCCCAAGTGGTGGCCGCTGCCGCTGGTGCCGCACCTGGCCTCCTACCGCTCGCCAATCCCGCTCCGCCTGCCACGCCCTCCTTGCTGCACTTTGCAGCCGGCCAGAGCAATGCCGCCCTGGCCAACTCCCTCTATGCGGATGCAGCTGCCGTTGTGGGCTATAAGCGCCTCCTGGCAGCAGCTGCGGTGAGCAGCGGTCTGCGAGCACCGACCAGTACCACCTTGGGTGCCCTGCAGGCGGCCGCTGCCAATAATCCCGCCGCTGCCGCCGCCGCCCAACTGCAGCAGGTGCAATTGCGCCAGAACGCCGCCCTGGCCGCCGCCCACTATCCGCTCAGCGAACTGCTGGCCATGCAGGGCGGCATGGAGATGGGCGCGGGCGCCAATTCCGCTGCGGCAGCAGCGGCTTCGCTGTACCAGCTGCCCGGGATCTGACCGCCCAGGCCACAGTGAGCCCTCTAAATGGTGTCCTTCGGTCCGCAAGAACTATCAGCACCAACTACACTTTATTACACTATGCCAAAGCTAAAAGCTCTTTACAATTTCTTTGATTTAAAGACCTGAACTTTTTTATATGTTGGAAAACTCAATAAAAAAATTTAAGGGACTACCTTAGTCAGAAAAGTCAATATTTTAAATTTCAAAATATTTTTTGTGAAATTTTGAAACTAATTTTTTTATAGTATGAATAAAGTCCATTGAAACCCTGTTTATAGCTCTAATCCGATTAAAGTTACATTAAATTATACATTAAGTTTCAATTCAAGAAAAAAAAACAGACATGTTTTGATTCACAAATTTTATTTAACACTCATTAGAAAGCAATTAAATTTGAGGCAAAGATTCAAAGTGAATATCTATTAACTAACCGCAATGCAATGAATGAATCAATGAATTTTTAATAGACCACAAAGTTATTTTTTAATTTCACAGAGAATCAATGAAATCGTTTCTTAACTGTTTATGATGAATGTAGTCAACTGCACTTTAAATCAATTGAATTTTTCAGAGCTTTTCCCTACCTTTCACTATCTGATGATAGTTCTGGCAGTCCCATCCCACAGAAACACACCCACAAGACACTCTCAGAACACTCGACTACACCTATATAAATATGACTCTCATTCCGTCTCAATGTCCAAAAAATATGTTAAGCGGCTAGGCCTAGGATTACGTGTACTTCTACTTACAATTAGCCATGTACTTACTTACGCCACATGTACTATATATATCGTAACTTATATTTTGTGACTGTCTAAGCTGCGTTTAGGCCACGCGGCGTATGCGTTATTTAACTACATTACTCGAATAGCGGCGCATTCGTTTTCTTTCCCTAGCCTGTAAGCGAACTTGACTTACTTAAGATTTAACTAGGCTAAGTGCAGGTCCTAGAGAGCTGCTTAGATCTTATCGACGCCATCGATAACCTTAGACCTTAGCCGGCGATCGTAATATGTCTTAGACACCTGGCGACTTTTTCTAGAACCTAAGAATGTAACAAAATACAATGTTTCAAATTAAATAACAACATAAAAAGTCATCAGCTCCATAGGAAACACACTCCATTTATGTTTTAAAACGGATTCTCTTGTATATCGAACATTTTTCTTACAACTTATACGTAAACTCATATCAATAGCTGTTTAAAGGCGTATTAACCTAGAATCGCAGCCAAAAAAAAAGAGCGAACTGGATTAAAACCTAGCAAATGTATCGAACTAGCGATTAAGTTGGATTAAGTAAACCAGCCGAAGGAGGCCGAATGTATTAGAAATGCGATGTGTGTAACGAAGTTTAGATTTTGAAAAATTGATGACCGGGCTGGGCAGATGCCATCGTAGCGGCCGGACAGCTGTCGGAGTGTAATTTTGCGAAATGGATCATGGATAATGGATGTGTGCTGTGTGCAACGGGAATGCATTCGGTCCAATTACAGGGCCCTGGCAAATTACTGCTCAGACAGCTGATGGCCGGCAACTCCCCCAGCTGCCAGTTCGAGAACTCATACACCAACACATATTGTTTGCCCATAGCCATTAATATTTGACTAAACTCGAAACTAGCTATTTATTATACATGCATAAATAACCACATACACACATCTATTGCATTACGGTAAGCGCATTAAGCGCTCAAATTCAAAATCAAATTCAAATTCGAATCAAACTCAAATTCAACTCTAGTTAAATCCAGTGTAACATTAGCCTAAGCTGCAACAGTTGAAGGATGATGATGATACTGTGTGTGTACAGGAAACGAGCCGTCAGCAGTCCTTCGATGCCCAAGATGAACGAGAAAGTGATGGGAAAAGTGCTGAGAAAGCGGAACGCTACTGACCCCAGGCCGAAGCAAAATTTATACAAATTTCTTGATTAACATCTAATAGCTGTCAACCCTCCTATACGCCCCCCTCTTGAGTTGTAGTGTTTATCTAGCCCACATATTTATAGTTTTCTATGTATTGAGTTTCGATTTGAATTATGCTTTTCCTCGGTTTTCCAAACTCATTAGCTGCGGTGCGGGGCAATGGCCTGGAGATATGGAGCATTTTTGTAGAAATGCACAACGCAGGCCTTAGCATTGCCCCCACTCGAAGATTCAATCTAAAACACTTTATAATTAGACGAATTATTCCAATTATACTCTTAGCATAGTTACTAAATGTCTTAGATTATAACTACGTACATATCTAATAAGTGTTTAGATTGTGTCATATCTACGGTATATCGGACAAATGTAACTCTACATATAACTCTATATAAACATAGCTCAAATCAAGGCTGTTAATGCAGAAAATAACAAAAACGGGGCTGAATTCGTTCGCCCCCACTAGTTATGCACTTAAAAAAGATTCGAGTGCAGTCGCAGAACATCTTTTAGAACTCGAAACATATATAACTAGTATCTATATATAGCGGCAGTTCCTTAGTTGCCACACACACTACTTAACTAGAACTCTAAGTACACATTACGATTACGAATAGTAAAGCAGTCGCTCATATTTACACTCTATAACAATTAGTCCTGATATAATCTCGATACTCTTTGTTTGACTTCATTAGCTATGATATAATCGTGTGAGTGTCAGTAATTATCTGTTTTATGCCTTTCTTTTCTGTGCTCTCTCTTGCTTTCCATGCGACTCCCTTAGATAACATCATGTGGGGACTGGGGACATTGCCCGAAGGTGAGAACTGCCAATGATATATCCAATACGATCCAGCAGTTAATGTATTTTCCGTATTTTTTGGAACAGGTTTTCCGGCAGCTGCCTACGCTGCCTATGCCGCTGGCCGCGGATACTCGGGCTATCCCAGTTTTGGACTGCCCTATCCAACTGGTAAGTGCGGCTCGCGCCCACATAGACACTCTGACACCCATCAGCACACCCACACAGCCTGAACCTGCACACATACTCGTACATACTCGGCCCCCTGTTCATTACTTGTTTGTGAGTGAGAGTGCAAAGCAACCCCAGTGACTACTTAACCCCTAACATTATCCATTGAAACCGAAACCGAAACCCTACCGAACCGAACCAAAGTCTGTGCCACTTGATATGACGAAGGCCTCGAGTCGCTCCGGTAACTGCCATTAGCATTACTAACTCAACTAGAACTTGTGACGATTCGTTAGCCTTTAATGTCTTTGCCCGATTCGTGTCTCTTTCATCACCAGATACAATCAGACATCTATGTATCTTTTCGTTTCGCCTGCCTTACTCTTTATTATTTCTCTTCTGTCTTTGTGTTTGCTTTTGCAGCGGGTGTGATGGGCGTAGTGCCGGAGAATCGGATACTGATTGGCGACTACATGGCCTAGGACGATCCCAGCCCAATGACTATCTGTCGAGTATTACTCAGAGACCATGATCATTATTGAAATAAATCACTGTTTTCCAAAGAAAATGAAAAAAAACCAAAGCGTTCGTCATATCAATGCACAACCAGCCGAGGATCGGAGGCAATCGATAACTCTCACAACATGCCACCACATTTGACATTTAGTGCCCCATATAGAATTGAGTCCTGCGCATCCTGCAAATATATGTCATTGACGCTGCTTGGCCTTGAGTTTATCATTTGCCCACCACTGAACACACTGACCCAACACTGGCTACTAGGGCTTCTAGCTGATATGAACTGACCCCTTGTCCTCGATAACCCTTTGCCCGAGCGAGAACTGTGAAACTATCGACAAGGAAAACCATTTTTTCTTATTTAAAGGATTTTAGCTAATTTTTATTATATTTCAAGCAATTTGTTTCAAAGAATACATTATCATCAAAAACATCTTACTTCAAACACATTACTTCTTATCCTTTTATAATCGAAAATTATTTTTTATCGATACAATTGAAACACACTTTCTCGAGTATACATACATACTTTTTCAGGATGTTTCTGTGTTTTTTGCTTTTTTCTTTTTAGTATGAATTTTTTATTTGAACCTCTACTAGCTTTACTTATCGATAGTTTTACAGCTCGGGACTTTTGTGCAGACTGTACCTCTCTGTTTGCCCCCTCTCTCTGTCTATCTCTCTCTTCATCTATCTTGTATCTCGTATGATTTTGTAGGCTTGACAATTTGCGGCATCGGTAGAAGTTATGGTACCGCTTGTAGCGCTGCCCCGGGCCGCAGCAGAGCTGCCCCCGCTGGCGCCGCCTCTGCCGTTGCGGCGGCGGGTGTCGCCCCCTCCGGTGGCGCCCCTGGCCACGCCCAGTCGGCGTACCACCAACAGGCGTTGACCCTGCCGCTGGCCACGGCGCTCACGGCTCGATCCGCGGCCATCAAATCGCAGTTTCTGGGCAACATAAATTTCTAAGCGTGAACCCAAACCAAATCGAATCGAATCGAATCGAATCGCACAAGTCTGAGATTGAGAATGAGAATGCTAATGAGAATGAGAATGTGAGATGCAGAGTTCCGTTTACATTGCCGCCCTCTTTTCTGTGTCAAGTAACTATATCATTTGAACGGTGACAAGTAGGTACAGCCATTACAACTCCAATGCCAACAGCAGCTGGAAGAGATATGCAACCCAGAGCGTTAGTTTAGCTTGTAACTACGGTAACTGGTATAACCACTGCAACAACCCAAGTAAAAACCACTGTCAAGTCCACGGAAATACTCGAAAGTGGTGAAAACATGCAAAGAACTAACGAGAGATTTGCCAAGAACTACATAGAAAATGTATCTTCGACACACAAAACACACAGAATACACTTTTAGAAGTGCAGTCTTTATAGCTGACACACAAACACACCCACACGCGAAACTTACAAACTAGACTCTCCCCGATAAAAGTATACCCCATATATTGTTGGAGCAGTTAACCAATTACCGCAGCCGTATCCGTAGTGACAGTAGAGGCATCCCCAAGTTATGAAAACCTATTATATCGTATCTATAGAGCAGCTAGCACCCGTACTAACCAATACTAGAGCAGTTCCGTAATCGGATGTAATCGAGTACTTAGAATCGTTTAGATCTAGGCCAGCATAATCACTCAAATACTCACAGACATGCGTACACCTAAGTATCTGTCTCTAGAACCCCAATTAGCAATGTGACACAATACTTGTATAACGAAACTTTATAGCGAACTATACTCGATCTTCATGCGCTCCCGCTCACCCACTCACCCACTCACCCAGTCGAAAATAAATATTTAGAATGTCTCGCTTTTTTACACCCTGACCTGTGACCATTTGCCTCCCCCGTTTCGGGGACGCATATCTATTATTTATAAAACTATTTTACCGTAGCATTTAAATGCAAATTTCATTTGTAGTCCCTGTATGCATAAATTAGTTGCTGCACCCGCCCGCGCAGACACACACAACAACAGCGAGAGTGCAGATGGAAAAACATTTAGATAACAACAAATTTTAGCAGGCCTGTCACATGTAGTGCCATTATTATCCTTTAATTAATTTGCTGCAAATTATGTATGCAATTTTTCCGTTTTCCACAGCGCTTACCATATATCCATATCCATTTCCCAGTCCGCTATTGTTTGTGTTTTGTTTTTGCTTCCGTTGTTGTCGGTGGTCCCATGAGTTTTTAGATAATTAGCAAACGTGCAGAGATTTTTGCCATAGCCAAAGTTCATTAATTAGTAGATTTGCCCATTATCCGTAGCTGTGTTATTCCGTTTCATATGTATTTGCAAACCGCATTTGGCCCACATACGAATTGAAGCCTTGAAGCATTCAAAAACTCTATAAATACCTTCCTTCATCGGTGCATCGCAAGAATTCCAAAATGGCTAATAACAAACCAGAAAAATAAGATAAACGAGCGAAATTTTTCGACATTTCTATTTAAAGTACATATAGACATTACTATATACATACCTATATACTATACCTTATATACACGAATATTTATATATACATATTTAATATACGACGTTTACAAACTAAGTTGGGTATTCATTTTATACGTGAAGCGTGAATCGATTTGATTTGTACAATAACGAAAAATACAATATTAATGTCCATCCATTTTCGAAGAGCAACTTAGCAGCGCCAAAAAAAAAAACGAAAACTTAATGAGAAACCAAAAATCTCTCTCTTATGTTGATGAAAAATTCAATTTTTCTATGTCCTTTCCTGTAAGTCTCTCCCAGAACACACACACACACTCCTAGCTATTTAAACACACACCTTATACGAAAAGATCGGTCAATAACTCTATATAGTTGGATAAGCTGTTACTAGTTAATTGAATGCAATTATCGCAACTCTGTGGCATCCGGATGCCCGGCCACTGCTTCGAGGTATTTTGCAACTATTTAAATTGACAATTACCAAACGCTTGCGAGTTATTTACAAAAACCTATATAGCAAACACACAGACACACTCAGACACACCCAAAGGCATATACCAATATGTATTTTACACGTATATACTGTGATTTATAAGAAAACGCTTCAAACGAGAACAAGAATACCATTTGCTTGCGCAGAAACGAAATCGAGATGGCAAACGAAATCGAAAAGTTATTAACTAATTAAAATGCACAAAACTAAGATAAATAAAGTGAAAATAAAATAAATGCGGATGCAAAGCCGAAACCAAAAAACCCAAGCAAAAGTCTATCCTTTTGGGGCCTCAGGCATTGGCTACCATTTCCCAAGCCACCCGATTATAAGCGAGTCAATGGGAGCGATTCCAAGTGAGTGACCAAGTGGCCATCGGGGCGTATGCGTAATATTGTGACAGCAACTTGGCAAGGACATTGCGGCAGCCACAGAAGAAGCGGCAGCAGGAGCCCGAACAGAACACTCCTCAGTCAACAAGGTCAGCTAATGGTCGTCTTATTGTTCCAATGCATATTCGTACAAGCATTATACTCTTTTTATATACGTATATCCATCTTTATATTGAACCTATAACCGTTTTTGGCTCCATATCCGAATAAATTTTCACATTTTACGATTATTAACTGTATGTAAACTGTTAGATGATAGAAAAAGTTTTAGCAAAGAGCGCAATAAAAACACACAAAATTGTAAACTGAACGCCCCACGTTGGGCGCCAGTAGTAGTTGACGAACATATACATATATTCCTGTGTAGTGCTCTTCCGTTTGAGAAACTTTGTTTTATGAAACATTTAACACACACACACACATCAGAAACTAACAATACCAAATTAGCTCAAGCGTCGAACGAAAAGTAGCTCGAAATAGCGTTTAATTTACCAAAAAATGTATCGCATAACACATTCATTAGTAGCGAACAACTGTAACCATAAAACATGTATAACCCCCTAACACACAAGTATAAGTATCTGTTCTTATGTATACCCTAGTTTTAATACAGCCCCGCTCCCCGAAAATAAGTTTATCTCAAAACTGTGTAGTGATCATGTAAATGTCTTCTGTTGACCGATTTCGTTTGTGGAAATGTCTCAATTCAACCTTTTACGGTGGCCGTAACAGGGTTGCCAGGTCGACAGCTGGTAACAGTTGTTTTTCCGCAACCGCAAGACTGACAATTGCAATTTTCCCACAAACCCACATAGCCCACTCACAATCTTTTCCCCCCTCCCAATTTTCCAGCGGATACGCATTTCATGCAATGGCAGCCCGACAAAAAAAAAGAAATCCCGGCTAAATAAGTTATTTATTTACAAAAGGCAACTGCTATGGCGATTGCGATTGCTATTGCAACTGCTGCTTTCGCTGCTGCTGCTGCTGCTTTTACGGGCTCTTTACTTCGGTTCGTATGGGGATCCGGGTTTTTCGGGCGCTTCTTTGTAGCAGAGTTCCCAGACTCAAGACTAATGAAAACAACATGGCGCACCGAGATTTCGCACAAAAACGTAAACTAAACGTAAGCCAAAGTTGATTGGCGCCATAAAACGCACAACGGCAATGACGAAGGTCGTGGGGGTGAGTGGCAGGAAGGGTGGGCGGTGCTAAAGGGTTGTTGTGGGTGGTTCAAAGGGGGCACAATAAGCGCAGGACTGCCAGGCACATGCCTCGTTACGTTACGTCACGTTACGTTACATCAATTTTTGTGTTTCCGCAGGAAATGCAACTGCTACGTTTCCTCCCCCTCGCCGAGCGCCCAGATACCAGATATTCCCACTATGTATCCCTATTCCAATCCCAGCCATAACCCGTTACAACCCATTTTTTCGCCAGCCTTCATTCACATTCGCATTCTGTTGTCATTTCAATATTGGCGCTGGCGTATTTTTACTTGCTGTTGCAGCTGTGACCATAACAAGGCAGAACAGCCACAGAACACCAAAGAAAAAAATATCTGGCGGGTTGAAAAAAACGATAACAATGATAACGGGGCGAAAAGAGGGGGAAAAACCGGTGGGGGCTGGGGGTGGGAAAATCCGAACAGGAGCGCCCAAAGGAAAGTGCACATCAGTGGGCAAACCAAGCGTGGTAACTGAGTTTGGATGGGTTCGGATTGGTTTAGTTTGGTTTAGTTTTTGGCTTTGGCTTTGTTTTGTCACTGTAGCGTCAACACCGCGCCCACCCCCACCCCCCAAAGCTCGTTTAATAACCGAGCACTTTGTGTTTTCATAACCTGCGTTCCAGTTAGCGCTTCCTCCCAGAAAGCCCCCTCCCCATCCATTTATACTTTATACCCACGTAGGTACTTCCTTTCGCTCTTTGGTTCGTCTTTTGTGTTTGCATTTGGCATCGTAGTTGTTCTGGGACTAGTTAGAGTTGCTTACTTTCGCTTTTGATTGTTTGCTTCCTCGGCACACCGATATAACAGAGCTATGTAGCCACATGTATTACAACCGCATACTCGAATACTCTCTCTCACTCCATGCCCACTATAAATATCTGTATAAGCCCACTATATATACTCGATCCCAACTCCCCTTCGTGCATACCACATTAACCCCCCTTAGAGCTCAGCCTTGATTACTTTCGTATACTCTTGTGTCGCGGGCACCTTCTCTATGACGGGTGCCCGGGTTTTACTCGCCTAGTTACGATCCACCATGTTGGCCACCACGCCCCCACTAATGACACGCCTCTCGCCCTCTTTTGCCACTTACAGTTGATCTAACCAACGGGCAGCTGACCCCCAACAACAACACACCGCTGCTGACCCAGGCGCTGTCAGGTGAGTGACCCCGTCCCGCGGTGTTCGGCTGGCTGGGAAGTCCAAAGTTCAAGTGGAGCAGATACTCAATTTAAATAGCTGCTTCCTCAAAACAAAAGAAGTTCAAATCTATCTTTATATTCTATGACTGTTTACTAGGGTCTAGTGTTGGACAAACAAATATGTGTCCATCACTTGGAAAAGAAGTATGGGAGAAAGTAAACACTAAGACTCATTTGTCAAACAGTTTTGACCGATTAGTTTTAATTGTTTCTTGGGACTAGCCAAAACTAAGACAAATACTTTATTTGACTTCGTTAAAGATTATACAGATTATTCTATCAATATTTATTATAAAGTAGCTGTTGTTATCCATGAAATGTTTTAGAGCATTATATTAGATTTGATCTTAAAGCAGTTATTATATTATAGAAATAGTTATTGAAATAAATCTAGAACATTTTTCAAAATGTATATCAAAATATATTACTAAACTATATAGGTACTTTAAAAATTCTTCCTATTACTTTAATAATATATCATTGTGTTTTTGACTTGTAGAATATACAAGCTATTGAATAGTAAGCATAACTGAAGTATTAAAAGTAGACGTCGAATCATATGTAAAATCATATCGAAAAAATGCATTTTAAAAATGTTTTTAAAAAATATAACATCAATTTTAATAATGAAATTAGAATGCAAAGGTGCTTTTACAATAGTTATTTATTTTTTTTAAAGAGAGAAGGGGTTCCAAACTTATTTCATTCAGTAACACCTTTTTTTTAAGGCATAGATTTTTGAAGAATCCTCATGGTGTAACCCCCTAACTGATGCAAATTTTCCCCCTCCCGTTGCAGTGATGAACAACTATCAGGCGGCTGCCGCGGCCGCCCACAGCTATGGGCCGTCGGCCTCGCCGCACGCCGCCGCCGCCAACACGGCCACCCGGCAGGGATTCCCGTCGACCAACTCGCCCGGCCCCACCATCGACATGTACAGCTCGGCGGCCGCCGACAACGTGGGCTACGTGCAGGCCACCAGTCCGCAGCCGTCCGGCTTCCCCATCGCCGTCAGCCGAGCCCCGTTGAACTACAGCCCGGTGAGTCGTCCTTTTGGTCCTGCGGCCAGGAGGCCCGGGTTCCGAGAGGGCCGAACAAGCGGCCCAACAGCTCTCTGGACCCGGGCCTAGAGCTAGAGTCTAAGGCGGCGTTACGAAACATCCCACAAGAACCTCGAGTCTCGAGACTAGCAGCGATTCTATCCTGAATCCTTCACACACACAGTCACACCACTCACACATACTCATACCGTAGCCATAAGGAGAGACTGCCGATGTAGAGCTAAACTATTGCGTTATCCTTCTATATATTGTATGTATTTCTCTTTCATTTCGTACAGATTTATTCGTTGAACTTTGCGATGGCTAATATATAAAAGACTGATAACCCAAAAATATAAATGCAAGAGAACAAAAAAACAAAACAAAAGATATGCAAAAAGTAAAAGAAACCAATTATATATTTAAATCGAAAAAATATATGAAAAAAAAAGATACAAATAAAATAAAGCTAAACGAAAGCAAACAAAAGAAATAAGAGTATAAACAAAAACGCAGTTGCACAAGGTAGGCACACCAACAAAACTACAGCGTGTTCTCTTCTTTTTTCAACTAAACGATTTCAATTATTAACAATCAAATTCTTTTAACTACAACTAGTCAAACAAAAAATTATAGAAAACAAAAACGAAAAAATAAATAAACGTAAAAATATGTATGCACGTCACAAGCACAGTTTTCTAGGCCGTTTCAATTAAACTATTATTATTTATTTAAATTGTATACACCATATATGTATTATATATGAATATATTCATACTTCAGTATCTCAATATTCCCATGCCTCGCTGCAAACTAAAATGAATCATATCGAAGCATATTTATTATCCATGGCTGTCGGCCGGGCTTGATAAAGGACACGACAATCAGTGGAATTCTCTGGAAAAATGCACTTTAATCAAATTAGTGCTTTTATGTTTGGCAGAGCAGCATTAAAAAAGGAGCTAGTTGAACAAAAAAATGTTTTTCTAACCTGTGCTTTGTTATTCAATCAATTTCACGCACAATAAACTTCTAAATAAGTTGAGAGATTGGGGAAATGGGAAACGAAAAATGATTTGACTTTTATCAAAATTTTTTTCTATTTTAAAGTAATAAGTTGGGAGAAGTTTTTCATACGATTAAAATTAATATTCCGATTGCTGATCCTTATCAAGCCTCGCCAACGTTCCCTAAAAAGTTACAGACATCTTTTTTGTTTAGCAATCGATTTAAAAATTTTTAAAATATCAGATTTTTCTTCTTTTGACAACTTGCCACTTCTATCTCTCTATTCAGTACATATATATGTATACCTCTTAATGTTTACTTTCTATATCAATACCTATATACCTATACTTATATAAATACATACATATATGTGTGTGCGTAGTTATGCAACTAGAAATTGCATTTTATTTGAATAATTTTTGGTGTTTGCTTGTTTTGTTCTCCACGAAACGTTTATTTACAGGGACCACTAATTCCTGCGGCATTTACAAATGGATACCATTAAAAGGTGGCGCCGACAACCGCAATGAGAACAACAACAACAACAACAACAAAGGCAGCAGCAACAACAACAGCATAATTAACAACAACAACAAGAGCAACAAGAGCAACAGGAGCAACAAATGCGACAGCAACTTTAGCAACAAATGACAGACACACACAGATACACACTCACACACTGCAGTGCTGCAACCACAGAGCGCAAAAAAGAAGAAGCAAAAATAATTAAAAATTATATATACCTGCATATATATAAATATAAATCAAATAAAGTACATATTACATATTTGTGTATTTCCACAAATGGCAAAAATTAAATCCGTTAAGCAAGAAAAACCGAGACAACTGCAAGAGCAACAAACAATAAACCAAACACACATATTATAATTAATTAATTAACGTATATTACAAATACGTACATATTAACGCATGGCAAAAAAGAAAAAACGTATATTAAAAAAGTAAAAAAAAGGAGAAAAAACGATGACGACGAACTACGAGCGAACACAAACAAAAAATTAATTTTAATTTAACAACCACTACAACAACAGCAGCGGCAAGAACAACGCTCGGCCCCGAAAGATGCAACGTGTGCAGCAAAAATCGTTTAAAATGCAAATTAAACGGAAACTGCGCGTCCAACTGGAGTGGAGTGCCATCGCGGTGGGCGGCTGCGGCCTGGGTGGGCGTGGCCCTGCTCATACAGCAAAAAATCCAGAGGCCTCACGCCCCCTCCCCACACAAAAGGGGCGTAACCACTTTTAAGTAATGAGAAACCAACAAACGAAGGCAAAAAATGAAAAACAAAAAAAGGAAATCACAAAAAAACGAGGGGGTTACTAATAAAACGATAGAGTTGAAAAAAAAAAACAAATCAGATAAAGCAAAAATGTTGCAATAATAGCGAAAATGTTATTATTTAATTGCGTATTAT
The DNA here is from genome assembly GCF_025231255.1 of Drosophila biarmipes. Classification (NCBI taxonomy): domain Eukaryota; kingdom Metazoa; phylum Arthropoda; class Insecta; order Diptera; family Drosophilidae; genus Drosophila; species Drosophila biarmipes. The sequence goes on along the minus strand of NC_066613.1, from coordinate 21,647,870 downwards.
TAACGGCAAATTATTATTACCATTATTATTGCTATTCTTAACGTATCTAAGTTGTAACTTTTAAAGTTAAAATCGATATATATATATATACATATATATACAAGAATATACACTCTTATACACGTAAATTAAACTGCAATATATACAAAGGGAATTACTTGAATCAAAACGCGGAATCCAACCACAAGTTATTGTACTTTCAACGATAATTATCGATTTAGCAACGCTGGCGTGCAGAGGAGTTTGAAAACGTTAATCGGTATCGGTTGGGCTTAGTTCTCATTTCTCGACTGGATGGGGGGGTGAATCAAATCAAAATTGTGCTTACAATTATATTTATGAATTTATTTTAAAGTACAACAAATCCTTTATTGGCCAAAGTAAACAACAAAGAAACAAAAGCGAATGTGAGCAAAGTCGAAGGCAATTTGTTATTAACTATGTTGAGGTTCTCTTTCTCATTATTTCAATCGAATCAGGGGAACTTAGAGGCAAAAGAAAAGTAAACCTATAACTTTTGTGTTCACATTGAAAGCAAAATGGTAAATAATGCTAATTAAACAGTGGTTAGTTAGACAAATATGTTAAAGCATTAAATATGACAATGAAAGCGAAGTGAGAGAGTGAATTTCCGTAGCTCGAGGCATAAATCAATTTATTTGCTAAAAACAATGGAGAATCCAGAACAATGAAAACTGCAAAAAACAACTCCCTAAATATGTAAGAAACACAATTTTTCAGATACAACACGGCACACATACATAAACACACACAGACAGGACACAGACCTTACGGATAAATCAAAAAGAAACACTTAAACAAATTACTTGGTAAGAGCATATGCAAATATAACAATGAACTATTATACAAACAACATATAGTACGATTAAGTAAATAAAATATTTATAAAACAAACGCGCAAAATCGCAAATGTTTGAACACTTAACTAAATATATCTGTAAACAAGCGTGTAAAAAGGATCACAGACGAGCGATGAGCGATGAGCCACATAAAATGGCAGTGGAAAATTGGAAATGACAAATATGGTTATGGAAATCATGATGTCGAGTTGAAAATGCAGGCCACGCAATGTGCAATTAATTTTTTTCTAGTCGCTCCGTCCGGCGAATCGCCCGGACGATTGATGTACTAGGCGTGTTTGAGGATTATGACGATAACGATGACGACGACGATGCAATCGGGGGCGTAATAGAAAAATATATTTATATACAACTATATGGAGTATTAAATTATTGGAAAAGCAAAAACCAAACAAACCTATCAGCTAGATAAGTAAACGACATTTGTTACACACAGCAAGTGGGGGAAAACTGCAGGCAACACAAAAACCCAAAGGAAATAGCAGAGAAAGGGAAATATTCTATAATTGACAGAACAACAATACGTTGCGCTTTTTCTCTGTCTGAGATTTTTTGCATTAGGCGACGTAAAAACCAGATGAAAAACTAAAACAAAAACAAGGGCAGAGACAGCGAGCGGAGAAAAGCCAGTGGAAAAACAAAAGCAAATGCCGAAACAGTGAAAATGTTCCTTTCATAACTTTTTTGCCAAATTGTCAAACCAACGCTCTCCAGGACTTTTGTCGAGTCTCGGACCAACAAACTTACACATTACCTATATAGTAGAGGGAAATCGCGGGAACCGAAACCAAAAGAGCCGGAAAAAACAACCATACACGATGTTTAAAGTCGAACAACAAAATAGTTGCAGTGTAACATAAAGTACATTTAACCCTTAAAGTGTTGGGCCACCCCCCCCACACACATCGATCATTTCAGATTTTCCAAAGATCGCCTCCTGCGACTTTGCCATGTGCATCACACTTATAAATAATCAAAAAACAGAAAGTAACAAATTAAGGAAGCGAAAAGACAGAAATCTTCAATTTTAGATAGACAAAGATCAGACCATTGGACAGTCTGGCATATCGGGAGTTTAAAAGAGCACCTTTGCCAGGTGTGGATTACTTTAGAAGGTCGCAGGTCAAAGGGGAGAATTCCAGATGCAGCTTCTGCCCTGCGGGGCGGATATTTTTAAAAGGGAAAGCAACGGCAAACATGTTATATTTGCATAATATATATATATATATATTAAACCTACTTCTAAGGCATATATAAATATATAAATAAATATATTTTTAAGACATGTTCTAAAAGCAATAATTCAAAACAACAACCAGCGTGGCGAAGGCGGAATAAAATTGAACAAAATACATAAAATATACACCAATATATAAATATACATAAAGATATATACACCTACACGTAAATATATACATGCATACCAGATATATATATTAAAGAAAGCGATTAGCTTGAGTCTGGAGAAATCACTTCGCAGGCAGCTGAGCCTGTGTTGCTACACTTCTTTAACTAGAGCCCCGATCCACGATCAGTGGGCCGGCAATCGTTTGAACTCGTATTATTTCTGGTGTAGGTGGACGAGGGATTAGGGTACCCTAGATAATCTCAGGACCCGAGGTCCTGCGTTTCGTTTACGTTGTAAGTCGAAGCAGCTTTAGGTGTAATGTTGAGTCTTTCCTAGAAGTTTCCCCAGCATTTCCCCGCTAACGATCGACTCTAGGCTTTCCGTTTGTGTTTTGTAGTGCTCTATGTATTCTATAAGGATCTTCTGCGGAAGCTATAGCCGAACAGAGACATATAACCATTGGTATACCGGATCAACTTCAGCTTAAAGAATACCGAAACAACAAGCAATGCGTCCTTGTAAACAAAATCAATTTCAGTCAATTAGAGAATTTCCAACACCAACAAGGCACAGAGACATAAAGACAACAACAAGCAACAAAAACATTTTTTAAAAACCAAAAAAAAAGCGAACAAAGACAAACATTTTTCATTATTTTTTTACTGATGCGCCGTCAGAGCGAAGAGAATGCAGGATGAGATCGCGATGGCTTGACGGCGCAGGCGCAAAAGCTTTAAATTGAACAAAATATGAATAACACGAACAAGGAGAACAATTTATAGAATTCGACAGGAAGGCCTCTCTATTTTATATCGAGAACGGAGAAATGAGTGTATAAAAAGTATGCCGTAACGATTTTTTAAAAATAATGTACCCCATACTTTAAGCTATACGCAACTTTCGGTCAAAAAGTCAATTGGTGGTCTAAGCCGGGTATGAAGCCAAAAGTTAAATATATAAACGAAAAGACATAAAGTGTAATGTAAAATAGTTTTAAATTGGCGAAACACCAGAAGACGACGACGACGATGATGATGAGGACTGGGTGTAGGCGGAGTTACGTAGTTACATATACGAATTGCTTTCCGTTTTTCTCTTATTATTGACTTACAAACATATCAGTTCTTATTATGTGTATGAGTATAGCAACAACATCAACAAATACGATTACAATTACGATAACGATTACGATAATGAAATACAATTTAACTAATATCTAGCGCTAACGAACGAAAAAAACTTTCTGTTTAACAAAACCAAGAACAACAATAACCACGCAGATGAGTAAGACCAGTAGCTGAGCTGTCCCTTTTGAGAAGCGCGGAGAGCGGCGCGAAAGGGCGACTGGCGGGACTTACGACTTGTGGGCCTTCTACACTTTGACGTGCTTTTATACGATAGCAATCCTTTAACTACACGAGACATTTCTATCCTCGGTTCTTTTTTATAGACATGTGTACATACACCTCACACACACCCAAACACACCAATACACACTCAGCCACAGACACAGACACTGGCACACGCATATATACGATGGAGATCACATACAAAAGAACCTTCATACGAACGATCACTTGACTATTTTTGCTATAAGTAAGAAATTCCCCCCAGGAATGTGTCAGTCGGAAGTGGCAGAACTCCTGCTGACAAAACACCTTTACTATATTGACAATATCTCTTATATATTTTACACTATACTATATGGAAAATTATATATTAATATATACAAGAAAATGAGGAAAACCAAAAACGAAACAAAATAATACATAACTGAGGCAAGACGAACGGCGTGAGTGGTGTTAAAATTGTATTTACAAGAAATGCGTAAACCAAGCAAGATGAAATCATTTTAATACTTTATACACATAAAAGTCAAAGGAATCTTTAGAGACAAAAGCAGTCGGCAGATGAATATGCAACTACAAGACAGACAACAAGACGATGAAAATGAAAATAAAGATAAAAAGGAAGATACATTTATAAAATGCGCCATAGCAGGGCGTCCAGTTTGTAAGTATTCTAACTATGTAAGTAAAGTAATTAAGGAGCGCAGGACGAGAATCAATTAAACATACATACTGTCTACGAAGTCGCCGGCCCGAGAGCTTTGGCAACTTTCATTGCGAATACTTTAACACAAGTGAAACCAGATGGAATGGATGGGATGGGTTCGGGTGATTTCAAATCGGACACATTGGGGATGGGTTGATGATGAATGTTGGATGCGGTATGCGGGATGGGGATGTGAGATTGCCAATGTGTGTACATAAGCATAAACATAACATAAACTGGTACAGTACTACACTTACAGCAAACTATACAAGGTAAAAGAACATAATAATTAACAGCCAGAAGGCGGGAGACACATACACATAAATAGAGGCATAACGAGAATTTAATAAACCATTTTTCATTTCTATAAAGAAATCCGGTAACGAATTTGTATATTTACTACGAGAAAACAAGAAAAATATATACAAAAAGATATATATTAAACGGAGTACAGACCCAAAAAAAATAAGAGGAGCGAAGGCCGACGAACCTTTCTGAGAACAGCAAATATGCCCGTATATACATATATGAGAATAAAACCCAAAACGATATATATACACATATATATACACATATATATACATAGTTATATAACCAAGAACAACAAATAACATATAGTTAAATTCAATAATGTTAAGCATTCGATGAGCAAACAGACAGGCAGGCACGCATATTGGTGGCAAAAGAAATTCAATTATATATAAGGACCCTCGAACCGAAAAGAACAGAACCATGCGGCCACCATACCATACCATCCACCACGGCAACATCCTTTAAAGCAACAACATCAACAACGGCAAGTGCAACATTTATTAACAGACGACAAAAGGGCAAATTGTTGCTTTCGACAGACACAACAAATTACATAAGTTTTTAACGACACACCACATACACACATGAACACACCCACTCACACAGTCAGCCCGCAAAATGTATATGCAACAAAAATGCGAACAACTTTAGCAAAAAATAAAAAATCCCTTTGTTCACAATGTGCCACGTACAGGGAGGATACAGATGGGGTTCTTGGGGACTATTATCCACTATCCATCCCCTCGATCAGGTTGAGATCGGCAGTGAAATCGGCAGAATCAGCAGCAACAACAGAGATCAGCAACCGCATATTAAACAAAAAACCCAAAAAATCAACAAAAAAAAACAAAAGAAAAATACAAAAGAACAGAAAACTAAAACATGATTTTAAACAAAAATGAAATTAAATAATGGCATAATAAGTTAAGCTAATGGTACATAAGTTTAAAAAACAAACGGCAAGAAACGCTCTAGAGCAACAAAAAAAACAAGAAGAACAGAAAACCAAGACAAACAAATATATATATATATAATAAAAATTATAATGAAATAACTGAGAAATAAATAAATTAATTCATAATGATAAATAAACCAATATGAACATTGTTCAAAAACAAAGGCTGCGTGTTTTTTTTATTAATGAGTGCTTGAGGGGGATATTTTTAATGGGTTCCTATTGGTGACTCCAAAAGGTATGATATATTTTATTGTTTCGTCTCTATAAGATAGATATTTTACTAGAATCAAGAACGATTTTTTCTTAAAAAACTAGAGTACTTATGCAGAATTCTACAAGTGTCTAGACCACGAGAACTTCTTCCTGGTTTTGGTAACACCGCGCACGGAAATGCTGCAATGGAAACTGATGAGAACGCATTTTATCTCTGTGTAAGACTAAGATTTTATCCTTACTAAAACCAAAACACGACTTGGTAAAACGAACAACAACCATTTTATTTAACAGGATATTTACAGGGCATCAAGCGGGGCAGTGAGCACAAATCCACTCGGGATATCAGGTAGTACCCTAAGGTAATGCGGGATCAGCGCCACTCAGCTGGACTTCTTGAGCTTCCTGGCCTGCTGCCGCTCGTCCCACCACTTGGCATACCACCTGGCACTGCGCTCGGCACTCGCATCCGGATCGAACAGGGGCATGTAGTCCATGTGGATGGAGGCCCTCAGCCGATTGTACATCAGCATCGAGGACGTGTAGGAGGCGAGGGCGCGCAGGGAGTACCGCAGGCGGTACTTGGTGTAGGGATAGGCCACCCGAACCACGACCTCCAGCAGGAAGGCCAGGAAGAAGAACAGGAAGTGGGGAATGTACCACCAGCTGGTCCTCACCTTGAACCGCTCGCCCAGCAACGCCATCTTCTGGACAAATCTGGAGACATCGTTGATGCCCGTGTCATCGGTGACAAAGACGGGCAGACCATTCACCGCCTTATCGGACACTTTTAGGGCCTTGTAGGCACAGATATGTCCCCAGGCCACATTGCCGGCGTATACCAACTGCTGTTTGCCTCCCACGCCCGCGATCCTGGGGAATACCCAGCCTCGGGTCGAAAGGTACTCAAAGACCTCCGTGATAAAGTGCGAATCACACTCGCCATATGTCAACGGAGCTCGAATGGCGCTGGTGGCCAGGTACTCTATAAGAACAGGAAATATAATGGTTACTCAGAGTCTACTAAAAGTAATAATAAACCAAAGGTTATAGCTTTCTGAGATAATAGCTATAACCTTCTCAAAACTCTTTTTAACTGGTTTACTTGAATGTTTACTAAGTAGGTTAGGCTTTTTATTTTCCCGGCTCACCTTGCTGGTTCTGTAGAGGAGCTCCGTTCGAGTTGAGCACTATGTTCTCCGCCCTCAGCTTGCTGGAGGCGTATCCTGGTATCAGGAACTGGTTGTCCTGCTCCCACAGACTGGAGCTGTCGAGCGTGGGAGTGTCTGTCTTGGATTCCGTGGAGTTGATTACCGCCGAGAAGGTGCTACGCCCCTTGAAGGGCACAAAGCAAACGGATGTGCAGCTGGTATAGAGCAAACGCTTGACATTGTTCTGGATACACAGATCTACTACGGCCAGGGTGCCTAAAGTGGATGAATAACAAAATATTTGTTTGTCATGATGAGTTTAAAACAGGTTTAGTGGTTGGTGGATCTAATTTTAGTGGTCTGATTAGGGCTCAACTCTTTGCGATCATATCATACCATCATAATCAAGGAAATTGTGCCTCAAATTGCCTTTCTCTTAGGGTACTTTGCCTGCTCACTCACCGTTTATGTTCACGCGTTCCAGTTCCTCGTAGTTCGGCGGATACTCGATTTTTACCGAAGCGGCGCAGTGGAAAACCCCGTCCACGCCTTTGAAAATGGGATTGAGGGCCTCCCGATCGCCAGCGATGTCGGCCATAAAGGTGCGCAGCAGCGGGGTCTCCTCATGCCCGATGTTGTTCTTGTAGGGCACTATGTCCAGCGAGCGGATCTCCCTGATGCCCAGCTCCTCCTTCCGCTCCAGCAGCTGCTTGATGAGGTGCTGGCCCAGAAATCCACTGCCGCCGGTTACGAGCAGCACTTCTCCGCCTTTGTTGCTCATTGTGCGCGGGGTTCAAAGTGCACTGCCTTTTGGTTTAACTGCAACGAGACCGACTGCAGGTTAGTTTGGGACTGGCCGAAGTAGTTATGAGGGGTTTCCGTGAGAGTGGCTTTTACGGTCGGCAGCCAGCCCATAAACCCGGCCACTTTGATATCACTCATAAACTGGCTCATCATCAGCCGGCGACCTTCTTCGAGGGTCAGCGGAGCTGGTTTCCGAGTGACTCGGCGCGTTTTCAAATGCTCGGCTTACGTGACGCCCTGGCCCCGCTTATAAAAATGGCCAATATACATATATAACTACACCTATAACTCATGGTTGCTGTAATCCACATTTCCCTGATTACTGGAATTATTTTATCGTCATACGTTGTAATCTGAGTTATTTAAATTACAGGAAATATTTAAACAGCTTTCACTTGAAGTCAGCTAGGAGCTATTTCTTGTGCATACACTTATAGAACAATTCAAAACTCTAAAATATAAGTTTTTTTTAATTTTAAAGAAATTATTTGAAATAGAATAAGACATTTTCTAGGCTTGTATATCATTAAAAATATTTCAAAATGTTGAAAAAAAAGTTTATACGTATTATTACCTATATTATTAAGAGCGTAAATTTGTTACAAATTTTGAATTTCTTATCAAAAGATAACTATTTATATCAGAAATCTATCCTGGGCTTGACCTACAATACTCGAGTTCAAATCGTTATTACCAATCTATTACTATTCCTTACCTCTTTTTAAAACATGACCCTATTTCTTATGGTAATAACTCCGTTCATATTTTTAGATTGCCAAAATCGACTGTTGACTAGCTAATTAAGTTAACCAAAAAATGGGGAAATAAAAAAGTTTTGAAAGCTGTCTGCTAAGTTAGCCAAAAAGGCCAAAGATTGGAGGAAACTTGTTTGGGAAAAGGTAAGGGAAAAGGTAGGGAAAACTAATTAGCTAATTACAATCAAGATGCAGCCGAAAGTCCATTGACACTTTGGCTTCACAGCTTTCGATTTCCACTTCCCCTTAGTGTGTTACTTGGCCACGGTCAACTCTTGTGTGACTTAATAGACGCAGTCCAGCGACTAAGGCCATGCAAAAGACCCAAAGAAACAAAGCACGAATGGTAGCAGCAGCAACATCTGCAGCAGCAACATCTGCAGCAGCAACATCTACAGCAGCAACATGGTCAAATGTGCTAATGTTGACGCAGGGCTGACTTAGGATTACAACACAGCATCATAACAATTACCGCGAACTGGTTTCCGCGTCTATTTCGACATGCTCGTCAAGTCCACACTTTAATTTGGCATTTCTGCCTGGCCATTTTGGCCACTTAACGTAACAACACTTGTCCGCCGCCCAGGAGAACGAAAATCTAACTTTAATTGGGGAGCAAGCCCCGCTTACCAGGAGAAGGGAGCTCTGGGTGGTGGGCAAACCTTTGGGCTTGCCTGCTGACTTGAAACTGCCTCTTGTTGGCCACAAACGAAACTGGCCAAAACCGCAGCGAGCGTTGCCAAACCGCTGGGCTATCGACTTGGCAGCTATCGATCGCAGCAATCGTTTGGCGCCAAGAAACGAAAGCTTTTCGAAAAACATTTTGGTAAAAGGTAATTTTTATTCAACAACAATTAAATGAATGTGGACAGTAAGTACGCTTAGTGATTATATAAATAGTTGTCTTCTTTTCCCACGCCTTCTGGGGGTGTGCTTAGGCAATTGCAATATTCAATAAGTACAGTGGTAATTGTTTTCGTTGCATCTCATTCAATAACTTTCCTATATATCTTTATAAACTCCCTGGTAGATGTATAAAGTAAACGAGAAGTAAAGGCCGTTGATACAAATGACTTTGGATTAGATTAGGATTAGGCGCGCTTAACCATTAACCATTAACGAGTACTGGGGAATACGATTACGGATATACAATTACGAATACGAATACAAAACGGTGTTTAGTACAATTAAAAATTCTGTTCACATTTCGGTTTGGTTTATTACAACAATATCATGTAAATGCCGATGTAGGCGCCCCCTTCCGCATGTTCTGTATGTACTTAGGCATATGGTGGGGCGGTATTGGGTTGTATATAGGTTGTAAGTACCGATTGCTGACTGCCGACTGCTGGGTGGATTACATTGCGCCTTGGCAAACATAAATAATGGGACATAATATATTACATTAAATTACACGTACGAGTAAACTATAATTATCTAGCAATTTCATTTAGTTACACATACAAAACACAATTGGTTTTCACAAACATTTGCCGTTTTCAATTCTCAGCCTAGTGCTAGATGCATTTTGATGCATAATTGGAGTGACGTGAAGCGATGAACTCAGGTTCTACGTAATCGTAATTTAACATGAATGTTGATTGTGTACATTAAACTAGTTGTATGTTGTTGTATATAACTCTTTCTGTACTGTACGCATCCGTACAGTGTGGTATGGTTTAGTATTGTATAGTGTATAGTATAGTTTGCATGGGTATTATGGGTGTGCCGTTTCCAGTAGCAACATTTCAACTAACATTATTTACTTCGCTATTACAAGTACGGTTCTTTATTAGCTATTATTGTTGTTATTGTTTCTGTCGCCGTTCCACAGTTGCCATCCATCAGGGTATCCACTCCCGATTCCCATTTCCATTCCGGTGCCCCTCCTCCTCCTCGTCTCCGTCTCAATAGGAAAGCGCTGAGGGCGAACGCGAGCCAACTGTGAAGTCTTTGTACACCGAAAACACAGATATCTGCGGAAGAGTGGAAATATTGAATTAAAAATACACCCACAGCTCATTCGAGGGCCCATGCCCATGCCCATCCCCCATATTTGCCATAGTTGTGCCAATCCCCATATTGGCCACTTTAATTGCCGACTTGCGTCACAGTCAAGAACTGCAGCGCGGCCCTGGCAGTGGGCCAGCAACCAAATAAAACTTGGCAGGATCTTGTGGGTGCGAAAAATGGGACAGCATCTGCGGCGCGCAGCACATGTGCTCCGCTATGATATCATTTCAATGGCAGACGACGCCTTATCAGTGCCGGCTAATTCCAAAAATAGTCGTCATCTGGGTGGGTGTGTTTCAAGTGGTAGTGATTGTGTGGGCGGATAGTAATTGCTGAACACTTTCGAGATATTCTGACCTATAATTTATAGACGCACTTTGATCTCTCAAGAGCCAGCAGTCGGAATAGCTTTCTCATTACATTTTCCTTAGATATACCGAGCGAAAAACAATGATTCATTATAATTCAAAAAGTTATAAACTGTGATTCCCAATAATGTTAATAAAGTTAAAAATAAAACGGAATGATTCAGGAAAAATAAACTTCTATTAATAAATAATAATTGCTATTTAATATAAGATTTTTTTGAAGAGAATTTATAGCTAATTTACTACATATGTTTTTCTTGCGTGTAGGCAAAAATACATTTGTTGTTTCACTAGGAAATAATTGACTTTTTCTGTGTATACTTCTAAGCCGCTGAGAACAAGTATTCTTCTTTGGGGGCGAACATGATATAATACTCATATTTTTAAAAACAAATCTTGGGCATAGACAGACAGTGGGCTGATGAAATCGACATTCCTTAGAAGACTTCCCTATTATACTAATTGTTGCCATGAAAGAATGATAATTAGTTAATAAGGTACGAAAGTTCTTTACTTGTCTGCTATACGTGACTGCCCTTCTTTCTGCCCCTACAACCTCGTGTGCAGCCAGACAAGGCGACCGTTCTTTTGCCCACTTCCGGTGCCGCACCGTCGACTCACCTTGTCTTTTAGTTGCTGGCACAGTTTCTGGCCATTCATCAGCAGCAGTAGCACATCGTTAAGCCACTGGACGGAGGCCTCCGCCTGGCGGGAATCGAAGCGCATGGTGCCCTGGTTGTTCAGCAGCTGGTAGACGGCAATGATCAGCTTGTGGCTCTGCAGGTAGAAGCTCACGGCCAAGTCCTCGGGCAGATTGGGCACCAGCGACTTCATGTTCCGCCCCTTGATGAGCTCGTCAATGGGCTTCTTCTTGGGCACCAGCAGACTGTTCCTCCCGCGCTGGAGGGCGTCCAGAATGTTGCCTATCACATGCAGCACTTCGTCGGAGGTTCTGGGGGGCAGAGGATGTGCGTGTGTGTATAAATACAACCTCGAATCGCCAATCGCATGCAAAACAAAACGTGACTCACTTGAAGTGATAAGAGTCGTCGACATCGTCTATGTGATTGATGGCGGTCTGCAGATGATTGGCCGCATCCTGGACCTGCTGCAGCTTCCACGGCGAGTCATGTGTGATGGAGGTACGTTGCGTTTGGCTCGGGGCCTTGCACAGCTTAAAGCTAATGTCCTGGGGAAGGGAAATCAGTATTAGTATATTTGTGGCGAGCAGATGGGAGAGGTATCAGTCGTTAGGCCTAGCTAAGTCATAAGATTAATAGGAAACCGTATGTGTCGGTTTCCTGTCGCTTCATTAGCTGATAAGGGAAATAAATATAGTGTTTAGTGATTACTAAAACTAACGTTGAAACGAAATGACGTAATAGTATGCAAAGAGGAAAGTGGACTTAAAAGAAGAACATGATTATATGACTTTTACGCTCTTTTCTTAGAATGTTTTGGGACTGGGCATTAAGAAGTCAATAAATCATGTTAGAATGAAATTAGTACATAATAATTATAATACATAACCTTCAGAACTAGGGAACTTTCACGGCTTCCTTTTTAACATGTTTATAAGAGGTGTAAAAAGGGGTTTACCCATCTTAACTAATGCTAAGAGTAAATCATCGCTGTAGTTGAAACACTCAAAGCGTGTATTTTACCTAGTTTAGTTCTTTCACGGTAAAGTGTGACCTTTTATGACAAAGCTAGGGGTGATCCCCATCAGTTTTATGGGAGTTATCATTTACTAATGATTGAATCATGTCTGTATCTGTATCTTCTTCCAGTTTCTTCTATGAAAAGCAGTGGTTTCAGTTGGGGAACTTCACGGGGTATTTCCCCATTACTCTAGGCGGAAGTAAAAACTGTTCTTGAACCGAATGACCTGCGCATGCTAGTAGTTTTATATTTATATATGGTTTTAGCTGGGGATCTATTAAGTAATTTTCGGGGTCTATTTAGAAGAGTAAGATGTAGTAGGGTAGTTAAAATGTGCTACAGAACTGATCTATTCTCCCTGAATGCTTAGTTATTCCTCTATAAACTTAGGGGATCCTTAAGGGGCTGCTTTCTTAACCCACTTTGTTGGCTTATTGGACTTACGGCCTGTGTGATGGCATCGCCCGTGAGCGTTAGCACGGCCTTCAGCTGATCGGGCGACACGGTGAGTATGAACTTCTCAGTCTTCTTTCCCTCGTTCTCGTACAGGGGCACCGGAAAGCGATGGGCGCATTCCTGGACGGAGATAAGGTACTTATAGGGAAGTTAGCACTACCAATCGCAGGGCATACTCACCACCAGAATGGTCCTTAGCTGCTTCAGTATCGCGTGTACTTCCTGCCGCAGCACCCATTCGAACTCGATTTGCTGTGGGATTTGCATATTTCCGCGTTCCATATATGGTGTTGTGGGTCCCGCCAGCCGGAGATTATACATGTGTGAGCCGTGGGTTGGTCGGTTGGTGTTTTTGCGATAGCGCCATCAAACAAAGCACGTTCCGTGTACAAATCAATAAAGCCGAGTGCGCGGGGGCGGTGCGCGGCGGGTGGGTGGTTCGGGGGGGGCGGGAAGAACAGAGCATATCAGCGGTGGTCGATAATCAATTAGTCAGTATGCAGAGGGGTCGCATTAATTGCCATGGCCTGTGCTTTTCGCCTGGCTTGTTATTGTTTTTGGGGCTGCGATGCGGTTGTCATGGATTCGCACTCGCAGTCGCAGTCGCGAAAGAGCTGCGAAAGGCGTCCGGAAAACTCACCAGGTTGAGGGCCTCCTCACGCTCCGTGTCCGCTAGCATTTTCATCGCGCTCTTCGGCTTTTTCCGCGCTGCTAAGAATCTGCGCTTGTGTCCGCTTTCCGCTGCAGCAACGCCAGCAATTTGTATTGTGAGCGCTGTAATTTTTGTTTTTATTTCAGTTGTTGTTGTTTCAATTGGCGGGCAGTGTTGCAGAGCGCGCGAAGGCTCGCAGGCAGGCGGAAGGCCACAGAAATACCAGTTTAATACTAAACTATGGACGCTGGGCGCCCAATTCAAATGTAACATTTGAAACTATATATTGTGGCTACTTTAAAGTTTGCTTTAACACATATTCGAAACCCAAGCAGAACTTATACCTTAAAGATTGTAGTCTTTAAGTGGATTAGCTAAAAAATTTAATTTAAAATAAGCGAAACTTTATATTGTGACTATTTTAAAGTTTTTTTTTTTAACGCATATTCGAAACCCAAGCAGAACTTTTACGTTAAGGATTCTAGTCTTGAAGACAAGTTCATATTAAATTTGATTACAAAAATGTAAACGAATTTTCTTAGCAAAAAATGTATGAAAAGATTTCATTGTATTTTTGCCCCTTTCTAATACGTAGTATTACTCAAATTATCAGATGGGTACTTAAAAATCGTTTTATAAATTAAAATAAATCTTGCTTAAATACTTTCACAGAAAAATGTTTTTGAAAACAGCACCCTAATAAATCTGGTATTTATTCCACCAACCTACCAACCCTAGACCAAATACTGCTTGACCTAGTGTTGGTAAGCGCGAAGGTGCAACTGTAAGCTGTTAAATACCTACTGTTAGCCTTCTGAACATTTAAAAACCCTTCGAAAATTAAGGGAAACTGACAGAAAGTTGTAAAGTTACATAAACTATGTACTTGTAATGAATTTACAGTAGGCATTTCCCTCAACTAGAGCCCAAAAACACACACCAAAGTTTCCCCCAGCCACTGTAAACTGCTTCCCGCACTGCTTGCCAGGGCGCCAAATTCAAATGCCAAATAAGTAGAAGTAAGTATATTTCTTACGTTTTCGCGTGGGCGGGGGCGTGGTGAGCACCGCTGTCTCCGGCACCGTGTTGAGCACATGCTGGGGGTACCCACTGTTGCTCCGCTGGCGGTGGAGTGGCTGGAAGGACCAGTTGTTCGTAGAGCTTCAAGAGGAACAGAAAAACACTTCCATTAGACTTGGTTAGTCGCGAATTACACGCGATTTGTTTGCCCCCTCTTCGCACCGGACAATTGTGTTGTTCGTTATCATGTTTGCGACTGATTTCGGCTTGATTTGATTCAAAGTCAAGTGCTAATTAGTGGCCCATTGCTGTGACTCACGTCACAGGCGGCGGCTGACGTCGGCGTCTGGTTTCTGCCGCCGAGCTGCAGAATTTTCCCGACTGGCCAGCTAAAAATTCATGACTCCCCAGAACCACTGCAGCGCGTGTCACCGAAACCGCTGACAATGGCTTTTGTTTTCAATCAAGGCTGAAGTTACAAAAGACCAGGGAAAGAGCGCTTATCAAGCGAACTTGACAATCGCCCCAAGAAACACCTCCAAGCACACACGCACAAACTTACAACAGCTCGACTGGCCGCCTTTATCGGGTCCAATTTAGTTTTATAATTTATTTGATAAGCCCATGTCAAGCGGCCTGAGAAGGCCAGGAGAGTATCGATGAAAGGCAGGTGCCTGCCCAAAAACTTTATGCCTTCATAAATTTTTATTGGCACGACCATTGGCTCTGGCTCGGCGGCTTCTAACACGTTCGCATACTCGATTCTCGGTTCTTGATTCTTGGCCGAACACAAACACACTGGCGCACACTCACCGAAAGGGGCCAAAACAAACCAAGTTTCGGTGCTAATATTATATAAATATCACTTTCTTTACCTCTGCGGCATACTGAATTTATTCGGGAGGCCTTGTTTTCGTTATCAATCGCGAGCCGCGAATCACGAGACTCTGTGTCGAAAGGCGGAAAACTCGCGGACAGTTCAGTTTTCGTTGGGGTTCAATTTACGGATCGTTGGGGAGAGCCCCCAGCTGCAGCCTCGTGGAAGCGGTACGACGTTCGACTTCGACGCTCGACGCCCAGCGCTCAACTCAGCGGTACGAAGTACCACCAATGCTCGCTGTGTAGGCCCGCGGAGCTAACGTGGCCAAGACGGAGAGAGCGCCGTCGCTCTGCGGCGATCGAAGCCAAGCTACAAGAAGCCAGCAGGTGGTGGAGAGCGCGGTATCTATTTATTTAATAAGGGAAAAGTGGCCAGGCAAACAGATTACCGGGTATTCGTGCTCCACTTCAAAGTAACCAAGGGGTCTTGTCACTTGGAACACGGAGATTAGATCTAATCTTTGGAAAGTACCTAGATTTGGATTGTTTTTGGTAAGACCGGAAGTGTATGAAAGTAGTGTTAAATCTTACAAAAAATAAGTATTGGTTATAAATATTTGGGAACTATGTATTACATACACATTATTATAAGCACGGCTCCTCTGTCTTAAATATTTTTCAAAAATTAACTAGCAAATAAACCAATCATAGTTAGCCCTTAAAAGCTGAGACATACATAAGCTCACAAGTTTATCTGATGATGTCAATAAACACATATAAAACCGCATTGTAATTTAAATTTTTAGTTGCCATTCATGGAAAATCTTTGTTAATCAGCAAAAATCAAGGCTAAAAATATTCCAAAGGCCTGAAGTGATTTTTTGAAAATAAAATCAAGAGTAAAGCAAATAAAACTGGCTATTTTATTATAAGCATTATTGATGGCAGTGGTTCTTCCTTTTTCATAAAAAGTAATTAAATCCATTCAGACAAAGAAAGCGAAATATGGAAAAGGAAATTCTAGTACGACAAGAATGTAAAATAAATACAAATTTGTCGCCGAAAAGAAAACTCTGACTTATGGCCTGTCCGATCATTAATTTCAAGTTCCGCTGCTCGACGGCATTTAATACCTGTCAAACGCTGACTTTCGCCAAGACCAGTGGCAGTATAAATAACACTCATATAAGGAGAATAAACCCAGAAGTGTACTATAAAAGTTCGGCAATCCTACACATATTTTGGGACCGAAAAAGATTTACGGCCCGGCTAGTACCCTCTGTTTACCCTCATTATCAGAGTGAAAAATACGGACTTGTTTGCTTGGCGGCAAAAGGTAATCCCAGCACAAATGAAAACAAAAACCAAATGTTTTGGCTTCTTTTTTTCTTTTGCCATAGCATAACATTTATTTTTTCGCATACACAGTATTCCGCTGCTCTTTTAGTATAAAAAGTAGTACAAAAGTTCTATTTCTACTCGTGTTTGGCATTGTCAAACTGAAGTGGATTTGTTTGCTCCCTGAGAAACGGGGGGAAAATGCAAATAAAAAGTGAAACAAGTGTGCAAATAGGAGCAAACAAACGTGTGCCCAACAGGTGTGTGTGAGTGTGGTGTGTGTGCCGTGTGTGCTGTGTGTGCAGTGTGTGTTTTGTGTGTCTGAGTGGGTGGCAGACGCAGTGCGTTTATTTACTCGCCGGTCATCATCTCCATGAATTCTGTAAATTAAACAAAATGACAGGCATTAAACCGATGCCACAGCGCCCGAGCAACCGCTATATGCATTTATAAATAAATATTCCATAAACACGAAAACAGAAATGCGGACTCGCCACGAAAAATGCGTGTGGAAAATGTTCGGAATCGAATTTGTGTGTCGCCACCAAAAATAGCCACCGATATGCTCCATGGGAGCGGTGATCAAGCTGTCATAATCGAGCGATCGCGCCCCATCTCAAGATCATCGCAATTTATGATCGCTATGTGCCGTGTGGGTGGACGCGCTGGCAAGCCGCTAGAAAGTGGCCCGTGGACTCACCATCGAAATCCACTGTGCCGGAACCGTCGGAGTCGATCTCCTCGATCATGATGTCCAGCTCCTGCTCGGTCAGCTGGTCGTCCAGCTCCTTGAGGATCTCCTTCAGGCAGGTGGTGGGAATGA
The DNA here is from genome assembly GCF_025231255.1 of Drosophila biarmipes. NCBI lineage: Eukaryota > Metazoa > Arthropoda > Insecta > Diptera > Drosophilidae > Drosophila > Drosophila biarmipes. The sequence goes on along the minus strand of NC_066613.1, from coordinate 21,630,242 downwards.
AGCCGTTGCCCTGCTTGTCGTACAGACGGAACGCCTCGCGCAGCTCCTTCTGCATGGCCTCCGCGTCCTCCTCCACGATGAACTTGGCAGCCAGCTGCACGAACTCGCCGAACTCCAGGCGGCCGGACTCTGAAAAAGTTCGAAATAATAGGTGGCACATGATTAGCTGGAAAGATAGCCAGTGGCCAGCTAATGATGGGGGCCCCGAAACGGCGATGATCATAAATCAGAGACGGTGGGCAGCTGAAATACGATCATCAGCCGAGAGTGAATCATCTGTAATAACCAGCTAGAGGTAGACAATGTATTTGAGGGATTTTCAATGGCAAAATTATATAAGTGTCTGGAATTATAGATAGACTTTCCTATCACTCAAGCAGAATTTTTACCAAGGTATCTCTAACTCCGATTTAACTCATTGCTGATTCCTTGATTTAATTTAGGTTCCTAAATATTTATTTTCTAGATTCTCTGAGTAACTTGATATTTTTCCGCCCGTTGTTATAGTTGATTTCATTTGCACAAGTTCAATTAAGCATAATTGGCTATTTATAAAAAATACTTTTTCGTTTAAACCACAATCGCACATATATACAAGGGATTAATTTTGAAAGCTTTTTTAATGTATTTAATAATTTTGTTTAATATTTTTGTAAGATTTAATAGCACTTTTTATTTTATTCGGGTTACACTTTATTTTTTTTAGCAAATTTAACTTGCACTATTTATACTTGCAACCGAATTAAATTAAATGTGTGCCACTCACATTGTAAACTATTTTCAGCTAATTATTTTAATTGCTTGAATATTTGACGTGAATAGTGCAACTTTTCAGCTGCGGAATTTGATTCTATTTTTGAAGCTGTTTATTAAATTTTATTTAAATATTGGACTTCCCCCACCCTCTTTTTTATACTGTTTTTACTTACTGTCCTCATCGACCTCCTCGATCAGCTCCTCCAGGATCTTCTTGTCGAAGGGCTGACCTGCAAGCCCAGGAGAATTAGTACACCCAAGTGGAGGCTCCCTTAATGCCAGGACTCACCCATGAGACGCAGGATATCGGCCACCATCTCGGTGGGGATGGAGCCAGTCTTCTGGTGATCGAAGCTGTTGAAGGCCTTCTGGAGCACGGCAATCTGCTCGGGGGTAAGATCTTCATCCTGATAAAATGTGTAAAAAAGGTACTCCTTAGTGGTAGTCCTTTGGCACTGGTTGCCCTCAGTTGCTTACGACGCTGCTCATGTTGCTGCTGTTCTTGGGGGTTTACGTGTCTTTGGGATCTGCCTGATCAGCTTTATCTCACGAACCGATCGCCTCGGAAGACTCGTTCCAACTACGAGGCTGCGCCGATGCGTTTTCCAAAATATAGACCAGAAGCGCTGAACTTGCCACGCACACAGAACAAAAGTCGGAAAAGCGGAAAAACACGAACACGGCCGATCGGTGGGAAATGCGGATCGTTGGAGTATATGTAGCGTTTTTCCACGCCGCTGCCCGAATTTTATTGTTTTTTAGAAATGACTGTAAATGCGCGATGGGAAAAAGCGAAAATAAAATGCGATCCGAGCGGATCCCGCCGCACTCGCCTTCGCAGCCGGAGACTGAATACGAGCCGTATAGTGGTTTTCCATGGCCAATAATCGCCCGTTGTTCTGCGATGGAGCCTCCCATGGAGTGGGCCGTGGAGCAGGAGGGGACTCCGCGATAGCTGCTATAATGCGATGCGTTGCGCTGCGTCCCCTCGCATGGCACACGGTCGGCGGAATATGGGTACACATCTGCCGCCAGATGCACGACAACAGCGGGGAGCAGCTTGGAGAAATCCTCACTGGAGCAATGCCCCAGTCTCAGTGCCAGGGAAGCACAGGTGGGAGCAACATGTGTCCAGCATAAACACATTCGCGGAATCGAAAAGTGCCATTCACTCTTGTTTGCCTCTTCCGTTGGCTCCATTGTCAAAATACACATATGTATCTGGTTCTAAAAATTAAAACGCATCACAAAGGAGTGAACTTTTCGTTACTCATATACTTGATGTATGATAAAGAAATACTCACATTTCACACTTGCAAGGTCACTAAGTATGCTTCATTACTCAGAGATTAAAAATTGTATTGTTAATAAGTAAAATATGTAGCTTATCATGTTTCATCTCCGTGATCCCATTGTTTTCGGAAAAGGACCCCGACAACCAACTTCAAAATTCCAAAACTTGAGTTATTATAGCCCGATTGTTATGTGGGATACCTCTATGAGTTTGTGGTTGAATTCTGTATTATTTTGCATTCAAATTGTTCCTTTACAAGAGGGTCGAAATTTTAGCCCAATTTCATGTTCGATATTTATGTTTTCCCATGGCTTCCAGAATGGGACCCCAAAATTACACTTCCAGATTCCATAACTTTGGTAATTCGATCCCGATTTTTATGTGGGATACCTCTATGAGTTTGTGGTTGAATTCTGTATTATTTTGCATTCAAATTGTTCCTTTACAAGAGGTTCGAAATTTTGGCCCATTTTCATGTTCGATTTTTATGTTTTTCCCATGGTTTCCCATTCCAGAATGAGACCCCAAAATTACACTTCCAGATTCCATAACTTTGGTAATTCGATCCCGATTTTTATGTGGGATACCTCTATGAGTTTGTGGTTGAATTCTGTATTATTTTGCATTCAAATTGTTCCTTTACAAGAGGTTCGAAATTTTGGCCCATTTTCATGTTCGATTTTTATGTTTTTCCCATGGTTTCCCATTCCAGAATGAGACCCCAAAATTACACTTCCAGATTCCATAACTTTGGTAAATGGATTCAGATTTTGCAGTGGGATACCTCTATGAGTTTGTGGCAAAATTCTCTATTACTCTGCATTCAAATTGTTCCTTTACAAGAGGTTCGAAATTTTGGCTCATTTTCATGTTCGACTTTTATGTTTTTCCCATGGCTTCCAGAATGGGACCCCAAAATTACACTTCCAGATTCCATAACTTTGGTAACTGGATCCCCATTTTTATGTGGGATACCTCTATGAGCTTGTGTGTGCATTCTCTATCATTCTTCATTCAAAATGTTCCTTTACAAGAGGTTCGAAATTTTAGCCCATTTTCATGTTCCATTTTTATGTTTTTCCCATGGCTTCCAGAATGGGACCCCAAAATTACACTTCCAGATTCCATAACTTTGGTAATTGGATCCCGATTTAAGTGTGTGATACCTCTTTGAGTTCGTGGTAGAATTCTCTATTATTCTGCATTCAAAATGTTCATTTACAAGAGGGTCGAAATTTTAGCCCATTTTTATGTTTGATGTTTGATCTGATGGCTTATACGGGAATCCCGAATTAACAAAGCTTATAATCCCAGAAAAATATTACTAAAAAAGCAAATATCCGAATTCATTGAAAGGTATACGGAGAGTACCTCTTTAAATATTTATTTACTTTATATTTTATCATTAATTTGATTCAAAATGTATTTTTAACTAAAAGTTAAATTGCCTGACTCAGTGTACCGTTCTATCGAACTATCGATAACAGCAATTCATCGAGATAACCATAACAGACCGTTAGTCAGGAGGGTGTATTTGCTATTTGGTGAGTGCACTCGCTATAACCGATAGGCCGATAGGCTTCGACAAACAACGCCTGGCGATATCGCAGTCCGATAGGCCTAAACTATTTTCGTGATATTTTCCCCAACTAGCCCTAAAATTAATAACCATAGATGCCATTTGTCCACCAACGTGTGCGAAATGACGTGCCTTGTCTGAGCTGCTTACATAACGATGCACTAGCCGCGCACTAGGCGCCCCACACACATCGATCACCCGGGATTAGCGAGGCTTTCGATTCGGACTCCATGGCGACAGTGACGGAGGGCAGCAAAATGCTCGAGGCGGCGCTCCAGCAGATGGACGGCCTCATCTCCAGCACGGCCACCCAGGCGGGATCGGCGTCGGTAGCGGGAGCAGGCGCTTCCCTGACCCTCAGCGAGCGCAATCTGATTTCGGCCACCAATGTTCTGTCTACCGCGAAGACTTTGGCTCTCGCCCTGCAACAGGTGAGTCACTCAAAACATGATAAGACCCCGGAGGGTGCACTGCTCACATGCCTACCATTGCAGGTCGGCCTGGCTGCTCCAGCCCCCGATCCTGTGACGGCGGCCATCATCAGCGACTGGCTGGAGACGCACATACCGCGCCAGGACTCCGACGAGCGGATGCGTCGCCTGCAGCGCGACAAGGAGGGCCTGGCCCTGCAGTATCAGATGCTGGCGGAGCGCGTCTCGGAGCAGGCCGACAAGATCATCGAGCTGGAGGGCCTGATAACCGAGAAGAGCCAGCAGTTGTGCAACAAGGAGGAGCAGCTGCAGCGCCAGATGATTTCGCGCTCTGCCCTCGAGACGCAGAAGCTGGAGCTGATGAGTGCCTTAAGCGAGCTGAAGCTGCATCGCACTGCCCTGGAGCAGGCCAACGATGGAGGTGGCGGCATTCCCGCCAGTATGCCATATGGCAGTCTGAGCAACATTAACCAGAAGGCCTTCATGGGCTCTCCCAAGACGCCGCCCTCGGCGCTGCGTCACCAAATCAAGCCGCAGTTCCACAGCCTACCCAGGTCGCACGGCAAGCTGGCCAACAACAATAACAACCGTGCCTTGGATGTGAATGCCAACAGCAGTGGCAAACAGCGGAACGTGGCCTTCGCGTCGAACGAACAAATCCTGATCGAGGACAATCCTCCGCCAGCGGAGGATGTCATGACCTCCAGCTTCATGTCGCAGTTCACGCCCTCGCCAAAGCTGAGGGAACGATCTGCCCGCGGCTTGCGCAACATACTCGGCAAGTTGCGGCGCAGCAATAGCAGCAACTGCGAACTGACCGCCTTGGAGCAGGCCGAGCCAGAGTTTCGGCGCGGGGGATCCAGGGCCACTGCCGGTGGACGCATTGAGTGGAGTGCCCAGACGCCCCTGTTTGGTGAGAACGAAAAGCACTGGACCACCTGGGGAGTCCAGGAGGTGTGCAATTGGCTGGCCTACATGGGCCTGGGATGCTACGAAGACAATTGCCGGTGAGTCAGAAGTCCGTAATCACAAAGCAAATAACTAAATCAAGTATTCGCCCCCAGAAAATGGCTAAAGACCAGCCCATCTGTGTCAATCTTCACCGCCTCGCCCGTTGACATCGAACGAGAGCTTAATCTGAAGGTGCCGCTTCACCGCAAGAAGATCTTGCTGGCCATTGATGAACTAACCGGAAAGGAATTCGACGAACTTACTCTAAAAGCCTCCAGCTTGGACGTGGCCTGGGTGCTGCGCTGGTTGGACGACATTGGTCTGCCCCAATACAAGGACTACTTTATGCTGGCCAAGGTCGATGGTCGAATGCTGCACCGGCTCACGCTGGAGGATCTATCCCAGCTGCATGTGAGCTCCTGCCTGCACATTGCTTCTCTGCGAGCGGGCATCTTGTGCATGCGTCGTATGTCCTGGAATGCAGAGGGTCTGATAAGGCGCTCCATCAAGGTAGCCAGCGAGGATGAGGGTGCAGCCAGTCCGGACAAGGAGAACGTGGAGCTGTGGACAGCGCATCGCATTATGGGCTGGTTGCAGACCATCGACCTGTCCGAGTACACGCCCAATCTGCGTGGTGCTGGTGTCCACGGGGCTCTGATGCTGTACGAGCCGCGATTCAATGCGGATCTTCTGGCCGACCTGCTGTCGATACCGCCGAGCAAGTCGCTGCTGCGCCGCCACCTGGCCATGCACTTCAAGGAGCTGGTGGGTCGGCCGGTGATCCTGAGCAAGCGAGATGCCGAATCGGCACCCGGCTACCAGCCGCTCAACATCACTGCTAAGCTGAAGCCTGTGAAGCGCACGCAGTTCTCGCTGAAGCGTCGCAAGAGCTCCAAGGGCCAGAGCGACGTGGACTGGACGGAGTACGTGTGTCCCATGAATGCCAGGGTGCCGGAGTCCTCTCTGACGGACACGGCCAAGGACCATGAGAGCTCAATGAGTTCGAATTAGGAACGAAGGCGAAAGACGCACAAATGGATTGCAAGCAAAAGGAAATGTTTTTTAGTTGTAAGCCCCAGCCTGGACCAGGATCCCCAAATGAATGAACTGCCACCTGAACCAATCAAGCAACCAAATCCCCAAATCGAACGACAATATTAGTGAGAATTTATCAGAGCACTGGCTCGCCCAATCTTCCAAACATCTTTCGATCGAATTCGAGTCAAAATTCAATCGTCTACCTAAGCATACCAGCAAACATTTTGGAAATCTTTTATATATTAACTCTAACTAACATTTAGGCTAATGTGGAAGCGGGATGCAATGGCATCTTCTATATAAGCAAAACGATGATAACGAGAAGTATTCGCAATGGCATTGAAACGACCTTGAGAGCGAGCATAACCCTAAAAGACTTATCGCCCAATTTGGAGTTTATCTTTTGTACTAACACGTTACTGTATGGACGGACATTTTGTAAAATACAAACTACGATGCCTTTTTACCATAGACTACCAATAATATGATTCTTTTTTGTAAAACCCATTGGTTGTACCATTTTTAAGATGAATTATTACTAAGTTATATCTTGTATGGTTAAACATTGAGTTTATTTATTAACAATAACATTTTATTATGCACTAGAAAAACTGATGAACGACTAGGAAGCGCGGCTGAGGATCGTTGATCGGATTGTGGTGCAGCCCGCATGGACGGAATCGGAAGCGGCATGGGTTGCCCTGCTCCACCGGCGATGGACCGGCCATTAACTGGTCTTAAACTTAAATCTTTGGCAGTGCTTTGTGAGTGGCTTGTTCCCGGATCTCCTGGCGGGATGGCTTACGTGGTCTGCGTTTCCTGACCCGGTAAGTTATCCTCCCGACCTCCGCTCTGGTGCTTGGCCAGGTCGCTCTCGGGTATGTGGTCCTTCCAGTTGCGAAAGAGGTAGCGCGTGAACTTCTTCAGCTGCCTGAACTTGCAGTAAGTGGCTCCTTCGGCGGACTGCAGCTGCTGGGTCTGGATGAGGAAGCCCTTCTCCTTGAAGGTCTTCTCCAGCTTCTCGCGCTGCTTGGATCTTCTCGAGGATCGCTTCTTGCGGTCACACTCCGAGGAGGATTTCGCCTGCGTCTGGCCGGGCATTGGACTCTGGGAGCTGGAGCACTGGGATGCAGGACTTTGTGGCGCAACGGCGGTTACCAAGTGGTTGCTGCTGGGCAGGAGCAGCGTTGACGTGGGCGACTCCGGCGAAATGTGCAGCAACTCTGGACTGAGGTCGGTGGAAGGTGGTGGGATATCCACGAACAGCTTCTCCTGCTGTCCCTGCTGTTGGTTCTGCTGGAGCTGTTGCTGCTGATCCCGCGATATGAACTCGTAGCCCCGCATGGTCTTGTCCCCAGTGCCATTGTAGTACCGGTAGTTGCCCTCCGCGTCCACCGAGAGCATCTTCTTCTCCTGCAGCGTGGGCTTGGCGCCGCCGGTGAACTTGAACTTGCAGATGCTGACCTCGTTGGAGGGACTTGACGAGTGCTCGGCGGGCATGGGCGGGATGAAGATGGCCGACCGCTTGCGCTTCCGCATGGCCAGCGGCGCAGTCTCATTGGCAAAGAACCCACTTGGTATGGGTATCTTGAGGGACAGCTGGTTGTCCTTCTCAATGGTCTCCAGAGGCATGGGCATTCCACCCAGGCTGCAGGACTCCACCAGCTGCTGGTAGTAGAGCCCCACTGGCTGTAGCAGCAACTTGGCGGCTGACAAGGACTGATCCTCGCTGCCGGCCAACTCTAGAGTGAGGGGTTTTCCCGAACCCAGAGGCGTAGTTCGGTGTGAGGAGCTGTCCGTCGTCGCCGTGGTCGTCGTGGGCGTGGTCCTCGTCGTGGGCTTCTCACTGTCGCCGCTGGAGATGGAGAAGCGATCGCCGCTCTGGTCCCGCAGGCAGAGATTCAGTGGCTCCTCGGGCGGCACTGATACCGTGGAGGTTATCGCCGGCGGAGCAGCACTCACCGGCATGGCCGCCACGGATGCGGGTACAATGGTGCCGTAGTTCTTGTAGATCAGGTGGCAGATGTCCGCCTTCTTGGGCTTCCGACCGCGACGTGGCTTGTAGTTGTCCAGCGTGATCTCACCCATGTAGGGCAGGTCGGCGTACTTCAGGGAGCTGCGCTTGGAGGCGTTGGCTACCTCGGGACTCTTAGCCGGCACTGCGGATGTGGCTGCCATGGGTGAGGATCGCGAGGTGGGAGGTCCAGGCGGAGGCCGAGGAGCTGCTGACTGCTGCTGGCGCTCAGCACTGCGTTGTATTTCGGCTATCTTCCGCAGCCAGCTGCGCACGTTCTCGTGCGCCTGACTCGGAGGAGGAGGAGCAGTTGGCGGCGGGAGCACTGACCTGGCCGGCTTCCTACCTTGGGTGGCCTCGTAGTGGGCGGCGTACTCGGCGGGCAGAGCTTGGTGGTGGAATCGCAGCTTCATGGCGCCCGCCTCGCCGCGCTTTTGCGATCGGCTTTGGCCCGGCACTGGTTTAACTGTCTTTTGTGGCGTGGGAGCAGCGAGTTCCACCTGCGGAGGCTGCCTGTTCCCCTTGCGGCTGCCCATCAGGAGATTGGCCTTCAGCTGCTGCTTGGTCAGCGGACTGCAGGTGCCGTTGTGCGGAGTCTCGAGGGCAGTGCTTTTGCGGGCCAGGAGCGTCTTGAAGGGATGGTCCTCGTCGTGACCATCGTTGGTGGCGCCATGCGAGATCAGCGGGTCGTCGGAGCCCTGCAGCAGCAGGCGGGTGGTGTTGAGGTCCAACCGGAGTTGCGGGTGCTCCGGCGTGGGCAGCCAGCACTCCAGGTCGGGATCGTGCTCCAGCTTGATGTTGGGCAGCAGCTGCTCCAGATTGCTGGTGCCAGGAGCCACGGGCACCAGCTCAGCCCTGCCAGCAGTGCCGTTCAGGTCGCAGACCCGCGTCAGTTCCTGCATTCTGATCCTGGCTGAAAAGGAAGTGAAGAGTAAATTGGTTAGTAAACATTGCCGAAGGAATATGAGGCGTATACTTAATGACAAGGACTACATTGCGTATACGAAACGTTGACAGTGGCGGAGAATGATGTTCAAAGGAGCGAAGTTATTAGAGAACTAGGTAAGTGGTAGAATTTTAAAAATATAAAAATAAGTCGTAGTATAAGTTAGTAACACCCATCCTGACTAAAAACCGAGGGTAGTTAGAGGTAAATATGAAACTAGCCCTACGTTGCGTATACGCGATGTGAGAAACACACGTTTTCGCCTCGGTTTGTGTTGTTATTTTGATGATCGCCGGCTGGGGAAGGGGAGGATCTCTCTCTAGATCGGTGGCCAGCACGGGAATTCTATTTAAAATGTCTGCGAGGAACTGGCAAGTGGCGCTCTCTCCGCGATTTGCGCTCCGCCAACGAAATGTGTTGTTTTTGTGCATGAAATTCGATTCCCTGGGCCAAAAGCATGCCCATAAAAGGTTTAAACAGCGGGCCTGAATGGATGATAGTGAAATCTGGGCCAGCCAGTTCCAGAACAACTTGCGGTGGCCTAAGAAGTTTGAGTATTACCTAGTTTTCCCACGTTTTGTACGGTCAAGGTGCCCCGGATACGTGTGAATCTCTTTCGGACGGACCCGTCCTCGGTCCCTCAGTCTTGGCTCAAGATGATAGGCGGGCAATCCCGGCTGGATCACCTTCGAATTCGTCACAGTCCACAGTTCACTTCACGCTGCCCGTGGCAGTTGGTCGACCAGAAGCGCCGCTGTGCGCGTGTACATCGTGTTGACATCCAAAACGCAACTAGTTGCGGGAAAGCCGAGTCGCGGAAAGCATCGCTTCTTCGGAATATGCTCCTTAGATGGACCGCCGCGGAGAGCAGAGATGGACCGCCCCACACACAATAGAGGAAAATAGAGTGAAAATCAAATCAAATTCCTGCGCTCTTTTTCGACTTTTTCGAGATGCGTTGTCGCTTTTTGCTGCCGCCCGACACACCGATGGATGTCGTGGTCCGCATTTAACGCCAAAGTCGAAGCTATTTCGTGTGTGTTCATTTTTAGAAAAATCCAACTTGTTGCCGGCCATATAGAAGTCGGGTCGCCCCGACCCCCTTTCTGGTCTCCGATCGCACAAACATCATCCCCAATCCACGGCGGAACGCAACAAAAACAACGAGATGAAAGCGATTTCGAAAAATGTATTCTTCGACGCGCTTCATTCATGGGCTCTGCCCGCCAACTTGTTTATCGTATCAGCGGATCAGGGTGAAAACAAATGGGTGCCGTTTAGGGAGCAGGTTCTCTAGGCAATGCAGAGGGTATCCCCTGGTCCATCACCTAGTCTCTTGGATCTCTTGCTCGGTGGCTATGCGTACATGCGATCGCTCAGTTTTGATGGCATTTTATTTATAGCACCTGGCTACTTCGGGTTAGGGCAACCAAGAATCGCCTGAGGCTCTTTCGGATTATGATTTTCGGCTAAGGTAGGGAAAGGAAGAGAAAAACACCTCCCGAAATAGACAACGGAGCGAGGCAGGTCCTCTATTTCGGGCAGCGCACATGGCAATATAGGTCATCTCCGGTTGTGCCTGGAGTGGGTGCACAGGGAGAAAGGATCTGGTGGGTGGTAAAAATGTCTTTCAAAATATTTTACATTTTTTAAGATAAAATGATTATATTACTACTTTTAATCAATAATATCTATAAGAAAAATATTTTTTCAAAATAAAAACGAACTCTTTCCATTGCAATGAAGAAAATAAAGAGCTATCCAAAAGTTATTTTGACTAAGGGAGTGGAAATTATAACGATTTTATAAATAATTAACTACTCAGTTAATTTTTTTTAAATGATAAGGTACTGTTTTTAGAAATTAAAAAAATATATATATCTTTGATCTTAAAATCTTTTTTATCTGTCTTTAAAATACTAACAAACCAACATAAGTATCTTATATTAGTAAGCAAAAGTGTTTAGCTAATATGACACACCTTAAGCCACTAGCAAATTGATTAATTTCATATATTTATTGTGCTAACAACCATGATTGATAGCAACTACTTGATGTCATAATTTTATTCAAATAAATAAAGTGTAATTACATACAAGCAAGTATGACGCCATTGCTGTGGTTATTTTCTTGCAATTATTTGTTCTGTTGGTATTTTATATTTTTTTGTAGTACCCCCAGGCAGCATTGTTATAGTAGGTCATGGGCTGAGGAATCAGTGGGTTAAGTCACTTCTAAACACTTTCTCTGCTGCGCAGTCCAGCGATATTTACAATATTGGAATATCAGAAATGCAAAGCACAATCGAAAACCCGCCTTTTGGGGCGGCGTTCTTCAAGCGACTCATTTGGCTGTCCCCCGACGATAAGGGGCCTTATAGCTCGGATACTTCGATAATGAGTACCTACCCGATTTAAGCTGGAATTGCCATTCCCCATCGATCTTTTTCGGACTGTTTCGCATGGCTTGCAAGATCGAAGCTCGCAGAGATCACTGTGCAGCGGTGGTGATGACGCTCTTGCCGGCGGCAGTGGGTGGGCGAGTTTTCGCGACCTGCAGAAGCTTTACATTCTACAAGTCGGCGGTTATACGGGGGTTAGACGGTGGTTAGACGGTGGTGAGGAGGTGGTTAGACGGCGGTACGCGGCAGTTTGCAGCCCAGAACCAGAGCCGAACCGGAGCTTACATCACCGGCCAGCGGCGTCCAACCTACGGATCCGTATGGCGGCTCTGGAGAATTGCACATCTATTCGGCAGCTGCTGCTGCGGCTGATACCTCACAGTCAATACCTGCTTACGCGAACGTACATACTCGCATTTATGGCCATAACTGCCACTTCAATCGCCCACGCTGCTGGCTTTGTTGGCCATGTCGATTGCGAATTCTAGCCAGCAATGCTTAAGTCTGGCCTTGCCTCAAGTTCACTCTCTTTTTTGTGATATCTTGCGATATTCTCATTCCCCTGGGGACTATATCACTTCACTCTGGCTTATCACACTCCATCCGTCGAAGTTTCGATTTTTATAATGATCAGCCGCTTAGAACGCGCGTTACCATATGCAAATGCCAACTGCCGTCGGATTCGACTGCCATTCAAATCAGTTTCGTTTTCGTTCTGTTGGCCAACTTGGCCAGCTGGCCAATATTTTCAAGCCAGGCCTGCCATATCGGCGGAATAAGAACAAGCTTGGAAAATAAAAAACGAGGCAACTAAATGATATTTTTATGGTAAAAGTTTATTATTTGCAACTTTATTTTTTAGTTTCTTCTTTGTGTTTTTGTTTTCATGTTTAAATGTCTATAAAGTATATATAATATATATTTCTGCATTTTTTGTGGTTTGTGGTTTTTTTGTTTATTTTTTTTTTAATTTTTCATAATTTTTTTTTGTTTTTTGCTTTGTTTTGTTTTTTATTTAACTTGCCAGTTGTTCTTTGTTTATATACCTATTACACATTTGCATAAGTTTTTGTGTATAATAATTATTATTAATAATAATTTAATTGTTGTAATTATAACTTGGTTTATAATCTCCTCCCGCTCTCTATGTCCAATTTCCTGCTCCATATAAGACCCCGCCTCCTTATCGTCCCTATCGTCCTTATCATCAATGTCGTCCATCAGCGACGCCCAGTTTTTTTTTTGGCAAACGAAACAAAATGTACACTGTTTGCCCATATTTTGAAACTGGCAATAATTAATACTAGGGTGTTTGATATTTCTGTTATTACGACTTATACCATCTCGATCTCTCCTTATTGTTAGCCCCTCGCCGCGGTCTTCACCTAACTAATCTGCTTTGCTCCTACTGCATCGGTTTTTGGTTTTCATAGTGGGTTTTTGGTTCGGGGTGTTCCGGAACTTAGCAGATCTTAGGGAAAGAAACTGATCAGAAACTAGCCTGTGTGTGTGGGGATGGTGTCGTCCTCGATCGATCGGTAGTTATTGTTACTGTAGTATGTACTCGTCTATTATTATGCTGGGTTTATCTATGTGGTATTGGTATCCTGCAGTAAGTCGCATAAATAATGTTTAAAATATACTTCTGTTGATAATGCTTTAAGTATTAAAATATTTATAGTTTTGTTCATAATTAATTAATAGTTTTCTTGTTCGATAGCATTTACTTGTGTTGTGGGCTCCCAGCCGCTTTCCGCGTGGCAAGGCATCGCGGAAAAGGCCGATTGAGTATATATATAGATATATATCTGTATTGTTTTTTCGGTGTTTACTTTCATCCTTTTGTTTTAATGAACGAATGCACAATTTTACACACTTCGCCATTTTGGTTTCATTATTCATAGATTGTATTTAATGTACATATATGTATAGTATATAGCGTATATTTCTATAAATAGTTATATAAAGACCTTCTTGTTGCTATTATAAATGATTTACTTAATTGTTCTTCACGTCTGTCCTCCTGTCTCGCTCAACTACTTTTGACTATTACCATCCATCTCGTTAGTTCGGCATTTATGTGTGTAAATATAAATTTTGTCATATTTAATATACGTGAGTATGCATGTAGTAGCTGTGTGCCTTCATATCCGTTTCCGTTTGTGATGTACATAGTGGAAAAAATGCATAAAGTGAGAGATGCTCGACTTGTGTACAAAGTGGATTCGATGTCGGAATTCAAATCAAAGTCAATGAAAGACGAAAGGCTAGAGAAAAACTCCTGAACTGTTCCGGGCTCACAGTGACAGGGATCCTGTTAATGCTCTATGTATATTTTATTCTTTTTGATTCTGAAACCATTTTACATTTAACATTTAATTCATGTGTTGTTATTCTTGATTTCGCCTCGTTTGGTTTTGCTTCTGGTTTTGTTCTCGCTTTCGAATTCGAAATTCCTCTTGACAGATTTTAAAGGAACTGATCACGAATCGTGTGTAGGGGTGTAAAAGCATGCTTGCTTGGAATCTGCTTTGCTTCAAATTAAATTGATACGAATTCTTTATTTGCATTTTCTGTCTTTACATTTATGCTACTAATATTAGGTGCAAGTTCTCTTAATTTTAAATGTCTTTTGTTGAATTTTAATGTTAGGTTTTTATTTTAGTTTTCGTTTGTGTTTCTCATTCACATTTTGCTGCTAATTTCTTATTGTTTTCGTTAAAGGTGCTCTTCAAAAATCTCAAATAATGGATTGATGTAATCATGGCTAAGTACTTGTATTTGTGTGGGCTTGTTCTGGGGTTCGGAACTGACGAATGTAATTACATAACTCTTGGGCAATAGCAAATCAATCGAAAGTGAGGCTAAGTTACCAAAATCAAACCACCTGCCGTTTGCTTACGTGTGTGTGAGTGTCTGTGTGCTTGCATAATGCTAAATACGGACGGATTTCTAAACGAAAAGCATATAGAGTGTATAAAGAAGCTGTAGCTGTGGTACTGCATCCGAGAAATAGTTTCTGAGTTGCATCTCAAGCTACACTCAAAAAATACCAAGTGTACATAAGTGTTTGTTTTTCTGATGTGTTGATGCTAAAATCTAGGCTAGCTTTCACTTTTTATGTTTTTTAATAATATGCAATAATTCAACCCCCTGGTTCGGGTGTCTGTTTGAGGGATTTTATACTATATACAATATAAATTCGCTTTGACCATTTGGTTTTATTCGATTAGCCTGCTGCCAACTACATGAGTTATATCTCTGTATCTCGTACCTCGATCTAACATTTGGCTAAGTACTAAAAGATAACAGTTTTATCTACAAAAAATAACTTTGGGCCTTTTCAACGCCAATATCTCCAGCCGTACACGTACTATATTCCTCCCATATCATTCCGTCCGATTCGGTTTGTATAATTGCAAAATTGGTTTATATAATGCTTGGTTGACCTTAGCTCGCTAATAAATCTTTCTTTGTTCATAGTAATAGTAATAATTGTCATAATAATAGTATTATAATATATCGTCTATATAAGTACGACTAGTTTCTGCTTTTAAAAATGTTTAAATTTCTCCTTTCTTTTCTCCCATTTGTTTTCATATTTTTGTTGTATTTTAAATGCACTTTCTGAGCTTTCTTACAAGCGCCGCCAATTATTGTTGCTGGTTTTGTTATATTCCTATGGCTACTACTGCCTTTCCTTGTCCCATCTATGCCCACGGTTGATGATACTCTAGGATCTAACCCTATGCCTATCCAAGCGAAATCTATTTGGTATGCAAAGCTTCAAAAGTGTGTCACGAGCTTAAAAGTATCGTATCGAAAAAAGTGCGAAAGCTTTGGGGGAAATTATTATACAAATGAATGAAAATGTTTCGGTATCAATACGAAATTATCATAGTTACTTGATAGGTTTAGTTTACTATGTATTTAGATTTAACTGCATGTATTACCCTGTATCCAATATGTCATTCTTGTGTTCCTATTAAAACCAAAGCAAAAATGCGTTATAAATATTAAAGGCAAAATGTTTTAGGCTTGGCAAAAAGATATGCACCCCTATCCTTCCCTCTTCGTCGATCAATCTTACACTACATCCTTCGTCCTGTCGCCTTTTTGGGCCCTTGTAACTGTGTCTGTGTGTTAGTTGGAGTGTTGATTGGGTGTCCTTGTAGGTGTAGTTAGAAAACTAGTGTATGCAATTTTGGTAAGTCCTTGGTTATGGTGGGGTTAAGTGCTTGTCTCTATCGTTATTTATCGTTATCGTTAGCTTTAGTTTAGTTTTACCTTTACTTTTACTTTCTTTTAAATACCTGCAGAAAAGTGTATCTAAATATATTTTTGATTAGTAAGTTCTAAACTTGGACTCCAGTGTTTTTTGGTTGTTCTTCTTTTTTGTTCATGTTCATTTGTTTCCGTGTCAGTGTTGTAAGCTTCATTCACTACTTTGTCTAACCTTGTCATTAACTAGTATATAATATATTTGTGTATAGTATATATAATAAATAAAGAAGTTAGTTTTTATTAGTAATGCTTTGTATAGAGTAATAAACATTCTATAAGAATGCCACATTCCGCATGGTGTATAATAAAAATACACTATGCGTAGGACAAAATCTATTCGCATATAGATTAAGTTTAAGGAACGATCATCGATAAGAGACTTCATTTTCATTAGTAATGTACAATGCTTATTCTTAGATTAGCGCTAGTCTTAGCTGGCTACGAACAGAAAATGGAAATTTCAAACAAACCGAACAAATCAGGAGGAAATGCAATGCCAATGGGGTCCCTTCGATTTCATATCTCTTCGCCGTTAGCTAAACAACTTGAGAATCGCCGAGAAGGCTGTCGCGTACTTGATATGATGGGTGTGTACATATATAGGGTGGAGAGTTCGTTGTGTGTGTGCGTTTAATTGAGAGACAGTGAGAACGCGGAGTATGACGACGCTAAATGCAGATTGTAGCTTTAAAGGATTTCTCTGGCACTAAACTGGATTTTGGCAAAACTTGCAAAGAAACGTGCCAATTTTCATATCCCCTCAAGCAGATGGGCGAAACCTGTCCATTTTCAGTTAATGTGGTTGTTATCTATGGTTTATTTCTAGGAATACTTTAATTTTTACGAGTTCCAATTTTTACACTTCATGCTCAAGGTACAATTGTCTTTTTCTATTCGTTAATGTTTAATATGAATTCGACATGTTTTTTGTTAGTTATTTATGCTTTTTTTTTGCTTTCATCACATTTCATTTCGAATTTGAATTAAGCGACTTAATTGTTCGTTTATATTGTATTTTATTCGTTTATCAATTTAATTTTGATTTGGCTTTAGTGGTTTCTTGTTATCACCGCTCTTTAAAATTAACATTAAAATCAAACCAAGCGCAAACAATAAATAAATTTGATTTTGTTCACACTTTTTGTTAAACGTTCGTGTCACAGCCCTTTTCGTGTTTTGGTTTTTGTTTTTAGTTTTTATCAAACGATACTCAAGGGAGAACATGGTTGGAAACGATATTCAAATCGGGGTTGGGGATTATGCCAAATTCTCAGTCCTCTGTTGCGAGTGGGAGTGGGGATTGTGTGTGTTTCGGGGGTGTGTGACCTAGTCTGTCCTGGTATCTGCCAATTGAAATGAATCAAAAGCCGGATGTCACAGACGCGGAAAATAATGAGAAGAAAATAAAACAAGTTGGTTGCATTGTATTTTTGGTTTTCAATTTGTTTTCTCTTTTATTTGTTCTGCTTCTCTTGGTTTAGTTTAGTTTTATTGTGTGTTATGCTTTAGAAATAATAGTTACGATAATTTAGGGTTTAGTATCCTTCCTCTTGGTATATAATTTGCATAATTTTGCCAAAATCAGTTTAGCACAAAATGAATTATTTTGCTTGATTCCGTATGTTTTATAGTATAGTGTATATGATCTAAAAATGTTTGTATAATAGCATATAATAATAATAATAATAATTGTAATAATAATTTGTTATATTTTAATTTAAATACTTGTGTTCGTATTTTCAATACATAAATAAATTATAATTCGTTAATCATAATCATAGTACATAATAATAGTAAATTATTATTATCTCAATAGTTTGACTTGATTTTTATATTTCTTATTCTTCATTAAGGTTTAATTTTCTTTATGCAATAATTAACTTGAATTTGACTAGATCGATTCATACAAGATCGTAAATACATGTAGTGTGTTCGTGTATCTGGATGAGTTTTCCGAAGTAAAATTCTAGTTTAGCATTTTAATTCAAAGCTGTCAAAATTCTTGGGTGTCTCTGGCTGAACTACTTTTGAATAGGCGCTAAAATCAGTTTGATAATTTTCATATATACGTTATGTACTTGTATGTTTGTAGGTATGTATATAATTATACTTGTATGCATGTGTCGTTAAATAACTGCCATTTCCATTCGTTTCTTCTCAGTGTGGGACTTTCATCCGCCTTAGTTTTCATTTTCTATATTTACAATATTTCTCCTGTCGAGGCCTAACATTTTGTGACAAAATAAACGTGGAAAAACTAAACAGATTAATTCGATTCGACCTTGAATATAATATTTATCCTCCGATTTCTAATACTGTCCCAGTGATCCGACTGGCAATACTCACAACATAAGTGTAAAATGTAAACTGTAACTGAAATCGAAACTGATATTGGTTGAGAGGGAACCCATAAGTATCTGCACCAAAGTATTTATTGCACTGGTAACAAAATTAACTTTAACTCTGATAACAATTTTATTTTCATATTTAAATATTTCTTATATTTTTTATATTTGTATTTGTTAATATTTAAATTTTATATCTTTAGTATCAAATACGTCCCGCAGTCGGGGATTCCCCTGCAGGACCCACAGACTAGGCGACTCTAAACTTATCATTTTCACTATACAAACTCTAAATAATTGTTAATTTTCTCCACCCTCCCTTCTTTATCTTTTCACTATCCATAATCTTATTTTTTGGCATATTTAGCTGTAGATTTGACTCTTCGGTCCTCCTTCCCCTCTTGCTTTTGTACAGATTTTGCTGCTAAATTGTTAATGATTCGATTCAACAGACAGTTGAGTAAGTGTCGGATAAAGATCTCATTTTTACGCTTCTTTATTGACAATAATTTTAGTTGGATTTCAGTGTAGGTGTGCGGGGGTGTTGTGTCGTCCTTTGTCGGTGTGTCAAACGAAACGAAATGGTTGAGAATAAATTTAATAGGCCGTGATAAATTCTCTAGTTTTGCTAAAAAATACTTGCTTCCTTTTTGACTGTGATAAAAATTCTAATGGTAATTTGTTTGTTTATAATAACAATCAATAATAATTAATATATGCTTAGTGTTAAATAGTTTGCTTAGTCTGGCTAGGGCGCGCTATGGTCAACTTGATCGGAATCTGATTCTTTTGCTGTATCTGTATCTTTCTCGGAGCTGGTTGTGAAAATAAGTGGCCAAAACTTTCAGTTTTCTGCTGTTCTGTATATCTATTTTGTATATATTTTTATAGTAATACTTCCATAGCAAAATGTTTTTTATGTTTTCCGTTTCTCAGTAGCCCTATTTATATTTTCCTTCCCTCTCTTCTCTTTGTGTTTTTATTTACTTTTTGCTTTTTCTTGATTTTATTATATATTTCTATGTATATATATATATATATGCATGTATATCTGTAAGTACCTGTAATTGTTTTTGTTGAAAGCAGCTAAGATTAAGTGTAAAGTTGTTGTTTGATTTTATTCAAAATTTTGTTTATTATTCTATAAAATCGTTTACGATTTTGTTGAATACAATTTTAAACCAAACGGCATCGAATCAAACAAGTTGAGAAGTTAAAACAATTACAAGAACTTTCTCCCTCAGAGAATATAGGCCAACGTAAATGATCGCTTTAGATATTGTATTTCGTTAATCTTTTCAATGTTTTTTGTTTAGCTTCCCTCACCGTGATTCTCTTCAATAGTTCTAACAAATCCATATTATAATATTTCTAAAATTAGTACTCATTTATGTATTATAAAAAATGATATTTTTGCTCGTGGTCAGGCTGGTCGAACCCTTTGGGGTCGGACATGGCCCTCAAAGCATGTCGCATATATTAAGTGGCTTGCTCTGTCCCGCCTAGTTCTAACTTCCTATATCCGTTTTGTTTTACTTAAAATTAATTAAATTCGAATTTTTGTGTTAATTTTTCATGTGTACATATAATCTGTTTATGCATCTGTTGAATCTTTGCCATTTTGCTTACCACTAAATGCTAAAAAGTTGCAGACCTACTTTGTCTTCCATCTCACCTAGCTTCCTCTACGTCCCTTCTACACTTTATAACCCTTTCCTTTAGCTGACGCCTTCTAATTACTCGATTAACTTTAAACTCCGATCGAGTTCATCATTAGATTAACAAATTCAGTTTTAATAGTTGTTCTTTTGTTTTTGCTCTGTTCTTCAACTAATTTTCCTTGCGCAGATTGGTTAATTTTTATAAATTCCCATCACCAATTACTCATATAAAATGGTTGCTGCTCTTATCGTCCTTAATTGTTTTTATTCTTGTTTTTTTTTTTTTGTTTGTTTTTTATTTGAAAACCCAGATAATTTTGGTCTCTTGCCAGTCAGTTTTTGTCTCAAGTTTTGTGTTCTGTGTGGGGAGTGTAGTGGTGTGCAATGTTCTTGTTCTTTAGTTGTTAACAAAACTATCAATATCAATGTTTTTGTTCCTTGCTTCTATAAATATATACTTTTATTAAATCGATATTTTGGCAAAAATTCTGTCATTCTTTCGGTTTTTTCTCAATTTTATAATTTTGTGGTTGGTTTTCTCTCATTATTTTGTATGTACTGCTGTACTGCATTCAGTTGAATGTATAATCGGATAAATATATATAAATATATTATATATATAAATCTATTCATTTTTTCAGCTCTAAGGTGTTTTCTTTTTTTCATTTACATTTTTCTTGTTTACTATTTTTTATTTTTTTTTTTGTTACACACTCCTTGCGTGTATTTAGTTTCTATAATCGTTTTCACATAGCATGGCTGACGACCATCTGAAATGGAAGGAGGGCGATGTTATTAGTAAGGAATGCAATAATATATATAAGAACTGGAAAAGAAAATTAAAGAAAGGATATTGACATGTGCACGCAACATAGATTATTACGGAAAAGCCATTTTTGGATCCCTATTCTTTTAAATGAACTATATATTCAAAAACGCCCATTTATAATCATTATTTTATGATTCCCATAAAACTTCAACACCGTATCTATGTTTCATAGAACCCCTTCGGTCCTTAATCTATAGTTCTGCTCACCCCATCAATAGTTGCTCCTTATTGTAGCTGCAGTTGTTCTGGTTGCTGTTGTGGCTGATGTTGCACCTAGGCCTTTCGCTTCTGTTGCTGCCACATGAACAGTCTCTCGACCAGTTCCACCTTGGAGCAATTGGTGTTGGGTTGTTGTGGATCGTTTTTCGACTGGGACTCTGGATCGTTCCTGTTGTTGTTGCTGATATTGTTGTTGTTGTTGCTGTTCTTATCGCTGCAGTTGTCGCTGTTGTTGTTGTTGTTGTTGTTGTTGTTGCGGTAGCAGTAGGTGCCGCTGCGCCAGCTGGCGAAGGTGTAGGGCATGTGGGCGTGGTGGGTGGAGCTCTCAGTGGGCAAAGTTGGCCTAAAGCAGCTGCTAAGGCTATTATAGTGGGCTGTTGTTGTGGCTGTCGCGGAGGCGGAGCTTAGTCCGCCCGGTGTGGGCGTGGCTGCGGAAAATGCTGTAGTTGTTGGCAAAGCTGCTGTGGCTGATGTTGTTGCTCCAGTTGGTTGTAGCTGTAGTTGTTGTTGTTGTTGTTGTTGTTCTTGTTGTGAATTGCGTTTAAGGAACTCCGATTGTTAATAGGGTCGACTGGCATCCTTTGGCCGCTTCAATTGAACTTTCAGTCTTTTCATGCCAATCTGGAAGCCATTCATGGCCTGAATGGCCGCTTGAGCGCTGGCGGGATTATCGAATGAAACAAAACCTGTGGGTAAAATATTATATATGAGTTTAAGATTCATGAAATTCCGCTTGATATATCTTTCA
The DNA here is from genome assembly GCF_025231255.1 of Drosophila biarmipes. Taxonomy (NCBI): domain Eukaryota; kingdom Metazoa; phylum Arthropoda; class Insecta; order Diptera; family Drosophilidae; genus Drosophila; species Drosophila biarmipes. The sequence goes on along the minus strand of NC_066613.1, from coordinate 21,608,746 downwards.
CACTACCGAAACATTTGCTCTGGTTTGTAGCACGATCGATGAAGACCTTGGAGCTGATCACATTGCCGAAGGGCAGGAACATTTGCATTAACTCGGCATCGCCAAACTCTTGCGGCAAGTGGTAGATGAAGAGATTGCAGCCCTCGGGTCCGGATATCGAACATCCTGGGAACATCAGAAAATCTTAAAGGGAGACATTTCAAAGAGAAGAAACAAAGTAGAGAACAAATTAAGTTTAATAATGAGGAAAATCATAATTCCAAATTTATGAGTTATGTCTGCTTGCTTGTTCTTGTCTTGTTTGCATTGATTTCGATTTTTGTCTGACTTGGTATGGTATTTTTTCGGAATTTCTCATTTGTGATCTGTGTGGCTGTGGTTCTGATCTTGTTTTTCTGGACTGAATCAACTAAAACTAAGGGCGCAATATAAGCAAAACCAAAACCATGAGCAAACGAACACTCTAAATGACAAACTGTTTCAAGAGCTTGCTATGCATATACTCTAGAGATGCCTAATGAATATACTTAAGACGTTAGCTTAGCTTTAGCCCGAGTTCCCAAATGATGTATTATGGTGTACTATACGGTATCCACACATAGGTAGTGTGTTTGTGACTGGGTGTATGTCATGCAGGTAAGGTCTAGAGGATACACAGAGAAACAACAGACTACGGCGCACAGATATCGAAATGGAACCAAACGAACTTTACACTCAAGTTAGGTTTATAGTTAGCATATAGGTAGTATACACACACGAATACAAATGAATATGGCACAGGCACACACACGCACACACAGATACACAGAGGTACAGAGGTACAGCCACACCAACACACTTTGTTTTACGGGGAGAAAATGGATTACTTGTATCTCTGAAGTCCCTGACGAGAGGCAAAAAGATGAGCAAAACGAACCGAGAAAGAAACATAAAATTTTATGAGCAAATGTCTTCGAAATACGCCGACGGTCTTTATATGATTTTAAGCAGTTTATATGTAATTTTTACGATCGCATAAAATGCCGTTGAATGCAGCCATTAAAAACGATTTACGCCTTGCTCGCCAACCCCAAACAAAAGGGTTGGAAGGCCCATTCCAAGCCGGAAAGGCGTCCTTTCCACTTTTTGGCACAGGGTGGTGGTGGCGGTGGCAACAAAAGGGATAAAATGTTTATCAAAATAAAATAAGGACCAAAGAAACGCAGGATGCAAAGTAATTAATTTTTATGGCCTTTTGTTTAAAATTTAATTTCTCTCCGCACAGCAAATAAAATTAATTACTGCCCATCGTCGGCTAGATCGAAGGCGATATCACAGTACTTTTTTCTCCGAGTGTACGTGTATCTGTGTGTGTGTGTGTGTGTGTGTAGCATGTTTACGATGACAAAGAATCGAACAAAATTCTGAATCGGGAGACACATGTACAATGTAAACAGATAAGTATTTGCATTTACCCGAAATCATTCGATATTGGAAAAAAGGTCAAATGCAATGTCGCTCAACAAGAACTGAAACAAACGCACGGATGTGTGTCGGGGGGGTTCGGGGATGATGGGGTTTTAGGAGGTGGCATATAGGTGATTAACGAAATTATAATGAAAAGCTTACCTTCACGCTGAGTGGGTGCAACCGCCGCTAGGGGAGGTGGTAAAGCTTGTGGAAACTGTCCATAGACGGCGGGGAAGGCTGCATTATATATAAATAATTTTGTTTTTGGTTTTTACACAAATTCCGAAACATTTATAAAGACAACACAACAGTTAAGAATACGTATAAATATATATATATATGTTTTAGGTATTTGAAATAGTTCTCATATTTTAGTAATCCACAGACAATGAAACAAATCTCTAAAGAACCAAACTAAATGCTGTTAACCAGTCGCAGTAGGCCGACTGGATTTGAGAACGGGGTTAGGGCGCTGTTTCCATAACAGCTTAAAATTTCTAATAATATTTAAGGTCAAAAATATTTTCATATTTCAAATCATAGCAAAGGAAATCGAATGAAATAAAAGCGAACGTTTGGAAGCTTGTCTTCCTTTGCACAAAGTAAAAATCATAACAAGATTATTTTTTAGAAATTAGAGTTATATAACACTTTACTAACAATAAATATTTATGGCATGACACAACAATTATTAATTATTCGATAAAAACAGTAATGAATGATTGGGCTGTTTTTTGCTGTTGTGGTTGGGTTCTTTGGAACATAATCCGATGCTAATAATAAAAACGATGGTGGTGAGATGATGGTACACAATGCCATGGGTGATGCAGATTATGGGGCTAAATGTGTGACTGAACGCGATTCAAATGACATGGCAAAATTACTCATTTCGGGTGAATGGAGACTCAGTGATACTGGGAAATTAGGCGAATTGCGATCGAAAATTGTCTGGCGGTTCTGTTTTTTGGCCGCCAAGCGTGTCTTGGTTCTAATACTTAGGATTAAAACTTAGTCTTGTCTAGGCAAAAAACACTTACCAACTCCTGGAAACGGTGGCAGACCAGGGAAGGCATGTTGCAGGGTAGCAGCATCGCCGTTTGGCAAACCTTGTGGCGGTATAGTCAAGTGCAGTGGATCTGCAACGAGGAGTTCGGGGGCTATAGAAAATACTCATTTATTTTATTTTAGCCATTGAAATTAAAAAGGTGTTCTACAAAGTGTAAGCTGACATCCTAAACTTGTTTGTTTTTATACACCTCGCATATTTTAAGATAATCTATATTTTAAGATAATCTATACTAATCTATACATCTAAGTTTCTTTGATCTAAAAATCCTAATGAAGATTATAAAAATAATCCCTTGAATTTATTATAGAAGCTTACGTTTCTAAGAACTAAAAATACTAATGCAGTTTAAAAAATATTCCTTGGATTGGGTTTATAGATTTAGAAAAATATTTAAATAATTATTTGTGTAAACCTCAACCTTCAACCTTTTAAATAATAGTACCCTAGAAATCTTAATTCATTTATCTACACAATTTGTTTAACTATTGTATCTGCACCTTATAGTTAAAATTAATTTTTATATAAAAACAATTCGGATTTCTCAATTGTTTTCTGAAATGTTGTATTTAATTTTGTTTAAATATATTTAATACTCACGTCCTGGGAATGCCGTTTGTGGAATGCCGTTCGTGAAGACGCCGTCCGCAGCGGCCGCCGCAGCGGCAGCGGCAGCCGCTCCGCCGGGTTGGCCGTTGGGCGTGTTGGCGCCCATGTTGAAGTTGGGCATGGTCGGCGAGGGCAGCGAGGGAGGCTGGCCGGTGCCGTTGAGGCCGTGAGGTATCTGCGTTGCCAGGGCCGCCATGGGGTTCATGTAGGCGGCGGAGCCGGGCGCCGTGGCGGCGGCGGCCATCAGGGCGGCCTGCTGCTGCTGCTGCAGTTCCGGGGGAGAGGGGAGCTGCTTTACATATAGTATTTGCCAAAGGGAGGGGCGGGGGCGGGCGGACTTACCTGAGCGTAGGCGCCGTACGGACTGAACTGATTAAAGACGAACGGATTGAGGAGGTTCATGTGACCGGCCATTTGCTGCATGCGCCTTATTTGTCGCTCCTTCTCCGTGTCGGCGTATTTGACGACCAGGCTGGAGGATGCTCCCTGGAAAATGAGCGCAGAGTGGAGTCAAGTGAGTCAAGAGTTGTATCGAAATTGCATGTTTATAGGCGGCTTTTCCGCTTTTCCCTGCCTTCCCTTCCGCCAGCCTTCGCCGGGCGCTCTCTCTGGGGAACAGGAAATCCTATTACAGGCCATTATTTTGCGATGACAGCGTCGGGTACCTGCGCAAAGCACCTGCTCCTTTGTTCGACTGCTCATTATTATCTTATTATAATTGTGTACAAAAAATATATATCAAAATAATTGGCATACGCGCACTTCAATTTGCATTTCTATTCAAAGCGGCTTACGGGCTCCCCCGCCCACCCTTCCCCTCCATTGTCGACTGTCATTGATTTTGATATAAATAAGTTTAACAAAAAGCTGCTCCTAGGCCTGGGCTCTGCCATTTTCTTTGCTTTTGATGTCAATTAATTAGCATAATAATGGCAGGCTTCACATTACGCACGAACCTCCGCCTCTGCGAACCTCCTTTCCTTTCGAGAGGTTTCGACTTGCGTATGACAATTTCGAATTGAATAGACATTTTCAATATTCGGTAACATTCCGCTTCGTATTAATTAGGAACGTTTTTGTAATGCGAAACCTTTTTCCCGCCGCCGACGACGACGACCATGCTGATGAAGATGAAGATGGATGGAGTGGGCGGGCAGGGTTTAGGGAAGCAGAAAAGCTTTTATGATTTTGTGCAAATCATTAATCAAAGCAACAATGATATTGTGTTGCACAACTCATCCCTTGGCCGTGCTATATATATATATATACATATAAGTGTGTGTGGGGGAGGGCTGTTAATGAGTCTACAACCGAGCAGGTGCTTCAACGAAAACGGCTATCTGCCCTGCCTTGAACATAATTTTAATTAATGAAATATGAAACTCGAGATTATGCTAAAGGTCGTTCGGGCTGAGTCCTTGCCAAGGCGAAACTATTCCTGTTTACCCTGTTATATGGCCTGGAGATGCTGCGCAAATCCTGTAATGAGTTTTAATGAGCTGCTCCGAACATGAGATCCGGCCGGGGCAGAAAATTAATTTCAATCTCAAGCTATTTGTAGTCGTAGCTTCGGGCAGATTAAACACCAAAACTAGTCCATCAAAATTTAGCAGCAGTTGCATTCGGTGCTTCAACCTCAATTGCCTGCCATCGGAGGCGATAAACCTTCATTAACCGAAGGCTAAGCTGTGGCCCTAATTGTCTCTCTCTGTGCAACAGGCCAGAAGACCACCGCAGAAGCTCATAAATTAATTCATTAACGTCAATTTAATTGTCTAATAATCCCCGGCTCATGCCAGCCTGCTGCTGGCTGATGGCCAAAAAAATGCCACAAAATTTGTGTGGCTCACTGCGGGGATTTATGGGCTGGGGGGGCCGAGATTCAGTCATTCACTCAATTTGGAACGTTTATTATGTGCTCTATATGTGCAGTTGTTTGGCCTGTTCACTTCCGTTTCCGCTTGACGAAGACGACAACGTCTGCGACTGCCATTGCTACTGCGACTGCGACTGCGACGACACGAAATTCCCATTCAAGTGGATTGCTGCCGCCAAATGAAATGAAAAATTCAACACGGCACACAGAGACACATCCTTGAAAGGACTCGAGTTGGCAGCACGCCTAACCAGAACGAATAGCAGTCGTGCCCCAACGGCAAGCGGCAAGTGGCAAGTGCAACAGGCAGCACCGGCAGGCTGCCAACTAACAAGCCAACTAACCAGAGGAGGTCCTACGCTTCAGGTCCTTGGGCCTGCTGGTCCTGGACTCGTGCCAGGCGGCACTTTTGGCAGCAATCGCATGTTGCATGCCACTTTTCGGGGCGGCACAAACGTGACGCCATTAGACGCTGGGCCCACAGTCCTTAGCCTTTCCTCGGCCCAATATTTTTTTATTGTTTTTTAATGCGGCTCACTCAAACTTTTCTGCTCCTCTCTTCGATTCGGCCTGTTTTCTCTGCTACTTTTTTTTTGGCAAAGTTTCGAAACCGCACGGCGGCCAATTACAATTGAAGGGCTTACAGTGCATTTAAAAAGTAATTTGTCTACCGCCCCAAAAGCCGCGCACGTATTTATATATTTCAATGCGAAATGCAAATGCGAATGGAAATTGCGCCAAGAATACTGCAATCCCAGGGTGAACCTGTCGCTTTTTGGGTGTCGGAGGGGGTCGACCCGGGGTAATCACAGTAACCCGTGTTCACTAATGGTTCTACAAGCCACAGGGGCAGCCGGTAAGCCCGACGGCGGGCGGCAGGAGACAGGGGCGATGAAATGCAGCCAGGACACACATATATTCGCCCCTTCTACATAATAAACTCGCGCCGGGAAGTATGCAACGTTTACCGAATTCAATGGGTGGCATGGTATGGTATGGGCTCGTATGGACTGGGTTGGGCTGGCATGGGCTGGTAGTACGTGTCTGGGGACATGTTAACATGGCAGTCGTGCCAAAAATTATTATTCCCGCCTCGCCACGAATGCCTTTGGCTGCCCGGCTTTGCATCTGTGCTTTTTCTGGCGCTCCTGCTGCTTTTTGCTTGTTGCACACTTTTAGGCGCGAGTGTGAGCGCCGATTTGTCAACGCCTAAAAGGACAACATATTTCTTGTCCACAGCGCATAAAAAATATAAAAAACGCTGCCATGCCCTGCCCTTGCCGGCCAGCAAAAGCAAATGGCCGGCAAATGGTTTTTAACAAATGAATTATATATATTTTTATATGCAACTGATTTGCATTTTATAGTTTCTTTTCGTTTTGGCCGCAGCTTGTTTTAATTGCTAAATGAATTGGCCTGGTCCAGCAGGCCGGGCCGGCATTTGTTTAATGGTGAGCCATTTTTATCTATCAATTAAAGCAGCGGCAGGAAAATGTATTCAAAATGCAAGCACATAAATTTTCCACCTAATGGTAATGGACGTTTCTTCTCTTTTTTACTGGGCCATCTGTTGATGGTGTTGGGCACTGATGAAAAACTCCACTTTAAATATGGAAATATTTAAATTAATAATTATATGATATAAATAAGAAACAAAGGTAATTTAAAGAATTTTTAAAGACATAAATGATCTTTCAAGTGTTATCAGTTGAATATTACGCTATTGTACTTAACCCAAATATTTTATTTGAAATTCGGAATTCCATTATTTTTATCAGTGTTGCAGTGTTTTATAGTTCACCATTTAGCCAGTAAATGGATTTAAGCCTTTTTAATGTGCGAAATTGATTCAGGGGCTGGTGTAAAAGCCAGTCAATAGAACGGCTAAAGTAGTTTCGGCCAACATGATGGAGAGGGATGTAAGCCAGCTCAACACTCTGGCTGCGGCACGTTCCGCCAGCTAAAACGCCTAATGACGTTTACACGGCCAACATAATTACAGTAATAATGTGGCTGAGACTCGACTCGCAGTGGTGGCATGTGGCACAATGACGATGACATTAGCGAGGTGTCAGGCGACAATTTAACGAGCAGCCTCGCTGCACACACGTATGCGCGGAAAGGAATCCCTGGCCCCGCCTCTGTCCAGGCTCGAGCCCGAATCCGAATCGGAGGCCCTGTCTCGCGGAGCCATGTGGCATGTGGCACATGCAACACCATCCTGCAACAAAGCACATTCGTCACGAAACGAGGAAGCGGCAACATCAACATCAGCAGCCCAAGCTGAGCTCGTGCGTGTGTGTCGGGCGAGCATTTTGTATGCTTTTAAATTAGCCAAAGTGTGAAAGTGTCATGTTTCGAAATATGAAATTAAGCAGGAACAGGAACAGGAAGAGGTGCTCGACGCGAGGAGCAAGGACCTCCATGTTTACGGCTCGTGCATGCACCGTTGACACGCCGTAATTTGTTGGGCGAAAATTAAAAGGAAGTGCACTTCAATTATCGTCTGTTGTTCCACCGCGTCATACTTTAAAGAGCTTCGCAGGTCTTCAATAAATTAACCCATAAACGGAGCCAACGGATAGACCCTTCATTTGCATGGCCAAGCTCGTCACAATGAGCGCGAGAGTTCTCAACGAGTTTTCCAATTAATTTTCATTTAAAAGACAAACCTGTACCGAAGCCGAAAAACTCTCAATAGAAGCAAAGTAAAAGTGGCAGTAAAACTAATTACAAATTCGTTTTGCAGCTTTCCATTCCGTTCGCTGTCTAAAGCAGAGAGTCATGTCAAAATGGTGGCTCAAAAACTCCGTCGCCGCCGCCGCCACCGCCTGGAAAACCGCATCACCGAGTAAGTAATCTTTTCCGGCAAATAAATCACACCATTGCCAGTGGGAGTCGCAGTCGCAGTTTGAAATTAGTGTAAATGCCACTAAGCTACCTAAAAGTATGCTCGGCATTAACGGAGCAGGCAAAAAAAAAAATGCGGAAATTTACGTACTATGCGAAAAGTTACTACTTACCCCCCGAAAAAGTTGCAATGCGCTGTTAACCGCAGCTCGGGACTGGCCAACGTGGCGGATGGGGGATGTTGGCAGGGCTGGGCAGGGCAATGCATACATTAAACAACTTTTGGCTCATTGCATTCTGGCCGGGATCGGCAGTCCCTGCCCCTGCTCAGCTCTCCGCCAAAAAGGCTACCCGACAAAGGGCCGCCGGCGAAGCGTAAAATGCGGGCAAGCAAAAAGCAGGACGAAGGACGAAGGACTCTGGCCTCAGACGACGGCGTTGACAATGCAACTTGGCCGCGGCCAAAATGAAAAACTTATTTAATTTACTTTGCTTTTTGCCACAGCGCCAGCCATTTAATTCAATTACTCGCCGAGAGTTCTTTTTGAGAGCTGCATGGGCAGGGTCCTTTTGCTGCAGGGCCTAATAAGGCAATCAACGGGCTTGAAATTTGTCAAAGACTTGGCGGGCAGGCATATCGTCGGCTCGTCGAGAACCCTTTGAAACAAAGCGCAATCTCTAATGGGCTTGCTAAAAAGGATAACCGGGGGATCGATCCTGGGGTCCAAGAAAAGAGCCTGCTAAATGGGCAATCAACAGGCTGGAAGCGAGCCCAGGGCAACTTTCCCGAGGATATGCTTGGAATGTGACAGAAAAGTTTAAGGGCCATTTCGCCCTCAAGAAGTTGGCAATAGGTAGAGCACAGTTAAAGGTGGCTTCCTTCGCCCGTTTTCGCTTCACGGCTCGACTGCATTTGTCTTGCATACTTTCGAGTGCTCCAAGGAGGGTCAGGACTCGAAGGTCCTGAATGTGTTTGTGTCAACATTGTTGTTATTGTTGGGTATAAATGTCTCCAGGAGTCGAGGGGTTGGCTTACTCAAACAAATGGGCTGGGCTCAACGAGCAGGGACAGCGGACGCAGGACACAGGACACAGGACTCGGAGCAAAGGACTCAGGACTCCAAAGGCGGCAGGATATTGCATGCAAGCATGATTGAGTTTTGAGAGAACACGACCGAAAAAGAGGAAGCGCACAATTTCATAAATTTAATGCGAAAAGCTGCACAAAAAGGACCTCTGGCTGGGCTCCTGCCCGTAGAGGAAGATCCTTTCGAGCTGGCCGCCTGATTTCAGCTTTTTAGCATAGCATTGCAACAAATTGAATTCAGCACTAAAGACTGGGCCTCTAATGCAGTTAAAATCACAGTCCTATCGCACACACATCTGCAGTACACTCGCTCAAACAAAAACTAAACCACTGCTGGGATCCTTACTGCAGGATAGTAAGGATAACTGGCCACGCCCCCCATTCCGCCTCCCTGGCCATGTCTGTCTGCGGCGTTTTTGCCGCTTGATTGAACAGAATGTTCGGGGGGAAGCTAAATTTAATTTAAGAGGGCTCGGGCTCGGGCTTGGGCTCGGGGTTGGGGAATTGGGAATAAGACGGAGATAGTCGGTGAACATGAATATTTCATTTGCCTCGGCTCTGTGGCAGCACAAAAAGTGCACCAATCCGGCAGACGCCTAAAAAGCTCTTCCCTTTTTGCCCGTCCCTTCGACCAGCTCAACCACCAGCCACTGCCGAGTCGTAAACAATTTACAGTCGAAATTGTTAATAAAATTATCAAATATTGTATTTACGGTCAGAGTAATGGTCAAGGAAATGCAAAAGGAGCCAGGGAACTTTTTACGGCTGGAGTTTAATTTGCTGCTTTGGTTTTTACGAGCTGTTGAGGCGATAGTTGGTCCGTGACAGGGATTGAGGATAAGCTGACCACCGAGAGAGAGTTCCTTTTCAGGGTTTCCCAGAGCCACTCAAATTCGCCAGGCACTCCAATAATGCAGGAAACATAATAATCGGAATTAGTTTGCCAATTCGAGTCGAAATCACAATTAACCGCACAGCACGCGAACCCAATTATCCTCGGAACAGGACCAGAGATCCCTTGGCCATTTGGCCATTTTGCAGCCGCAGAGCGCACAAAACATTTCAGCGAAGGACATGTCAGGAGCAGGACTTTTCCCCCAGACTAAAAACTAAACTAAAATCCAAATGAAAATATTATTAAATTCAATTGGGCAAACATTACAGAAACATGGACCCAGGACGGGCACGCACACGACACACAACACACGAACACACAGGGACCGGGGGCGCCAGGACATATGTGAATGTGGATGCAATGTGGCGTCCAGTTGGCCAACGGCCGCCGCAACAAACGACCAAAAATTGCATTGCCATTTTTACGCGCAATTTGTTTTGCGGAAATATTGTGAAAGTTTTGCGAACGGAGGACAGGCTGCCACGTTGGCGACATTTGGCCAAATTGCACACTAATATGTGTGTGTGCGGATGCGACTACAATATACGTGTGTGCGTGTGTGTGGGTTTTGGGCCAAATGGCTAACGGCAACTGGCCACAAATGCTTTATATTTTTATTTGCTTGCGTTATGCGTTGATTTCTGATTGTTTCACATTTTATTTAATGCCTGAAATGGCCGCCCGCGCACTGAAAGAGATGTCAGCTGAAAATTAAACCCCCCGCCGCCCAAAAAACAAGCACCATCGCTTAAACAGAAACCGAAATGAAGCCATCAATGTCTGGCAGACTCGATTTAATCATTGCCAGTGAGTCCTGGCAGTCCCGGAGTCCTGAGGACCCCTGCAAACCCACAGAGAACCGCCCAAATGCAGTAAGCACAAATCGCTGGCATGCCTGCTGTCCCTCGCAATTGAAAGGCAGGACTCCATTTCTTCCATCTCCATCTCCATCGCCATCTTTATCCCAGTGCATTCCGGGGGCCAGAGTGGCAGCCCAAATCATGGCAAATCTTTTCTAACTATTTGCAATTCAAGCGTAAGTCTCTCCAGCTCCCACACACACACATCCTGCAAGGAAACTTGCCTCATATGCAAACTGCTCCACCCACAGACAACAAATCTTGCAATGAATATATTTGGCAGGAGCAAGCCAAGGATCTGGGGAAACGAAAAAATGTTGCACACTTCTAGGCGTTGGCGGCGTGAATCGTTTTACTTTGCCAGCAAGCAAAAAAAATCTACGTGCACTTTTAAGAAATATGTAGTATATGCAAAGATTTAAAAAATATTTTTCATTCTGATTTTTCCTTTACACGGTTTTTTAAGTTTAATCGCGGGTGCCACCCACACAAAAGTTTATCTATCTAAAAGTATGCAGCAATATATGGTGAACTCCGAATTCATTCACTTTGAAATCATACTTTTAGACACCTAAAATGAATTTAATTTTATAAGTTTTAGCTTTGCTATTCCATTTTTTTTCAGTGTTTGTTGGAAAGCCAGGAGCACTGGCGCTGCTCCTTGGCTGATAAACGAGAGTAGTCCTGGTTACAGACGGCTACAGAAACGGCGGTTTATATTTTGACAATTTTTCCCGGCTCCAGGTAAAGTTTCCTTTTTTTGTCGCCGCTCTCGAATTGCCAAAGGAAATGATAGACGGCAGTCGGTAGTCGCTTGTTTTCTAGGCGATTTATACACTTGCCGTCGCCTCGTTGGTCCTTTGTTGTCTGAGTGGGGATGTGGCTAAGCCTAGAAAGCAATTTACCTGCTTATGTGAGCCTTAAACTTGTCAGCCAGAACTTTAAGTCGCCAGCCGACAGAGATTTGCTCTGGGACTCAGTTATTTTTCCATTTCGCCTCGCAACTTTATTCAAACATAAGCAGATATGCAGTTGCATCTTCGAGTATTCCTCATATTATATAAACATGCCGCTTCTGCTCGACTTGCTTATCGCAACAAAAGTTGTCTGAGAGAGTTTTATGGGGGGGAAGCTCTAAAAAAAAGTCGAAATAATATGCCAAAGCATTCTTCAGTGATTCTGGCTACGCGTTTTTGCACTTCAAAGTACTTCAAATCAATTTTCTTCACTTATTTTCATAAACCCCGGCGCAGTCCCTTTTTTCCCTATACCCATAACCATACTTCCTGCCACCCAACCACCTTCTGTTCGCCATCGTCATTGGAGAAAAAAAAATTTGCCAGAAAAGTTCAATTTTTGAAAAATATTTGCAAATTTCATTCACTGCGCTCGTCCATTCAAATTTCCTGCATTTATGTTGTTGTCCCTTTTGGGAGCTGGAAGTGGATATAGCCGGGGCTGCGGGTTCGAAGGGCGAAATATGAGCGGGCCAAGGAAAAATGGAAATAAAGGACAACAGCGGACGAGGGCCAGCAGCTGGGTTGCCGGGCAGCCGGGCTGCCTTTGCCTCCAACCCATATTTTTGGCAAATTTGCCTGGGCGCAAGGACCTTTTGTTATATTGAGAAGGCAGCAAGAAATTGCGCTAAGATGCTTATCCTTTCTTTCTACTTTTTTTTCTCCTCTGTGGGCTGCTCCCTTTCGCCGGGGCAAAAAATGGTAAAAATGCTCCATTATTATTTTTATTACTTATTTGCTTTTAATACTTCACGGCGAGGACGATGGCGGTGGCGATGTCGAAAGGCGACGACGATGGCAAGGACGAACGTCATCCAATCTCAAAGCGGATGTCGTCTACTTTGCATTTTGAGCCGTTTCTACTTATGTGCTTCCTGCTCCTAGTCCCAGGACTCAGTCGGGGGCGAATCCTGCCCCGCCCAGGCATATTTTAAACGATGCTCGTCCTGGCCCGTCCGAAATTATAATACCCTCGGTCCTTTCGCCCTGCCCTCAAAAACGGTTGCACTTATTGAAAAATTCGCATCTCACACCGGGAATTGAAGGAAAATTCCTTCTCCCCAGCTTCGATGGCTTTCGATACGCCTTGGTCCTTTCGTCTTTTCGTCCTTTCTACAATTTGCCCGCCCCGCCCTCGCCTGACTCTTGTTTTAAGTGCAGTCAGTAGTTGGCTTTGTCGTCTGTGTTTATGCAAAAAATTTGTCTACAGTCTGCCGGAGCCCCATGCCAGCTAAACTTAACCGAACCGAACGGAGCTGAACTGGCCTGGTTCTTCGGTCAGGGCTTTTGTTATTTCTTGTGCTTAAGTAGTTTCTGCTGTTTTTCATACTTTTAGCTTGTAATCACTGTCAATGTCGACGACGGCGACAGCCAGGACAGCCCCGGCGGTTTTTCTCCATCGTTTTGTTTCTGACATGCTGCTTAAATGCTTGCCAAGATTTAGCTACTTGATGGGGTTTTGCCTCCTTACAATGTTATTAATAATAAGCTATACAAATTTTTCAGTGTCTTCGAAGGGTTCGGCTGGGATTGGCTTGGATTGAGGCGGACTGGACAGGACAAAGGCACTTGAACTTACGGAATACTTTAAGGATTGATTATCCTGGGGGCTTAGACCTTTTTTTGTACATACCTGTAAAGACAAGGAAGAAAAGGGAATCATGGTTAGTTTTGAATTGAATCAGATAGTAGGATTAAATGGTATTCAATATTAAGTCTATCTTCCATTAAGATTATATCCCAAAATCAATTGGCGAATCATTTAAGGGACCAACCTTAACGACAGTTTTACTGGGGGTTTCCCTGTCCGTCCTGGTAGCTGGGAAATTTTAATAAGAGCAAAAAGTTCAATTGGCATTTCAATATTGTCTTTGACCTTAGCCTTCTATCGGGAAATCCCCCACACCATTTTGAGGGCGAGCCTGGGATGATATTATGAGTGTTGCTGGCATTTCAACGATTTTCAGTTTTCTTATTAAATATTCTAGAAATGTTTCGGAATCCAATGATTGTGCAATGGCATGTACGCGTCGCCCCCGCTTTTCCTTTCCCTTTTTCCCATTGCTCTGTGTGTGTGTGTGTGTGTGTGTGTGTGTGTGTGTGTGTGTGCTGGGAAAGCATTTTTCGCTTCTCAGGGATCCTGCGACGACGACTCCCAATGTTGTTTGTCATTTTAAGTCAGTGCCATGGGTATGGAATATGGTGTAAGGGCCACGGGTGGCTAGTGAGGTGGAACTATGGGCCAAAGGCAGCCGGCGCAAATGGCATTGTAGAACTCTGGATCCCTTCCCAACTTTTCCTTTTCCCTCTGCCCATTTCCATCTGCGAGTGCGCCAACAACAAAGTGAAAATGAAATGACTCGGAACGAATGGCAAAGCAAGCGTTTACATGAAAAGCTGAGTTGGTCTATAGCTCTGGGTTTGCTACGGGATCTATAAGGAGCAGAGAAGGGCAAAGGGTTAGGGAAAGGGAAAGGAACTGGTCACAAACACACTCGCACAGACAGGGGCACACTCACGTATTTTATGTACCTTTTGGTAGCCAATGAAGCATGCCCTAATTGCTCCTACGACTTTAAGCTAAAGAGTTTCTGAATTTTAAAGTAGGCAACCAAAAAGGTAAACGACGATTACGTGGGTCAGAATGTGGGAAAGAAGGGCGATTTACGTAGTATAAACATTTTAGATTGGGTATGAAAAGGCTGTTTTACAATCTGTTGCAATGCAGTATCTCTTTCGTACATATTATGAATTTGAAATTTATACCAAACAGCCTAGGAATGTCTAAAAGTACTTCATAAGGATTTTAAAATACAGCGTTGCATTCTTTTAGACACCTTACTACTATTTAAAAGTAAAAAAGAAATTATACTCATGAATTTAAATAAATTCTTTAGGTGCTTGCGGCACTCATAAGTTTTGTATAATAAATCAAACCTTTTGCCTTTGGGGCATACTACCACATACACCGCCACAGCCGTGAAATAAACAGCTCGAGCGCCTAAAATTATGCAACACAAATCAGCGGATTTTATGCATGGCCAAATATGCGATAAACAGGCGTCTAATTTCCAGGCACTTCTCACTGCCAACCAAAAAATAAATATAAAATGTATAAAATTCAACAAAAATACACAAACTAATTTTACAACGATTTGGTGATATGTGCATTGAAAGGCTGAAACTGACACAACCTTTATGCAATCGAGTGCAGTGTAAATATCCTGCAGTTTTTAGTTTATTAATTTTTTGTCAACCGGTCCTTTTGCTGCGAGGCTACTGATGCTGTTTGTCTGTCTGCCTGTCACTGATAATAAATTTTCCGGCAGCAGTCAAAAAACTAAAAATGAGGCAAAAAATGGAAATATGGTCGACTGCCCCACCGACGCCCCTAAACGCTTTTTCGTTGACGTACTTTTAAGCGTCATTTAATTAATAATACAGCAAAGCCCGCCGGATGCTAGTCTCTCATTGCAGTGCCGATGTCCTCGGGCTGATCGGTGTTCTGTCGTTGGCTTTGGAAATTCGGTTATTAATTTTCCAAGCCCGTCGCTTTTTTCCCCAATAAACGTGTGAGGCTTTACGGCTTTTATGTGTGGTCAGCGAAAGTGAAAGGGATGAAAAGAAAACTAAAAAAAATGGGATATATAATAATTGGATTCCAAAATATAAGCAAAATTACTATAAAAATAAATTGTAAAAGGGAAATATATTTTTTAAATGGCCAAAATAAATAAAAATTTTTCCAAATTTAAATTTAAAAAAATGTGGTAGCTCTTTACCTTGCTTTTCCAGAGTTATGTACGTGATTAAAAATTAATAATTGCACAGACGAAAGCCCCATCCTAGTTCTAAAAATTTTTAAACGAAAACCAATGAGAATGCCCACTAAATTTCTCGCACACGGATGCAGTTTAATATTTTAAATATGTCAATTAAATGGCCGCCGCGGAAGGCGGCATGTGGTGGGCGTGGCCAGACAATCGCTGACAGGCAGAGGCTGCTTATAATAAATTATGAAATTGGCTGCCACATGAATTAAATAGAATGCAGCCGAACATTTATTTAATAGCTGATAACTGTTTCGGGGGAAAAACAGCAAAAAGGATCAATATGAGAGTGGGGCTTTTAGACAGGGCAACCGAGACACTGAGCTATAAAAATATTGAACTTTACGACCATGCACTTGGCCATAATTCCATCTAGACGAGCGCAATCTTTCTTTAAGTCAACCAAGTGGATTCCGTGGATCCCGGCATCCTGCATCCTGGGGGTAGGCCAAGTCAAGTGCTTAAAGCAGCTCAAGGAGCGACGAGGACGAGGACGCGGACGAGTGCTCCGTAATGCACATGAAAGGAGACTTGAGCAATAAAAAAAGATGGAAGAGGAGCAGGACGAACAGGACTCCGCCGTCAGACACACACAAAAAGGCACTCGTCAAGTCCGTGACGACGGGTCTGCCCAAAGCAACACCAAACCGAGTTGGGGGCGAAGTTTAAACGACTTAAGCGCCGAAGAAATCATCATTAAAGTCCCGCCGAAGCGCCCCCATTTTCGCCGGGGGGCGTGGCCCTGCAATCGACAATGCTGGTTAAGTCAAGTGTAGGTCGTTGGTCGGGTTCAGGATCCGCTGGGGCCTCTGGTCCTCCGGCCCTCGGGTCCAGGGACCTCTCTCTCTGTGCGGAACTCCCGCTTTCGGGCGAGAACACTCAAGTAAATAGAGTTCAGAATGAAATGCAACCAGCCGCGAGTGAAGTGCAGGCGGCCCTGTCATCGATCTGCTCCAGAATGGCAATGGTGATGGTAATGGTAATGGTGGGGATGCTCCGGGTGGAACTGGCTGGGGCAACTGGATGTGGAGCTTTAATGCCTTGTCTGCATTTGTTTTCAACTGTCCGTGCGTGCGCCATTTTAATTAACATGCAAATCCAGTTGAAAATGCCAATTTATGCTTGACATAATATACCGAGAAAAAACGAATCAACAAACAGCAAACAGATACAGAATGCAGCTTATTCGCATCCGCACACAGTCCTAGGCGCAATAATATGGACAATCGCCGGCGAGGATGATTCCATTCAACTTTTGGTTTCAATCCGATGCTTTTCGCTCATAAATCAACCGAACACACACGCGCACGCAGGACTTTATGTACGTCTGATTATATAATAATTACACTTTTTTCAATTGAGGGATATCCGAAAATCAGTGCGTGTACTGAGACACGCATGACCAGATTATTGTTATTATTGTTGAGTATTTTTTATATAATTAATTTTTTGTCGCTTGTTTGTTTGATTTTTACATTGGACTGACAGCAGTCGAAATCGCCATTGTCCCCATTGTCAGAAAGTAAATATGAAAAATTATATGCCACACAGTAAAATAAAAATTAAAACAATTTTAATGATTGCTTTTGCGCCACACACACGCACACACACTGCATGAATAAGTTTTAATTCGGTTTCATAATCAGAAATGCAATGCATAATAATCGCTTTAATGAAACGACCTGACAACTACGAAAGTACCTGGTCCCCAAGATCGATTCATCAAGTTGACGGGTGTATTCAGAGGTACAGAGGCAGCCAGCCAGTCGGGTAGAGTCGAGTCGAGTCGAGTCAATTTGGTAAAAATTGAAACACCTGCTTGATTTCACGCCTGATTTAACTTTGGCCATTGTCCTGCGCTCCGCCTAGGAGTTTTATACCTGGCAGCAGCATGTGTTTGCAATTTAGCAAACAACGGGGCAAACTCGATAAGTTCGCTTCGTTCTCCTCGGCAAACACTTGACGCGCACTGAAGTCGAGTTGAGTTGCGAGTGCCAAGGTAGGACGGCAGATTGCCGTCGCCCGATAGGAGGAGCGGTGAAAAAGTCCTGGCCCTCTAGCAATTTGTCTTTTGTTTGAAGTGAAATTCGCTGTTTGTCATGGCTTGAAAATTTAATGTGTCTGCCCCCCGGCAAGTAGGTATAAGGAGCAGGGAGAAGTTGGTGGTCTCCTGGATGGGCTTCTCGAGACATTAGGCGAATGTTCGATTTTAAATGCCTCCTGGCAGGACATAATTACGACTGCCAAACAATATTTGGTTAGACATCAGCCATAGCAACTGCGGCGACAAGACATGAAATCAGAGGCCGAACTGTGGGTGCTCTTAGTCAAGAACATAGACTTGATGGGAGGTATATTTCATAAGGATGAAGCCCTAATAATGTACCTATGAAAAACAGGTGTTCAGTGGGAGTATTAGACTCTTCAAATTAAATTTAAAGAAAATGAGTTTTGAAATCGTACGTAAATATTTTATTAGGTATCTAAAAGTATGCAATACAAATCAGATCAATCAGAAAGACCAGCCTCTTTTATTTACTGCATACTTTTAGGCACCTCAACGTTACATTTTAAAAGTGAATTCAAGCCGTAGGTATTTGTGTGGCCCTCTTATTTCAAAATATTGTAAAAATATTATCTTTCAATAAATAGTGAAAGCACATCGATTGCGAAGGCATGATGTCTTGCCTGCCTGATGTAACTGTGGTAATTGCCTCTGCTCAATAGAGTTTATGGCTGCAACAACAGTTAGTGGCGATGCCATAAGCCATGCCAGAGCTAAAGACATGGTAATTAGTGGCTCACACGCACATGCACACGCACCACCGCACTTCCACACGCACACAAGCGCGCAAGGCAGAATTTATGCATTTGCTGATGTCGGCTGGGTTTTGGTTGGGCTCGGCCTGGTCGGGCATGTCCTGGCCGGGATGTCCTGGCGCCTACAGCTGCCTACGAGTGTGCCATGCTTTATTTTAAATGCTTTTAATTGTTGTGTCAACACACGCACACACAGAGAGGCTGCAGGCGGGCGGCTGTCAAACCGCAACGCGCCTAAATGCATGCTTTAAAACTTGTTTGCCTGCAAAGCTAATGAGCTTTGCCATTACACAACAAGCCGGGCTTATGTGTGTGCGAGTGTGCTTCGCACTTTGTTTGCGGTTGTGTCATTAACAGCAGGCGCCACAGCCCTTGGCCAAGGGTAGCCAAGACGCACGAGGCCAGGAGGCAGAAGTTATTACCAACCAGTCTAAACATAAGTAAGTGATATTTGCCCAGGGGGTTCGGGTTCGGTTAGAGGCCAAATATTAACTCATTTCGGTTGGGAACCCGTAGTTTCCCCTGTGGAAAAACTTTCCCTTTGCAGTTCTGCGGCCCGAGTGCGGGTTTCAGTTTGAGGAATTAATTTAATTAAAATTGATTAGAGAACATTGGCATCAGGCTAGCTGGATTGATTGAGCACAAATTAGAGCTGGGCCTAACGGAGCGCAGAAACTTGCCGGCATAGATGGTAAACAAATTTCCATAAATGCATTTAATTAAATTAAATATTATCGAATGAAAAAGAAACGAAAAAAGTGGCTATTTGTCTTTAATTTTTCAATGTCTGACTGAACTCTGGCATTATAAACGGGTTTTTATAACCTTATTCGTACACAGTATACACAGTGTTTTTGCGCCATAATACCTTTTGCTTTAGTTATTTTTCATGTTAATTAATTTTGTAATTAAATATGCATTTATGGCCTGGCGCGAACATAATTCATCTGCCACAGTCCAAAGTACTGGCACACGTGTGGGTGTATATCCGATATTTGAGCCTATGCCATGCCATTTTCAATATATTTATCTCAGAGCTCATTTATATTTGCATATATTTTTGGCCAGCGGCCATGTTGACACATGTTTGAAACGTAAATAAATAATGCAACAAACAAACAAGGAGCCACGGACACCGTGAGCGGGCCGGGGGAATATATTTCAAATAAATATTAATGTCTGCGCCCAGGCGCAAATGATTTTCATGTAATTATACAAATAGCTAATTATTTTTGATTTTTAATTAAAATTAAAATGGCCTTCGGCGAGGCGGAGAAAGTCCATTAAGGAAAAGCCGCCAATTACAAGATTAACTCGCATAGAGAATAAAGGCTGCGACGGGTGAAATACCAAACAGTGGTAGTCAAATAAATTAAAATGATTTATATGCAGATTGCAATGGGCCTCTATCCAAATCCTCCCCCCCACCGACTAAATGCAAATGAGGCTGTAAAAATGCATTTGCAGTGTTCATCAAACGCACAGCAGCTCATCAATCGAGTCGGACAATTTTGCTATTTGCGGTGCAAAATCATTTGTCTGTCAGCACAATTATAATTATTATATTATTATTATTATTCGCTGCCGCCTGCGCGTGTCTATTTGTTTTAATGGCAATGCATAAATAAATGCCAAATTACATTAATAGCATTTGTTCAATGCTCAGCCATGACTTCCGCCTGTGTGAATTGTTCAGTGGCGAGCGAAACTATTTTTGGAATTTAACCAATGTTCAGCCAGTCGGAGAAATGTTTTCCACTAAAGTTAATTAACAATTGTTTTGTACATGGCGACAGAGCGACAGAGCGATTGTTGCGGTTCGTTGGAAATGTATTTTAATGGATTGTTTGTCGGGGATTAGCATTCGGGCAGTGGATAAAGGCGCAAATGCAATATTTTATAGCCAAAACTCTTTCCTGAAAGGGCCAACAGCTGTCATCGGCTCCTGAGCCTCTTTTCCCTCTTCAGTTTACCAAACATTAATCAACCCGAAATAATAAAAATGAAGCCCGTAGGATGTACACATTTAATCTACCAGAAAACACTTGCTGGCGTATCCCTTGCCGGGCCTGTTGAAGTAAATATGAAATTTGAGTAATTGTTTTTGGGGTCATGTCGGGGTCATGTCATAAATCATGGAAGCTGTTGCATAGTTTTAGGCGCTCGCCCATAAAGCCCTATAATAATGTAAGCTGGCAAAGGATGTGCTGCTAGGCTGGGAAAAAGTAGCTCAAGTGTGGCAACAAATTGCAGGTGGACCCCCCTGCTTCTCCTTCGACTAGGATGTGTGACAAAAAGCAACAATCACCATTAGTGTCACAGGCCATCATCAATCATCGACAGGACTGTCCGAGGTGGACTAGCCATGACCTTACAGCGGTCGTGTTGCTCAGTTTAAAGCGCTTTTAAGCAGATGAGCGATCAGAGGCTTTGTCTTTGGGCCCATGTCAGCGTCAGCTGTTGTTTGCTCTAATATTTTCGTGTTTGGCTTTGTCAAAGGACCCAGAGAACTCTGCCCTGAGAATCCTGCCACGAAAACGGCAACGACAGGTGCTAATGAAGTGTTCGCCTCTGACGCGGCAGTTTCCCGCTCTATTTGTAATTGTTTTCGCCCGAAACTGCGCTGTAGTGGCACTCGAATGTCATCATTTATCACAAAATAATTAAAGGTCTGGGCAACCTTCAAAAACTTTTTAGCACAAAGTGCAGTCAAAGTTTTTTGGCCCAGGTAAGCGAGCGCCGCAACTTTTTCAGGTGTGCTTCAAAGTCGCAAAAAATGTTTACAGATATGCAACGCCAAGGGGAAGGGCAGGGGAAGACAAAACACTTGGTAATAACTGCCAAAAAGTTTTTAGCTGCCGTTGTTGTTGTCCCTTGTCTCTGGTTGCGACTTCAAAAATATAATTTATGGCCCCATAGCCGCGGGTTCAGACGGAGCATCGATAAGGTGGCACGAAAGTGTGGCAAGATATTTGTACTTCTCCCAGGGATACCCGAAACACTTATGGGCGAACTTTCGAAAACCACCCGCCTCACTCCATCAAACACACACATTTGTCTGGCAAAACATTGTTGCATAGTTTTTGGGGCTGCAATTTTTTGAAAGGGAAGATCGCTAATAGAAATAGGAAATGTTTACAAAGTATTTTCATAACTGCAGGCGCACTGACACCTGACACAGCTGCGTGTGTGTTGGTGCGCCTGAGGGTATGCAATAAATAAGGCAGACAAATATTTCAGGACGTGGAAGGGGCAGTACTTAAGAGGCAGCGCAAGACGGGGCTAGCTGGCATTCTGACACTCTGGCTAAATAATTTTGCACACGCATCTTAACCCTTCAGTGCCCGCCGTGGCCCCCGCTGGCCCGCCGGGCTGCCTGTCTACCTGTTTATGTGTCTGCCCGACTCCTTTTTGCCAGGATAAATATGAAAAACATGCTAAAAACTTTCAGGGCAACGTCTCCTGCTTTTGCCCCCCTGCCTTTCTCCTGACAGCGTCTGCTGTCTCAGCAGCATTTTTTAAGGTGCAACATCGCATGGGGCATCCGCATCCTTTCTGCGCCGCCGCCTTCCCTCGCATTTTTGCATAACAAAAGTGCAAACTCATTTCTTGGGCCCGCCTGCGGAAAAAGCGCGTGGGCGTGGCAGATACCCTTATCCTTTTTCCGTGTATATTTTCTATATTTTTCCTTTTTTTTTTGTACCAGTTGCATGCATGAAATTTAATGGCTCGCACTTTGTTGTTGTCGTCGTCGCGACACCCGGAACGCCACTATGCAAAACATTTCGTGCTGTTTTGGCATGTGAATTATGCATCAGAATTTTGCTCGCCTGCGCTGCGACATTGCTGGCTAAGAAATTACTCTTCTTGGCTTAATTTAATGTTGGCCGAGATGAAAAATGAGCTTCCGGCTGGTGGAGAACAAGAAATCAGGCTAATAAACAGGGTAGCCCTTTTTCACACACCTTTTACCCCTTTTTTTGCAGATACAATCGAAGTCCCCTGGCCGTGTGTAGATTAAATGTTTAAAAATTAATCGAGCCAAAGCCAGGCCCGACCCTTCTTCACACTTGCCGTTTTCGTTTGATTTATGGCTTTTTACTTTAAATGCCGCAGGACGCAGGGCGAAGGACGCAGGACCAGCACACAAAAATTTCAAATTGCCAGCTCAAATTTTTTGAAAGGCGGCGACATTTTTGGCAAATTTATGTATTTGTCACATTGCTGTTGTAGGGACAAAAACCAAACAAAAAAATGGCAAATAAAATACCTACGAGTGGAGTGGAACTTTTTGCCGCAACATTGTTTTTGCTCCTTTGCCGTCGCCTCTGCATATGATTTATTGCAGGGGAAATGCATGTGCCCACTGGCAGTGGCAAGAGCTGACTGTTTCGGAGTCCTGCCAGTTTCAGGACATTTGGCTGCAACAAAACGCAAATTTGTCTATTTCGTCAAAATGGTCGACAGGCGTTTGGGGTTTCAGCCTGGTCTGCTCGGCTGTGGACCTCGTCTGCTGTTGACATTTACCAAGCCAACCAAATACAGCAGCCATCTCCCTCGTATCCTTTCTCTTTTTTCGGTGAATCCTTGGATCCTTGGGCTCCTGCCTGGGCAAAGTTCAGCGCAAAACCAAGACAAATCACATGCTCTTACACAGGGCAAATTGTCTGTTGTGTTTTTTGCAAGACTATAAATTATGCTGGGCGGTGTAGGGGAAATTTTTGCATACTTTTAGTTTCGGGCAATCACATGGTTTAAGTGCATGTGGCCACGCCCACAAGGTCACCGCCCAAGGGCAAGGCAAAACCGAACCCGAAATTGATGTGTCTACCACTCAGTCTTCCCTCCTTTTTTTGGGCCAGGACTAAATAAACTTAATTTTTAATTTCGGCCCCCCCCCGAAGGGTTGAGAAGGAAAACAAAAATATGAAAAGTAAAAGCAGAAGCAAGGAAAAATGCGTTAAGTTCGGCCTCCCCCTCACTTTTTAGATCCCCGGGGGAGGCAAGAAAAGGGTTTTTATTTTCGGGAGGAAGTGCAAAGTTTTGTTTGCCCAAAATCAACAAACACACACACACACACACAAAACTGTTGGTAAAAATTTCGCTTTTCTTCGGCTTGTGTCTTATGTACATTATATTATAAGCAAACATATATACATATAAATATTTGCCCTAAGAAAAGATACGCCGACATCGTCGCTTTTAGTTGTTCCTGTCGCCCCTTAAATCCTTGGTCCTCGATGTTTGTTTGTGCCTTAGTGCGCAAAAAGTAAATTATTTATCTACGAGGGAAATAGGAAGTGCTCTCTGTGTGTTGCGTATAAATGTTAAGACAAACACAAGACAGGCAAGGCATACATTGCCAGGCACTTCCAACCATTTCCACCCACTCGCCCACCCCATTTGCCACCCATCAAGTACACACAACGCGGCTTTCAATTAGAACAAGCGAAACGCGCAAAATTAAAAACACGCAGTGCAAGACAAACAACCAAGCCGGAAAAGTGGGCGCGGCTGGGAGGAGGCAAATCTTCCGGCTGGAGCTCTATGCTCGGGCTTCAAATGAAAAACTCAAATAGAAAGTCCGACCGTTTCGATGAAAAAGCTTCTATGTTTTTTCTACTCCTTATACAGCATTGGATTTTTTTCGGGATTTACCGGCAAAAAGCGGGGGATAAAGTGGGTAGAAATGTGGAAATGGGACCTTTTTGGTTCTTGAGCAGTAGTTGCTAGCTAATTGTTGGACAATTGCCTGAGCTGGCATCTTGAGCGACCAGCCAAGCGGTTTAAGTTGTTGCAATTACAACCGATGCAGATAGAGGCACCGAGCACTTTAAGGCCAAGTGCCGTGATATGGCCAACTGCGAGTACAAGTTGGCCAAGATAAATACACTTCGCTCTGGCCTGGCCCTTAAATTGAGGCGGCTAATGAAAAAATAAGGCAAGGACAGCGGAAAAAAAGGGAAAATATGAAGTCTGGGCGAGTACTGCTGGCTCCCTTTTGCCGTTTTCAATTTTCATTTTCGCAGCTAAACTGTGAAACAATTTTTAATTAACACTTTCAAGTTGAGCAGCGGAAGCGGGAAAAAGAAAATACAACACTGGCACACGCAGATACCAAATATATATACGTATAATACATATATAAAGGAAAAGAAAAAAGGGCTAGGAAAGGGCAGAAACGGAAAGAAGAAAAACCTCATTGTGTGTCTCAAGTTTTCCTTTTCGGGTTGCTTGAGTTTGGCCTTCTCTTTACTTAGCCGCTGTATTTTTTAATTAATTTGGCATTTATTGGAAAAGGGTTCCCCTCGGAACGCTCGTTCGTTCGTTCCAGCGTTTCATTAATCTAATGCACTGCAGCGGGACACACCTGAGGTTCAGCTTTTTCGAAGGACGAAAAACGAAGGCGGCCACTTAGCCACTCGCCGCTCGTTTGTCTCGTGTCAGGGTAAATGCAATGTAATATTCATAAAATGCAATTAGTCACTGGACACTGGGCCATTTATGAGCCCAGCTCAGCCCGGCTCAGATAGCTGCAGCTAGACGGCCGGGGAGCCCAACTAGTTGGCCAGCGAAAGTGCCACAAGCTACATTTGCAATTCTTTTAATTAAATTCCGCGAGCACAAAAGACTGCAGTACGTTCCGGCACGTCTCTGTTCTTATTCTGCGAGGGTAATTTGAAATTCCAACTTAATTTCCGAGAGGTAGGTGGCCAGGGGATTCGGCATCCAAACACGTTTAAGCTTTTAAAAACCGCGCTGAGCGTTGAGGAAGGCGAGGCACCCAAAGCCGAGACACAAAGCATTTATTAATTGTTATTTATTTTCATTGCATTTGCGGTCACTGGCTTTGTCTGTCGGACGCAGAGCTCCGGGGCTGGAGGTGTCTGAATTTGGCAGGGCTCTGCCAGATTTAAGCGATTTAACAAGTTTATTGACTTCTATATCGAGGGGGAAGTCACAAGGTCTTTGAAATTGCCAAAAAAGGTGTCCAAAAGTTGGCAAGAATATATTTTCTTTGCGAGACGGACATGTATTTTTAACTGCATACTTTTTAACTTAAAAGGTGTCGAAAATAGTATTTAATGCAACAAGCAAACTATCTCTAAGATGCAAGCGGCACATTTATCAACAAATCATCGCACCAACTTGGAGATATGGAATCCAAATTTGGGGAGTGGCGGCTGCGTCCCACCGAAAACGTTTCCAAACCGTCCAGAACAAAACATTAAGACAAATCACTGGCTGTGAGTGGTTCGTTAGCGGCCAAACGCTTCACAATGACCTAAACCTGAGTCTTGTTGAAGACCAAATATCGTTCTTCTCAAGCAGGTACAACGACCGTCTAACTGCCCACCGTAATCGTCTAGCCCGGAGATTACAGGGGGCTATCCCAATTCGCAGGCTCAAAAGAAGACATTTTGGGCTGCTCCTAAGAGACTAATATGAATATATTATTTACTTGAAACTAGTCGTAATTTGATCTACTCCTATATACCAAGTTGAAAACTAATTATAATTTATAATTAAGAGATTATTTACTTAAGAAAACATTTAGGTTAAAGGCTTTAATTAGATCTGTTCCTGGATTATATTAAATAAAGATGTTAATTAAAAAAAAAAAAAAAAAAAAAAAAAATGCAACAAGAAATCCATTTTTCATTGCGTACTTTTAGGCTTTTTAGGTCTTACTGCAATTTTATTTATTTTATTGCATAC
Source organism: Drosophila biarmipes (assembly GCF_025231255.1). NCBI lineage: Eukaryota > Metazoa > Arthropoda > Insecta > Diptera > Drosophilidae > Drosophila > Drosophila biarmipes. Next base: position 21,582,669 of record NC_066613.1, on the reverse strand, counting down.
TTTTCGATACCCTTTTTGGATGAATACAAAATCATAGTGTTTCTATTGGAAATTTTTTTTTTCTAGACAACAGTTAACATAAATAAATTTTCAAATTTTGAAGAACTGAGTTTTCGGCTCCTTCCACCTGCTCACACTTATTTGCCTGTGTCACTCCAACTAATAGCGTTTCCTCAGGCGTTTTTCCCTCAGTCCAACAACTGTCTTGCTCTATTGTCTTCAGCTGCTACTTGAGTTGCATTTGTAATTGCACTTCACTCCAGTTCGGAATAGTTGAGTTCAGTTCGCGACGCGCGTCTGCAGAACAATTGCTTGCCCACCTAAAAGCATGCTACAAGCGGAGAGACAAATTGATGGCATGCTTCATTGCTGCCCCGCTTCGTCCTGCGACCGTCGTCCTTCGTCCGGGCCCTGCAACCGAAAATAGCCAACAAAAACTGAAACCCACTCCCGAAAATACCCGCAACTGCAACTGATGTCTGCAATTAATTATCGAAAGTGGGCGCGGTCGTCAAGTGGGCGACAGTAAGTGACTGTGCACGGCTGTGCAAGGAGTGCAAAAGGACGAGGGCCGAAGGACTACGGCTATATGGCTCCACGGGGTAATCAATGTAAAGAGCGGATATATATTTTGTTTGGCTTGGCCAGAAGTGCAGCCCCATTGAGGCCAGACACAGCAGACACGGTTTTTGTTGCAGGTGTAAATAATTGAAAGATAGTTGCTTCTGTAATTAAATACAAAGGCGTGCGGTCCACAATCCCAGTCAATGGATAAAGATTCGAACGGCTCTATGTGCTGGGTGTTCATTAGGCGAATGGACTTACGGCTTTGTCAGGACACCAAATAGGACGTCACTTACCTGGAAAGAAAGCAACAAAGAGGAGGGAAATGTTTTAATTAAATATTTCGTATGAAATTGAAATTCCCCGCCATATCCCAGCGACTTCAATTAATCATTCGGGCAAACAATAAATGAAATATATATGAGTGTAAATAGGAAGAAATTTAACGGCACCGCAGCACAATGCGGAGTAGAAATAAGCGGAAAATGTCCATGGCATGCCGCGTTTCCCCATCGCATCCTATCGCATCGTGTGTGTCATGAATGCAAACAGCACAGCGAGGGGCAGGAAGCGGCCGCACATATAAACAAGTGGCAGAGGCAAACAATCAAACAGGGCCTGTGGCATAAGGCAATAAAAAAGGCGAAGCGAAAGCGACACTGAGCGCTGCCGGATAGGAAAACAAATTAAAACATTCCTACACACACTCCGCAGTTCGCCAGTTCTCCAGCTCTCCAGTTCTCCAGCTGGGCATGAAAGAAAGCCCCGGAAAGTTGTAGGCGGTCCAGGATTGCCTAAAAGAATGCCGGGGCCCAGGAGGAAAACAAAGGAGCCACCGCTGAATTGAGTCGCTCGCTAGGCTCGTTGAACAAAATCAAAAGGACATTCATTTATAGAGTTGCCTGCCAGGCAGCCAGAAGGACCTGCCGCAACAGTTGCAAATAAATTCTTGTGCCATTTGTTGGCCCGCTCGGCTCTGTTCTGTTGCAAATATGAAAGGAGCGTGCACAAGGATACCTCACACACACACACACACTCTCGCACAGAAAAAACTGTTGCATACCGCACGGCGCACCGTTGCTCATTTTATGGCTGGCTGGGTGACTGACTGGACTGCTAGCCAGGACTCGTGCCCTCCTGCTGGCGGCGCATTGTTTGAATGCCAGGACGACGGCCTCTACCCCCAAAAACCAAAAAAAAAAAAAGAATGGAAACCCCAAAAAAACGAAACCCAGCACGGCTCGACTGCAAGTTGGGCAAATATTTGTTTAAAAACTTTACGTTGAAATGCATTTGCGGTTGAGTGCCAAACGTTGCCTGGCGATGATAGAGCGAGAGTGCCGAAAAAAGTCAAGTAAAAGGAGCGGCAAGCTTGAAAAACTCGGCTCTGCGGGCAAATTGCTTTTGAGTGTTTTGGCCCCCAGACGGCAAACAGAGGGATTGTCTACCTACGAAATATGAATTGTCGGAGTCAAAGATGAGGTAAATTTTAGGAGGCCTTTTAAAGCAAAGAGCCCAAGAGGGATGGCCCAGTGTGACTCCGAATAGACCCCCAAAAGACAGTTTATTAATACATTATACATCCATTTCCAGTAGGCAAACATTGCCTACTTTTTGAGCCCTGGCCAAGTAATCCCAGCCGGCAGAAGCCTGCCCTGCATAATAAACCGGGCTTTACATCGTTAAGCTGTCACTCAACTAAGACGATGAAGCCGAGGACCAAACCATAACCAAAACCAACTCGAACCTAACTAAACCAAGCACTATTCAGCTCGATCAATATTTGCACGAAATTTAATGTATCAATTAAAAATTATGAAGTTTACTAATATGTAAGAGCACGTTCCGGAGATTCCAGTGGGTTTTGGGTGATGGAAGGGGCTGCTGGCTTCGGTATTAGTGCGCCACTTGGTATGCCAGGGCTTTTTTGTTATTGTATAATAAAATGGCTGAGGCTGCCGAAGGACCAGAGCCCAGGATCTGTGTTTACCCAAGGATATTGCTCTGCATATTGAAAGGCAGCGGCAGCGGCAGCGGCAGCGGCTGCCAGGACGGGTCGGTCTTAACGTTCGCTCCTTGGTCAAGGCATACTTTTGGTCCTCTTGGATCTCCGCCAGCCCTCCCTTTACCATAAGCAATTATGCCACCAGCCTCCCTCGTCCTTTGGCCACAGGACCCTGGACCTGCGAGCGAGTGTGTGTGGAATTATCGTCAGCGGCAGGACTTGCATCTTAATGGAAATGGATTCAACGGCAATTAACATAAGCAAATATATATACAACGGGTTCGCTGGGGTTCGCTTGCCATGGCAGGCTGTGTGTGTGTATGTCCTGGCCGTACGTGAGGGGCGTGCTGCGGTTCAGGACATACGTGGCCTCTCCTGCAGACGCTGTAATGGTCTTATCATAAGATGGGCGGGCTCTTTGTGGTCCTTCGGCACCAGGACCGCTCCACTCCATCCTCTAATCGTAGCCGTGTCGAAGAAAAATGGCTCTTTTAATTTAAATGCAAACACGTTTGACTCTGGTCCTTCGTCCTGGCCTCTCAGTGTATGTGTGTGAGTGTGTGTGTATGTACTGTGTGGGGATTTATGTGATAATCGTTTAAGTGAAAATTTAATTGCATACTTTATGGATGGGTTTTTAAAAGATTGCCTGGGCTTGGGCTTAGGCCCGGCCCACAGGCACATAAAGCAAAATTTATGTAATTTTTAAGTAAGCCCCGCAATGGCCCTGGAAGGCAATGACGTTGCGTGGGCTTAATTCCGATTCTAATGACAGTGCGCCTAAAAGTGTGCCATAAATCTTGGCCGCCGAGGTGAGTTTGTGTGGCAACGGGGCGTATGAGATATGTAGATGGAGCCCCTAAGCCGTGCGTTTTTCTTACCAGCCAGCTTAGGCCGCATTAGACTTGCAATGGCAAATATTTGTAATTGCCTAATGCCTCAATAAGCCTCGGTCTCTCTGGCATCTGGGGGTCATAATTATGCACTACAGGAATTACGTGCAAATAGCCGAAAGGGCAGCGCCTGGCCTGACCTGCCCGTTATTAATATGTATTATTAATATTTACTTAGGTCAGACGGGGCCTCCCCCCCCCAGACCCCCCGCAAGATGAAAGCTTAGCTTGTAATACATTTCGCTGTAATAATGTGCCAACAAGGGTCCGCTTTCTTTTCGGGCGTCCTGGCTTCGTGTTTATTTTAATGTGGCCCGGTAATTGCTTGACCAAAGGATTTTTTAATTAAAAACGTTGTATGTACATGCAGAGGGCACTCCCCCCCCTTCCCCCACTCGTTTGTTGAAATAATGAAATTTTTATTATTAAAAAAGTGGCTGAGCAAAAGCGCGGCTTACATGGCGGATGGTTAATATTTGCTTAGGCAAGCCGGGCTAATGCGCAGAGCATTCCCTCACATTCTCAACCACCCGGCATTTCTTAATTAGCGAAACTTTCGCCCCGACATCAATGAAGATTCCTATCGCTGTGTGCATGTTTGTTTGCGTTTCCGGGGAATATTAATTTCTGGACCCCATACCCCCGGGCCGGGGATGCCCAATCAATTTGTTAAGCTCCTGCCCGAACACAGCTGTGCAAACAGACACCACTCAGTTGACCATTTTGGCTGGCTGCCAATAAATTATGCCACATCGCCTAGGCTTTAAACAGCCGTTCAAAAAAACAGGGCAAGAAAAAAACACTGGCGAACATTATTTCTGCAACTAATCCTGCGGCAGTCGCATTAATATTTATACAAAACAAATTTATGGCCATCTAATTGGCGGGGGTGTGCAACTGTTGTTGTGACACATTAATGCAGAGGGAGCAGCCTGACTGACCAGGCAAATGTCGCACAAATTAAAATCAAACGCTAAGCTGGGGCTTAATTTAATTATACAAAAATAAAATGTCAGTAACTCAATTAAATTTTAATACAATGGGCTGGGTGGGGAGGAGTGGCGAAGAGGGGTTCAGAGCACTCTGACCCGCAGGCGGTCCACCATTTCTGCTGTTCTGGTGAGGAGCTAAGCTAAACTAACATTGGGAAATGGTCTGGTCTCGACCCGGGCACAGTAAAAATAAATTTTCATTTGCAATTTCAATCAGCGCTAATCCCTGGCCAAGCGCATGCGGCGGCTGCCCGCCGCCCGGTGCCGCACCTCTGCCGCCACATAGCTCCCCCCCCTGCCGGCGTATTGCGTGATTTTTGCAGGCCAACTGCAGGCGTGGCTAGTCAGGAGGAGATGGCCAAATGGCCAAAGCCGAGGCTGGCTTAAAAGTGCAAACAAAATTAAGCACGTACGCGCGCTCAGTCCGCAGCTTGGACCGAGATTAAAGCTGTCCAAACTGCGTGAGACACAATATATCCTTATCTGGGGGAAGGGGATGGCCAGGGGGAACTGGAACACCCTCCTCTGATCCCAGACAGTCCGACTGTTGTTTGCGACAATAATTCTCAATTTAAAGTGGGCACGAAACCGAAGGGCAACAAAGCAACACGGCCCCGATGGTTCTTGGCCAGACCTAATCCCTTGTCGATTAAGTAAATGCCTGCAACGTTTGTTTTGCCAGGCAGCAGACAGGGACACGGACCTGGATCTGCGCAGTTCATTGGGATTAAAAGATTCCATTGTGAAATTCGTTATTTGTTGCGCCCAAGGAGGGACCGGGACTGGGACCAGGACCAGGACAACTTCTGACAGTCCTCGAGGATCTGCTGTGGCTGCCAGTTTAATGAAAATTGAAGGCCGTTCGCCGAAGGAGCAGCCCCGAAATGTATGCAATGTAAATTTCAAACAGAGCGCGCCAAGTTTTGACAGCTGTCAAGTTTTTTTTTTTGCGGCAACAGCCGCGAGTCTCATGAAATATTTATGCAATAGCGAAGGCGTAGGGTAAAATTTTAATTTCTATCTATTGCATAACTCTTCAGAGCCAGAGCTCGAGTTGGAGCCCGAGCCCTTGGGTAATTTATATGCTATTACTAATTTTGGTGATTTCCTTAATGTCCTTTCGGCTGTTCTATCTGGCAGGGTGATTTCCCCAAAAAAGAGGAAGCGAGCCAAGCTGGAATAACAAGAGCCCGGCCCCAGGGCGCTGATAGTTGCTCTTACATCCTGAAAGGCGGCGTGATGCGGAAGGGGGTATTGCCAGGGCGATATAGATTTGCGGGCCATCCCAAAAGTATGCTGCATGTCTCGCCTTGCTCTTGGGCAGGTCCTGAACGGGTCCTCCCCCCTACTACTCCCCTACAGTTTGGCTTGCCGTATGTTTGATAAAAGTTCAAAACCCTGAACTTTGCGCATGTTTAAACAACGCAAACGCAAAAATGCTGCTGGCTATTTTAGTTGCAGGTTCCCTCACAGTCCTGGAACAGTCCCCGAACCCAAAAACCCCTTTTCCCGGCTCCCCAATCCTGGAAACCCCACCGAAAACCCGGCATTGTTGTTTCGCAAAACTTCCGTGTGTGTGCTCTTGTCTATGTGTGTTGGCCGTAATGTTTCGTTACAGTTTCGTTGGAGGGCAGACACAATAACACACACACACACACACAGGATGGTTGGGGCGGAAAAACAACTGAGGACCGAAAAATTTAATCTCTTAAAAAGTGTCTAGGCTTTTGCCTCCGCCTTAGTTCCACTGCCCTGATACGGAAATATTGTTTGTGACGCACTTTTGGCACTAATGTCTGCCGACTTCCGTCTTTAGTTCTGCCCGGAGGTGCAGTGCCCTAATGCTTTTTAGCAGCTTTTTACTTTGCCAGTTGGTAGTTGCTAGTTGGTAGTTTCTACTTGCTGCTGCCAGGCTAGCCAACTTGATTACACTTGATAGTTTTGGCCCTGGCTTGTTTGCTTTTTTTGGCTCTTGAAAGTCGAAAATGTTTAGACTTAGGCTGAGGGAGGGAAAAACTTGTTCCGGCTTTAAGTAAGATTGCATTTTCATATTGGGCATATCGGGGCTTTCAAGACGACATTACTCATGCAACGTTGTCTTTCTGCTCCCCTCACGCTCACTACTCGCATTTAATTTATATTGCACTTATAACTTTGCATATAAATTTCGCAGGCAGCCAGTTACTACTTTGCATACACGCTGGCGCCCCCATAAATAAGGCGACGCGCCCCCGACTTTTCCACTGTCTATTAATAATATCGTTTGAAGACAAATTTCTTACGAAACGCTAATGACATGCCCAAACATTTCCGTAAGTCGTTATCACAAAAGCAAAGTCATTATTATAATGCCGCAGAGCCACTGAGGGACACCCTAAGCACATCATCTATTCACGAGCAGCGAAAAAAAGAGAGTTGACATAAATACAATTATAGATTTTGCGCTGTGAAAATGAAGATGAAAATAATAAAATTGAACAAAAATTGATGTCAACTTTTGGGCGGCAAAAAAAAAGAGAGGAAGTGGAAAAACGAGGGGGCGGGAAACGGAAACGCCGCCATTAGAAGGAAAGAAAAACTGCTGCGCCATTGAGAATTGAACTGCGGGCTTTCAACTTGGCCCCAACCAAGCCGAAGCGAACTGAAAACCGCCAGGGAGGCCAAGGGAAAAGGGCGGCTCTGAGGCGGCGTAAATGACAAACAAACAAGCCAAGTCCTTGGCAGCGTCCTGGGCGCAGATAAAAAGAATTGTCAAAGCGCCTTAAAAGTATGCAATGCCAGCAAAGTAAGCTGCAAAATCGACAAGTACAATGCTGACAGGCAATTGCTACAGTTCCAAGAGCCAACTGCCCCGCATTCTCTCGTTGTTATTGTAATAATAATATCGATTCTCTCGGCGGGGAGGGACCTGGGGCGGAGGTATAAAAGTGTCCACAGTCTGTGCAGTCTGCCCGGCTTTTCCTTTGCCTTGTCATCGCCGATTCCGCCGACCATTCGCCGGAATTCGTTAATAAAATTTTATTGAAATTGTAGACAAGCGGCGAAAAACTGACGACGACGTGCAAAACAAAAACACCGAAGAGGAAGCCAAACGAAACGAAACGAAACGAAACGAGGGAAAGAAATTGCAGAAATCGAAGCCGGGCCAAGAAAGAAAACCAATTGTCATCATTGGCACGTAAAGCGGAAGAAGGCTGGGCCCGGCTTCCCATTTTTGGCTTGAAGTGTTTGGCTTGGTTTCGGTGTGTGATAGAAATCTAAAGCAGCCTTCCTGCTGCTTGGGGGGTTTTCTATTTTCCTTTTTATTTCTGGGGTGGCGGTTGGAAAGGGTTTCTGCCCCTTGAATGCAAAAGCCAAATGGTTGACAGCGCGCCTCAAGGTATGCAACAAACAAAGGCAAGCCAGGGTGTAGTTTCCTTTAGTCATTTCCCAGAACTTTTCCCAGTTTGCAGGGCTCCCTTCCGAGTGCCGAAAATCACGTCAGCATTCAATTTCTCCTGGCCAGTTCGTGTGGCTCATTAAAGTTTATGCAGCAGACGAGCAGGAGCAGGAGGAGGAGCAGCATTGGAGTTTGCTCATCATTCGCTGGCAACCGAACGTGCCCATACATTGATGATGCTGCGCTGCAAGCTTTTCGCTGCAAGCTGCTTCGCTGCATGTTGCCGCCGTCGAATCAATAAGGTTTGGGTTTATGCAAACAGACGTGCATTAAATTAAGTAGCCGCCGCATCGGACCCAGCAGCAGGAGCTGGAGCAGGAGCAGGAGCACGTACCCGAAACAGACGAAGAAATGCAAAAGACAATGGGGGTCCATCATGGATGATGATGGAGCTGCAGCAGCTGCAAGCTCACAATGTTTCGCAGGAGGAGGGAGACAGGCAGGACAGGCAGTCACCTGCAAATGTTTGCCCTTAAGCAAGTCTATTAAAATTGTTTATAACACGGAGAGACAGACGCAGCTGCAGCAACATCAGCAGCAGCACTTTTTATGTTGCACACACTTTCTTTTTTCGGCCCCAATGTCGCTTTTAATGATGCACGCGCATTCGGACACAAAAAGGCCGGAAGTTTTGTGCTTTTAGCAGCCATGACTTCGTTTTATGAGCGGAAGGCCCCCAGAAGAAAGCCATTACCAGTGATTCTTTTATGTGGCAAGGAAATGCGAGATTTCTCTTAAAGCCGTTGCACTGCCAACCGACGACTGGCTTCAATTTCCGGCGACTAAAAACCAAAAATTTATGTCCACTCCATCCAGAGTTGAGGCCAGAAGTCGGTAGGGGGTCCTTGGCTGGCAGGAGGGAGTCCTGGACCGTGAAACGTGATGTCAATAGCAAAACAGGTGCCACAGCGGGCACCTTTTTCTCGGAAAGAGGGAGAATTCCCCGTGTGTGGGCCTTGATTGGCAACACTGCCGCGTGCCAATTTCACTGTCAAGATATTGAGCAAGAAAATTAGTTTACCTAAAAACGCCGATGCCCTGGCCAAGGCGAAGGTAAACCCAAAGGCCCTCTGAGGAGAGGGTTGAGATGGTGCGATGGTGTGGACCTGTCTGCAGGCTGTGGCAGAAATTGTATGAGGCAGGCGTTGTTTGGATTTGCCGCCGGAGCGAAATTGAAATTGATGGAGCCTGAAAGCTGAGGGGTTGGGCCCAGCGACTGAGTGGATATCAGATTGGCTGCAAATCAATATTAAGACGGTGTGGGATGGGCCACCATTGCCACCCTGTGCATGTGTCTAATATGCTAAACATCAAGCATGATTTAGTGGTGGATGAGTCGACCTGGCTTAGCCGATCGGCCCATGATTTATGTCCCTCACTCGGGCTAAATAAGAAATGCACAAAAGTTCTAAGCCTCTGTAAATTAGATGTTTAGCTTCCGGTAATATCTATTTGAGGAACTTGCAGTTAGATTGATGATTCCACCAAAATATGCTAGCTGTGGCTTGGCCAGTTTGCTATAATCCAAGCTTGTCACATTTTTTCGATATTTTTTTAAACCCTCATAAACTTATCTTGATACAATACGTAGTCATATCATTTTCATTACAGCAAATATTAATAGAGAAAACACTATAAGATACTGTAAGTGCCTCTTTAACTGGCAATTGAAAATGGTTTTCAATTAAGTTAAAATAACTTACTGTAAATACGCCCATTCAGCTGGCTTTAAAATTCACTTACAAGTATTTTGGAAGCCACAATCTCATGAAAATGTCCCACCCCCCTTCCTTCCACGTCTAAGGTGGCTTTGCTTGTTATTCGACCATTTCCACACAGGCACAACAGCGATTTAAAAATTGCTTAAACGCGCACATAAGTATGCTTTGGAAGAGGAATACAATACCCACGCATCCACACACACAACAACTAACAGCAAGAACAAGCTGCCAAAACACAATCAGCTCAGCCCCTCCCCTACTCCCCCTCCAATCCCGTCCACCTGCCACTCCGATTTTCCCCAACTTCCATTGTTAGCAGCTGCTGCACATTAGAAATTCAACTTCGCCTCGTCTTCTTTTAGGCGCTGAGCAACAATGGCGTGTGAATTAAAATAGAAAGCCGGGCCAGAACAACCAGCGCTCTCTTGGTCGTCAGCTTGAAGCGCCAAGGTGCGATACTAGTGTGTGTGTGTGTGTGGGCGTCGCTCAAGCGTTAAGAAGAAGAAACTGCCATTCCAGCATACCTATGCCACCCACCTAGCATATACAAGAGCAGCCGCAACGCTCTGCCCCACGTTGGGCGCCATTTTTGTGCGGCACAGCAATGCCCCACGTTGGGCGCCATTTTTGTCAAGTCGCATTAAGGCAGCGCGCTCTTATTCGACTTCTTCGTTCTGCCCGTCGACTGCTGACGAAAATTGAACGGCCAGCAGAACGAAAATTGTTGTATAAATAAAAGCATAATTGATGCGAGACACACACAGCGCTCACACACACACTTCGAGGCAGGGGAGGAAAACAAAAAGCGAGAAGAACAACAAGCAGTCGCACAACATTCGACGATGGCACTGGCATGTGGCATATGTTGCGTCAATCCAGCCATGAGCAGAGCAAACAAAACGACCAAGGAGCCGGGCGGCGAAAGTAGGAGAAGAAAAAATCGAGCTGCGCGCAAAAATGTTTCTTCTTTTGCATATTTTACGGCGCCCGTTCTGCGAAATGACTGTGAAAACAGGTTTGATGGGTTGGAAGGGAGGTGGCATATCATTTTTTGGGACAGCGCGGACTCTCCTCGTATTTATCTGGCACTCCGCTATGTGCGTTGTCAGCTTGCAGATTTCTTATTTCTTTCAATCTTTCTCGTTTTTTTTTTTTTACTTTTTGTTTGCTTCAGCTTCACATGGCGAGAAATTAATTTGAAATTTAAATGCGCACCAAGCAAACTGGGAAGAATGTCTTTGATGATGATGGTGACTGCGTTCACCGGCTGGGAACATGTGTTTCCCGTTGGCAAGAAGGTGTGACAAGGCTCTCGCCCCCCACACCCAGACCATTTTGGCCACTATTTGTGGTTCCAACCAGCTGAACAAATAAAAATAGAAATGCTAATTGACTAATTTATTCGGAACTCCGACGCTGTCAAAGGTGCGGGACTGCTGTGTGCCCTCATTTCCAGTAACTCTGGTGGTAACTTGAGGAATTTATTTACGGGCGTTGCTTTCATTTCCATTCCCATTTCTTATCACCCCGGGTGACAGTTTTTATTTTAAATTGTATTTTCGTTTTTTACGTTTTTTTTTCTCTCTATTTTTTTCCAACTGCTGGCTATGCATGTTGGGCGGCTTTTGCGCTTCGTCAATCAAAAGCATTTAGAGGAAAAGGCAGCTTTAATGCATGCGCGCGCTTTCATTAACAAGTGTTCGGGCCACGCCCACTTCTAAGCCGCGCCCACTTCATGGACAGCAAAAAATCGCATCAGCGGCTTATGCAAATGGCGGTGAGCGCGTGTGTTGGTGTTGAGTGAATACGAAATTATTGTTTACAACTGTAAACTGTAAACTTTTTTCGCTCTGTCTCCCCCTACACACACACACAGTGTTTTGTATTTTTATTCACTTTTTTTTGCATTTAGAAAACGTTTGCCAACCGCACTAAAAGCGACTTATAACATGTTGAGTGCCAAGAGATTAACAAGGGAGTGAACGTGTGGGGGATGAGGCGGGGCGCTCCGCTCTGACCATCCATTTTCGCCCTGCAAATTCCTTTTTAATGAGCGCTCGGTCCATTCCATTCCTGGACCGGGGGCGTTCATAAGCTGCTTAAGGTTTGGCGTAATCAAAAAATGTTCTTCCCCTGCATCTCGTTTTTTAAAAGCTTTCTGTGGTCACAGAACAGCTCCGAACAGCACGGTACATCAACATGAAAGCCAAAGAGGCGGCCGGGGTGTTGGAAGTGGACTTTGTTAAGCTTAAAATTAACTTGCGGTTTTGTCTGGCGCAACTTTGACGCCTGCAGGTAGGCAATCAATTCGGGCCCTCAAAACCCTACTGCTGCTACCTCAATACCTTCCACCACTATCCCCACTGCACTTGGCCGTATAATTAATGTATATACCTATGGTACGCAGAGGAAAAAGCGCGGAATTCTTTTGCGTGGCAGCTAAAATTTTTATACAACACAGCAGCTGGCGTCGTTTTGCGCTAATTACCTCCTCCCAAAACCCCACCCAGAACCCCTTCCAGAACCGCTTCTAGAACCGCTTCCACACCCCTTCCCATCCCCTTGCGCGCCGCAGTCGTAATGCCAAATTGCAATTACAGCCGCGCAGGGGGCAAAACTGACATTAAAATGCTTAATGCAGCCAGGTATGAAAAAAGGTGGGCAAAAACGAAATTACTTGCTCTTAAAATTAAAAAAAACAAGTAGAAAAATGTACAACTTGCTTTGCAGCAGGTTTTTCTTGTGTTCCTCCTCCACAGCAGCTATTTGCCAGCGCCGTCTTTTGGGGGGCTCCTGCTCATCTTAAAAATTGGCCAGGTGAAAAATTGCAGCTGTGTGTTGTGTTAGCCCAGAAGGGGCACAGGACATTCCAAGCGTGTAAGGCCCTGGGCCAAAGGTGCAGGAATGTGTACGAGGCACATTCCTGGGTAATTGGAGGTAAAGTGCAGTTGGCTGTAGGCCTCCAGCGGATAGCCCCCCCAGCCGCCACCCCCTAATAATGCCATTCAGGTGGAAAGGAGAAAGTGCGAAGGGTAGACAAAAATTATGGTAATGCTCGGGTAGATGGCAATTTACACAGATTTCATCTTAGCCTCCCTTTTCGATCGAATTCTGCCCGGGGCTGTACTTTGATTTGTTGTGTATCAACTGCAATCAGCTATAAAATGTGACGGTTTGTGCTTTGAAATTGAAATTGACTTAAGGAGTTCTCTGTTTGTTCTTGCAGCGTCTTTGCGTATTTGTTTGCCTCACTTGCGGCTATATTTTTGAAGTTTTTGAAGTCCGTTTCGCAGAATGTGTAACTTTTGGCCAACGGCAAGTGTCACTGGGTTTACCCGACCGCCACACAAACTAAGCTGGGGACTGTAATTGCGTGGCAGCCGTTCATCCCTCATCATCATCAACTTCCGCCTAAGTAAACACATGATTTCTCTGGCAGCGCCGCGGCGTTTGTTTAAAAACGCATCTAAATTGCAAATTAAGCAACAAATTTCATCAACAATATTTGAATTTGAATTTAAATGCGCCAACGAGTTGTCGACTTGAGTGAGAGCCGAGCAGCCCGCAAACACACAAAACCCAAAATGTAAAATTCGTTTGCTGAAAGAGTGAAGAGCGAAAAGGGACGAGGACCTGGGCTGGGGCCGGGATTGGTACTGGGACTTGGAGGAGACTTGGGATTGCACTGGCTGCCTGGCTGTAAACACCGAAAATACAACAATGGCAGCGTTTCAGCCACTACCACTGCCATTCCCCCGGCAGCTGGTTTGTGTATTTGCTTGTTTGTTTGTCAAAAGAAGCAATTTACGTGCAAAATAACTCAAGTGTCATGCAAATTTCATTTATTTTTCGCAAGCAGCAAAGCAAGAAGTAGGAAAAAAAGCCGGAGAAATAATTCCCGGGCTACGTTGTCATAGAGCTAACGGCTCTGCTATAAGGCTTCGGATATATAGCGCCGCAATCTCGGCTATATATGGTGATTCCTTACAGAACTCGAGCATAATGAAGTCACTTGGCGGGAAACCCTCCTACTTTTCCACTCGGCCTTCTCTTCTCCCCCGCCAAAAGCTATTTTGATTTACTTTCTCTTTGTGTTTTCCCTTTTTTAGAAAATTAGAGTACAGCGAGCTTCTTGATTTGTTATTGAAGTGCGGCGTAAAAGGAAAAAGTAATAATAATACGGCATTTAATTTAATTCTGAATTTATTTATAAATCATGGCAGCTCAGGGGGCCGAACGGGCACTTGTAGCTTAAATGAAGTTTGCTAAGTACTTTTCAACGATGAGAATCGCCAACAACACCACCGAATGTCGAGTACAACAACTTGAGTATGCATACTTCAGGTTTGAAATTTCATTATTTTCGTATTATTCGCACAGAAGGGCCATCGAGAAGCGATGCCTTGGCCAGGGAAAAACACAATTTTCTAATTTCACAAAGGTGCTGGGGGCCCATTCCGAATATGAACCATCAAAGTCGTTTGTATATACATATAGCCAAAATTGGTTGCCCTTACTCACCGGCATAGTTTGACTTCCGTGTAGGTTGGTTATTGCTGACTGGGCCTCCTGCTGCGAACCAAATTTGACGAAAGCGCAGCCTGCAAATGAAATATAAAACTTGATTAGTCCCAGTGTTTCAATGGCTATTCAGGGAAATTTATTTTCGTATATGAATGATTCCTTCAGTGTGGCTGCCACTTCAGTCAGTGGCACTCGTACAATGCAGAATATTGAATTTAAAAATCGGTAAACATTCCATAAATACCGACGCGAAAGCCTCGGTGAAGAGTTCAGATGTGGCTACAGCTGCGCAGCCTCGACGTGTGTGTGCGAGGCATTTAAATAAAATTTTAAGTGCAATTAAAAAACATTTTTGCAAGAATCGCCTCGTGCACTCTGGCATGAAAATCAACATCGACATCGGTGGAATCTGCGCCCATCAACGCCCATTATATAAAAATAATAGTCGGCCCGCGCTGCCCGTTACGAGATGGAATGTAAAATTCAAACTGAACCGAAAAATATACAGGAAAAAAAGAGGGGGAATTTCCGCTGCACTTGCTCGCTCATTATATCGTAATTTGTGGGTGCCAGCTATTGCCGGGGAAGGGGCAGATTCGAGGTGGAGGACGCCCCGGCTTCAATGGCATAATTATTAAAAATCATTTATGCTAATTTAATATACAGTAATAACCACAAAAAGTAAGGACCTGCCGGGGCCAGGGGCGGCAGCAGGGGTCTCGAGAGGAGCGTAGTGTGGCGGGAATAAACGCGGCTTATACCGCATGTAAGCCGGTGCTTGAAAACGATTTAAAAATGCGGTAATGCTCGTTAGCTTCGAGCATTGTTTTACATTTGTAAATTGAGAGCAAATTAAGAGAGCTCGATTGTATAGTTTTATGTATGGTATTGGCTATCTGACAAGTCATTAAAAATATAAATGAATATATATTTGGGATGTTACATTATATAGAGAAGCCAAAAAATCAGGTTACTCAACATTATTTCAGTTAAATGGGTATATTGTAAATAGTATTTTTCATTCATATTAATAATAACAATTTCAAATCAAAATATAAGCATAAAAACGCGACTTCTTCTGTCTTACAAGGTAAGCGGTTTTTTAAGCCCTAGAGACTAACGCGAATTCTTTGGATCCGCACTTTAAGGGGCATTTTTGTCTAGACCTAGACTCCAAAGGAGGTTTTCATTCCCCCAACTCGACACAGCAGATTTCTTTCGAATCAAGCCGAAATCCTCTATGTTCGCATACTCTCTACCTTTTAACCCCGCCGTCGCCAAGGAATTAATTAAGGCCTGGCTTAACCCTTGCTCTACGGCGCTTCATCTGTTGTTTCTGTGCCGTACGCAAAACATCAACAATGCTGAAAATTAAGACCCTGCAGCTGGGCGAGCCCTGGGGGCGGGAGTTCCCGGTCCGAAAACCCTGCCAAATGTCTAATTCCCGAGCCCGAGCCAGAAAGAACCCTCAGCCCGTCGAGGGTTCGGACAGGATGGGTGTCCAAATTGCGGCTTGGGCTGTTGCCACTCCCGTTGTTGTTGCTGCCTTTGTAGTTGACGCTATTCCAGGGGCGGGTGAAAAGGGGGTGCGGCAAAACAAATCCCGCCTAAAACCATGCAACATGCGAGCTGACAAGCCGAAAGGCAGACAAGCACAAATTTCGCGTGCAAACAGCGCGAAGAGCAACAGCGAAAAGTAAAAAAATGAAATGAATCGCGGGGCTATAAGGGAAAATTCCTTTTTATTCGCCTTGTTGCAAATGTACAAAAAATAAAGTGTAAAAAATTCAAGTGGATTTTTGTTCGGCCCGCCTCGACGCGACTCTTGTGTATTTTATGTTTTGTGTGTTGAAGTGACAACAAAATCCAGAATTTTCCCTGTCCCAGCGCTTGGGATTTTTCGGGCGGGTTGGGCGGCTGAAACCGAGGGACACAAGAGTGCAAATCAGCGCTGCTAAGCAATAAAAAATAAAATATTTTGTTGCCAGTTAATCCACACAGCTGAAAAATGAAAGAGAACAACGAACTGAAAAAAATGGATACAAAACAAAAAGTTAAAAAAGCAAGGCAATTGCTAAGCATTTTTGTAAACTTAAATCAAAGTTGATTTTCCTTTTCCATTTTTTGTTGCTGTTGTGTCCCTTTTGTTTCTTTTGTGTTTGTTTTTGTTTTTTCTGTATATATTTTGAAGAAGGCTTTTTTCGCTTTATGTGAAATGTATTTTTCTTGGCATAACTTTTGTGAGCCGAGCAAAGTTTACTTTTCAGGGGCTGGCAGGCTTAGAATGTTCGAACACCTTGAACAAGAGAGCCCGAACAAGATATCAGGAAAAGCTTTATAAATGTTTCCATTGTTCAGATCACTTAGCTGTTGGCAAGTGCGTAAGTTCTATATCTCATTTCGTATTTATGGAAAAGTTTCCTTTAGCCCCACCCGCCCAAAGTTGGACATTCATTAGCATCTTGAGCAAACAGTGTGGATTCTTTGCCAGCCGGCTAATTGTGTGTCTTTGAGCCAAGTTCGACTTGGTTGACTTTCTAGGGAACCATTTGATTATTTACCCTTTCCAGGCGGTCGCTCAACATCACGGATAGTTGTCAAACTTGGAGTCATTATATTAATTAAAAGCAAATTAGTCAGCGAAAGAGGTGACTCAGACGGCTGGCTCAGTCCGAATCCGACCTCATCAGCGTGGCTTTGATGTCGGGAGCAGGAAAATTGAATCTACATACAAATCAAGTCGACGGACAACACTTTTAACAATTAGCGCAGAAGGACAGGTTGCAGGACAATCTCTGAAAAGCTAACAGAGTGCAACGCCTTAATTACTTAACGGCCAGGAGAGGCAGAGCGATGAAGACGATGATGATTCCCTGATTCTCGGCAATTAGTTGAAATTAAAATGTGAGCAAGTGCGCCAAGTTTTTAGCGTCTTGTGCAACTTCCGGTGAAGCGTGAAATGATGCAGCCAGCTGCTCCTGGCGGAGAGAATAGCTGAGGAGCTGGAAGCTAAGGAGCCGAGCCTAATGACACTTTTTAATCAAATATGCTAATGCTAATGCAAAAGTTGAGCTGTCATTAAAATTATAGTCAGGCAAGTCGCAGTCCGTCTGTCTTACTGGCAACCACCTTTAAGCTTCTTCAAGCATAAGTTTATTTTAATCACCAGCTTGCAGAATTTATCTCTTTACCTCGATTTTGAGTGCACAGAGAAAAACCTAAGAGGCAAAATGATTAAGCATAGTGAATTTATTCAGTATCATATTTTAGCATTGAATATTGTTAGCTTGATATTGAGAACTGGCCTGTCTTGAATTTCCTCTCTTTGAACATTCTCTCATATGAAAAAGCTTGTGGGAGCCCAAAAAGACTGTGGACAAGATAGAAATGTTCTAAAAAGAGCCCCAAAAGATGGCGAATTTCATCAAAACTATAATCTTATCTTATGCATTTTTTTATCTGTATACAATTCCACTTAAACTTAAGCCATACCTTTCCATCTGATTGCCCGGCAACATTTTGACCCCAATGGGTCAATCTTTGACCGGCCAAAAAAGGACATGCTGCGACAATTGAGTTGCACGAGATTTCGGGGCGGCACATGCGATTAAATTTATGGGCGTACTCTGAGGGGGCCGTATTCATGCTTGGCCACAACTTGCACATTTGCAATACAAATTTGCAATGCCATTAATGTATGGGAAACCCGAAACCCCCTCAACCACCCGCACCCAAAAAAAAAATGCCTTGCCATGAAAAATCGCCGCTGGTCAAACACGTAACCAAATTGTGCAGAGCGGCAGCAGGAGCAGCAGCAGCAGCAGGAGGAGAAGGAGGAGCTCCATGTGGAGCTGTAGCCAGGAGCAATGGCAGCAGGACATTGGGACAGCAGCTACGGCAGGAAACAAGGATAACGAGCGTGTTGAGGCCCCCATCCCCTTTCCTCAAATGGGGTTTTGGTCGATATGTTGGCCTTGTCGGTCGCCGCCTGGAGGGGCAGGCTCATGTTCGGGCCGGGCCAGCCAGCACATGCCCCTCTCGCCTGCCCGTGATGCCTGATGTTGCCTGCCGCTTCCAGTGGCACTGCTGCATGGGACAAGTATTTTAAAATCCAATTAAAAACGCCCTAGTGGGATTTTTCAATCGCTGCCGACCAGGATGAGAGCAGTGCCAAGGCAGCTGGCCGGCAGGAGGAGCAACAAAGTTGCATTAAGCGCGCGACATTCGCTGGCCACCGGTCGCGTCATAGTCATTTGTTGGCCGGCTAGGAGGATGGTACGGTGGCAGGATGTGAGGATGCCGGGATGCCAGGCTACCGGGGCTGGCAATGAGGTGGAGGTCCCTGGTTTCTGGTCCTCTGATGGCCATTGCATGTTTGCCTCTTGGGCGCAAAAGCGTAGCATGAATCTTGTTAGCCAACGTTTACGCTTATTATGCGATGGCAAGGCTATCGAATTTGTTTGATGCATGTGGCAGCGAGGCAGGTAGAGTTCGGCCATATGTGGAATAGGAATGGCCACGGCTATATGTCCATCTCCCCCCAGCAAAAGCAAATTGCATTTGCGGCATGACACTCGCAGTTGAATGCATCTCGGGAGATGTGGATATACATAGAGATGGCAGAAGAAATCAAATAAACTCATCCGAATGCAACATATGATGTCCGGCCAGGTAGCTAATGTCGTTTCGAAAGCTATACGGGGTTGTATGTGTGTGGGTTTTGCCAAAACTTTGACCAGCATGTCTAATCAAATCTGTCGCTGGCAGAACTTATCAATATGGCCAACTACGAGCTGCAAAACACAAACATTGGAGAGCCCCCAGAACGACTGAAATTGAACTCTGCAACCGGGCGAGAGGCCCCAGCACTTTGCATACAAATCATATAGACTTTTTCGAGTGGATCCCGGGACACACACTCTGCCGACACGTAGTTGGAATGCCCAATGGGACCATTATTCTTGATTTTGAACCGAAAAAAGGCCACTCGAAGGGGGGCTCAGAGGTTTGGAGTGAAACTTTCGACTACCTTTTGCCAGTTGATAAACAATAAAAGTTTCTGGCCCGCCAGGCCTGAGGCATTTTGAGGATTTGCAAGTTCAGTAAATAAAATTCGAGACCGGATTCCCAGTTCACATGCAAAGGCAGTCTCTGGATTTGGATGTGCTAGGCAAAACACTGGCTCCCCGTACGTGTAATGTGATACATTTTTTACTGGACTGGACATCCTGCAGGCCAAATTAAATAAAAATCAGTGCCCAGAGTGAACTCAAATTGCAATTTCATAAGCAATTTGCCGATGGACAAGATCTTTTGTCCTTTGAGCACTGTTTTTGGGATCCAAAGCCAGGATGGGGTCCAATGTAAATTACATTTCAACAGGGCAAAAATGTTCTGGCCATCGTTTAATAGATGGGAGTGGATTCAGATATGGTCTCGAATTGCTGACATTTTTATGGGCCCTTTGAGAGTTGGCCGGCAAGTGTGCTGCCCCTCGGCCTATCAACGCATGTGTGAGTGTGCATTTGACACACAATAAACACCAATTAAGAAAATAATATTTTGTGTACATACAAATGTCTCGGGCAAATTGAAAAGCCAACGCCAAGGCTTACAAGTGCTGTGCAAATAGTGCACAAAAGTATGCTACAAAATGCGAACAACAAACAAGCCGGAGCCACATACACAGCAGCAGCATCTCGCCCCTACGCTCCCAAATGGGCGAGAGCCAAAAACCTATAACAAAAGCTGAAATATTATTGCTTTCTGCTCCGACTTACGGGCCAAAAAGTTTCTTCGCTTCCCAACCACTTTACAGTGGCTCTCTGGGCCCGAAGTCCGAGCCAGCTTGTTAGAAGGCATGTTGACAAGCCTCTTTAACAAATGACACCAACAGACGACCAAGTAGCAGCACAAGCAGTCGTCCTGCGAAGGACAAGCCAAATAGTCACCATCGCCCCGGCCCCGAACCCTTTTTATCCCCCCAAGCCCCGGGTTTGTGTAACATTTGTTGGGCGCAGCCGAAAAATGTTGCCTCTGCAACTTCCTGTCTTGTCAGTTTTGCCCTTCTCCTGCTTGTTGTTATTTACTATTTACCCCGTCCTTTGGCGCATATCCTTGGCATTCCAAACAGACCCATGTCAAGGGGATGGGTCCAACATCATTGGAATTCGGCATAGTTAGGGTATAAAGCCAAAAAGCCATTGTCTCTGCATCCAATTCAATTACTTTTGGCCTCAAATCATCGACGATGGCCCGCAAATTCCAGTTTAAAACTCGTTAAAGGGGGGAAAATCGGGCAAAAACGTACCTTTTAACCGCCTAAATAAACTGCACCGTCAAAGATTTAAAACCCTCACCCCCTGTTGCCGCCCCTGACCAAAGTAATTTCAGGTCCTGAAAAACTGTTGCCAGCGCTCAGCGAACCACAAACAAGGTAAATGCTTCTGCTGCAGCAGCAACACGAAACTGGTGGCAAGGACTCGGGAGCTGCAAGGATCCGGGCGGAGGGAGGGGCGGGAAGGCACAGTAACCGCAACATAATAATTATGCAACAGAAACCGCAATGCATGCGGGGCCAGGCGACGCCGGCCCACTTTTTCCCAACCAGATTTGGGAGGAAAATTGTTTTGCCAGGCGAAAGTGTGAACAAAAAGCTGTTGCGTGTGCTGCAGAAGGGGCAACAAAAAGGCAAAAAACAAAAAACACACATAAAAACATACAAAACAACAAGCCAAACGCAACAACGTCAAACCGCAAAGTCAAATGCAACTAAAACCGCAGCACAGTTTGGGGCGCCGAGGTTTTTCCGCACCCGGGAAAACACACAACAACGGCAAAAAAAAAAGAAAATGCCAAGCAAAGGAGCCTTAAATGAACTTTAATCTCTCTGTCAGGATGGCCAACTATTACTACAACTACCTTGATTGTTTTCAGCATTTATTCCGCAGCATTTCATTCGCTATCCTTTGGCGATTTATGCGCCCACTTATTTAGCCGAAGGACCAAACAAATTCGAGGCAGTACTAAGGCCGCATAACTTAATAGCAACTCGCTTCATTTGAACTTTATTGCTGACTCTGCCGGCCCTCTGGGGCAGGGGTGAATATATAAAAATAAAGACAGAAACACAGGGGCGGCAGGGAAAATCAATTTTAGCCGGCTTAGCCAGGACATCAAAGCGTGGGCAGGACGAGCCAGGAGCAGTAGCAGGAGCAGGACCTGTCCAGGTGGCTAAGTTAAGCCTAATAAACTGCGCCGTCCGAAAGCATGCAAAAAATGTATTTTTGTTTTCCTTCTCCGGGCCAGAAGGAGAAGCTAATTGTATTGCCAGTGCCGGGGAATTTGATTGCATGGATTTGGACATGATTGAAAAGGGCCTCCGGGCCCGGCTAGCCAGCTGGCTCGGGTAACCATCTGGACGGTGAGTGCATAAATTGTGCGCCCAAGTCGCGCACATTATTCATTTTTAATGCCACCGAGACGTAGATGCAGACGTAGACGTAGACGGGCCACAACAATTTGGCCACATGTAAGCACAGCCAAGTTGGCCATAATTGCCTCGAAGTTGCCTCGGCCAGGCCGGCGGAAGAGCGAAGACACCGTGAGCCGGGGCCCACTGCACTGGGCTCCTTATTCAGGTAGCAGCATCATTAAAATGAGTTAGCTCCGCAGACGAAGGAAGCGGAGTCCTGGGACCGAGACCTTTTGGTCGCAATTTGTGGCAGTGCCAGTGCCAGTGCCAGTGGCAGTGGCAGCAATTAAGCCATAGGGTAGATTAACATTAAGCTGCCGCCGGGATAGATGCACTTGCTGCACTCTCTCTCTCTCCTCACTACGAAATTTATTTAATTAACCGGAAATTTTTGTAACCAGAAGTGCCTCTCACGAGAAATGGCAATTTTCTTTAGTTTTCTGCGTCTTCCCTCCTCAAGGCAGCCACAATTCCTCAAAAAAACCAAGCCGGAAAAACTCTTGAAAGCCCAGGAGAGAAAGCATAAATAATATTGCAAATTGAACAAGCTTTTCAATTGCATTACGCAAAAATCTGTGAAGCATTGCATTTTCAATTGTTGTACGCCCCCATCTATATATTCATGTTCCGTATCTGTGTGTATATATATGCATAGCGGCAGCTCGGCTCCGTGCTCTGTGATGTGGCAAACAAAACGTGACGCTTGCAAAATTGTACAACAACCAATTAAAATGCATAACTCGATTTAAAGTTTACATAACATTTTGCTAAATTACAGGTTCGTTCCAGGCATTCAGGCTTATATAAGTGGCCAGCATCCCCAACCCATCGTCCTTCATCCGTTCGACGGTTCAGTTTGCAAGGGGCTTACAATGTCTGTCGCTTGTTGCTGCTGCTGCTGCTGCTGCGATGTTGCTGCTGCTGTTGCCCCGGCAACATGCAATTAAAAGCGATATTGAATTTTGTTACGCTCTGCGCTTGAGTGTGCGATTTGCAGTGGTTGTTGCTGGCCGTGGTAGTGGCTGTGCGGCTCTTATTTAATTTGAGTCGGGCAAAAACACATATTTTGTTATGTGATTGGCATAACTTATACAATGCCAGCAGCTTCGGCTTAAAACCATGCTTTGAATAATATTCCGTGCTGTGGAAATACATCTGTCTGATTTACGTGAGGTTGGCCTTTCAAGCTGATTCCAATTACCAGCTATAAATGCCACACTCTTCTCGTTGCCATTTTTCCACTTTTCCCTTCGATTGTTGTCGGCCTCGGCCAAATCGCCGCTGAACCCTGATATATGGCTATTAAGGCACACAGTACTTTGGGCCCCGAGCATCGCCATGACAACGGGCGTTGAGCTAGAGGCCAGAAGGGCATTATAAATCTTCATTGTTGTGGGCCAGTGTTGTAAAGTAGCGCAGGCAGCAGCCGAAAATTTCCTATGCTGCTTCTATTTTTTCCATGACTTGTGCACTCGGGAAAAAAATCAAGACTAAATTTTAGAAATTCTGTTACATTTTTTTTTTATAATTCTCTTATATTTAAAGCTTGCAAAAAAAAGTACTATACCTTAAAGTAAAATATTTTAGGACGTTATTATAGAATATTGTTTTTAGGTTTTCTTTTTTAAAGTTATGTTCCTTTCACACTTTTTATTATTACTTATTTTGAGTACAATATTCTTTCAGTGTGTGCAAGCATTAGGTTGGCTTTTGTTTTTTAAAACCAATATTATAGACGACGAGTAAATAAATACTTAATCTCCGGCCCTTAAAAATAAAATTCTTTAATTGGGATTATCTCGAAATTCTTAAGATTCCTTTTTATTTAATTTTTCTAAACATTTTATTGCTTTTTCTTATTTGAGAAGTACTTTTCTTCGAGTGTGTGTGTGCTAAAAGCAACATCAATTTGCATGAATTGTGTGGTTGTGTGCGTGTGTGTATATGTAATTACAAAAACACACGAAGCGAGGCTGAGTACGTGCAAATCTGACCAAAAATTTAAATTGAAGCTAAAATTTTTGCCAAATGCTGTTGCCAGCAACGATGACGACGACGATGATGATGATGTATGCAACTCCCCGGCCCCCACTTTCACCCGCTTCCAGCCACACCCCCAGGCCATATAAAACATGGTCAAACCGAGGCCTAACTCCTTTCCCCCACTCTCGCCCACCTTCCAGGCGATCTCTCTGCAGGCCGTTTTGCAAAAACAAGTATATCGAATTTTAATTACATTTGCTTCATCTGTGCGGGTGTATGTGCTATTTGCTTTTTGCGCCAAACAGCCGACACGGAAATGTGATTTTTGATTGAGTGCCGACCAACGGTGGCAAAAAGCTAGGGGAAAAATAAGAGAAGAGGCGAGGCAACAACGCCTTGGGCTTGCACTGCAAAAAATCTGTTTTGAATTCGACTAAGAAAATGTATTATTAGCCAAGACAGGCTAAAGTCCTTAGTTATGGTTAAAAAACCAGCAAATGACTGTTTAACTATTACTTTATGACCGATTTCTCAATGTCATGTTAATTTTTGTGGCACTTTAAGGTAGATTTCTCAATGTGCTTTTAATTTCTGGTGTTAAGATAAAACGTTGTTTCGCATAACAGACAACTAAAGTTATATAACTACAAATTGAGAAAACTAAAAGGTCTTTTCAAAATATTTAACCTCATGCTAACATTCTTAATTGAAAATATGTATATGTTCTAGTGGCTAAGCCACTTCCTGTTTTGGCGAGAGATTTGCAAGTGAGATTTCAAAGTTAATTTCAAAAGCGGTTAACCGAGGAAACGGTGTAGTTATTATATTATTCAAAAATCTTCAAAGGCCTGCCACATACTCTATATACAACTGCAGTTTGTTCTCATTACTATGCATTGTTTCCTGTCAATTGACTGATAGTCGACACTTTTTGTGGTTAACAACGATACAGAGTCCATCGCAGACTCATTTGCATTTCGACAGAGCGGCTACTGCGGTGAATAACATATGCTGTGGTAAATGGCCAATTTGAACTAAGAATTCTTGGGAATATTCGCAGAACGGGTGGGAGGTAAATACTATATATTGATTTCCATCTGCTTACCGCCACGTGGATCACGTGTTCTGCTGTAAGGATGAAGCCTGGGGCACTTACCTAAAACAGAGAAGAAGATGGAGAACTCGATAAGTGGGGTTGCAGGAATCGAGCGGGGGATAAATTCAACTTAAGCAACTCTAAAGGGGCAAATTTTAAAATCTCTCTCGGCTCATTTGCTGAATTGTTGCCATGTTTTTTGGGCTACCCATGGAGCGGGGAAAACAGAACCTAAGATCCTATCCCTAGGCATCCTGTCGACACTTGACGCGGCTTAGCAACCCACAAGCCAACAAACAGGCTCAGAAAACCCAGTGTCAGTTTTATATTATTTTATTTTGTGCCTTCGGAGCTTTGAAAAAGGATAGCTGGCTGGGAGGCCGGGCCTTAGTGGTATCCATTTTCATTAAATGCCTTCGCGGCTCGACTCGGGCTGCCTTTGCCGTGTATCCTGTTACGGGAAGTCGAGGAGCCAAGGAGCAAGGATCCAAGGAGCCAGGAGGCTGAAAAGGATATTGTCTAACAACAAAAGCGGAATAAATTAATTTAGCTCATGTCTTGGCCCCGGCAATGAGCTAGAAAATGAGCTGCAGAATATGTATATGGCATACGGTTGGGCGCCTCTCCCTATAACCTCCAGATAATAACAAAATATGTGCAACTGACAGGTGGTGGCAACAGCAGCAACAGCAGGAGCGGCAGCAGCAGCTCCTTGTCTGAAATTTAATAAGTTCCCGAGAGCTGTCTTCGTTATGGGGCTTATTAAAAATATTAAAGCCTAAGGCAGCCAGGCTATTCTCTATCAATAACTATCTAGAGAAAGCCAAAGAAAACAAGCGTAGATTCTGCCCTTATTGAATTAATTTTTCAATAATCCTTGGCGAGCTAAAACAAATATCTAAAGTGGCATATTTCATGGCTGATAGGACTAATCTTTTATTGATAGGGGAGGGCGCGCTCAACTGAGTTAATTAAATTTGCTGCAGAGGGTTCTGCGGCCTCTGGGAATCCTCTTGCCTTTAATAAGTACATCCACATCCTCATCCTCATCCACATCCACATCCTTATCCCGCCCTGAATACATCCTCATCAGCCAGCGCCGGGCAACCCTTTTCACCGACTGCCTGGCCCCGCCACTTGGCCCAAAAACTTTGTGCTTAATGCTTAGCCGAAACTTTTTTGACATTTTTATTGACAAGAAACCAGGAGCCCCAAAGAAGCGGCTTCTCCGTGCGGCTTGTACAACATTTTTTGCTCTCCCCGGCTGCGGCAAAGTTTCGCCCGGGCCCCGACGGTCTCCTGTGCCCGTGTGTTGCGGTCAAATCTAATTTCCGCAGCTTTTACTACTTTATTAAACTATTACAACTAAAGCCAGCCCGTCCTGCGCCCGTCCTGTTGGTCCTGCCAGGCAGCTGGCGGTGCCGATGGCGATGGCAATGGCAATGGCGATGGGTATTAAAAAAGTTATGTTCCTACGTATATGGTTCTGTGTGGGGGGTGGGCCACGAAATGTGTTAATAAAGCACACTTGCCACCAACATGGCCACATAATGAAACGAAATTGCGGGCGGCAGCAATATAGCTGCGACTACATGGGCACAGGGTATCACATAGGGATGAATATTAACAGGGAAATTCCTCTATTACACCTTTATCGCGTGGGATACTATATAAGAAGAGCTACTTAAAATGGGCGAATGAAGTGGCAGCAAAAACGGGTGAGCTGAGATATCTAAGAACCAAACCGAAATTCGAAAACAGTTCAGAGTTGCATACCAAGCTTGGATTGGTAAAATAGTCGCCAGGAAATGCTTTAAATATGAGTAATACTGACTTAAAAGAATATATCATTACATAAAAAAGTATCAATCAACTAGGTGTTATACTTTTGAGTTTTCATTTCATTTCCAGTGAAACCTTTTTTGAGAAAAAATGGTACTAAAGTGTTTGTTAAAATTTAGACAATGAATGAATATTTTGAAGTCTAACAAAGCTATTTACTTTCAATGAAAATGATAGGTATCTGGGGGATAGAGAACCGATTGATATGGCCAGGGTACGAATATGCTTGGTCCGGGTCCTTCCCTTCTATTCCTTCTACGCTGGTCGGCGAGTGGCATAAGTTGCTGGCACTTTGTGGTTCTTTTATGACTCGTTGGCCCGGCTTGACGGCATCAAATTTCAGCCACTTCCTGCTCGTCTAGCTCCTTCGTCCTTTCCTTGGCCACGTTTAATTGCTCTGACCTTCGTCCGTGTGCTGGTGTGCTTCAGAATTCACTGCATAGTTTCGGGTGTGTTGCATGTTAATTAGCATTAAGCAGGGCAAGAAGCGGAACGCCTTTTCTAGTTCTACCATACCGTATATGTGATAAAAATGTATTGGACTCGCCCAGCCCCCCAGCCCCTAGCCCCGACTTGCATATGAAACTTTGGCCATGGTGCAATTAAATTTAAGCTGCATCGCACACACACACGTTTCTGGGGTCCGGAGAGGCTCAGGAAAATGATCAGGATCAGGACTCACAAAAGACTTGTGGCCAAGGCGACGGCAAAGTTTTGTTGGGTTTTCTGGTTTCGGTTTTTGGTCTATAGACGCAAAAGTTCGCGTTTGTTTCGCTCCCCCTTAGCCGCCCCCGCATTTTTGATATGTATTTTAATTCCTCAGCCTGTGTGGCATTTTGCAGTCCAGGACTTTTGGCTTGCCGGCGGCACAACAGCAACAAGGATGACTGCGGCTTAAATGGCACTTATGAGCTTATGCCACAACTTACATTATTATTATTACTCCGATTTTTTCTTATGCCCGGGTAAATGCCGCTTCTTGGCACGCAATAAATAGTTATAGACTCCGGCGGGCACTTGAAGTTCTGTTTTAATTAAGGCGCATTAAGAGCTGTGTTTTATGAATCCACCGGGTGATGTGGAGCTCTAATTAAGGAAACTTTGGATAAATTAGATTTATGGTTTGGAATATAGCGGATAGTTATCATACCCCCACAGAGGGGTGTTTCATCTGCAATCCAATCAACAGCCTCTGAGCCAAAATCTCATCACACTTTCGCAGCCATTATTATAAAGAATCCAATAAAGCAAAGCTCTCGCATGTCATAAGCGTTAAATTCAATTTGAGTTTTACAACAGAGCCCGCGGTTCGGGGCTTTTGTTCGGTTCCGTTTGACAGTTTTTGCAGCGCACTCAATCAGCACTTGTTAGAACTTTTTAGTGTGCTGTAAAATAAACATGAGTATAGAGCATAGAGCTGAAATGAAATGAAATTTAATAAATGCAGTGCGCCAGGGGGTGGTTGGCTCGTCGCTTGAAACAGGAGTGGAGCAAAGCGACAGTCAGCCTGACATGCACTTCATAAAACTTTGCTCATATAAATTGAAATTGAAATGAAATGATGATGCCAGAGCTGGCACGGTGATATATGGTGTGTGTGCGTGTGTGTGCAACTGCATGGGGCGGGGGACGGGGTGTGAGCAAGTGAGAGTTGACAACCGGCGGAAGCTGCCTTTTTCCCCGCACTTGCCCCAAGCCCCTGGCTGTAAAAATTTGTTGGCCAAACAACAAGTGGAGCACAGCCAAAGCAGCAACAGCCTGAAAAACAACTTAAACTGTCATTGCAAAGTTTGAGCCAAAAGCCCCGTGAGCCAGGGGATGGGGTATTAAAACTTTTGCTCTGAGCAATTATGTGAAGGCTACTTAACTTTTTTGCAGGCAATAAATTTGCTCTTTAAACTGAGCTGCAACGGGCGCTGGCAGAGCACGCACCTGAGTTTTCTGCGACACAATTTTGTTGCACACTCCCTGTTTTTCCCGGTTTTTTTTTTTTTCATTTTTTCCTCAGAATTTTCCAGAGCTATGTGCTGAAATTCAATTAGCCAGCCAAGCGTGGCTGCTTTCGGGGGGGAGGGCGAAAATGGAAGCAGTTTGCCACTTGGCATGCCAGGCAGTTTTGGGGAATGCTTTGAAATACACGCATGCACACTGGGATTCAGAGACACTCATTTGCTCATTGGTTGTGCGGTTGTGACAGGCTGCCGATGCTTCTGCTGCTTTTGCTGCATGCTGCATGCTGCATACTTGCCTCAATTACGCCGAAAATGTCACATTAATTATTGGCATTTATGGGGTTTGCGCCGCTTTTGATATGATAGACGACAATGCAGGCCAAACATTTGAAGTCTACTTTACGGCGCACCATTGTCTCTGCGTGTGTGAGTGCGTGTGTCAGCCGCACAGAAATTGATGTGTGTGTGCGTGGGTGTGCGTATGCCATGTATTAATTGGAATTTGTTTTTGTGTGTCAGCTGCAAGACGTCGACGATTCAGCTCTTTGTTGGCTTTTGCGGCAATTAAAAGTTAATTTGACAAAGCGAGACATTTCGAATTAATTTCGAGTCTAAACGACGCTTTAATTCAATTTATGTTTTTGGCAGCCCAGCTTGACAATGGTCGATTGACTCAAGGTCTGCGCTGGCGAAATCTGGGCGACTAGAGTGTGTATTCTTTAAATTAATTGAGTTCCAGAGCGTGGCTCCTGGGCCAATTACTTAATGACAGCCCACAGTGGCAGTGATTAGGCCGCAGAAAGCGCTCTGAGCCCAAAAGGGGCGCCCATTCAGTGTCAACTTATGTCAGCAACAGGAGCCTCCTCCTGGACTCCGCCTGGCATCCTCCTGACAGCCTCCACACTCGTGCGGCTACTTATGCAAAACGCTAGGCGACACCACCCGCTGCTGCTCATATACACGCACATGGGAGCCCTGATTGCCGGCGGACGGAGGGCGGTACAGTGGGCTCCATCGGCGGCAGAGGGAGAGGGACAGTGGAACACTGCGGCGCAGACACACAATTGTGTTGATTGCACAGATGACAAGACCTAGGACGAGATGACAACTTTGCTGCCTGCCAGCCTTGATGACAATGAAGTGCATGCATGAATATTCTAATCAAATGAGCCGCCAGCGGCTCCAGGCTCCTGGCTTCCAGCTCCTGGCTCCCAGCTCCTGGCTTCTGTCTCCTGGCCTCTGCCTGTGTCCTGCCATTGTCGGGATGCAAAATTTTTCGCCTCCGCCACATGGTTACACACGGAGAAATGGTTCAGGTCAGGTAAAAACATAATAATCTCAGAGGTGAAATCCCCCACTTAAAATTGTACTAAATGCTTTTTGTAATATTAAAGATTTACTCCAGGCAATAAACAATGATGATAAATCAAATTTAGTGCAACTATTTGCTAGTAGTTGAAAATAATTGTTTGCTGCACGGTCAATTGTATCATTTAATTTACAAATTTAGCTCATTGTGATTTATGGTAATCGTATTTATTTGTTTTTGTTTAGTGGCTGCAATCTAGAATATCGTATATATTATCTTCATAGATAAATAAAATCTCATTGAACCTCACTAAAGAATTTACTCAAATGATTTATTTTTTCACCTTTTTCTCCCAGTGCTGCACCACATGCTTTGTGTTTTGTGCTGGGCCAAAGTTTCAAAGTCAGCCCAAGTCCCCGGCCAGAAAAACCTTTCCTTTACCTCGTTTCATTTCATTCACTCACTGAAATCGAATTTGCATAATTTAACATGATGGTTGCGCTTATTCCCGTGGCCTGTCAGGCGCACAGACATCGGTGTTCCAAGGACTGGGGGCCGGGTTATTATTGTTCGCCCTCGGATTCGGCGTCACCGCATTTCGCTGCCACATGCATCATCATTTGCATACATTTGCAGTTCGCCCAGTCAGTCAATGTTCATTCCTCATTACCCCGCCAACCGCCACTCGCACCCTGCACTTACCCCGCCTTGCCCTCGGCGAAGTCGATTTTCTTTGAATATAATTCGGAGCGGAAAAGTGCGGAGACGGAGGGCATTGACGTTGATGGATTTTGGCACTTACACAGGCTAGCGCCTGTCACTTTCCTAACACCAACTGCGACTCCGAAAAAAGGGAGCGCCAGTCTCTGCTCCAGTTGAGCTGACTTTGAAGCGCATTTTAATGAAGAATGATATGTTGGCATCGCAGCCGCAATTTTCCTACCCCTCCAGCCACACCGCCTAAAAAATTTAACCACATCGACTGACAGTTTTCGCGGCTTTGCACGCAGCCACTGTCGAAGTTGAAGAGCGACGACATCAACAACCAGTTTTTCCGTTCGACAGGAAGTCAAAAAAGTAGGAAACAAGGCGGAGAAAAATGAAAATTTGTATCAAATTATGTCGCTGCTTTGTCTACGATTCGTTTGACATTCCTGCGCGGGCTGGCAAATAAATATATGCGTGAAATATTTCAGCTATTCAAATTTGTGCGGAAATTTCAGGCATCAATTTGATTGGAAACTGATGGCTGTCGTGAATCTCAGGAGCCCACTCCAGCCGTTTGAAAGGCCTAAGTGCAGCCTCCCCCTGCCAAGCTGCCCCCTTAAAAACCAACCCCTAAGCAAATAAAAAAGAAAAACACAGCAGAGCACACAAAAACAAACAGAAATAATAAATAAACCCCTGAACAGTTGGTTTCCTATGCAGAGTGTCACATGGCCAATGGGCCACGCCCCCTTCCGACCGCCGAGGCCGGCCGCCTCTGCCTTTTCATGCATATCAAAATGGCAACAATAAACGCCAACAAAAGAACAACAATAACAAACATTAACATGGAAATACACACGCACACGGCAGTCAAAAATGTTGCAAATGTAAGCAAAATAAAAGTATACAACAAAGACACAATTACACTCACAGACCGACTGTTTGCCAGTGTATCTGTGTGCGCTCTGTTCGTATCTGTGTGTGCGGGTGTGTGCGTCTGTATTTGTAAAACCAAAACTTTTGACATAATAAAATGGAATGTTATTGTTAAAAAAGTTACTTGCATATTAAAACAAACGAAACTTGCCACTGCCTCTATCTCTCTTTTATTTTGTTCTCTTATTTTTATTTTTACCCCACCCCCCTGTGTGTGTGGGTGTGTGCGCGCGTATTTTTACTTGCAAATGCCGCATACAAATGCAAATGGCCGGCGTGTGAAGCGCGCAGCACTGCCAAAAGCAAACAACTTTAATTGAACTGTTTACCCGATTTTTATTTTATGCCACCTCAAGGCCCCCCAGCTGCAAACTCCGCGTAATTGTTATGGTTATGTTTGTGATGATTATTTGGCTCGTTGCACAGCTGGCCACATTTTCTGGCTGCCACTGTATCAGTTGACTGACCAGTTCTCCGCCCCCTGAGCAGGGCAGAAGCCGTATGATAAACAGGGTAAACACTGCGTATACTTAATATTACCCCGAATAGCTTCCTACGGATGGCACAAGCTATACGACAACGATACAGCCGGGCTTTGTAATCTAAAATAATTTTAGCACGTCTACGGACAACCAAGCTAATGCCAAAAAACGTAACGATCAACAGAATCTTAAGTTTAATCAAATAACTGGAAAATACAACAGTCAACGAGCCGAACACGTTACGTATACTTAATATGAACAGTATCTGGGGTGGGGGGAATTCAAAGGGATATAGCTGTAGATAGGCAGTAAGTACTATAGTTATTCATAGATAGGATGGACTGTACTCACCTTTGCTAGCACCGTCCGGGCCGCGAAGAATGGTGCACTCCTCTATGGTGCCGAACGGATGGAAGATTTGTCTAACATCGTCTTCGGTCTGTTGTTTGCTGAGCATGCCAACGAACAGCTTGCGATCTAAATGCTCTGTTTGGGTTTCGGGTTTGTTCATGTTGCATGTCATGTCGTGTGATTCGATCGATCCGATTGATTTTGATTGATTACGATTGATTTACGATTTCGATTTTGATTTCGATTTCGATTGTTGCACCAAAAGAGACGGCAAAATGGACAAGTGGCAATGTGTGTGTGGCAGTGTTCGATCGTTTTGGTTTCGGTTTTTCGTGTGTGAAAATGATAAGTTTTCAATCAAGAAGCCATAGCCAGAGAAAATTCGCATCAAATAAAATTCAAAATTCGAAAAATGAATACCGAAAAATAATATTTATATCGATCATAATGTGTTGGTGTGTCGTATAAAGAGAGATGTAAATGCAACAGGGTTACACATTACGCAACATTTTTTTTTTGTAACGAGTAACGAACGCAGCAGGCACATTTACGTAATTGTTTTTTGTTTGGTAAATTTGTTCAAAATTTCAACAGGCGCAAAATACCCAAAGGAAAGTAAAAGCAACAACATTTAGTTAAGAAGAAATTCGTTGGTGTTTGGGTGGATAGTTTGGGCACCAATAGAGCAAATACAATTACAACATTTATTAATGTGGTTAGGTTTCGTTTTTGTTTTTTTTTTCGTGGGTGGGAAGAGGGAGTACAAATTTTGATTTTATAAGCGGAACGAATTTTGTTTTGTTGAAATTGTTGCATCAAGAAGGTAGAAATTTCGATAAGGAAAATGAACCGAATCAAATCAGAAGAATACGAATAAGACCACAAAAGAAGTGAAATCAGTTTTTGAAAATCATAAGAGAAGAATTGTCAGTTTTCCAATTTTGCCAATTTTGATGTATTCATTTTTTTTTCGTTTCAATCATATATATTTGATATAGAGCACGAACAAGTGTTACATAAAAAGGAAAGAAAAGAAGATAAAATGGGTGATATTTAGTTAAAATTGTCGTACAATTTGTTTTTGGTTTAACTTACAATTTACGAGAATCGAAATTAGCTATTCATAAGATACGTAATATATAAGTATGATATTTATGTATATGTATATATAGAACACACACGCAAACCATCTCGCACACACAGACATACAAGCTGGCCACGCACAGAGCTACTGAGTTAAGGATAGACATTGAAAGGTAATTGAACACTCTATGCCACTACTTGAAAAAAGAATCGGTAAAATTACGGGCGAGCATGAGGAAATATATGGCTTAAAAGTACTTAGAGTCTAGGCTTTGGGTGGGGTTAGTGGGTGGTCTAATGGTTGAGCGATAGATGGTGGTGATCAGCAGTAGACTCTCTAAAATCTAATCAATATCTACTGGTAAGCGGGTAAGGTCCCACAAACGGCAGCTGTCACGACTGCCGCCTCTCAATTTCACATTTTCCAATGCTATTTCACGTTTTTCGCCTTCCACAAAAGCTCGAGCCAAGGATCCAAGGACACCACACTCGCACTCGCACGCCCACTCGGATCATATCGAAAATTGAGCGTCACATAATTGGCAAAACACTTGCCACAGACAGCCCAGCCAGTCCGCCCCAGCTGCTGCTGCTGCTGCTGTCGCGTTAAAGTGGCAAAAGCAATCGAAGTAGAAAATAACTAATACGACACGTTGGCCCCATGCACACATGGCCTGCAGGCAATTGTCTTGTGTCCGGGTTAAGCCTAATGGCATTTGGGTTCCAGGTTCCAGGCTCGGGTCCTTTCCTCTGGAACTCCTTGCCCTCCCAAGCACGTGCAATAAGCCAAACAACGCCCCTGGCATGCTAAACAACAGCCGGAGTGGGGCCAAAGTGGAAGGGTTGGCTTAATAAAAATGTAAAGCACGTTGAAACGGAGGGCAGGACAAGGTAAAAATAGTGCAGCATACTTTGCGGCGCCTGCTGTTGTACATATGAAATGGCATAGTTCAACTGGCTGTTAACAGTTGCGGCCGAGCCGAAAAAAAACGCCGGAGAGGGTGAAAAAGGTCAGTGGGTGGCGGCGGGCAGGACAAAGGGATTTGCACAATGTTTAGCCTGGCGTTGCAGCAATTTTCTACAATTACCTGGGGCACAACGACACAGACCGGCAGGGATAAAATGCACACAGGGCTTTCAGTGATTCCCTTTTGCTTGTACTGCTTTCTGCTTTCTCCTGTTTCCTTTTCTCTTTTTTTTTTTGGTTTTTTACTTTCTTTTTTGTCGGTCTCCGAGCTAAAGGAAAGAGCAGTGAAAATAATATTAAAGGCCATTAGGCTCATATAGACAAGTTAAGTGGCTCCTGGTCTGGGTCCTTGGTCCCTGGCTCCTCCCGTGATTCCTTTGCCCGCCATGTGTGTCGCAGTTTTTGGATTTTATTTTTATGCCTGCCCGGGCAAAAGAAGTCATTAACGTGTCGTTGTCTTTGATGCTGCCAGCCAAAGTGAAAGGGGGTAGTGCGGCCAGAAGAAAGCCAAATTAAATTAGCTAACCACATGGCAACTTTTGTGCTATATACATGTGCTGCGCCATGGCAGACGACAAGGACAGGCCACTAATTGTTGCACGTTATGTTTTTGCTTATCTTCCCAGCCAGGAGCCCCTGGATCCGGCATCCAACATCTAGTACCCAACATCCAGCTGCATCTTCAGCGCTGTTTTGCCCCCTCCCGGGGGAGAGTAATTGTATTTTAAGTCCTGGCCAAAGGTGAAAAAGCCAGTCGCGTCTATGAATAATACAAAAAATTGTGGAGACAGCGGCGCCAGAGGATAAATAAAAAAGGCGAGGGGAAAAAACTAAACACAAAGTCGCTGACAAAGCGAAAGTCAAAGCTCAAAGCTCATGTGTCCCAGGACTCCCTCCGCAGACCGTTCTCCTAGCCGTTTTTTCACTGTACTTCCTTTGACTGGCTGGCTGGCTGGGCACCGTTGCCAATTGACATGTAAATTGACGTTTAATGGCTGCTAATGAGCGTCTGAGGATTAGTTCTTCCCCTCGGCAAGTGTGAGGCCCCATTTGAATAACTGAATGCATGGGAGGAGGCGTGGGGGAGATCTCTGATGAATCAGGTGTCCGTATTATGATGGAATTTCTGCACTCAAAGGCTGACTTTGCTCCAGAGATTATGTTCAGTCTTAGCTATCCTATTGCAGCTAATAAATCATGAAACAAACAAATAAATACTCCATTAATTTTCACAGCTTAGCCAGCATTCTGTGAACTAACTGAGCTGCAAATGAAGATCCTGCCGTAATGCGACCAATTCATATCTGCAAAATGTTTTAATCTGATTACGGCAGATAGCTCAAAATGCTATGTAAATATGTTTAAGTTATTAATTATTTTGAGGGGATTTTGCAGCTCTCCGTTATAATTACAAAACTTAGTGGGAGCCGTCTTGGAATAATATTTGCTTGGCAAAAACTGATTGAAAGCGAAACGCCCGAATCAACCCCCTGAAATTACTGCCTGTATACTGTATTTATGTGCTTGTATCTCTTGTCCGACCACGTTTATTTTGCTATAAATTATTGAAATTGTAATTACTTAGGCAGGAAATGGGTAAACGAGCACCAAATCGTCTACTTAATGCTGTCCAACTGGCTCTTCACGTTGATATGCCCGCTTTTCTCAGCAGCTTGTAATGAAAATTTAATTAGAAATGTATCTATATATATATATACATTGATTAAGGCATGAGGCACTTTGGGCCTAAGCCTAGAGTAAGTAGTTTTTCATTTGCATTTTTCCAGATTTTATTAGAGCCCTCTTCTACTCGCTGTGATTGATGATGTGCTTCGTTTGGGGGAGTGTGGGACCGAGTGACTGGTAAAAGGAAACTAATTAATATGTAATTAGTGACACTCATTTGACATGTAACGAGGCTAATGTAAAAATATTCAGGAATCTGATTCTTCGACAAGGGAAGGGGTGAAAGTCTGAAGAGAGGGAAGCTCATCCTTGATTAAAATGTAAATTACTCCGCGTGCCATCAATTCCTTTGCCATATGCTAAAGCCCAATCTGGGGGCTCA
Source organism: Drosophila biarmipes (assembly GCF_025231255.1). NCBI lineage: Eukaryota > Metazoa > Arthropoda > Insecta > Diptera > Drosophilidae > Drosophila > Drosophila biarmipes. Next base: position 21,546,280 of record NC_066613.1, on the reverse strand, counting down.
GATGCGGCAAATGGTATGCTGCCCCATCAATATTGCCCCTAATTGTTGGCCAAGTGTGCCTGCAGGCGCTGCTGGATAGTCGACAACATGCCATTTTTATGGCAGCCAGACAGTCTGAAAGTCATCCCCCTGAAGAGCCGGCGAGGAGGTGTCAGTATTTATCTGGCAAATAAGCTAAATGCTCCCTTTATGAGTCCCTTAGCAAACAGTTGGTGTCGTCGCCCGACAATTGTGTGGCAATTGTCAAAAGTCTCCCCTCAGTCTTTTGACGTTTAAATATGACTAGAGATAACTCAGCTTCCCCGCCTTTGTTGCCATTGTGTCGCGAATCCTTTGGGCCTCCTTCCGGCGACTTTTGAGCTCTCGAGTTTATTTGTCAGTTTGAAATTCTTCCGTAATAAGCGTAAAACTCGACTATAGGCTGGGGACAAACTGACTGAATTGTAGGCATTCTGGCGAAAGCGAGAGCCAGCCCAAAGTTAGGAGTAAATTAGTTATTAGCCTTGTAAGTAGTTCAAAAGTTAAGCCAGCTGACAGTTCAGATTCTGAGCTTCTGAGTTTTTGGGAATTGGAAAAGGGCTGGGAAGGAGTCGCTAAAATGCGCCTAATTGTTAATTAGTGTCAGCGCAAAATTTGCGTGCGGCTGCAGTGCCAGACATTTCCATAGTCACATTTTTAGGCACAAAAGTTTTCGTCTTGGCCAGAAAGGGCCAAAAGTCAAAGGCAGACCGAGGCCGGAAATGCGAAGAGGGCGGAAACTTTGTCTTCGTGGCTGTGGTATTGAAGTGTTAATTAATATTGAAAGGGATAAACTTTAGTCTGACTTCCTGAGCACCGAAGAAAGCACAGCCATTTGGGGTTGGTCTTAAAGAAAATGTATCCCCCAAAAAAAGAATTACTTTAAAACTGAGAAGGGGTTTTCTGAGGGTAATTGAAAAACCTTTTGAACTATTAAAACATCCAGTATCCGCCGTATTTTCAGCGTGGTTCTTGGCTTCTAGAGACGGAAAACATTTGCATTTCATTTTGCAGTCGGTGATAAATTTGGACTTCTTCGCCCACAGCCTCCTGTGCCACTTGGAAAGGCAATCTTGACAAGCCATTAACATTTCATGTGCACCTTGTCTCCGCTTTTTTCCGCTGGCTTGACTATCACACTAAAAGTCAATATAAAGTAAAAATTTTTTATGACCCCGGGATTATCATGCTGCAGCTCCAGCTTCACCTTCAGCTTGACATGAAATTGGCTGCACACTGTGGGTAACCAGAAATTGGCCATAAAAGGCCACCGACGAGCGACGACCAATAGGTGCCCGCCATCGCTGCTCCTTTTGATATAAATAAATGTGTAAAAAATATAGAAATTTTTATTTTAAGTAGTGACGCGTCAGGGATAATGTTAATGGCACATGGCATTTTCATTTCGAACGCATAAAAGTGTCCGCAGTTCACGTGAAATGCTTAAAGAAAGCAAAAAAAAAGGCGGTAGAAAGGAAAGTCGACGGAAGAGGAAAATGTCACCCGGAGAATGTCCTCTTTGTGGCTGCCGTTTATGTCTGTACAGATTTGTTTTTTATTTCATCTATATATGCACAAGATATGTGGGTATAATAAGGGGCAACTCACGATAAAGCGGAATTTAAAGTTTATGGGCGCTAGACGGAGTTCGTCCTGCATACGCTTGTATAATTATATGGTCTGTCTCCGTTTTATAACTCTGGTCTCTGGATTTTTGGAAATGGCCAGAAGACATGGCCGTAAAGCTCCCCGAGCTCCGAACATTTTTTACCCGACTTTAAGCTTATGGGAAATAAATCTTAGGGCTAGACTTTATGTTAATATTAATGCTTACTTTTTGTTTGTATCTCTAGACCTTGTCTGCTTTTTGGTTGCTTTGCTCTAGTAACTTTGTGTACCGTGCTTGTTAGTTTAATATGCTTGGAATGCAACGGAGTGTTATTAGTTAAGATTAAGTAGTATAATATCTTTAATTTGACTGGCTATTTTTGTATTTCAGCACTTCGTTTCGATTTGAACTGATGGGCTTAAAGCTCTGTCTACTTGAGGCACGGCTTATTACGATTACTTATCACTTCCTAATGAAACGGTTGACACTGACAAACTTTGATGCCTTTAAGCACAGATTTAATATCTAATTCGAATGGACGTTTGCTGGGGGCCCCTCCTCTTGCACTTGTGCAATCGTCGAGTTATTTGCTACTTAGTATGGATTCTCCAAGCTTCCATTGTGAACGCCTTCTTTAGTGGAACGCCTTCATTTCGTTGCTTCTCACGCCGATGGCTAAATTCGTGTACAGGTTTTTGGGTTTTGGTTTTCGTATTTTTGATGATGGTTTTCAAAGTTTTTGCAAAAAAAGAGAAGAGCAGAAAAAAGAAAGAGAAAAGTAAGAATAAATAAAGTTTTATAATCTCTGTTGTTGTTTGGGTTTTTCTGATTGGTCGGGGGTTTTTCTGTAGTAAAATATTTACTTTGTCAATGTTGTTGCATATTGTTAATTAATTGGTTTATTTGTTGTTGTATCTTTTTTCGCAATTTGGCTTATGTATTTTTATACTACGGAAAAGAGCAACACGAAAACAATGCACAACAAATGTTTACGTGGCACAACAATACAAAATTGCTATTTAAATTTTTGCGGCCAGCCGCTTGAAGAGGTACGTAAATAAGAGTAGATATAGCACAACATTTAACATAATCGTTTAAGTCTTTCCTGAATTGTGTCGACTATTTTCAGTGGTAAACTGTACGCACAACATCGAAAAACAACAACACAGAGGTATAAAATTTTATTGGGGCCAAAATAAACAGAAAATTTAATTAAGATAAATATGCGGGGTGGGCGGGAAATTTTTGGGTGTTAGAATGGAAACGAAAAAATCAGCTAAAATATTATTAAAGTACGATATATTTACGGGTACAAATTGTCTGATATTTAAGAGCATCAAAGTTTGATATGTCACTGATTTGATGGTCATATGATTCGCTTATAGATACGTAATAAAGATTAAAGTAAATATGATAAAATACACGACAACAACAGACGGCATATGCGTATGTACGGAAATAAAGGTGGTTACATATCGATACAAGGTAGTAGTAAAAGTAACTAGTCTAGATGGTAGGAAAATATAAGGGCCTATGGCCAGGGAATTACCACAACAGTTGATTGGGCACTGGAAAAGCAATAGATGTTTGTAAGTGAGGTGCGGCATAATGCTAGATCTGAAAAACAAAGTCTTCCATCATTTATGCCTGCCCTAAAGCATCCTTAGCTGAATACACTTTGCCTGACTTAACCCTTGGAAAACAACACTCTCCGAGTGGCAAGTCAATGCAAAACTTCAGGCGCAGCACACTCTTCAACACCTTGACAGCAGCTGATGCCACAAATCAACAAACAAAACCAACAAAGCGAGAGAAAGGCGGAGAAAGGGGAAGAGGACATTGCAGCCAAGTCAAGTTCGTCAATCAAATTGCTTTGGGAAGTTTTAACAGAAAATGGTTCAATAAACATGTCTTACGTAAAACATTTTAATTAAATTATATGTTCCACCCTCCCCCTCTCATGTGTGGGTGTGTGTGTGTGTGCTAGTGCGTTTTGCAATATTTATCAATTTTCCCAGAGTCATCACAATAACCATACGTCTTCATCTAGCCCCAACACACAAACACAAGCACAGCCAAGCACATACACAGGCACCGTCCCACTCACACAGGCAAACAAGAGTGTTTTAGCGCTCTTCATGCACATCACTCATTTGCACGAAGGGGTAGTGCAGAAAGAGAGGGGCAGATTGAGGGGGAGAGAGCCGGCATGATATAGGGGCGGAGGGGGTACGCTCTACTTTAATTTAATTTTTGTGGTTGCTTTTCCTTGTTGCTGTTCTTGTAGCTGTAGTTGTTGCTGTTTGTTTGTTTGTTCGTTGCGCGCAATTAATTGAACTTGCAGCAGACTCAGACTATTGACAGCCGGGGGGGTGGCCTGGCAAGGATTGGTGGGCAGGAGCGCCAAAGGACCTCCCCTGCGGAGCAGAGCTGCTGCTGCGGTTGAGTCGATGAACACTTAAGCCGCACTCAATGCACCCCGCTCGTTACCCGTTACGCCCTTCGGAATTTAACTAAGACAAACACCACAGCGAAAACAACAGAAACGGACTGAGCCACACACAGATACACTAGGGTGGACCTTATTCGTAGAAGCGAAATTATTATAATATTTAATTGATTCAACTAGCTTAACCATATGAACACAATACTTACAACACAATCCATTTAAATACAATAATGAAAATTTCGAGATATTGATTTTATTTATCTACTTTAATATTTTATATGCAAAAAAAAGTTTTTGAAGATACTTTGAGTTAGAAAATTAGAAACACAGGTTCGAAACCAGATCCCTCTTCTTAAATATTTATTAGCATGTCTAAAAAATTCTCAAATAATTGTAGAACATATCTTTAAATATATACATATAAAAAAAATTGCTTGCTAATAACAATTCTAAGAATAAATGTAAAATACATTTTTTAGGACTTTCTTGACATAACTACGCATGTTATGCTTACAATTTAAGGCAACTTTGATACTCGGCTTAAGGGACAATAAAATCCTTTCAATTCTATTCCACAGTGGTCCACCCTAAGCTACACAATCGCTCGGACAAATACGGCAACACAAGTTTTGCAGTTTGTTGCCTCTTCCGTTTGGGTATATGAAATGCTTTCGGGTCTTATGTTGGCTTAGCAGCAAACTTGTCTAAGCTTTCGGCCAAGACAGATAGATGGGCGCCGTGCAGATCCTTGGCCTGCAATTACAATTACGCATGGAGGGGAAGAAAAAGCGGCAGTGGATGATGGAAAGCGGCCAACGGTAATTGTAATGGCCGACAAAGTTGGCAAGACGTTTAGCAGTTTAACGCACATTTAACCTGATGCAGCAGTGGCTGCAGGATCCCTTTAAAGCCGGGATCTCCTTTGACTTTCCACTACTTAGCGACCGGCAGTAAGGAACTCCGCATCCTGGTCAAGGCTCTCGGCTGCCAGCCTCTAAAACATATTGCACAATTACTTGGCACGAACTCACACACACACACACACACAGTGGGGGTAAAAAAATAAAATAGCTAACGAAATTTATGTTATTGTTTGTCTGACTGCCTGGCAGCCAGGAGCAGCAAGGACTATTCGTACCTTGGCCAGGCAACTCGCTCCCATATTATTTGCACATATTTCTGGGCATACCAGCATGTGTGTGTTTGTGTGTGTGTGTGTTGGCCCTGTTTGTTGCAACATTTTATTTATCGCACTGGCCATAAAATGCACGCTGGGGGCATTTGTAACAATTTCGCAGCCGCACACAATGGAGGATCCAAGCCCAGGTCCTTTTTCCACCCATCCCTTCCCCTCATTCCCTTTTCGCCTTTCTTAGTCAAGTTAAAATATTACAACATCATGCTTAAAAGTCACGTTTAAACGCTGACGACGACGGCGCTGAAAGATTATTGCATTTTTAGACTCCGGGTTCCCCTCTCCCTTTCCCGGGCAAGGCACCTGGGCTTCTGGATTCCACCTGCGCACAGCCGCACAATCACAAACAAACGTAGTTCATTTCAGTCAGACGTCGTCCTTGTCGTCCTTGTCGTCCTGCGCCTGCCTGTCTGTGAGTGCCGGCGAAATAAGTAATAGTGTTGCAACGTGCCTGCCGCATTTTATTTCCTCTCCAGCCAGATACCCAGGATTCGGGGGGCTAAGGTGGCAGCGGATCCTTGGAGCCGGGGATTTTGCTCGCTGGCAAGCCATTGATTGTATAATTCCTGTGTTGCGAGTGAAAATTGTATATGCTTGATGTCTGATTGAATTGAATTGATGTGAGAAAGTGACTGCCGCCCCCCCTTCGTTTGGCTTTTGCGGTTACGAAACCAATTTATTTGCTTTCCCAATGTGCAGGATAGAGAGGGGATATTTTAAATAGCACTGGCAAGGTGTATCCTTCCTCTTTCGACTCTGGCCCAGAAATCCTTGAAAGCCAAAAATGATTTCATAAGATGAAAAGCGCTTTTTCCCACAATATTTTGTGCGCAGAAGAGGTTTGAGCGAGCCGGCAGGAAAAACCACAACAATTTTTGGCAACTTTGTGGGTTGGCAGATTGAAATGTTAGTGAAAAGTAGAGGAAGATGCTGGCTTGGATGGGGGAGCATATAGAGCAGATGAATGCAATCAATGGTAATGACAATTAAAGCAAATTGCTGAAGGTAGAACGAAGTATTTGTATTGATGCAACTATGTTTTCAGTGTCTAAGGCGGTTTCAATTACTTTTAAGGGATGAGCTCAGTCAGAAGAGCAAGTCACTTTTTCAATTTTCAAAATTAAAAAAAGAAGAAAATTCAACGCACACACGAGTAAATCACTGAGTTACTGTGTCGCATTGATAAACCCTTATCAAGCTGCCTCTTTTTGCCAGGCACACACACACTTGCCACTTGCCGCCTGCCACTCCAACCCCCAAGAACGTTGACACTCTGTCAGAGGGCACGCAACTCGATGGGAAAAAAGTCACTAAACGGAACGCGGAAGTCTGACAAGGGTGAATGGGAAACCTGCCCGAAAATAAGGCCTGAATTTAAAAGTCAGGCAATGTAGCTCGCATATTAAAATCTATAAAATATGCTTGTGACTGCTTTACGACTTGAAAGGCGGCAGTGGCGGTAGCAACAAGAAAAAAAAGTTCAATATTTGTAAATCTTCTGCCGTCGCCTCCGCTCGACTCCTCCGAAATGGCCACCAGGCTCTCGTTCTTTATGGGTTAATGGTGCGAAAACGTGACTTAATGTGCGTGTGTAAGAATTTTTTCCGCTCCTGGGAAGCCCGAGAGTTATGAATCAGGGGGTGGGGCACAAAGGAACCCATCTGGTGCTCAAAGGTCAAAGCAATTTGGGGCTACCAAGGGCTGGCGGATTTTAATAGAAATGTCAGCCAGTCGGGCTTTAAGATGGGCATGCTTGACTTGCAGTGAATACTGAATGTTAAAGACTTCATTTAATTATATATTTTTGGCCAAAAAGTAGCTGCCACTGGAAGTGAGTTTAGGGTAAATGACAAATCCCTATGCTAAATATGCTTAATTGCGGCAGACACACTAGCACACACACACTCACACACACACTGGGGCTTACAACGTGCTGTACATATGCTTAATGAAGCTTATAACTCTCGGCACCCACACACAGTTGCAGTCCGTGCAACACGTACGTGTCCTGACAATCCAGGCAACAGGCAGCATATGCCATCAACTGGAGGCCCGCCAGGCGAAATAATTATAAAGCGCTCGCAGCGGCGGAAGCTGCAACGGAAATGTTACCGTTATACCTGTGCAAAAGCACGTGCAACCAGGGGGCGGGTTGAAAGGGGGGCGTGCCAGGTGGCAGGAGGCAGGCGGCAGGCGGCATCCTGGTTGCGGGTGCAAATTCTAGCACTGCCAGCCGTTTAGTTTAGCATAATGACAGGCACAGGAGCTTGGCCCCGAAACGGAGACAGGGATCCCGAATGGGCGGTGGTTTCGGGCTGGCTTTCTGGTGGGGGGGGTGGTGCAACGACCGGGGGCAGCCACTAAACCAAGCCACATTAGCTCGGCAGCAAATGTGGCAAGGCGTGTTAATAACTCACTGTGCTACGAGTGCACTCCGGAGAGCTAGCTCACTCCACCTCTTGGTTTTAAGTTTTGGGATTTAATAATAAAGTTGGGGTCGCTGCCAGGACGAAGGACGGGGGACGCGGAACGGGGGAGTGGTAAGTTTGTCGTCGCATCTTGACGTGTAATGGGGCCTGGTCCTGGCAGGATCTCTGGCTGGATCTGGCCTGCTGGCACTGCATGTTTTCCATGCATAATGCATAATTTCGTTTCATCATCTCGGGGCTGCCGGCTGCCAAGGAATCCTGCCCCGTCGTCTCGGGCCTAATTTGCTGCATAATGAAGCGTGTAGTGGGTTCTGCAACTCGTAAACTCCCAACTCCTGTTTTGTTTCGGGCTGCATGGCAATTTCGTGTGCGAAATATTCTTAGTGCCTGTCAGGGATTTGCTGTATTTAAGCTAGATAATTGGATAACATCCATCGGGGGGGAGGGCGTGGAAACCTGAACCTAATGAGATACATATTCGACGCTTCCACGTCCGCAGCTGCGACCGCAGTGACATTTCATCTAGAATCAATAATCTCGTCTTTTTCCGGCCAATAACCCTCTGGCTCTGCTTTTGTTAACCTGAAACTAACGAAAAAGAAGGGGAACTCTCCTAACCACACACAGATACACACCTTTTTATGTGTGTGGGTGCTTCATTATTATTACGGTTGTTCGTCCTGTTTTTCTATATATATAGATACACCCACATATATATTTATCTACCTGTCCCTGTCAGTATTATTTTTGTCGTATTGTTTGCTTCCTTGTCACTGCCATTGTTATTTTTCGTATTTTTGTCAGCGCCTCCTTCGGCGTCCTGGATCCAGGATCCTTTGAAGGGGATAGCCATGTGTGTGTGGCTTGTTTTCGTTGTTAGTTTTTAGCTCGGTTGTTCGATTTTCGTCACTAATGAGCAGCCGTAAAGGCGAGCACTGAACTCGAGAAGGGCGTGACGCAGGTAATGTCCTTTGGACACTGGTGTCCTCAGAGTGCGAGTGTGTGTGTGGGTAAACAATGTATTTTATTTGTGTGTTTACGTTTTTAACAGCCCTCTGACAGCTCCGACTGTCTTGTTGTCCTGCCGATTTGGGTCAATATGCGAGCCAACTCTTCCCCTTCTATCTCTCCTTATATAGAATATCCTTTGGCTGAGATCCTTTAGGTGTTCGTGTCGGGATTTTTCATTTGCCTAATGAATTCAATTATTTATTTACCTTGAGTTATTTTTCTTAGCCACGCTTTCAGCGACAGTCTCTGATTTGATTTTGCGTGCTCGCCTTCACTTCGATGGGAGAAAAGCGAAAGGAAGGGGACATTTCTAATTAATTTTGTACAAATTACATGGGTTTCGTGCAAGGAGGGTGGGGGCTACAAAAAGTGAAATTTAATTAGTGCAAGAGCAATATTTAATTGGAAATGGAGGACTAATTAAAAGGCGACGCCACGATCCTGGGGTCACTTTGCAGCTTTGCAGTCCACTGCAAATGCAACTGACGGCGATTCAAGCACAAAATTAATTAACACTCAGCCACACACAAACACACACCGCCGCACACACTCTAGCCCCTATTGTGCTAAAAAAGGGCACACAAAAATATGCAATTAAAATTGTAGTCGCTAAAGTTATTAACACCAGCTAAACAATAATAATTCGCAATTTTACCACACAAACACACAGCAACGCAAATAATAAACTAATTAAATCGACAGAGGCCTCTATATACTATACGTAATGTGCTTAATAATTTGCTAAATAAATTGCTTTTCGGCCAATTCAATGGAAGGTGTCAAATGCACAAATGAGAGCCAAACCAAGCCGAATTCCGTGTTGAAGTTGAACCCTTTTTGGCAAGCATCACAAATACGGGATCAGCAATAAAAAAAGGTCAACAAAGAGAGACTGAAATTCTTGGGTTGCAGAGTGAAGATTTTAGGAATTCAGTTGAAAAGATTCTTGGCATAGTCGTATATGAAACTGTTCAATGATGTTTTGTTAGTAGATCACAAACTTACTGCGAGCTTAAGGCTAGAACTTCGGGTAGAGAGAACTTGAACTTACCTGAAAGGAGACAGAAAAGAAATCAAATTAACTTTATAGATTTAAGGAATTACACGGTAGATATATTTACGGGGATAAACTCCGCGAGACAAATCAATTCGTGAGATACCAAACTATATTTGCCATTGCCAAATGCCGCACGTTTATAGGTTTATATTATTATTTGCATTTTTTACCGCTCGCCTCTGCCGAATTCGCTTTTTTATTTGCTGCCAGATCCCTATTCACATCAATCCAATGCTAACAGAGTTCTCTTGGTGTCGAGCTGCCCTTTTTTCAGGCTTTTCAATTTCGCATATACCAAATATTTTTTATGTTTTCACCTCCTCAACCTCCCCGGTTTTTGTGTGTGAAACGAGAGCTCTCTCCGCTTTTCGTTTCTCGTCTCTTTTTTTCCATATTTTACATGCAAATCGAATTTTCCTCAATTTTAATTGGATTTTTGATTGGTTATACTTGTGTTTATATACGCACATCTCGTTTGGCTGGATCAAGCCCTCGACTCAACTGCCTCTTCCCCCCCCTGGATATTCAGAGTATTTATTTGCAAAAATATATAAAAATAAATATAGCTATAGGTATATATATGCATTGGCATCGTTCAAAATGCTGCCTACACTTCAATTATTTTGGTTTTAAATTTGATTTTTGATTCTCATGTTCGTTAGTTTGTTACACCATGTAAGTTGAGAGTTTACAACAAAATCAGGTGAAATATGCAAATGCGGCAGGCGCTCGAACAGTCTGATCTGGATTTTGGCAAATTGTTGAATTTCTACCGAGTTACCCGATTTATTCCTTTCGATAACAATTAATTTTCACGGGCTGCACATGAAAATTGAAATATAAGTAAGGTCTAGCGGTGCGCACCAGAAGTTTTTCCAACTTTGGAGAGCAACACCTTTTTATTTGCAGGGGAAAACACCCATCTAATCTAATGATACCTTTCCAGCAGTTGGCCTGGGCAATTAACCGAGTCGCGCACAAATTGCTGGCAATTTGTACAAAGTTTTAATTGAAGACGACATGAAGAGACACACGCATCCATGTACTTAGCAGGGGAATAGGGGAATTCCCCTTAGAGCAATGGGTATATAGAATTTTGAGCACACAGCCCCGAGGGCATGGGAAATTGGTGGGGACAACTGACAACATCAAGGCAGGTCTCCCCCTTGGCTTAGTTTCCTACTTATAATTACAATTGAGAACGCGGTGGCTGCAATGATTGTAATTATGTCCGCCACTGTACCGACAGTGGGCGTGGCCGCTGAAAAAGTAGCCACAGGTAAGCCAAAACGACGGGGGAAAGATGAGGCAATTTGGAAATAAATCACTTTCGGTTCGGTTTTTCACTGGGCAGCATTTGGGCGCTGGGCAAGGACTTATGCTGATTAGTAGCAAAAGCGACACAGTAAATTTAAATGTCAGAAGGTGGGTGGGGAAAAGCACCCACTAGCCACCCACTTTCATCCCCCACAATGCCCTGTCAGGCATTCGAAATGATTTATGCAATGAGCTCAAAAAGATGAAAGTTGTACATTTTCATATTTTAATTGCTTTGCTCTCTTAATACTTTTGGGACCAGGCTCAGGTCTCGTTTGCTTTTTATTTATTTTTGCAACTGCTTTGGTTTCTCCTCCGTATTCCTTGTTACGCTTCTATGGGTCTTTTGAAGTCCTTGCAGGCGGCGCAGGACGCAGGGCGGAGGTCCTGGGAATACTTCTGTGCGGGTGTGTGTGTGTGTGCGTGTGGGCCTCGTAGTTAATGTAAATGTTTGCTGAGAAAATTTTACTAATTTTATAACAAGTTGCGGTTTGTATTTCTGTTGCGTTTTCAGTTTTCCCATTTCCTTGGGCTTTGCCACCCTCGCTGTCAGTTGGACTTTCTTTTTTTGGCCCCCCCGCTTTTGCGGCAGGAAAAGTAGATTTCGTGTATAAGTAAGCATTTCGCATTTATAATTTATGGCTTTGTATTTGTCAATGGCATTATTATTTCTCATTTTTATGTTCGTCCATTCACCTTGCCTTGGCCTGTATATTTTATGGGGCATTTAGCATTTGAGGTCCTAAAAAGTAGGTTTATGGAGTGACAGGCAAATTTGACAGCCAGGAGCTTTGGGTTTCGCTTTTAAAAAATGATAATGAAAACTTTTCCTTAGCGCAGGGGGGGAAAATGGCTCCTTGGCGGCAGCTTAACATTGATTATAGTAGAATTGTTTTTGTACTTCTTCTATGGTTTTCGCTGCGGCCTCTACAGTTTAACCCATGTCACGCAATAAATCTAAAATATATATAGACCGAAACACAGGACCCGTTCAGGTTTCGGGGCAATTTGCAAACACATTTTCCATATGCACATTTGCCACTAATTATGCGCAAAATTTCTAGCTCAAGGGCTCCGAGCAATTAGCAGGGCACACACACATCCACCCACCCACTTTGCATCCCTCTCAAGCAATTTACATTGAAATTAAACAAAAACTATGAGTGTGTGTGTGTTTTTGGGGGTCGTAGCGAGAGTAGCCCATTCCCCATTTTCCCGTGCATGTGGCCAACATTAATGCAACAAATTATGTTTAGACCGCGCGGACTCGGAGAAAAACTCCAAATGAAAATAAACCGCAACATTTTTCATTTGTATAGAAAATGAAGAAGCGGACTTGGGAGCCCTGGGAGCCAGGGGGGCGAATATCACACGGGAGCAATATAACCGGTTTGTATGCCACAAAAGCAATTTTATGATTATAACAGCCGAGGCCCGGTCGAGTCCTTCTCGGTCCTGCCCGCCCCCCGCGAGTCCTTCCACCGCCCCCTTTCCACCCATTTCTCCCAGGGAACGATGTGCAATTAGGCGCCATAAAAATGGCTAACCGCCCCAGATGGGCGGGACTGTTTGTCTTCTTTCCGTTGTTTTTATTTGTTTCGTTTGGCAGCCCGCACAACCCGCACAAAATTCGCTGTATTTTTAATTTAAAATCCACAACGAAACGTGAGCAGCGCAAGAAAAGAGTGATAGACCAGATGGGATGGCGGTGGAAAAGTTCATTGAAATATCTAGGTGGCGCACAGTGGGTTGAGTGGGTAACAAGGTCAGAATGCTCACTTGGTTAACTTTTTTATGATCAAGAATGTTAGCTGGATATAATTGTTTAGAAATTATATGTATTATGATTGATACCGTAAAAAAAATTATTCGATTTATTTCTCTGTTGTGAAACTGCCATCAGAAAAATATTCCTCCAACATGAAAATGGGCTAGAATTTTGACCCTCTTTAAAAGGGAATGTTTGAATGTATAAGATAAGAAAATTCAGCCACAAACTCAGAGAGGTATACCACGTCAAAATCGGGATCAAATTGCCCAAGTTATGGAATTTAGAAGGTGAGTTTTTGGTTCTTACACTGAAAACCATCGGACATACGAAGAAATCAAACATGAAAATGGGCTAAAATTTTGACCCTCTTTAAAAGGAAATATTTGAATATATAGGGTAAGAGAATTCATACACAAACTCAAAGAGGTGTACCACGTCAAAATCGGGATCAAATTGCCCAAGTTATGGAGTTTAGAAGTTGAGTTTTTGGTTCTTACACTGAAAACCATCGGATGTACGAAAAAATCAAACATGAAAATGGGCAAAAATTTTGACCCTCTTTAAAAGGGGTTATTTGAATGTTTCAAATAAGAGAATTTAACCACAAACTCAGAGAGGTATGCCACGTCAAAATCGGGATCAAATTGCCCAAGTTATGGAGTTTAGAAGGTGAGTTTTTGGTTCTTACACTGAAAATCATCGGATATACGAAAAAATCAAACATGAAAATGGGCTAAAATTTTGACCCTCTTTAAAAGGGGTTATTTGAATGTTTCAAATAAGAGAATTTAACCACAAACTCAGAGAGGTATGCCACGTCAAAATCGGGATCAAATTGCCCAAGTTATGGAGTTTAGAAGGTGAGTTTTTAGTTCTTACACTGAAAACCATCGGACATACGAAGAAATCAAACATGAAAATGGTCTAAAATTTTGACCCTCTTTAAAAGGGAATATTTGAATGTATAAGATAAGAGAATTCAGTTACAAACTCAGAGTGGTATCTCACGTCAAAATCGTGATCAAATTGCCCAAGTTCTGGAATTTAGGTTCTTATACTGAAAACCATCGGATATACTAAAAAATCGAACCTGAAAATGGGTTTACTTTTTCGATATTGAATTGCAATGCAAAGACAAATGCAATTTCAGTTTAATGGTCCTCTAGCTACTTATAGGACCCCCTTTGGAGATAGACCATTAACGTTAACCTTCCTTCCATCGCTCGGCTTTTGCTAACCACATTAACGCTGACTTCGAGGGGAAAGGGCCTTAAATTATGGTTATTGTTTATGGTAAAACACGGTAAAGGTCGACGGCTAGTCAAATTGGTTGTGCAACCCTCTCCACGATCTGCTGGACTACCCCTTTTCCCGCTGCCTCTGTTTAGCGCAGAGAAAAGAGGGAAAGAAAATATTTACACTGTATTGCGCCGAGCAGTTTTATAGAAATTTATGAGGTTTATAGTGTCGTGCCATTTCGTGTTGGTTCGGCTTGCTTAAAAGTCCCTCGAGATGTAATCAATTACTTAATGCCATGGAAGAAAGCCCCCTTCCCAGAAACATTCCCATCCCAGTCGCCATCTCCCCCAGCGACTCGACGCCAAACAAAAGCCATTACGCTGAAACTTTTCAATGAAGCGTTGCTCGTTGGTTCGTTCGCCGGATCGTTCAGACCCGTTTTTAGCTCCGTTCGTCAAGGATTGCGGGGGGCGAAGGACTATTAGCTGCCTGGTTGGGATGATGTCCTCGATGTCCTCGTTGTCCTCGCCCCGCTCACAACCCCTTGCGGGGGCATTGCCACAGCTGATGTATTATTATGGCCCTCTAGATTGGGCTCTGTGGGCTGGCTCTCTGTTATTAATATTGTTTTTTCCCTCTGTCTCTGGCTCGGCGAGTCCTGCGAGTCCTGTGAGTCCTGCCAGTCGCTCTCTTTCGTTGGCCCGGCTAATACTGGCGAATCCCCAGCGCATTACGTGCCGAAGGTAAGCAGGCAGCATGTCATCAGAACACGCCCACTTGAATTTTGAATGGGGTTTGCCAGTCGTAGTCATGGTAGTCGTCTACGGTTTTTAGGTTGAGTTTACAGTAAAATAAATATTTAAGTGGAGCCTGTGACCGCGACGACTCCCCTCCACTGGGGTAAGTCACTTGAGCGTTTGTTGGCACGTAAAAGACATCATAATTAGCATTGGGCGCTCGAAATTAGTGTGGCAAAGGTTAAAAAGTGCAAAAACGTGTGCAGGAATATGGAAAACAGGGAGTGCGGAGGGTGGCAAAGGCAAGTGAGTCACCGACTGGAATAGGAATAGGAATAGGCCAGGCCAGGCCAGGCGGGCCAGGACACAGGAGAGGAGGACAGCATCCTGGGAGAAAGGCAGAAACTTGCAAGAGCCAATTTCCGTGTCATAAAACTTAAAAGCTTTCTCGAAAGACCGAAAACAATTTGCATGCGAAATTCAATTTGATAATGGCAGCATGCAAAATTGGCCAAAGGTTCGGTGTCTTCTGGCTGGCAAAGTTTTGGCCTACGACGACCTGGACAAAGCCAGGCCAGGTAGCACTCTAATTGGGTCAGGGCGGAAGGAAATCTAAGCTGGCTAGGAGCAGGAGCACGAGCTGGGGCATTCCCGAGTTCAATAATATTTGCCTCGGCGATAAAACAAAGGAGCAAAGTTTTAAATTACCAAGAGACGTTGGGCAAACATTTATATACTTTTTGGGGTACCCAAAGGCAGACAGACTTAGCCGGCGAATGAAACCCAGACGTTGTCGGTCGACGGTCGATGTCGATGGCTTTCTGTCGCCACAACACCCGTAGAATTTGTGTAATTTGACCCAGAGCAAATGTAAATAGAACTGCGACTGGCTGAAAGGGCGTTAAATTGTATAACTTAATGAAACGTTGCTGGGCAGAGCCAAGCTGAGCAGCAAAAGCGGCCAAGGCAGCAGCTGGGCAACCAGTCAAAGCAAACCGAAAGCCAAAACCAAACCAAACTGAACCTTTCCAGCCCGGACCGTAGCAAACCGACCTCCAGATGGAGGTTTAGAAGGGGCGCCGAGCCGAGCTGAGCTGCTAACCAGAAAACCAACAGCACCAGCAGAGTCAAAAAGTAAGAGGAGTCCTGGTGCCCATTGCCCAGGGTGAGATATCCTTGCTTTGTCCCGAGTCCTGCTGCCCATGTCCTGTCTCTCCGTTCTCCTTTTCGCCCCGTTTGTGGCTGGCCATGTGCGGATTACGTTTGACTTAATGCAGTCGGGCAGCGGGAAAGGAAAAAAAACGTAGGAGCAGTGGAGAGCCCACACGAAGAGGCAGCAGGAACTGTTGCACGCCATGCCACGCCCACATTAAATTAAAATTAAAATGCTAAAATTTCCCAGCTCAAGCTGTGGGCGTTGGTACACACGCCCCTTTGCCGCAAAACCTTCACCGGCAAACCCACTTTCACCCTCCACCGCAGGCCTTAAAAATGCAAAGCAAAATAGTTTTTAATTAAAAGGTCTGACTGTCACAGTCATGCTGCTTACACTCGAGGCTGCGACTTTAGGTAGAGTGCCTACAGAGCTGGATTATTGAAATCCAATTCTTGTCCCCAGCACTATGTTTCATTTTTTCATTATATTATATCATTTAATAAACAAATATTTTTGTCTAAATTTTAATGGGTTGAAAAGGCAAAATATAATGTTTCCTTTAAAATTTTTGAAGTTTTTCAAATTTAAATAATTAATACTACCTATTTTAGTATATTAATTTATTTTATCAGTTCTTTTCTCTGTGCTACATAGGAGCTTTTTCCTCCGAAATATTGGCAGACCACACAGCCGACGAGTAATGGCGCAATCACAAACTAACCCTGCCCTTTGATTTACCCACCTTGGCGGGTCTCAATTAAGGCGGCCAAGAATTTTTCGGCAACCCGCCACCCACCGCAAGTCAACAAATAATTTCTATGCAAATATTTTACACTAATTATTTCAAATATTTTGCATGCGGCGGCGGCGGCGGCGGCAACTGACGGATGGGTAAATATTCGCATACTTAGGAAGGGGATTCGTCTGTCTGTCTGCTGCCAAAAATAGTTATTTGCTCAAATTAAATATATACATTTGTGTTTCGTATTTGCACTGGGCAAATATGTCTATGTGTTCGAGACCCACTCCCACTTTTCCTTGCCGCTGTCAGTGTGTTTGTGTTGAAACAAAATTATTTTATGGCGTTTGCGTTGGGCAAACACCCAGATACGATGGCAGACAACCAAAGGCGGTAGGCGGTGAGTCAATGCTCCGGCCCTCGCAAAACTATGCAATAGAACACCCAGAGCTCTTCAGAGTGGCAGAAACGGAGGAGGTTTGGGCATCGGGAACCGAGCAATTTTCCAGCCTTTGGGCACGCCTTTTGTTTGGACACAGGCGCTGAAATTGATTAAGTTTGTTGCCTGCCAATGGAAAAGGCACTCAATCAAACGCCGTTCGTTCGTTCGTTCGTTCGATTCGCCCGGCGACAAGGCAAAAAAGTGTCATTGAAAGCGGGCACGAGGTGCACAAGTGCCTACCGAAATAAATGAATCAATGAATGGCGAACATGGCGGGGAAAATTCACTGGCACTGGTACTGGCACCGGCATTCAAATCAAGTCAAACGTAAAAACGTTGACTTTACACTCACACGCACCTGAAGGACATGGAAATGGAGAGCCTTCTATGTCTATTGATCGCCGCGCAGATTGCAGTGCGGGCTGTGAAAATGAAAAATGGATTTTCCCGAGCAAGTGGCTTCAAGTGCCTGATACTCAGACCCACTTTACATAGTGCATATCGTGCACAGTGCATTGCCATTCATAAATTCGCCGCGGCCAACGCTGCGTATGCGTAATGGGGCACTAAAAACCAAGTAACTTCACTGAGTAAACAGAACCGTTCGCCGTCGAAATTTACAATTTTAGTTTTCGCAATTTCTGCAATCTCGCCGGCAGCCAGAGAATAGAAAAGAAGCTGCTTGCAGGCAGGATAGACAATCCCGACAGCCAAAAAGAAAATCTTATCAAATTTTTCCCAAGCTGGCTGGAAGTTTTCCTGATGTCGGGGCTGGCTGGCTGGTTGGTTATCCCCCAAAGTGCCACTGTAAAATATTTTATTGAATATAATAAGCAGTGGAAAAGTTTCTGTGCGCTCTAGCTCTGGCAAACGGAGACAAAGTTGTTGATGCCATTTAATATGAGATTGCAAACATTTTGCCTTCCCCCGTCCAACGTTTATTGCATTTGCTTTTTTGTGCACGCCGCTTTGGCAATATAATACCTGCGTGTGAAATAACGCAAAGTTTATGCAGCGCAGGAAAACTTTGCACTTAAATGAAAACTACAAAACATTTAACTTTCGGCCAAAAAGGAGGCGACAGAATTTAAATGCCGCATCCCCCGACTCGCTGAAACGCAGACTCGAGGCCCTTGGGCAACGAAAATGAAATTTCTTTTCGAAAAGTTTACACTTTGTAGTCTCGTCTTTGATGCTCGCAGCTCTCAGAAAGAAAAGAAAGTGTCAAATTAAATTTAAAAAGTGATTTGCCGCGCTTTCATTTTGTTTTTCTTCTCCCGCCCTTTTATGGAGGTTTTACTTTTTTGCCGGCTTTAAAAGCTTGCAAATGCCAGGGTGGAAATGCGAGAACATGCCATAATTTGCCATTCCAGAAAAAGTTACAAAATCTCAATTACTACGGTTTGGAAGTCACCTTTAAATTTGATTTTAGGTGTCTAAAAGTATACAAAAAACATTTTCGCATGTCAAATGAAATTCACTACATACTTTTAGACACTTT
Organism: Drosophila biarmipes; assembly: GCF_025231255.1. Taxonomy (NCBI): domain Eukaryota; kingdom Metazoa; phylum Arthropoda; class Insecta; order Diptera; family Drosophilidae; genus Drosophila; species Drosophila biarmipes. Next base: position 21,527,610 of record NC_066613.1, on the reverse strand, counting down.
TAAAACGGATTTGAAACCTCTAGTGATTTGGGTGACACTCCTATATCAAATACTCATATCTTAAGGACAACTAATTGCCAGCCATATATCATCCCAGCCAAATTCGAAACGGTCAAGTTATCTAACAGAAAACACTCATTTAGATGGCGCCCAGAAACAAAGAGCAGAAATTGGCTGAGCCAATGATGAGCTTTCGACTGTCATTGACCAGCAGGTGTGTTTTGTGCCGACCAGACAGAGCTTAGCGTTATCACCCGGAGCCAAAAACCCCCTTTCCACCCTTTTCGGACCGTCTGGCCTGTCATGATTGACGGTCATTTGTCATTTTCTGCCATTTGCCCATTTATTTGGCCACAACTTTTTCAGCCGCTGCCCACCGAGCCGACACCAAAAACCGCACGCAAAAGTTTGCGACCCCCCAAAAACCCCCTTTTCGAAAGCCAAAAAAAAAACGCCCCTGCTTATGGCACATTTGTCAGACGTTGACGTTATGCAAAAAAGCTCAGAAAAGTGGGGCGGAAGGAATTTTTGTAGGTGTTGCCAACATGACGCCTTTAAGCGCGTATAAATTACAAAAAGCCAAAAGTCAGGCAGCAGCACAGAGAACCAAAAAAGGGTTTTATTTCTGTTATAAATGAAGTTGCATACTTCAGGGGGCGAAGGATGGCGGGGATACCGAATGCCTGGCAAACCTGACATGTCACGGCGCTTCGCCTTCAACTCCAGAGCCCGTGTTCAGTTATCGTTGCTGTACACAATTGCCACCCCTTTTTGCCAGCCAGTAGCATTCATTAGAAAACGGAAATTTGTGATTTTTGGCGGGGCTTGAGGTGGAAAGAAAAATTGTTGCCTCCGGTCGGGATCTGATTTTGTGTTTAATTAGCCACTCGGGCCAAAGCAGACAGCCCCAGGTAGTTGGCCATTAATAAGGGAGCGGAATTCACTTACAAGTCTGCTCAGGCAGGCAAACAATTAATTATGAATATGTGGGTTAATGGAAAACGCAGACTTTGGATCTTCAATCATCAAAGAAGTTTAAATTAAATTGAATTCCTGCTGACTTGTTAAGCTTTAAATAAACGTATACTTTTATTTTTTTAAATACAAAGATCTAAGTATGCTAGGCCCTGATGCTTAATGTCATTAGGCTGGGAGAAAGTTTTTAATTTCTTGTAACTGCCACGCCCCCTCCGCCGCCTCCTGGCCATTTGGCTAACAAAGTTTAAATGCAGCTGCGTTAACTTGGCCTCAACACAGATACACACACGCACACACATATGCAAATGGCAGGCAAAGTTTGCAGCTAAGCAACAAACAAGGTCCTGCCCACCTCCTGTGCACTCGACAGGAGGCAAAAGCAATCCATCAAAATTGCACCTCCTTGCAGGAGGAGTTGCTCCTGATGCCGCCGCTGCTGCTGCTGCTGTTGCCCCATCCCTTTGATCCTGCCTCCTCGGCTGCTGCTGACTAAATTGAATTTAATTTGTTTTGCGCGTCGCACACATGGAGCACGAGGAGCGAAAGCAGCAGCATTACAGCCCAATTCCACCCACCGTGGAGGCCAAGTTAAACACTCCCCTGAGGGGCGAAGAAGACGGCTATTGTTTAACCCCTTGGTGGCCCTGCTTTTAAGCCCCCTCCCATCGCAGCGCCTCCCCCGAGCCAGCGGCACTCAGAGCGCTGCTTTTGTTAATTATTTGATGAATTTTTAATTGATTTTTCGCACACAGCATGGCGGCAAATAACAAAAGCTGCAACATTCTTTGGCCGCATCTACATCTACGCTCCGTAGACATGAAATGCGCTACATTTACATCACCAATACGTGTACAATTTTCTGCACGTAAGTGTGTGTGTGTGTGGGGAAAAATGTGCACCGTTGCATACTTTTAGTTGCTTTGTTATATTTAAACAAAAGCCCAGCGACGCTGCTGCTCCGATGTTTGTTGCAACATTTAAATTAAGATAAATCACCGCAAAATTTATGGTTTTTAATATACGTGCGTGTGTGCGAGTGTGTGCCACGCCCACCACCGCGACGGCTTGTTGCCGCTGCTGTTATACAACATGGAAAACAATTTACTAAATTGCAATTAAGTGACATTTTATACCCGGCTACGGGCCCAGTCGCCAGTGAGGTAATGGCCCAGTGACCACCCCTTTGGGGTAATAAATTTGAAATTGCGGTTTGGCAGTTTTAAATATTCAATTAGTTGTGAAATTTTTGCGCCGCAGCCAGGGAAGGAGCACAGAAAAAAAGCGTGGAAAATGCAAAATGAATGCAAGAGTTGGCGGGGGATTTATGATGATAGCTGTCGATATTCGCCCTTTGCCAAGGACATGCCGGTGACCTGCGGTGCAGTTCTTAAATTCAGCAGACAGCACAGCTTAAAGAGCATTTCGTGGGGTATTTTTGCATTCCGGCGAATGCCGCCAGTGGTCGCCATTTTATTGATGTCTTTTGACGCCGCACTCTGAACCAAGGACAGCAAGGACAGCCAGGACCAAGGACCACGGACTGTGGACCAGGACAAAGTGGGTTCGGACAATGGAAAAATATGGAAAGGGAGAGGGGGAGCCTGCATTTCCTGCCCCGGCAGACTGCCTGCTGCGTCTGCTGTCAGTTTGAGAGATGACGGGGCAAGATCTCTAGCAGTAATTTATTTCAGGGGAGTCCCCCTCAAAGTCCCCAGCCCCCGAGACCCTCTTCTTTATTGCCAGCCCCTCAGCCTCTTTTCTGCTCCCAGAAACTTATTAATTTAGACTTTTTGTTTCGCAAATTCTCGTCTGTCTGCCCCTGCCTTCAGCTCTTCAGCTCTCTGGGTCGTTGGCCAAAACTAACAACAAACGTGGCTATTTCGGGTTTTTTGCCTTGGCAACATTTATGCAAATTAGTTTTGATTGTCCCTCGCCGGTTGGTCAGAGGCTCGGGGGGGCTAGGAAATTGAAAGTTAATTTGCATTCGCTGCCCGATGGAGGGCGCCCACAGTTAAATACACAACAATAACTGTCAGTGGTTGGTCCACCCTAAGAGCAGCATTTATTGTTGTTATTATTGCATTATCCGCTGCACACTTTCAAGCGCCGTCGCTTTATTTAATTGCACGTGCATAATTCTTTTAAAATACAGTTGCAATTATTGCCAGCAGACGTAACTCTTGGGCAGAAATTTATCGTCTGCTTTCCACTGGGGCTCATTGCTTATGCAGAACGGGCTTAAAGGGAGGGTCCTGAGTTCGAGTCCGGCCATCCGCTCTTCCTGTGTAATTTTAATAAGTTTTCACAGTTCGCTTCGGGCTGGCCAACGAGCAGGAGGCGCTTTAAGGAGCTTACTTGCATATTTATGTCACTTTCGGGGCGAACCACCCCCACACGTAATCGAATGAAAGTGACGATGCGTTCGGCAATTAATAAATGATTGAGGGTTATGGGATATAGGGTATAGGGTAGACTGTATTTGGGATATAAAAGGTCACCCTCCAGTGTTTGCCATAAAAATTACATTTTATTGGGTGGCTCGTTGAGAATATATGTGAGCTAGTTTAATTGAAAGTTGGCAGGCGGCGAAGACGACTTTGCGTTTGACTTTGAAACGACATTCAAACGGTCCCTCGCGCTGCACAGAAGGGTAATAAAATTATGATGAAGCTTATGGCTCAGACCACACTCGCATTTGAGTGCCATTGTCTGCCTGTTAACATGCTCATTATGGCCTGGGAAAGGCAGAAAGCCAGACAGAAACTGAAACTCGTTCATGACTTCACTTCAATTATAATTACGTCAAACAGTGCAACAAGAAAATGTGCAACTCGAGGCAAACAAGATAGAGCCGAGCAGGACGAGTACGAGAATGAGGACGAAAAGCAGGACTCGTCGCAGGACGCAGGACTCTGCTCGACAATTGTGTGCGCCAAATGGGCGGCGAGGGGGCTGGGGAAACAGAGAGACAAACAACTTGAAAGTGAGCATTTCCTTTTAATGCCTTTTGCTCTTTTTTTCCTCTCGTCCTTTTCTGCTTTATTTTTTTTTTTTTGTTTTATATTGCATTACATTTGCTCTGCCAGAGAACATTAAAAACAATGCACACAGAAGAGGACCCGACTCGTCCTGGCAACATTATATCCGGCCAGAAGATGAAAACTGTTTTGAAGAAAACTCATAATTGCTTGGCACAAATTGCAAGTTATAGCCAAAGTTGGGGAGGGGGAAGGAGGGCAAACTCGGGGCATTCATCAAATAAGTTTTTCGCCTGGTCAGGTGGCGCTGGCATCCTTGGCTCCCTTCGAAATGAGCTGATAAGGTGGGCTAATCGAACCGCCCGTTGGCATTCCGCTTGTTTGCTATGCAAAAGTAAACTTAAAGCTCGGCAATCCACTCGGTAGCAATGCACTTACTCCTACAAATCGCCTGTTGTTGTTTTCGCTGGCTCCTGGCTGGGGATATTTGCCCGGGGCAAATGTGGCCGGCCGGCAACATAACACAGTCATCGAGTCATACGGCCATCTATATAACCATCTATTCGGAGGGTGGGCCGGCAAGTCATCCATTCAGCCGGCCGTCCAGCTATCCATCCATCCATCCATCCATCCATCCATCTATGCAGTGCAGCAAGTCATGCAGCGAAGCTCGCTGACCCGCACGATGAAGCCTTTGTTGGTCCTGCTGGCCCTCCTCTCGGCCCTTCTCCACTCAACTCCTACCATTATCCTGCAGATCCTGCATGCATTTGGCTTTACAAACAATATTTGCCATGGCCCTGGTGGTTGTTGTCTTCACACAACAAACTACATCAGGCTCAGGACTCGGGATTCAGGACTCTGCTGGCTATTTGGGAATCCTCTTTTTCAGTTTTCAGAGACCCTCCACCGGCCCCTAGAACAAACTAATATGCTATGCTTAAAGCGTATATATTGGACTTATAGTTGTTGTTGCCTGTTGTTATTTTTGATGTTGTTTGTCTGCCGAGGAGGAGAACAAAAGGCCTCCTGCCGCTGTCATATTTCGTGATTCCCCACTCCCTCGATGAAAGGAGTCTCCCGTGGAGGGTCCAGAAGCAGGAATAGGACCGAATGCAGGACGACCCCGGAGTTCACAGTGACGGACCCCGAAACGCTTTGCCTGTCCTACGCTTATCATATAAATTCTTCTGGCTGCCAGTTGTTTTTCGCTTCTGCTCCTGGCCACGCTCTCCTGATCCTTCGCCATAGCAAAAAGGCTAAAAAGTTTAGTTGCTGCTGGCTCCTGTTATTGAAGGCTTAAGCGTCCTGCCAGCCGAGTCGAGTTAGTTAGCAGGAGCCGAACCCACGTCCTCATCCTGTATCCCCTAAACAAAACAAACACACACATCTAACGTGAAATCAACGCTAGACGAAAACAACAGCAGAGCAATGGGTCGTCAGTCAGGAATCTGAACTGGGTTTGCACTTGGCAAAATTAAATTCCTTTAAAGGAAAATGTATAACGTAATACAAAGTACTTCCTTCACCACAAATTTCTTGAATTAAGATAGTAATATACTATGTAACTAAAATTATGTTAGTAGATAGGATAAATCAAACTTGGATTAAAATGAAGAAAGTTATTTTAAGGGATTATTGCTCTCTGAAGTTATAAAAAATGCTAAGAAATGTGTAACTTATCACTGGAAATAGGAACCTAAAAATCTTACATTTGATCCAACTAGTTTAAAAGCAATAATTAAAGTAACTAAAACGTAAGATAGGAATACAACTTCCCCATTCTATCACAATTTTATAGATTTCTTTCAGTGCATCCCTTGGGCTGTGAAGTCTAGAGAACAGCTCCCTTATCCGTCAGGCCATTGATGTGTCGTGCTGATGCAGTTGCAAGTGCATTTGGTCCTGACCGACGACGAGAGACTTGGCTTAAAGCAGTCCTTGGCGAATATTGTTGCATAGTTTTTGTGACACGTACGTGGGATCGGGTTACTCAATGGAAAGTGGGCGTACGGGTTAGCCCTCAATAATTTCCATATCCTGTGCAACTCTGGCTCTAATGTATTAACCGACCACAGCTCCTTGTGGCCTGCCAACACGCCATTTGGCCATATCTCCGAAGCACTGCCAGCCGGGGGACGTGTAAAGGAGACAGATAGCAGTTTTATGCGTTCCTTGCCCCACCACACAATCCACATCGGTACATATACATATATACGGCTCATATACTTTACAAATCTTGATAAGTTAATAGAAGACGCTGCTGGCGGAAAGCAAAGACATGTTTTGGCCAGTTGGCTGATGGCTGAGCGGCGGGTGGCGGGGTGTTTGCGTGGAAATTTTGGCACATTAAGGCCAAGAGTGAGAGTCAGAGCAGCCGAAAAGTAAAATAATATGAAAAGTCTCATAAAAATAACAACGGGGGACACACGTCCACCGCAACGGGGGTGATACAAGTTTTTCGGGTGAATATTGTTTGCTTTTATTCTGGCGACAAGTTTTCTCGGCGTGTGTTAATTTAGATGAAATCAATACTGGGGCGTAGGTGGTGCTCTAACAACATTTTATATTAAGGCAGCAACAGCAGCAGCAGCAGGAGCGCAGAGGGAAAATCTATAAAAATTAACGAGCTGCAAGTAATGTAGCATACTTTCTGTCATCAAATGCGCTCTGCTGCCTTCAATGGCCATTGTTTCAAAATGCCAGAGCTGCCCTGTCTGTTTATTATTATAATGCCATTATCATTTTTATTATTGCATTTTAAATGCATTTTTTTGCTGCTGTGTTGCCCATCTTTTCATAATTTTTTATATGCCCCGTCAGAGAGCCACAGCTCATTAAGCAGGGATAACAGCAAGGAGCGGCGACTGTCTTGACTTGTCGGTGGTGCAGAAAAGATTAATGTGCCTCACGTGTCCTGCGCCTGTCCCCTCGGCCACAGAGTTGCCCTGCTCAAAGTCGCTTCAAAGTCATGTGCATGATTCCATAGGACTCTGCTCCTCCCATAAACTGCATTTAAAGTATGTGCAGCTTACATTCCCGGGTCTGTCGTGCTTTCTTTGTTTTTTTTTTCTACCCCTGCCCATAAACAGAAATAGCCCAGGGCTAGGTCAATCACTCTAGATCACGCCAAGGCAAGGAGGAGAAGGAATCTGGGCAGGATAATGGTCCAGGATTTGAAAAGGAACATGGGAAATTAGATTGGCCATAGCTCAGCAAGAAGCTTGAGTCACTTAAATATTTGTTATCTTCTGCTACTCAAGTCTTAGGAGGAGTAAACTATAAATTCCAGCCATAATAAAATATCAATTACTTTTAACTTCCCCTTTAAGCCTTAAATCAGTTACTTAATCTCTCATTGTTGCCCCCACAAGAAACTGTACTGAAACGCTCGGCAATAACTGTAATGTCCTGCACCTGAAAAAGCCCAGCCACCCACTAAGCCAGCCCAGCACTCGTAACTATTACCATAACATTTATGATTATTAACCTACAATGCGGGGCACTCTAAATGCAATTAAGATTACGATCTATATTGCATTTTCTGTGTTGCAAAAAGAAGCCTGGCAACTCTGCCACGACAAACAATTAAAAACAATGCGCCTCCATCTTCCGTCGCCGTGCCGCCAGCTCCGCGGCAATAAAATGCTGTTCCAGATGTTTATCCACACCGCTCGCCCATATTGCATAAGAAATAATTACTTTTTATATTACACATACGCCCCGCTGACCCCGCCGACCACCCGAAGCCATCTAAGTCTATTGATTGCGGTCACCATTTCACCTTTCCCCCCATAATATCATCACACGAAAGTGTCGCGTTTGCGTGTCGCTTATCATTGGCTCTTGGCCAAAACAAAAATGAAGACACCCCAAAAAGCAGAAAGCCAGGGCAAAAAGCGTCAGACAATTGCCGCACCGATAAGATCGGCCCAAAAGAGAAAGGTTTTTGTGTGCGGTGTCCAGCGGAGACACCACCTGGCTGAAAGGAAGGCCAAAAGGACTTAATCGTGGCTAAGTCGCGTCAACTCTATTCAATAAGGCGGAATGGCTCATAAATTGGACGGGGAAGAGGGAGTGGGGGATACCATTCGACTTAATTCCCTGAGAGACCTTTTAAGTAGAGCTCCTTAAATGAAACAATTATCTCGAGTAAGCCATGGTTGTTGATCAGTTTGGCACATAATGTAAAGAGTACTTATATTTTATATTAAACGTTTAGTTAAGTATGAAAAAATAATACTAAATATGTTATATTATGCTAAACAATTTAGCAGGAAAACTATATTATGTGTTACTTAAAAAGGTTTATATTTTATTAGTTAACAAATATTTCCTATAATTTAATATTCTGAATAAATTCAATAATTATCTGAAACATGATGTTGATTATAGATTTTCTATATTCACTCAATATTCTTTGATTGACCCCTCTATTTTAGTTCGAAAACTTTCTGTATCTAGGAAAAATCCCGCATTTTAACTCCTTAAAGCACATTTCCCTCGGCTATTTCAGCACTGCGTTTCGGTCTCCTGTCAAAGGTAAACATCAGCAGGCTTCTTCCCATCAAAAACGTCTACGTCAACAAACTTGACTTTTGGTATTTTATGCAAATGCCTCAAGTGTCACGGACTAAAATGGCAATTGAAACGCTAATGATGACATTTGGCAGGCCTAAGCAGCGGCCCAGGGAAAACAAAATAACAGAATAACAGAATAACAAACTAAAAACAAAACAGAGAGCGACAGGGACGGGGGGCTCTTGGTCTTCGTGAGCTTTTCCGTTTCCTGTTGGCGCTGCGCTGGGAAAACGAAAACATAACAAATCGTTTTCTTCTTTTTCTGGCCCCATTTTCGTATGCCCTGCGACGGGAAAAGGGAAAGGGGAGCGTTTCCTTGTAGGCCTCTGGCATTTTTACGAGGCATTCAGCCAATTGACAGGCTTCAGTCGCTCGTAAAAACAAAATCAAGCAACGAAGAAAAATGATGCGCAAAATGGCCGAGGAAAACTGTCGAAGGGAAAATGAAAAGGAAACTATATGGCCATTGGAATCGCCTAAAAGTATACTTAAATATTTAACAGCGAGCGAGGGAGTAAAAGTTTAAAAAACATTAAAACGCATTTAGCAGGCTGTTTCTGGGAGCCCTCTATGTGTATACTTTATATACACGGAGCCGAATCTGTTTGCCCCGCCCATAAATACTTATTATCGCTTATTTGAACTTGCGAATGCTGCCAGCAGCGATGCTTGTGATTTACTTTTATTTGAGCTGGCTTTTCCTTGCCTTCGCTTTTCCATCTCGTAGCCAGCAAATTTTTGTGCGTGAGTTGTCAGTGCGAAAGTGAGTGCGAGGAAAATCGATTTTTATTTCGTCTGCTCGGGGAAAAAAGGTCAAAAACAATAAAAGCCTAAATACACATACGAGCCTTTGAACTGGCTTTGATAAAAGCGACGCAGTCTCAGCCGCAGGACGAAAAAATGCGAGAGGGGGACGGATGTCCTGGGAGGAGGGTAAGCCTCCAATCAATGGCTGTGCGTCGCTTTTGGTACGTGTGAATTTAAGCTGATTAAAGAATTGAGCTCCGCCGCCGAAGAAAGGAAAGGCGAAGAGAAAGCCGAGGAAAAACGCAGAAAGGCAGAAATTGATGTCTGCTTTTAGGCGTAGATGCTGCCTTGGCTTTATTTATGCCTTTTGTCTGGGCTCGGAGGCTTTGTTATTTGGGGCTTAGTGGCGAATATCCGTCCTTTTAATTTGCACCCCACAAAAAAAAAGAAGAGAAAATCGAGAGGAAGAGGGGAAAAACACATGTGGGACAGATAAAAGAGGCAGTCGCGGTCGCAGCTGAAGCCAATCATCATTGGCAGTCAATCTATATTACAAATTCAATTGAATTTGTCGCTCTTTATTTGCGCTAATCAAATTGCCTCGGCTGCCATAAAAATGTTGACACTAATAAGGCCGTCATGGCAGGTAGTCTACTTTATGGTCAAAAGGATATACCCATTCTGTGGGCCAAGAATTCCCGCAAAGTGGGAAAATACAATTCAAATGCGTAATCAGGCGTAAGAATTCGGGGGCGGAGTGGGGAAAGTGAATGGCAGCAAACGAAATGAGAAAAGTTTGTTTTTTCGAGGCCGAGAGGGCGGCCAACGCTGCGTATTATTATTATTATTAGTTTCTGTGGCCCTAAAACTTTTCGCAGCCTGCTTATTAGCAGGCGAGGTGGAAGGGGCTTTTGTTTCATAGCTCATTGCTTTTCAATTTGATCAGACGTTGTCTATAATGAGCTCTCTAGAAAGTTTGCTTTCACTGGCAGATTTCAGGCAGACATATAAGGCCTACATATGTAGCTCTTCTTTAGTTTTCCTCCTTCGAAAGCTGGGTTTATTCCAGCATTATTTTTCTGTTAATTTTCTCCTGTCATTTATCATCAGAGGTGAGGGATGCGTGGAAATTTTTATGGAGTTGATTTTTAATCTTTCGCAATCGCTACCCCACAAAAGGCGCCGCCACCCCCGCCGCAGTAGGAAATGAATATTTATAAGTATGATGGATGAGGCGAGACGGGAAGTGCCCCAGGTGGAAGAGGAGCGGAGCAGCTGATTTACTGACGTGTGACAAGGAGTCAAGGATAAAGGTAAGGAAATTAATGCGTAGTTAGAAGCATAAATCTGTGCGTCGTCCTTGCCCGGGCATCAGGAAATGCCGGGGATTTCGCAATTTATGTTTGCGTTTGCCCGGCCAAAGGCGGATTCTTCTCCTCGCACACGGGTCGTATGAGTGATATTAATTTGACTTTAAGTCGCTCTCGCTGGCAAACGTAACACGTCAACGTAAACGTAAGCGAACGTATGCAATTTACGTGACATCATTACGTGTTAGACAAGTACAAATTACGCGCAAGCGGGCGCGAGGGAGAGGTCAGAGGAAGACGAGACGACAATATGAGTTTGATAATGATGAAGCATGGTGCGCTGGTATGTGTGTATCTGTGTGTGTGGCTGGAATATCAAGATAAATAACTAAGCAAGGACATGTGTGTGTGTGCCAATGAAACAAAAGTCATCAGACTTAGATATGGCACAGTAGATTGCAAATGCGACAAACGTTCTCGGGACGAAGGAGGAAGGACTCTGGACCCAGGACACCAGATGAAAGACAAAGGCAACAAATTGTTCACGAGTCCTGGTTGGCCTGGGATTTGCGCTTCGTTTTTGGGTTGGGTTGGCTTGCCGTTGGTCAAAGCCCAGACATGTCAACAATGCCTGCCTCAGTAAGTTAAAATTGATGAAGTTAGCAGGCACGAAACCCTTTTAAATCACTTTCCTCCAGCACTTGTCAACACTAATAAATATATTCATATACCTCTCCAGCACCCCCTCGTCGTCTGACAGATTTCAGGCCCAACATTTCATGCTTGATTTGAGTTTAAATAAATTAGATTTCTTAGTGCGGCGGCTGAAAAATGCAAATGTCAGCGGGTGAAAACTTGCAGCAGCCGGCCTGGTCGAGACCAGCAATTAAACTTGTCCTTGTCTAATTGCATTTTGGCCTAAGCCAAAGGGCCAAAGCCAAAGATCCTTCAAGCCCCCCCACCCCCAAAACACACACAAATGGGACAAGTCAAAAGTCGCAGGACTCGGTGCCGAGTTGCCAAGTGCTCTGCTGATAGCGGCCCAAAAAGTTTAGCGCTTTAATTTCTTAGAAATTTGTTCCAACCCAGAGAGAGAGAGAGAGAGGGCTGCAAACAAAGTAACAAACAAAAATGTCGACTTGATTGCGTCGCTGATGGTTTGGTGGGCTCTAGCACTCCGAGCCCAAGTCCAAGTCCAAGCCCGAGATGCGAGCTTCAGTCCTTTGGACCAGGTCCACAATTGTGCGGACAGATTGCCGGCAAGTTGAGCTGAGCTGAGCACAGTCGAGAGTTGCTTCAAGTTCCGAATCCCCAGCGGATTAGAAAAGTTTAAATTGTTGCCGGCGAGAAAGGAGAGCGGAGAGAGGAGAAAGCGGGAGAAGCAGGGCGAAATCGAAGCAGCCAAAGAAGAAGAAACGGATGAATAAAGGGAGCAACGTAACGATTAGTGCTTTCATGTCCTTTGCCAAAGTTTAAAGGTCATCCGGAGGAGGGTCCTGCGCTCGCTGCTGATTTGACACATCAACTTTGTCAAGGTTTTTTGCACCACCAGCGACAGCGACTGTTATGAGCAATGGCTTCCAAAGCCCTCCTCCCGAAGTCGAAGTCCTGCCAGGACCTGCTCTTATGTGTGTGAGTGTGTGCCCTAGCAATTTGTGCAATGGACATTTTCGGGCGCTGCCATTCTGTGATAAGCGCTGCCAGCTGCAAAATGTCTTAAAAGATTGCGGAGTGCACTGACTTTCGTCCAATTCAGCCCCACGGGCATCCTGCGATGATTGCGAAATGTGTAGCATACTTTTGTGCGATTGTACCTTTTGCAGTGGGTGCGCGATTTCTGTGGGTTCGGGCGCTTGACATCGAGGTCCGCCCTGCCGCCCACACACAGCGGGTGGCAAATATTGAAATTACTTTGAAGCTGCTGCATAATGAGCCTGTCAATAAGTTTATCAAAGCAACAACTACTCGGGCCCTGGCCTGACCCAAAAAACAAACTTGAAGTGCTGTGTAAATTATGCAAATCTTTATCATTCTTTTTCTGCCCTTCGAGGGCTTGGGGTTGGGGGCGAATCGAGGGGACTTGGCTCGATGGGCTGTCACAAACAAGCGTGAAGCTCGACAACTGTGTGAGGGGCCCAGTAAAAACAATATGGCGCCCTGGCCAGCGAGGCCTGCCCGCTCTTCTTTTGCCTTTTCCACCACCCCACCAACCCAACCCCGACCGACTGCCATTGACAGTTCAACGTTGTTTTGCTATACGCTTTTCCCATTTTCCTCTACCTTTTCCAAAGTATTTTTTTCGATGTTCGCTTTGGTTTTTTTTTGTCTTGCTCTCCTTCTTTTTTTTTGTGAAATGTCAAATTTTTGCAGACAGTTTTGACAGTTTATCGAAGTGCGCCCGTAATTTTTGCTGACGTGTGTTGTAGGTGTTGAAAATAGCATGGGCATGTTTTGGGGGTGAGTGGGACAAACTTTGGCTGGCTCTGCACTTTTCGGCTGAGTGCTTTGGCACAAAAACTTTCGCCCCAAAGAAGAAAGCAGAAGACGGGTCAAGTTTTTCGTAATTATTTGTTTTGGGTCACCTATGGAGACTCACAAATTGATTTTCTGGCGGGGAGTCGGGAGTTCTACGGCTGGGGGGACATGGATGAATATGGCAGGTGATTACTTACCGCTGCGACTTTCATTTTCAGCTGGCTTCAGCTGTAAAGCACGGTTCATCTGCAAAGACAAGAACAGAACGAGGAAGTTAGTATAAGTATGCACAGGAAAAAACTAATAAGTTTTTATTTTCTTGGTAATTTGTGAAGAAAAGTTATCAGTGAAAAATGTACGCTTGATATAGAGATCTGGATTGGACTTCTTATCTTTGAAATTTCAATCAAATTCTATCAAAGAGAGTGGAAAAAAGAGAAAGAGGTAAGCCTCCTTCCTAGTTAGAATGATAATAAATTTCCTAAGAAGATCATCTATCTTATTAATTTATTTTTCTCTCCGTGAAAGAACACATTGCATTAACGGTGTTAGCTGGCCAGTCCATTAAATCATGGTGGTTGGCCCTGGCCCCCTGAAATTCAATCAACTTTCGTTGGTGGTCGAGCGGAGGTCCTCTTCATAAACACCTCGCCCAAAACACATTTGGCCAGCGAAGCATTTTCAAGCATTTAAATGCCACTCAATATGCAAGCCCATCTCCTGTCGCCCCGACCTCGTCCTTTGGATCCCGATCCTGCACATTTGCGCTCATTGCCTTTTACCCACGACTGGGCAGCCACATCCTGTGCCGCTTCATGCATCATTAAAGCTTAAATCTCACCCAAGCGACCCATGTCGATTCTGGCCAGCCAACACTTAACGTCCACTCTCTCTCTCTCTGCTCATCTGGGATCGGAGCTGGGAATGGGAATCAGAATGGTACGAGCCTCAAAGTGGGGTGGCTATGGCTCTGGGACGGCTACGTGTTGTGGTCACCTTTTGGTTTATGGCAAATGAGTAATATGCCCGTGCAGGAGCACGAAAAATCCCATTAAAAGACGTTCAAATGAAATGCATTAAAATAAAACTTAATTGAGGGCTTTATACGGAATGTTCGAATGGGTTGGTAGGTTGGTCGGATGGTCGGATGGTTGGCCACCCCCGAAAACCGCAGAAACCCGAGCAAATCAATAATCAGCCGGAAGGAGGGACCCTTTCTATATATCTCTCTCCCAGGTGTAATTTATTTGCACCACACACACACACAGCGAGGCAGTGCCAAAAGAGGCGGCTCCGGGCACGCCCCTTTGTTTCCTGGGCTTAGATTGGCTCATCACCAGAGGTCCTGGGCTCGAGTCCCTGTCATTAGCCACGTGGAACCGCATGGAAGTCTGTCGTCTCATCGCCTGCCGCTTGTCGCATGAATATTTTATAATCAGCCATTAGTTTGCGGCAATTGAAAATGATTGAAGCTTTTAACTGCAAAATTCAATTGCTTTATATAACCGTGAGTGGGTGGGTGGGTGACTACCAAGGGCCTGCCTGTATTATGAAATATTTAATGGTGTAGTTCGCTGGCGGATTCGCTTCGTGTGATATTTTTTTTTCTTTCGGGAACAATCCATTAGTCAGGGGCGAGTAATTAAAATTGCGATTTATGCACGCGCATGGAGCCGAGTTTTTGGGGGCCCTCTTGTTTGTAATTCAATTATGTTAATGATTGGACAACATTTACCGTATTTACATTAATGCATAATGAATGAGAGGAGGCCCTGTGACTGGCTTCCTATTTTTTTTTTGGTAATGGCCACTGCAACTGAGGGTCCGCTAAACACGGCCAAACGGCAATTAAGTGCATTTCTCTGTCTGACCAGGGGAATGTTGGGGCCACCAACTCTCCTCTTGGCCAGACAACACACAAATGCGCTTTTGCCTTTGCTCAAAGCTCAGCTGGATAAATTAAGTGGTCGATGAACTGAAGCCTTGTTGATTTTATACGCCATGTCGTTGACAGCAGGGAGGGCGAGATGGCCGGGGAATGAGGGGGCTGTGGTGACGCCGCAGAATTTAAACCGATGTTTAACCGAAAAATGTTCATTTAGTCGCACGTCCTGCGAGAAGGATGCTCGTCCTGGTGCTCCTGCTGTTGAATGATTGATGTGGCGCGGTTTAATAAATTGGAAAATGTTTTCAGCTCAACTTGAGCTCGGCATCTCAAAGGGACGGGGAGCTGAGCTAAATGCAGGTTGTGCCCTCTGACGAGCACTATCCATTCTTTGACTCTGATTTTATTTTTTTACAATTTTTTGTGAAGACTTTATCAATGCTGTGGAAGCCCGCAGCTGGCTGCCACATCAATTGGCTGGCGAAATCAGTGCCTGCATGCGCATATACCTATATACTGATTGGGCCTGGTCTGCGTTTTCCCTTGGCTAATGAACTTCTGGCCAGAAAAAAAATACTGCAAATTTCGTGGAAATTTTCTGAAACTTTAACTTGTGCTCTGGTTGCTGGGAGTGCCTTCTAGGGCATCTCTGACTCTGCACAAAAGTCTGGCTAATTATTAGAGCCAGCTAGGGCTTCCACACTCTGCTCCTTTTTTTGGCCGCGTAATTAGCGCACATAATTTGAAATTTAAATGTTGCCAAAAGCCGAAGCCTTTGAGAGTCAAAATGTTAATTAAATCTGGTTCTCTCTTTCCCTCTTCCCTTTTTGGAGGGAGGTTGGGAATCAAAAGATGCCTGCCTCGACACAATTAGCCGTCACAATTGCTTATGACAAAGTGTCGTTCTGGGTGGCTTTTGGGTGGCAAAGATGTTGCAGTCGACAGTGGAGAGTCGACAGGCGCCAGTGGCAACGTTAAACCGCAAATTTTAGCGCCCCAGCCAGTGGAGCATGACGGGTTTGAGGAGCAGAGGGGTCGAGAGGTCGAGGGGTCGAGGAGTCGAGGGGTCGAGGGGTCGAGACTAGCCGCAGTGTCGCCGCCTACGCATATGCAATGCCAATGCCTGAAAGTGCCAACTTGGCCAAGTGCTCTGTGGGCCCTCCCCTCTTTGGGCGGCCGCCCTGGGTGCATGGACCCATAAACTGCGTTAGTTTATGATGCCCCAGCGCTAAGTGAGCAAAGCGAAATACGCAGAGAGACAGCGCCAGAGATCCAGAGATCCAGTCAAGCCGTAAGTGCCTTCCCAAAATCCCCACCCAGCGCTACACGGGAAAAAACTAGTAAAAATGTTAGAATTATTAGGAATAATGTTAGAGTGATAATGAAAAATGTAACTGCTTGGATTGGCTCTCCTTGAAAAGTATCTAAAACCGAAGAAGATAGAGGTAATTTACTTTGTATACCCATGATAAATTGTGTAAGTTCGATATTGAGAGATGTTTCTTCTAGGATATCCTCTTCTTCAAAATTGCTTAGAATCGAAAAAGACAGTGAAGGGGAGTGAAATATGCCTCCTATCTACTAAGAATGTATACTGCATTTTATCACAATTTGACGACATTTTTTCACTGTGTACACCATACCATCCCATCCCAGCAGCCTTTGCAATTAGAATGCGGCGGATTGAACCACCCAGAGCACAAAAAGCCGGAGAAAGAGCTTTCAGAGCGCTTTGGTCAGTGGTGTGTTGTTGTTTTTATGCATTTCACTGGTCGAACTACATAAAACGGAACAACGAAAATGCAATTAAAACTACGTTTTATGGCTTTGTTATGGCGGACGGTCCTTTCGCCTTTCTCCAATCGCCTTTCGCCACCGAGCGCACATGGAGAGCGATTTTTATGATGCTTTCTCCACTCGATGATGATGATAGTTTGGAAAATGGTTTCGAATTGAGTGGCCCCGGCAACTTTTGTTGATAGAAAAGTAATATTTTATGGGGTTAGCTTGAGGGTGAGCTGGCTGTGGTGATGCATAGGTTTGCTTATTGAAAACGCCGCTCGGTTCGCTTCTTTTCTAACAAAAATCATCAAAGTTTTATGCAAAAGTTTTTTCGAGCTGCTGCTGCTTGTGGACACAGATACCTTCTCGCTCGCCCCCTATCTCCGTTTGGAGAAATTTGTCACTGGCAAAGCACCTAAAAGTAGACAATGTTGCCTCAAGCATCTGTCATGTGTGCGGAGCGGGAGAAGAGGGGTTGTTCCAGAATCCGGAGCACAGAACCCAGAACCCACAATCCACCAGCTGGAGGTAAAAGCAAAACAAACTAACGAGCTGGCTAGGAAAACAAAAGCTTGTAGAGCAGCTACTCTGCGCTCTAACAACCTGCCATAACTGCAGCTTAATCAAAAGTTTTTCACTGCCTGCTCAGCCACAGAGATTCAGCTCCAGCTGGAGGGCAAGCAGCCATAACCATCCAGCCATCTGAACAACCGCAACTGTATCATCCTTCGTGATCCTGCTCCCAGGCTACCCGTCTCCCATCCCCCATCCCTTTGATACTAATCAGTGGCTGCTTCTTCCACTTTTTACGCTGTCTGGCCCGGCCTGGGCCACGTTCAATGGAAAATATCTATATTCTTTATGTATCCCGATGTATGAAATATGGCTAGTCCATATAATGGCTGTTGCAGGGCTTTCCCTTGGTGGGAGTTTGCAATTAGCAAGTGGCAATTAAAGTTGTGGCATTTATTGGCTCATATATTATCCAGTGGGCCAGACACCGAAGGCTGTTAATAAGTGGTGAAGGGATAAGAAACAAAGAGCAGAAATCGGTTATTAAATCTTTAAGTTGCGTCCCTAAAAAGCGCTCACCACACCTGTTTCCCAGTCCCAAACCCAACTCAAAGCGTATTTCATTCAAGACACGACACTTGACTGTCGTATGACACTTGAGTTCCTGCTCCTGTCCGTCAGCCGGCGGTCGCCCCACCCTTTTTTGGCTGACACAAAATATGCAAATAAATTACTAATAACCTCAGAATGTAACCCTTGCACGGAAGCAGTCGGTATTTCAGGGGACGGGGACCGGGGCCGGGACGAGCGCTATTCCTGATTCATAATTCAAATTTTACGCCGCAATAAACAAAAATGCCTAAAATTATGCAACACAACGCCCATGAACATTGCTGAGCAAGTCATAAATTATGTAAATTTAATTTTACGCCCCCCACCGTGGCTTCTATATGTATATAGACTACGCGTACATATGTATGAATGGCCACGCCCACGGCCAAGTCAACCACAAAATTGTAAAACGCGCTTTCGACCCGCAAAGAAGAAAGTATAGGCAGCGGAACGTTATTATTATGTAAATAATTAATGGCGTGTAATTATCTAAATTTCGGACAATTAGAAAAAATTAACACACACACCGACAAAACGAACAAAACGAGAAAAACCCGCGCCAGTGCCAGAAATTTATGACATTTTTATTATACCAAATATGATAAAAAGAGGGGAATGGAAATGGAAATGAAAGCGAAACTCCATGTAGAGCATGTCCTTTCGCTGGCTTTCACGGCTTTCCGTTACACATTTAACGCCATTTTAACGCATGCTAATGACCACCTAAGCCCGGTCCAGCCCCACAAAAATACTTTGTTTACTTTCGAAAAATACGAAAACGAGCGAGGCAACAAAATATGAAACAAGGTGTAGCCCTTTGAAAGGTTCGCCATTAATTAGCCAAACTTCGAGCCCAATGTCAGGTCAGACAAACATTAGTTTTGGTAATTTATTAGCAGGCCGGAATGCCCAGCGAAAACTAATCAATACTTTCAGTGGGCAGACGGGCCTCTTCCAAAAATTACTAATTAGCCTGAAAACGGTCGAGTCAGTCGCTTTTGAGTGCGGTGCCATCGCAGGCGGGGTTAATATTATCGATTTAGGTTGCGTAATGTGTTAAAGTGCCTTGAAAATATGAAATGGTATTTTTAAAGCTTAGAATTAGAAGAAAGTCGCCTACAGAATGAATTCAGTGTGCCTTTGAGCTTAAAATAAATTGTTGCATACCCTTAGACACCTTAATGAATATATCTATGAAAATGATCTTAATTCTTTTACTGTTTAAAGTAACGTGGAGCGTGCTTTAATTAAAAGCTACGTGGGAAATGAAATCCCGATTTACACTTGTAGGTTTTTCATTGTCAAAATGTAAATGCCTGTATTTTTGGGACGATGACCCAATTGATGGCTTCGGTTTTCGGATGGGCCAGCATTGAAGGCATACCTTTAAGGCCAATCGAGAAGAACGAACGAACGCTCAGCCCATCCCACATCCACAACCCATCCAAAACCCATCAGCTTGTGAAACGGCAACATGGAGAATTTTTGCTGCATACCAGCAGGCGCGCTAGAAATGCTTACAAATTATATAAGGCATCGAGGTGAAGGATGAGAAGAAGGGGTCCTTCGAGTGGCTGGGATGGGATTGGGGACTGGGTAAGGGGGGCGAGGCTGGGCCCAAACAACGCACTCAACTGTGAAAATGTCTGTTAAGGGCAACAAACACGCACTCATGTGTATTTGCCGGTGTGTGTCAGTGTCTGAGCGTGGGCTACCTAGCCTGTCAACAGAATGACAGTATATATAGTATATATACCTAAATTTATACATGTGTGAGCCCAGATGCCCCCTCCTCCCGTGGCACATACATGTTTGCCATGTGCCCCGCCTCGGCCAACTGTCAATTGAGTTGGCATGTTGGCAGCCTCTTGACTTTCAGTCTAATGTGAATTCCTCATAAGCATGATAAGCATAAATATCCATTTGGACAGCTCCAGAGGCTCACAAAAAATTTGATTGAAATATTGCCAAGTCAGGAATCGGAATCGCAATCGAAATCCAGGCTTCCCCCCCGTATCCTAATGCCCGGCACGTATTTTAATTGATTCGTGCCGCACAAGGAGCCGCAGGAGTGGCATCAGCGGCAGCTCATTACATGTCATGAGGAAGGCGCCGCTGCTCGGGTTGCAGCAAATTGAAAAACCCATGCCAAAAAAAAATAAATCAATGGCAATGCAAACAGCACACGAGCCCGAGCACAAACACAAACACAAATACAAGGGCAAACAGAGCAAAAGGATACTCGATATTTGCTCTACGGGTTTGATGTCTGATGATGATGCTCCATTTATTATTAACTTGAAATGATTTCGGGCAGTCGCAGCCCGCTCTGCGGTCCGCACTCTCCTTGCCGAGGTGACGACGCAGCGATTGAATGCACGACTGCATCGCAGGACTCGCAGGACTGCATGTATCCGTATCGCCAGCGCTCGTATCTGTGTATCTGTGTATCTCCGCATCCGCAGCCGCGTATCCCTGTATCCCTGTATCCGCCTCTGTGTGTACACGTGTGAGTTCAATTGGAAAATCGTGTGCGGCATACGGCAGCGTGTTTTTGTAAATAGCAATCGCGTACGTTTCTCAGCAGGCCGCCTGTGTACACTTGAAAATGTATCTGTGGAACACATAGTGTACGTGTAACTGCAACTCACATCGCCGCAGCGGCGGTTGATGAAATCAGGTGAATTCATATTTCATATTAAATTTTAAAAGCCCTGCCCCGAGGTGCGATGACGAGATATGGTCGGGGATTCAAGGACGGCCTCTGCGGCTAAGAAAGGATAATGCCAGGCGGTAGTGCAACATTAATGGAAAATGGATATTATAAAAATATGATAACAGTTTAATTTACAATTTCACATTTTTAATTTTAATTAAAATAAATTGTACATTTTGGAATTTTTTAGGTATTTAAAGCAACATTATAGAACTTTTGAAACTGCATTTTGTCTCTTAATATTATATATGAATTATTTTACATTAAATCTCATAAGTCTTATTAAATAAAGTATTTTTTAAATGCAATTTATAATTTTTTTTAATCTGTAAGGGACTTATTTTAAATAGTTAAACTAAAATGAAACATTTTTAAACATAGTTTAAATGAAATGAAACAGCAGTTGCAAAACTAAAAGGCATTTCTGCACACAAAGCTTGA
The DNA here is from genome assembly GCF_025231255.1 of Drosophila biarmipes. Taxonomy (NCBI): domain Eukaryota; kingdom Metazoa; phylum Arthropoda; class Insecta; order Diptera; family Drosophilidae; genus Drosophila; species Drosophila biarmipes. The sequence continues at coordinate 21,506,592 of NC_066613.1, read as the reverse complement.
GGAAATATTTCTAAGATATCAAAGTATCCAGTTTGATTTTTAAAATTCCTTTCATATTCTGTAAAGGATATCCCTTAAAATAATTCACCCTTTCGAGGAGACCCAACCCATTTACGTCCAGATCCTCCGGCCCCAGCATTCCCTGCTCTTGGGTCTTTAAATTTAATTTTCCGAGAGAAAATTCTGTGTGCTTAGCATACAACACAAAAAATAAACCGCTTAACATGGCTTTGAGCAGTGCAAATAGCACAAACGCATTGAGCGCATGCAAATGACAACACGACACGCCCACGCACACATACTCAGAGCTCGGTGCCCGAGTGTGCGTTTCTGCGTGTGTGTATTTGTGTGCGCATAAGTGAAGTATATCTTTGTAATCCGAAATGCTCAAGGCGTGCAAATATTCAATTTTAAATATGCAGTCCCCTCGAAAAGCCCCTCCCCCCTGGCCAAACATTAAAATAAAAACGAAGCATTGACAAAAGTTCTCTCCTTCTATGTGGAAGCTGTGTCTCAAACTCTACAGCTCGTCATCTCCTTGTGGCCTTAGCAACTAAATGTCATAAACACAATGTCATGACAACTTTTGAAATTTGAATTTCAAAGCAAAAATTTCTCTCATTTATTCATTTGCTCAGCCATTCATTGCCATTTATTTTATTTGCCATGCCTTGCTGCCTGCTCTTCATATATGAGCGAAATTGGTTCCTGTCCATGCCTCAATTTTCCACCTCCTCCCCTTGAAACTCCAGAATCCCCCAAAAATTCCTTGCGAGCACAAGTTCCTAGCACATCTTTGATCTCCGGGGCTGTCAATATGGCAGAGCGAAGCTGCTGAAGCGTAGCCACCCGAAAATCGTATTAATTTAGATTTCATTTAGTCCCGTCCCTTGGGTCAGTAATAGTTCCTTTTCGGAGAGACAAAAAACCCAGGCCAGTGGGGAAAATTAAGGAAGTTACAGTGCGTACAACTTGATTTGATGATCAAAGTGGCATAGATTTGATGGGCTTTAAAACTTTAAGATTTGCTGGCCTCGGGGCCTTCATTATCGGGGTTGGTTTCCGCATCTGTAATTGCTGGGGTTAGTTTTCCGCTCCGAGGGTTGACTGCATCCCATAGACTTGGACTCCGCTCGACTTATGTATTTTTTCCGCTCGGCCTTGTTATTATTTTAATAAGCAATTTGATGTTGCTACTCAAAATGCTGCCACGTGTCCTGTGACACGGTGTCTTAGTTTCGGGTTTTGTGGGTGTGTCGAGGGCAAACAAAGCAGGAGTTTTTTGTGTATTTATAATTAAGGGGCGGACTCGTAAGTGCAGACGGTGAGAAAGTGCAATGTGCGAGGCGAAGAAGTCAGGGAAAGCGGGCAACTGGAAAATCAGATTATCTCTCTGAGATATCGGAGAACAACTGGAACTTGAGAACCGCCTGCTGACGCCCGGTTCCGTAAGCCCCATATGAAACATTATATTATGTTCATTATAAGCTGGCACCCATTTGTTTATCACTCTGCCCCATTTTCACCTTCTCGTCCTTGTGCTGTGCCCTTTGTCCTGTGCCCTTTGTCCTCTGCCCTGGAAACCGGAATTCTCTGGCGCTGATTCCCTCTGATACCCACTTGAGCCTCGCCGAGATCCGAAAGTTTATTAAATATAAATTTATAACACGCACATGTGGCCCCACTTCTTGTCAAACGGAAAACAAACAGAAGTCAAGTTTGCAGCCTCCCCCTGGCAATGGGAGGGCGAGCCACCCCCGGCTTCTCCGGGTGGCTGGCTCTTCTCGCCTTTTGCCATAACTTAAATAAATATGCAAACATTTCGTCACATTCCACCCACGCCCACTTTTAATTTAAGCCCACTTAACACCTCATAAAACCGGCTACGTCCTGCCTGAATAAATGAATGGCTGAATGAGTGAATGACTGAATGACTGGCTGACTGGATGAACGAATGGGGGCCCCGAGTGAGTGACTGACAGTTGCAGAGTTCCTGCTCTGTTTAATATAAAATATACACATTTTATACATTTTAATTTTTACATTTAACAACTTCCAAGCAATTAGCTCGAAAGGGTTGGTCCTCTAATACCCAGCCACCCCTTATGCCCGCTCTCTGCGGAGTCCGGGCTCTTGGTTGATTGCTACTTTTGGCAAATTAAACTTGAAAGTTGTAAAATTTCCCTTGTCATTGGCAAGGACACGTGCGTGTCAAACCGGCTGCAAACCCGGTGTTTGGCAAGCCGGCATTTGGCATCTCAACCCCTGCATTTCTCATAGCTAAATTAAAATGTAAAAGTATATATGTCATCTGGGGAGAGGGATGTGTTTTTATTTTTGTCATTTCTGGAGAGGGATGTGTTTTTATTTTTGGAAGTTGCAAATTCATTATGCTGCAATCCGAATCCTTTGCTTTATTTTCTAACATTGATTTGCGTGCTTTGGGCGCCCGAAATTGCCGCACTTCAGTGGAACAGATGTGGGCTCCAAGCTGATCTGGGCTTCATTCGCAGGCCATAACAATTGCTGTTTATGCTGATTTTTATGCCCCCTCAAGACACACACTTGCCGCCCAGGTCTGGCTATGAATAAGTAAGTAAGCGGCGAGGTTTTCCTTCTGGCCTCCGCCACATTCAAATGTTGTCCTGCTTCTCCGCCAGCTTATTTGCCATGTAATCTTAAGCGACAGGCATTTGTTTACTTATTTATGCACTTTCTCCTCACACTCGAACTCGCACTCGCACTCGAACTCCCTTCGCCCATAAAGGTTAGCAACTTAAAAATCACAATGGGGGCTTTGACTCTGCCATTAGATGGGATGTGGCAATGGTTTTGGTATGGCAGGGGAATCCCTCTTTGGGGTATCTCTTGCTTTATTTTTATGCGCTTCGTGTGAGATTTTTATTGTGTACACACACAGAGGACTCAGAGGACTCAGAGCTCAGGACTCGGGACTCGGGACTCCGAGACTGCCAGACAGACGATATCTTTGCCACGTTTGCTTTTATTATTTAATGGAGCACAAAATGCATTTCACTCTCCTGCTTATTTGCTTTCCTGCCGCTTTTCTGATCCTTCGACTGCTTAGGCGTGCGGTTTTCCTTCGTCCTTTGAGAGGGAGAGATGTGCCGGGATGGCCCGGGCAGGCATGCGAAATTAATAATTTATATATGAAAATGTGCGTTAAGAGCGGCAAAATGAGAGGCGAGTGGCGCAGAGTGGAGCCTGTTTGTTTGCCAAATGGCTCAGGACAGAGGCGTTGGGCTGTTTGCCAAGGTCATAAGTAGGTCTTGCCGAGATTCCCCACCCCATCGACAGGGCCCATCTCCATCTCCATCTCGTTCATCGTAATTTGCTTAATAAAACGCGGTGTGGCATATTGCATAAAATATAAGGCGTTCTCTTTGTTTTTCTTCCGCCTTTGCGCAATTTGTAAATTGCAAACCAGATTTCACTCGTTTCGCGAACATCTCTGCTAGCTGTCGCTTTTCATTTAAGACTCCACTTGGAGAGTTGCACTTCGAGGGTGGAGTGGCAGCCAGGATGTCTGTCTTCCCCTCGAAAAGGAGTCAAGTGGATGTTATGTGCATAAATTTCCCCACAACCCAGCGCCCAGACTCCAGGGAGACTTCTTGTGCCTGGCAAAAGGCCCTGCGGCTGCGAGCATTTTTATGGAGCAGCCAAATGTCAAATTTATGCATATGAATGTTTATGGCAGATCCGAGAGGGATTACAATATGATAAGTCATATGAAGGCATACCCTTTGCTACCCTCTGAATGGTATGGGATGAAAAAAAGGAACTGAGCCAGCCAACATCCGGCAAAAGTCAATTGAAGTTGTAATGAGAACTGAAATGGCTAGCAATTAAAGGTGATGGTGGGGATATTTTTATGCCGGGATCTGCTGTCCTAACGCCCCATTCAGTCGCCGTTTTCCATGGGTTTACGCATGCCGCAGGCTCAAACACTTTGCATAACATTAAGCAGCCTCACTTCAGTTTTTATTTCGATTCAGATTCCCTTCCGTGCTCGCTTCCTTTACTTTCTGGGTTCCAGTTTTTTTTTTCGTATTTTTGTGGGTCTCTGTGGTCGACCGCAGCTCCATAAAATATGCACCCGGGCTCAAACGCACACACACAACAAAGTGAAGTATGCAAAATGGTGGGAAAACTGGGGGTGGTGCGGCAAAGCGCCTAAAAGCATATTTCAATTAAGCTATCACCTTGAATTATTCTCACGAGCAATGGCACTCTCGCACACATACAAACACCAGCGAGAGTTCCGCCTAAAAGCAGACTACGTTTTTTTATTTTTAATTTTAATGTTTTCATTCACCGCCAGCGGAGAAGAAGAAGAGGCAGAACGTTAAAACCGCTCGTCAAAAATTTGCATTTAAATGAGGCGCAGAGGCGACTGACTGACGGGCCTGTTTTCCCATTTCCCATTTCCCTGCTCTCCTTGAAAGTGGAAATTTTTATGATTGCGGTGACTGCCAAATTGTCAGTGGATAAAGGCGAGTGTGTGTGTGTGTGTATGCGCGTGGGTGTGCCTGCGGTGCGAGTGTGTGTGTGCGTTCATAAAATGTAAATATTCTCCCTCTTGAGGGGTCAGTGAACACACAAAAGTCTCTGTGCAATGTGAGGAAAACACACAAAAGTCTGTGTGCAATCTGAGGAAAACTAACTGTTAGCCTGCGCGAATTCTTCAGATCCAACTGATAAGGCAAGCCAATTACGGCCATATTTCATTTCAATCAATCGGGGAGCACAAAATCCTTTTTGGCAGGCTTAAAGTCCTGCGAAAAACACAATTAAAAGGCAATTTCGGGGTAAACAGGATACACCGAGCTACTCTGTGTGGCTTATGCAGAAATTGCTCAGCTCACACACGCACACGCACACTCACACTCGCCTACTCAGACGGTTCATCCTTCATCCAGGCAGTTGCCCCCACTCTCTGCTGGCCAAAAATTTTTGGCATAAATGCCATAAACAGTTTATTTAGCAACGGAAAATTAACTGCAGAATGCTGCCAAGCCCCCGGAAAAAAAGAATGTGTAAGAGGCACTGGCAGACAGACGGGGACTGATGATGATGCTACCCAAGTCAACCGTATATGGCCGCCGCTCGACGCTTTATGACGTTTTACTTCATGTGCAGCTTCATAATTAAGTGACTCCCGAGGGGGTGGGATGCCATGGAATGGCGTGGGCTCGAACCCCACCCAAAACTAGCTCAAGATTGCGTGGGCAGGGGGCAGGGGGCAGGGGGCAGGGCGCGCATGGTAGACACTCGGGGGAGCTTTTAGTTTTGAGCCACGTGAGTAGCATCATCGCTTGGGCTTCGCCGTAAAAACAAGCCCCAAACGAGGTCAACTGAGGGCACTAAAATGCATTTGCTTTATATTCGTGTACACAAACACACACTACATATATATATATATATATTGGTCCTGGTGGAGGAAATGGCATGGCAAAGGAGCAAAAAGGATATACGTGGGTGGAGAGATAGCTGGGATACAGTTAAAGACGCACATAAAAAGTGTTAGCAGCTCGTTTTGTGTACTTACTAATTTGATGGCTGGTGGTATTAATGGATGATGGCAACTTACCTGCAAAGACAGACAAGGGAGAACACGGAAATGTTTAATATTAAGTGATATGACAGAGAGTGGGTAGGAAAATTGGCTAAAGTATAATTAAGTCATTATGAGTGCCGGGGGGTTGGAAAACGAAAGCTGTAATTAGATATGATGGGCGATAAGATTAAAGTACATTTCCTCCAGGAATACACTACCAGAAATGAAACCCCCCTTAAAGCCCGGGTCACGAACCCCAAGTTCAAGCCTGAGTTTCCACCAAAAATTGATTATCGCAAACACTTTAACACGCCCAGGCACATGGCAAAGTTAGCCCAGGGCGAAAACCAGAGAGAAAAAAATGTCATAAAAATTCTATTTTCGTATAAAATTTCGAAAGTAATCTAATAAATATTGATTTTCATTCGTCATCGCCAACGACGATGGCGATGGCGATGGCGACGCTCGGCGACAACAACATCATCATCAGCACCACAGGGTCACTGGGATGGATTGGTGTGGTTCGGCTTTGGAGGGGGCTGGCACGGGGATGGGCCGGGGTGGTGTGTAACCCTACACGGGGACACGACATCACGGAGCGCCACACAGGCGTAGTCAATAGTCGTTATTTGATATAGTCGCCAGACCAACAACAAGCTGGCCATGATGAAACGTGCCTGGGACCGCCACGGCCGCCACTGCTGACCAGGACATCGGCCGGGACATCAGGAGCCGGAGGAGCTGACCGCACGTAGAGCGAGTCCTTTGGCTGCAAGGGATGAAATCATGCGCGCAACTCGTTTTCGGTCAAGCCAGCCAGCACAAAAACAGGGAGTGGGAGTGGGTGGTGGATGGACGCTCGAACGAGCGTTCGTAGGTTTGGGGCAAACAGTTCATTCAATCATTCAAATGTCCTTTGAACTATAAAAATACATGACACTAATAAAGAAAACGAACAAATGACACGACACCGGGCTGGCCGGCTCTCGAGGTGGAGCAGTCCAAAATTGCTATTTAGAGCAATTTATAAGCATACTTTGAGGCGCCCTTAGCGCCCCCAGCACACGACATTTGACATTTACGAGTGAGTCCAGCTCCTTCCTTACATCCTTGCCTCTGTGGCAACCATAAATTTTCCTCCAGCTATTTATTGCATTTTTATGTAAAATGATCCTAACGGCAAACCTATACACGTTTCTCCCTTTTTTTTATGTTTTATACTTTTGAAAAGTTGTTTATGGGGCCACAAGAAATCGAATTGCCGGTCGTGTTTCACGAAACCCGCGCGGTGCACGAGAACAATTTAAGCAATTAAAGGTGAGCCAGAAGAGGTGTGGCTATCGCAGGATTCCCGTGGCTGATTTTTACAAGGATTTCCTATTCATTCGCCGCCCAGCATTGCATACTTTTTGGGGCTTTGGCATGATTTATCTAGCATCCGCCACGTCTGCACCGCATTTTTATGGCCATATGCTCAACTCTGCCCTCGATTGCCGTAGCAACAATCGGGAAAACGCAAAGGCAGTATCAAAAGCCACAACAGCCGGGCACTGGCACACAAATCAAAACAACGCACACAGCGCCTAAAAAGCTGCTAAGGTTATGGGGGGTTGAGGTCCCGGGGCCGTAAACTACACGGAAGGCTTTCTTCGCCGCGTCTGGGCCCAGGCCCATGTAATCTCTGTTGACCATAAAGATTTATAGACTATTGTGTGTCGTTCACGCGGCCGCCGCAGCAGCGGCAGCAGTGAAAGGAAACTTTTTGCAACTTAGCGCCAAACTTTATGCAATAATTTATATATATTGGGCGAGCGCCGGGCTTTGGCCATATAAAAATGGTAAAAGCAAAACAAAACGGGCGAAAAATATACAAAAAAAAGGGAAATAAATATAGAACCAGAAAACGCAATGCCGACGACCTACACAAAAGGCATTACCTAAAATAGTCGCAGGAGCAAACAAAGGACGAGGGAGGAAAACGGGCGAGGTATGGGTAGCTCCACAAGAAGTTGATGGAAAACATCATCCACCTGGCAAGTCTAACTGATCATACTCTGGAGGATTCCCAAATAGAATAAACTTTGAGCATCAAGTTCCTTATATCATCGGCGATAACAGATGATGGAAATAAATAAACGTTGAACTGGGGCAAGTTGAAGGTTTTAAAAACTTTATTGTCTAGCATCTTGCAAAACTTTAACGGTCATTACCCCGGAAAAGAGGGATATTTGTGAACTGGATGTGGGACTTGGGGTTGTTAAGTGAAAGCAGACTTTTTCCCATACATTTCGTAGATAATTTGTAGATTTCTTAAAGTCAGCACTTAGCTTATGCTATGGTTTTTATATGTCTAAAAAAAAGTATTATAAAAATTAGGCAAAATATTAATCAAAAACTGGTAAAAAAAAAAAGTCCAAGGTTCAAGTCATATTTGATGTTAAACTTAAAAAAATGGTAACATTCCTTTTTTTCTATTCTTAATTTTATAATATCCATTTCAAAAATTCGGTTTTTGTATATTTCGGTTAAATGGACCCCGGTTCGAACCCCACAGATGCGGTATTTTCGACAAACCGCAATTACAACCCTGTTACTTCGATATTCAGCCGAAATGATAAATTCAATTTTGATAATCGAAGCCATCGTTGAGCGCAAAACTTGCAAATTATCCCAGATAAATCTCGACTACCCCTCGACCCTAAACAAGCGTAACCAGGCTCCAGGTTGCATATCGCTCCAAGTTGGCTGTGGCGCGATAAAAAATTAAAAACTTCCTCCTTCGATACACCGCTTAGGTGTGTGGATCGCGGGGAGGTCCTGGTCCTCGTCCTCGTCCTGGCAAAGCGGGCGAGCGCGCCAAGTGTAAAAAAGGAAAACTTTTCAATGAGTTTTTCCTGTCGGCGTCGGCGGCGTCGTCCTCGGTTATGAGCCTGTGCTCCGCCTCCACCACCCCCCAGCCCTGCCCCAGCGCCACTGTCCCAAAAGCCCCCTTTGAATACAACAACACCCCGCCGCACCCCCCTGGCGGTTTATTGTTGTTTGCGTTTTAAATAGACTCAAGTGTTGTTGGTAGCTGCCGGTTGCAGGCATTGTCTGAAGTGCGTTTGCTACTAGGGAGCCATTGTTGCTGCCGCTGGCTGCTGGCTGCTGGCTGCTGGCTGCCGACTGCTGGGATGCTGCTGTCCTGGGGACTCGAAATCAATCGATAGTTAATGGAAAATCGTTATTAATGAAAAGTTTACATCTATCTCCCTTGCTCGCCCCGTGGCAGCCGGCAATTGAGCGTTCACTGAGCCATGGCAAAATGGTTGATAAAGTGCAGAAAGCAATAAAAAAGAGAATGGGAGCTGCCGAAGAGAGAGCGCTACATTTAAGTAGCAAAGTTTTCCTCCTTTTTTTTGCGCCCGTAATTTCATTTGAGTGTGAAAAGTTGCACGCACATGGCGAAAAGTTCAGGGGGTGGGGTGGGGCTGGCTGAAGGGAAACCCCTCCGTTTTTTGTTGCTGCATATTTTCCAGAGCATAAATATTTTATGCATGCAACAAAGGCAGTCAAAACACAATGGCCAAAAAAGTTGGTGAAGGCGACTTGCTCTGTCTGTTTGTGAGCCATTTGCACCTCTAACAAAGCAGGGCTTTTCCCACATTTTTTTCCATAATATTTCTGATTGAGAAACCCGCCAGAAAGTTTTCCTTCATTTTATATACCTAGGTATATTTGGCATCCTTCACTCTCGATAGTTTAATGGCAGTTTAAGTAGTTTGACAGCGGCCAAGAGGAGTGGGAGAGCGAGGGTCTGGGGAAATTGATTTGCGCCAGGAACTCATTACGACCGCATCGCGATGAACTCGGATCACGCAGGACATAAATAAGAAGGGATCTGCCCCGTTCCGCTCGGAATGGTTTTGTAATCACATCAGGCCGGCCAAGGAGCTGCAGCGTTTTTTCGGGGGTGGCTGATTTATTGCAACAACAAAGTTTTATCATGCATATTTTATGCGTGTAAATGTTGCCGTCATAAAATGCCTCCTCGAGGAGGTCCTTTCGCACGCATGTGTGTAGGTGGGGAGGGTGAAATGGGTAGATGGTTTGGTGCGGGTGTATTCAGGATGTAATATCGCCCTTTATGCGTACGAGTTGTAATGGCGGCCAATAAAGCGGCCATTCAATGGCAGCAAATTGGCATTTTATTAGCGCAACCATTGCTGCCACACACACACAGTGTACACCACTAATTTGGCTCGTACTTCTCGCGTATGTCATAATAAAAATGAGTGTTGAAAACTTTTAACAAACGACCAAATACCAGCCGCAATGCCCCCCTCCTCCCCACGCTGCCATCGATCGATGTCCTGCCTGTGGGTGCAAAAGGATGTCGTCCTGCGCTTTGAGGTCGTCGCCGTTGCCGCCGAAGCCGCCGCCGCCGCCGCTGCCTCGGATTTCGCAATTCGCATTTAAGGCTGGGAGGGCATAACTCAAAGTTTACTCAAGTTACTTGCGCCAGCGACAAGACAGAAAACTTTGTACTTTACATCATTAAAAAGTTTCGCTTTCTCCGCTTTTTTCTCTCCTTCTCTTTCTCAGTCTCTGTCTCTGTCTCCGTCTCCGGTCTTGCAGTTCTTCCCGGGGCTTTCTCGGCAACTTTCCGGCCAAAGACTGCCTCCCACTTTGATTGTGATTCAGGCTCTGACTGGGGAGCTTAGCCATTGACAGTTGGCCATCAATCGGTGGCAAAGCGGGAGAGCTCAGGAATTTAAAAGGAACTAAAAAGACTCAAGACTTCTGTGGCTGATAACTGATTAAAGGGAATCCCCTGGTACTGCCAGAAAAAAATGGGAAACAGAACAGAACTGCATGCACTTAGGCGTGAGCTGGAATTCCCGTAATAAACGAGCGCGTAATAGAAAAAATCCCTGCCTCCTGGGGAGGCGAACAACAAATAAATACTTGCAATGCTCCAGTTTGCTCTACGCTCTGGTTGGCTGCCTGCCACTGGCCACATTCTGGGCTCTAAGGGTTGTGGCACAAGGGGCTTTTCGGGGGTACCGGGAAGGTCCCCAGTCTCATAGTTGGCAGCACCAGCAGCAGTAGTGGTTGCCTTTTTGTGCCCATGCGCATGGAAAATAGTTGCACAAACTTGCACAGAGCACAAAAAAAAAATGGGAAAGAGTAAAAAAGGATATAAACGAAGGCATGAAATGTAAGGGGAACAAAAAAAGGACTACCAGCAAAGGAGGAGGAGTTCGCCGGCTTAGAGTGTCCTGCTTTGTGTATCTGTGTTGGTGCCCCATTGTCACTTGGCAAGTCTCCACCTCCAGCGAGTGGCAGAAGATTTGCATAAAATTCTCGGTCTCGGACAGCACATGTGACTGCCGGTGTGGGGCGAGGTGGCGATGTGGCTATGTGTGGCATTAAAGTGTTGCGCCCTGGCAATTATTAAGTTTTCTCTCTTTTTCTTGCCAACAATTGCAGTTGTTAGCCCACTAGGTTCCGCTCCGTGTGAATTATGTGCAAGGGCATGCACCGCCGCGCACAAGGCGGCATATTAGTGACAATTTAGCGGGAAGGTCCTGGCGCCAGGACGAGGAAAATAGGCGGCTGTGCGTGTGCGTCGAGCGTTAAATTAATCCCGGCAGCAGGACAATAGAAGGTGCGAGAAAGGCCCCAAGATTAGGGGCGAAAAAGCCGGAAAATTGAATGTGGATTAGGTGAGAGCTAGTGGATGAGGCTTGGAGTTCAAGGGAATAGGGTTTTCACGTGATCCACTGCTCTATGCCAAGATCACATAGAATATAGAACTCCTTTTTCTATGATTTAAATGCCATAACAAGGAGCTCTTCCCAGGAAGAGGTGGGGTTCTAGAAATATTTAATCTTACTGTCTAAAAGTATGCTTTAAAAATGCAACTTTCTTTCAACTTATTATTGCATACTTTTAGCCACTTTCAAAACTGATTTAAAATAATTAAACTTCATTAATGCTTAAGAGAAAAAGATCCTCAATGAAGCTTTTTACAATATATTGCGCCATACTATTAGATACTTTTATAAAGCTTTTCAAAAGCAATATTTAAATTTAAAATTGAGCAGTACTAAACCCTCGTATTTTGGTTTCAAGCTAGACAAACTTATTCTACTACAGCCTTATCCAATCCCTGTCCAAGACAAACGGAATCAAAAGGAATGCAACATTAGTTGAGATTGGAGAGTCAGCTCGCCTCGGATGGGATATCTCAGACTATTTCGTTGCCACTGTCGGTGGATAAATGATGCATATGCATTTCTATCTCCATCTCCATCTGCATCTGTGCAGCTAGCCGTCGCGAACGGCATTTGTATCTGGGAGGTACATGTGTCATGTATTTTTTATATCCCCTGCCAAACATAGTCTTTATGCTTTGACAAAATGTATACCATTTGCATATCCTCAGCTGTTGCAAGGCCCCCAGAATTCCGACCCCCACCCCATCCCTGCATGCATTTTCCCTTGAAAAATGCAGCAAAAGCCAACGAACTGTAACTGGACGTCGTTTTCATCAATATCAATGGGTGAAAATCTCCTGCACACTCCGCCCGCCACATTCTCATTCTTTTCCTACGCTTTTTTCCCCTTTTTTTTCGTCTCACCAACAGAGTTGCAACATATGCTATGCTGCAAAAGTGGGCGGTTGGGGGTGTTTTTCCAGGGGCCGGTGGGCGGGGCAGGTCTGGTGTGGACAGCAGCGCTTTTGCAATACAACGCATCATTTTTATTATTTGTCGGCTGCAAGAAAACAGCAACAACAATAACAGCAGCGGCAACGACGTCTATTGAAAATAGAAAGCAAAATGCTGAAAGGCATACCGCGGGGTCGGGGAATCCGTTCGTGCTTTTGTATTTCTGAACCCAAAAATAGAAAAATGCAACTAACTCGAACGCAGAAAATCGAGAAAATAAACTTGAAATGCGCACTGAAGTGGCGGAGGCGTCTAATGCAGCTGAAGGGGCAATGAATGGGGCGGAGGTTACGGACTGACTATACACATTTCTGAGTTATTTCCCCGGCTTCTCTTACCTCAATATATTGCGGGTTGTGTTCAGTGTAAGATATGCACTTTGGCAGCACAATTTTGCCTCTGAAAGAGCTGTACTTCATATTGTTAGGAAGATACACTTTTGATTAGGTATGGTTTTTGAAGACAGACTGAGAAAGAGGGCGGATAGAGCCCACCCAGTTGGGAGATATCGATTCGGGGACCTCTTTAAGTTCAGTTACCCCCTCTTTTGGCCTTGCTAACGACACTATCAACAAGCCAAACAAGCTATAACAACAGCAACCGCATTTAACTATCGTACACTTCACTACCTAATAAGTCTCAATTAAATGTACATAAAGCATAACACCTTGTAACATTTGCATGTTTCAGCCAACAAACCTGCCCCTGCAACCCCCCATTCGCCTCGTATCCTCCCATCCGAATCGTGTTTACTTGAACAACTTTCGAAAAGTTTCAGCACGCAAACCTTTAACAACAAACGCTGAATACTAAAGCAGTGGCAGCAAAAACAGGAATTACTCCAATCGTAAAACACCTGCACACTCACCGGCCAAAAAAAGGGGAAAACTGCCATTCTGTCATTCTGTCAGTGTGTCATTCAATCATTCCCTCATTAGTTCAGTCTCTGACATTGTCAATGTCAAGGGGCGCGGTTCGATCGTACTTTAAGTATAGGGTATTTTAGATTTTAAAAGGAAATGAAAGCACTGTTTAACGAAGAAAGAGGGTTGGGTTTTTGGGAAAGTCACACTATAAAAGGATTCAAAATATAAAATATTAGAACTAAGAGAACATTACTTTCCTTTTAGTGGATTTTACGGAAATTGATTTGGGGGTATAACTTTATATAAAGGGATTTATGATGAATTAATGTGGAAAATGAGGAAAGGAATAGTGTTTGGTTTGTTTTCTTTTTCGATATATAAGAAATACCCACATCAAAAAATGTTATAAGGAATATAGATATTAATAAAAAGGAAACCCTTTTTTCTTTAAGCATTTTAACCACAAACTACTGAAAAACCAAAACTCCCTTTGCCAGTTAGGGTATCTGAGGCTTCCCCAAGTGTCTCTCTGGGTTTCAATTAAATGTTTCTGGCTTGACTTGGACTGTCAGCCCCACTCCTTATATCCTGGCCAGAGCCTCGACCTCCGCCTGGGGCTCTTCCACTTCCCAATCGCATTGCATGCGTGCGTTTCAAGTGGCTGTTGCTGTTCTGGCCCACTTCCTGTCGTAAATAAACCGGAGTTCGCTTTTGGCAACCCCCCAGCTCGGGCGGGACAGGTTGTTCCACCCTTAATGAATACGACATTATTTTTTATGAGCTGTCAAACACTATTTTCCATACATTTCTTCTCCTTCGGTGGCCGCTTTTCACCCACTCGAGAGGCTCATTCCAAGTTTCCTTTTGCCATTTTTATTTATCGCCCCCGAGTGTTGGTGTTGCCGGGTATTGGGCTCTGTGTGTGCCCGCGTGTGGTTGTGTGGTTGTGCGGTTATTGTTATTATTTATATTATTTTTGATAAATGTTTTTGGGAAATTTGTATTTTATTGGTTGTTTATCGACAATTAGCGGTTTTGTTTGCCGAGTTTCCCTTTGCATAATGTAAACATAATGTAAACACTCGGCTTCCTCGCTTTCTTTTTTGTGCCTTGTTGATTTATTTGGCAAGTACACTTCTGTGGAAAAACAATAAGCCGCATTCTCGAGGAGCTAGCAACTCGAAGTGGCAAATATCAACAAGGTTAAGGAAGTTGTGAGAGGAAATAATTAGTGTACATCGATGGAAGTGGAAAATGCAAAGAAAAACTGGGCTATATATGTACGTGGAAGACCGTAAACATTCTGCTGGGGCACATAAATAATAAACAGAAATACAATTTATTGTTCAACCGGCAGGAAGAGAGCGAAAAGTCGAAAGCTAAAGGCCTCTGCGGTTTTGCACTTTGGCGAAGGCATTAAAAAGTATGCAAAGTATATACGACACACAGTGTGTGTGTGTGTGAGATGCACGGGGTGAAGAGGGGAGGGCACTGGTACTGGGAAAAGCATCTGGAAAATTTGTTCACATGATGACGCACGCAGCTGCCGCCGCTGGGAAGTGCGAGATTTTCCTCTGCTTGCCCATTTTCGATTTTGGTATTTTTGCGCTTTTGTTTACATTTTGATTCGGCTATTTTGAGAAGCCATAAACAAAACAAAGGAAAACGTGCAGAAGCCCGAGGAAAAGTAGGAGCAGCCGAAGGAAATCGTAGCCGGGGGGAGGGAAGAGTGGAAAGTCGGAAAATATATAACTAATATATATAGCTGGTATATGGCCAGCGTTCAGCGGGAAGCCTAATGAGCTGTGCAGCTTTTGAAGTTGCCTCATTACGGTGATCGAATGGAATGGAATCGAAAATCGATCGATAGTCAAATGGAAGACCCACAATTAAGGCAGGCAGCCATAGATAAGACCTGGCCCCACGGGGCGGGGAATGGACACGCTCGAGGGTGTGCGTTAATCACGCAAGTAATTCTAATGCCCGTCACCCACCCCGCCCCCTTGCGATAAGTTTTCCACCGCCCGGGGGTGAGTTTTCCTGTTCTCCCGCTCTCTTGCTTTCCCCGTTTTCCTGGCACAAAGCATAATCAGCGCTGAACATGCCAAGCACAACAAAAGAAGCAAAAACTGTTGGTTGGCCTGGGACTCGGGGTGCATTCGGCGCTGCCTGTTAACAAAGCTATAAAACTGTCACCTCTAATAATCAAGAAACTCAAATTAAGGCCCGGAGCAGAGTCCGAGTCGCGTGCCCTTTGACATACAGAATAAAAATTCGAGTCATCTCAGTCAAGCTTAACGGAATTGAGAAGTAAAGGGGAATTTATTAAAACTCCTTAAAGGGGGAATCTCTATAAAAAGTAAAGAACTTAGATAGTAGGTTTATTTTACTTCTTTGTAGGCTTCTTTTTGTATAACCTATTACTCTAATCCACCTAAAACTAGTTACTACCAAAATTAAAACAAAAACTAGCTACCGCATTTATTATTTTGAAAAATACTTCATGTTAAAGGTGAACATTTTTGTATCTTACAAATTCAGTTGTATTCTACTACTTTACTCAAAAGTCGATCAATTTTCTCGTGTATAAGATAATTACAATAGATTGTATTCGGGTAATTACAATTAAGTTCACTTTGTACTTAATTTACCGCGCACTAATTCCATGTTCTTTCTCTAATCAATTTCAAGCACATTTCCACAATGGAAAACTCCGTCTTAGCCCTGTCCGTACCCAAGAAATTTCCAATTTTCGCTCCGTCGTTCGCCCTGCCTTCCTAGGTAGTATTTATGATTATTAGGCCGGGCAATTTGCCGACTTAAGCAATTACCAGCGGGCCAACAAAAGGCGTTGGCGCTTTTCAATATTTATACGCCTGTCGCCCACACCGCCCCCCTCGCTGGGCCAAGCCGACTAATGGTATGTAAATGCTTGACGGCTTACAAAACACCGGGCCAAGCATAACAAAGGCGACCACAACCCGTTATTATTATTGTTGCATACGTCAAGGCGCTCTCGCTGTGCGGTCTGTCTTGTTTTCCCGGCGACTTTTTGTTTCTTCTGCCGCTTTGTTTTCCCAAGTAATTTGCACTGGCGTGTAATTTAATAGCGCTGCATATGTGTGTGAGTCGAGCTGTTGAATGCGCCCCCAGGTGGGCTGTTCGGGGAGGGGCCGTCAAAAGGTATGCTATGCCAGCGGCTGACAAGCCAGAGACTCCCTCGGTCGCTCCTCAAGATTATTGGTTTCAAGGGTAAAATTATGAAATGAAGTGGAAAATTAAGTGTATGATTGTGCCAAGTGGCGAGTTGCAATGAAGCGCCGCCAAAGGACAGGCGATTAAGAGTGGAGCGGCGAAGATGAAAGGATATTAAGGGGTGGAGCCAAGGGCAAAAGGTGAAAGATATAAGAGTAGAAATCGATTTTATAAACGTACCAGACCTTAAAAGGATTACACAGCTATTCTTAGCACCATAAATACAGAAAGTAAAAGATAAACATAGTGTATGATTAAAATTTAGGTTTAACATTTAGTATGGAATTAAGAATAAAAGGGTAAAAATGCTCTTTACACTATACATTTACACAAGTTAAAAGGTAAATGTTCAATAAGCTTACGACAAACTCAAATTAATCTACATTCTAAGGCAATTTGCACACCAATCTGCTAAGTGAATATAGTCTGCTTTCCCCTAAAATCCGTCTACTTAGATGCTCTGCTTTCTCAAAGCAAAACTTAGTCTCGGCCAAAGGACATAAGTTCGAGCGGAAAGTTCGTGTCTGTGAGTCATGGCCCGAAATGCAAGCGCCTGGCTCGAATCAAGTGAAAAGAAAAGGACCCCAAAAGAAGTGTGTCAACGACTTTGCTCCACTTAACCATTTAACGAGCAAGTTGGCTAACACGTAATGCCAGCAGAAACAACAAAAGGATGTGGAAAAATTCAAAACAAGTGGCACAAAATATTGAACAACAATAGGGCGAGCGCGACGGCAGGACGGCGGGGCAGGGAAGCAACAGAGAACGCATGTGTCATCATTATAATAAGGAGAGCCAGGATAACGGAGAGGACATTCGAACATCCCTGCCAGGGATAAGAGCGGGCTCAGGGGGGGGCGGTACGCACGCTCAAAGGACAACAAAGAACGCCGGCGACGTCATCTAACGCAGCTCGCAGCTCGCAGCACGCACCACCCCACTACACCCACCCGGCCAGCCAGCACCACCCTCTGTGCAACCCCCATCTACGGCCGGGCCCGATGCTAGACAGCCACCACCATAAAAGTGAAATACACAATGAAATTTACGCAATATCCCCGAGTAACAGACTTTTCTGCGTTGGCGTTGTAATAAAATCAAAAAAATAGAGCATATAGAATATATAATAGGGACTAAGGGAAAGCAGGGCGACAACTGGAGCCACATCAACAACAACAGGAGCAGCACCATGTGAGCCACAGCAACACTGATAGAGCAGTCAGCTGAAAGCGAAACAGATACATATATCTATCTGTATCTGCGGGGGAAAATGAGGGGCCCGAACGTGGTTACTCAACGCAACAGAAATAAATGTAAATCCGATTAGAATTTTTAGTTTTTTTTTCTGCTTTTCCTAAATTCCACAAAGCTGGTTGACAACTTTGGGGGAATCAAGGGACCAAACAGCAAGTGAATGAAAAGTTGATAAATCAATAAGTGGGTTAAAGATGCGTCCATATGGTTGAGGAGACTTATCAGGTTGGAAAAGCAAGGCAGATAAAAGGATATCTGCGCAGAGCAACATAAATAAATCGTAGTCTATTACGGTTGTATGACGAGATTTATGACCTTAATTATGGTGAAATAGATACTTTGGTTTTCTTTAATTGGCTTAGTTAACATTTTTGTAAAAGTGGTGATAACGAAAAAGCAGTCTTGAAATGTATTACATTTTCAAAGCTTGCCAATATTTTTAACCTAAAACGTTTATATGTGTTTAAATTGATAAACATTATGAAAATTTTATGTAAAGTTAAGTAACATTCTATTTATTTCTGCATAGCATATTTTTAGCAAGGCAACGAAAATTCTTTAAAGATGTGTATCATAAAAAGTAATATATATCTGTACATTTTTAAAATAAATAATCTAATGCCATTCTAACTAACATAGGAAAATTCCACTTATCTGCTTTAATTTTCCAACGCCATTACAGAATAAATAAATAATCTTAAATCATTCAAAGTAACAACGAATTTCATTAATATATAATTCAACTAAAATTTTTAAGTTTTCTGCTTTCCTCTTGACTTTAATCTACTAATATTTCGAATCGTAGTCTACTTTTAGGACTTTCTGGCGGTTGTTTCCTCCAAAGGACCCGGAAAACCGAGCTCTTAAAGCCGGGACCAATGGACTCGAGACAAAGGAGCGGAGATGTTGGTCATTGCGAAGATTGCGGTGTGTTAATGGCCAAGAGACGCAGACAGTCGACACGAGAGTCACATTGACCTACACACACAGAGACACTGATTTCGAATTTTCGCACAAAAAACGTAACCGCAATCACCCACACACGCACACTGGCACCCACACTCTCGCATCGCAGGACACACAGACATGGGGAATGATTAATTGTCAAAATATGTTGAGCAAAGCCAAGGGGAAAAAAGTGGAAATGAAAAAAAAAGAGAGGAAAAGCGAGGAAAAGCGAGAAAAGCGTCACAACAACATAATAAAAAGTGCGTTAGTGTGTGCGGGGCGATGTATGCATATGTATTTGTATTAAGTTGTCATTACGTGACTGCGGACAACAAGATTTATTATCATTTTCGGGCCCACTTTCCCGCCTTTCCCGCCTCTCCCCTCGCCCTGCGGCGTGTGGAAATTCATTTTGACTCTCGATTTGATACTCACAGTAACTTGTTGAGCAAACTCAACCTTCGGCTGGCCGACCAATTCAATAATATGAACCATATGGAACGATTTGCTCTTGGACGTGGCGCCTTTGCGAGAAAAAATTTTATAACGATTTTCACCGATTCTTTGCCGGAAGCTTTTCGGTTTTCTTCCTCTGGAAAAATGGCCTTTGTTTATTTGTCTAAGTTTTTGTTTTGGTTAAATTTTTAAGCACTTTTTTTGTGGAAAGTTCGTTTCGGTTTCTCACTTGAACTGTCTTCTCTCCGTACTTTGGTACTTATTGATTTCAATGGTTTTTCGTGTGGTTAGCCTGCTATAATGTGTGTATGGCTTAGTGTTTATAATAATTTATCTTATCTGTATTTTCCAGTATTTAAACACGCGCGTGTCTCTATCTCTTTTTTGCTTTTCTCCTTCTCTTTCCCTCTGATTTTTCTGCTCGTTTCTAAAATCGAATTAAAATGTTGGCTTGTGAATATTGCCTTGTGTTCGCTGTAAGCATGGGTAATTGCATGATTTTCCCAAGTACAGTTGGCTTGGAAAATGTATCTTTGGCTGTGAGTTAAATTGCTTGGAATTCAGGCAAACGCCGAGAATGGAAATAAAATCCATCGAGGTAAATATTTATTATTGTTGGCAAAGCAAATGATTTATCGTTTGGCTTTCGGGTGGGTCTAAGAGGAAAATATGAACATTTTCCGAAAAGGTGTTATACAGATAGGGAAATTTAATTAAAAACCAAATTGTACAAAAGTTATCACAGTGCACCAAGTTGAATTGCAAGCACTTCAAGGAAAAAGAAGCCAACCATTTCAAGCACTTTAAAGAAAATATGGAAAAAAAAAGTTCGAGTCAAAAAACATTTCACATAGAGGCAGCAAACAAAATTCAAAACTTCTCATGTGCAAACAGTATTTTTGCAATCACTCCATGAGTATCAAAAAAATTAGTCAAGCGATTTACGACCGTTTTAACACTCATCGAGAAGCAAAATCAATTCGATTTTGGGCCAGGGAAAATAATTTGCAGTAAATATGGTCCAGCCAGCCACATCAAAGCGGCCGTAAAACGTTTTGGCCAAGTGAAATATTTCTACCAACAGCGAAATGGCCAAATCGCAGGCCAAAGAAAGGAAAATCATGCTCTGCTGGCCAAAAATCATTAAGAGCACTGCATATTCAATTAACAGGGCCATATATATGGCCAGCTCGCACGGGCACAACTACACTTGAAATACAACAAAATGCGGCAAACAAAACGGATTTTTGGCGAAAAATTCGCTTTCGATGGGCTCGAGTGCTGGAGATTCGGAATGCCATGGAGATGGAAACGAAACTATGGAATGCTCAAAATATTCAAATTCAAATTCGATGTGAGGAACGTTTGCAGTGCCGCGCTCTGCTTGGCCTTTGCTTTGCTTCAGTTTGGTTGGCTTTTTGGGCCAAAATTTTAATTGAAAATGTTTTCGTGTGCTGCGAGCGTGAAACAATTTTCGTTCGTTTGTTTATCTGGGCAAATTGAAAAAAATACATCGAGAATAAAACAGAGCGTGGATGAATATCGGAAAAGGTGTAGTAAGCCCGGGGCCCAAAGAGAGGAAAACAACCTGATCGGCCGTTGGGTTTCCTCTCCGCCCAGTTCTGTTTGGAAATTTCGTTGTTTACAAATTGTTTCCAATTATTCTCGGCATTGTTTATCGCGGCAGTCGGTCTATTTCTGGAGCTAATGCTAATGCCTCTGATGGAGAGATTTAACAGAAATCGAGTTCTAATGAGGTAGGTAGGTCTATGTGAAATATTTTGATGATAATTCGGGGATGATCTTAGAGTGGTAATTGCCCTTGCTTACAGATTTAACAGTTATATATTTCTTTTTTTTTTTTGGAATTGGTTGTAGCTTGTTGCGTGTTTTATGGGTTTGAGTAAACGAATTTGGTAAACTTTGTTTGGGATTTTGGTTGGCGAATTTGATTTGATTAAATTGGTTGTTAGATTTGTAATATATTTTTGAAGCGAATTGGAATTTGTAATTTTAATTGGTTTGTTCAAATTTGTTTAATTTCTTTTTATTGAATATTCGTAATTTGTATTATCGCTGTGTTTCAATATGCGTTTCTGAATTGAAGAACAAATGTCACACGACAGTCGACGAGAACTATACGAAATATTCCGACTTAACTACACAGAACTCAATATCATACTGAAAAAGGACGGCGCTTACAACGGCGTCCGGAGCCCCAAAGATCCGAACCGAGCCCGAACCGCTTCCTCGTCCGAACCCGAACCCGAACCCGAACCCGACACCGAGCCGGACCGAACTTACGCCCACCCGACCAATTCGAACCAGCGAACGCAACAGCGCAACACGCCGGCAAAACAACAACGCTCGCCACGTTCCAGCTGGTCGCTGCGGGGTGGGTGGTCCGCCACCCCCACGACCGCTCGGCTCACGGCCCGAGCGTTGCATCGAACATGTGTGCGGTCGAACCGGCCCCTGTTCGTGGCCGACGTTTCGTATGCCCTACAAGATCCGGAGGGGTGGTCCGAGCCCATCGAGTGCCACTGATAATGGCTAGCTTGTTGCTCACCAGCCCGCATCCCAAGGGTTCCGATGGCACGCCTCAAGGATCCCGAGTTACAGCCCTCCCTCGGCCGAAGATAAGACCCGGACCCAATCGTAGGTGCACTCGCGTAGCCCTCGCGTAGGGCCTAGCCAAAAAACAGGGAAAAATCACACCGAATAGCGGCACCCTAGCCGAGCAGGCTGGAAAACCCAACAAGGCCTAAAGGGAAAATCCCCGAACCGTCGAAGCCGTGACTCGTGTTAGCCGATTCACGCGCAGGCGAGGCTCTCTCCGGCTAGCGCCCTCTCGCTCTCGCTCTCCGGCGCCCCCATCGCCCGGACGGCGGGTGCGAGCGAGACGGCCAGCAGGTTAGTTTCGGGCCCTAGATATGTAAGGTGTCTTGTGTAGTGGCGCGGAGTGCATCTGAGTGGGAGAGCGCGAGAGCCATGTGCCGGGCTTACTGGCTGGTCGCCAGCCCGCCGACCGTAGGGGGTCTCTGCAGGGGGTGGCAGGGGGAGGTGGATGGTGGGTGGTGTTCTGGGGGGTGGCCAAGGGTGCTGCGATGATGGGGGGAGGGGCGGCCGAACCGCGAGCGGGTTGGAGCATCGCAAAAACATGTGCGTTTCGGGAACTTGTTTTTGCATTTTCCTCCTCTGTTTTGACTGGAAGTGCTCATCATTGCGATGATAATTTTCTGTTGAATATTTATGAAACACATGACTCACAATGTGATTAGGGCTGCCTCCTTGGTGGCCCGAGAGGCCGGAGCGCACACAACGCGGCTGGAAGGCTAGGCCAATAAGAGCACCGAAGAGAGTCCTGCTCGCAGGACGAAGAGAGTGCCCGGGCGGAAGAGCAATCGGGCTACCCATTCACCGCAACGCTGGCAAATTCATCATCATGAGCTCCGTGCTGAGGACGAGGCACGAAGACAGGAAGAAATTAATATGCGAAACGCAACAATTTTGGCCAACTACAACAGCCACAACAACAGAAGCACTTTTTTGGCCTGGCTCGGAGCCGGCAAAAATAACAGCAGCAGGGAAAACATCTGCGAGGCATTGAATAATGCCAGCCAAGTTTGGGGCGCGGCTTGTTGTGCTTTTTTCCCGGCCAGGGGACTTCCCCTTTCGGCCGAGACACACTTTCCTGGCTTACACTCCGCAGCGGTTGTGGCCGTGATTGATTTCCCAAGGTGATTTTCAAAAGGGATACTTAGAAGGCGATGCGACTCGAAGGTGTTTCTAACATCTATTGGTAGAATTTATGGTGTGGTAAGGAAACTACAGAGAATAATAGATATAAAAATAAAATATTTCTTATAAATGATTTTATGATTTCGTTAGGATTTTTTTCTGTAATAAAGTTAAGATCAATGTATGCTAGTTATTTAGGATCAGGTTTTAAAATGTATTTAAAATGATTATGTATTTTATGATAATGATGAAATGATGATGAAATGATAATGTATTTTAAATGAACATGATTTTAATGAGGAATGGTTTTGGTATTAAAATAAAGATTAAAGTATGTTAGTTATTAGGATTGCGTTTTTCAAAAATTTATAAATTTAAAACTTAAATTAAAGTATTTAATATTTGATAAGATTTATTTATAAAATAGCTCTGACTTCAAGGCAACAACTTAAGATTTCTGGATCTGTTGGCCATCTCATGGTGGCCATCCCAAGCCCGCTGGCCAGGTCGCTTAAGCCGGCAGCTAATATGCCAAAATACATCAATAGTCAGCTCAGATCGACGGAGTCCAGTTCGGTCAGTCATTCACTCAAGCTGCTAACAATCTCCGCCCCTGACAGACTCGGAAGCCTAACAACCTGCCAAAGCAGCAATGAGTGCCGTCTACTCAGTTGCCTGTCCATCTGGGCCGCTCTGCCCGAGCCCTGTGCCCCCTTGCCACCACCCCACGTGACACGAACCACCGTACACCGCCCACAGCCCACCCCCCACCGCCCACCGCCCACCACCCCACGGCCCTCCATTCAAGCGTTATTATTGTAGCTAGCTGTTATTCTTTTTGCCTGCTATTTTCGCTACGCGCTTTTTGCTCTCGGTTCTTTTCGTGCGTGGGTGTCTGTTTCTATCTCCCGATGTATTTGTGTGTCACTAGGATACGCAAAAAGCATCACGCGCCACACCACCACCCCCGGCTCCGCGCCGCCGAGCAACCACTAGAGCAGTCGCAACCGGAGCTCCAGGACCCGTCAGGACCTCATCCTTATCCGCGTCCACGTCCTCGCCCTCATCCCCCGGCGAGCGTGGCGCGTTGTCTTGGAGTTTTTCAATTTGATATGCTCGACCGATTTTCGCTCATTTCAAGCGCGGGACAACGTTGTCAGCATCGTCAGTCCGCCGCCGTTGTTATTGTTTCTCCGCGTTGCGCTTGTCGTCGCCAATTTATCGCATTTTTACTTTGATTTTGCGTTAATTTTTGGACAGCAACAGCCGCTCCTGCCCCCGCCCCAGCCCACTCCCACTCCCGAGAGGCTCTCGTTGGTCCGAGTTTTCTGTGTATTTAGCGCTAAATGGTGTGTTGATATTTTCCTTTTTTTTTACGCTTTTCCCATGACTCCCCGGCCTGAGGATCCAGATTCTTGCCCCCGGAGGCAGTCAAGTGTTAAGGCATATAATCAGTGTCAAGATGGCGACGATGATATGAAATCAATTTTACAAGGAGAGGAAGCTAGTTGATGGAATGCTATGCGCAAAGCTGACAGAGGCATTCCTAGCCATGAGTTGGTAAGGAAAGATATGCGGCGGATCCATCACTTACAGAATTGAAATGGAAAATTGAAGGCCTTAACTTTGTGAAAGTGCTTCAAGTGGAGGGCTTATAGTACCAAGTATACAAATAAAGTGGTTGTAAAGGGGTGGGTATTTAAGGTATTTAAGATCCCCATAAGAAAGGTCCCCCAAACTGGAAAAAATGTAAGATTTATTTTTATTTGAGAAACCTAACTCTAAATTTTAGAGGTTAAGATAACTGATTTACCTTTAATTTTCTTAAATTCCGGAAAAGCAGCCTATGCACTAACACATTATTATGGAGGGGAGTAAAGAAAATGGAACATAATCGTAAAGGCGAAACTGAGCTGGTCCTACGACATTTTCCGTATCGGTTATGAAACGGAAGCCAACCGGTTATGGGCTAAATACACTCAACTTATCGCTCTTAACATATTTCCAGCCCTTCAGCCCGGGAACTTTGGCCGTGCGACATTATTAAATCCTGAAATGGCAATAAATTCAATAAAACGAAAAATCACCAATGATTTTTCTGCCATTTACTCGGGCTTTATGCAGTCGGACATTATCTGACACTCCCACATGCCCACTTACACCGACGCACAGCGACTCAATGTCATTTGGATTTTACATCTTCTATACGTACAACAAGTCGTTAGGCCGAGTCGGGCACTCAGCTCCAGAGCCATTGCCTTTATGCATCACCGAGCACACAAAAGTGTGGAGCGGCCCCCGCAGCCCACTCCACATGGTCGATATTTATGCGAAAATCAAGCGATAAATCTAAATTATATGCCAGTGCTAAAGCTAATGCCATGACGGGGCAGCCTTGGCTCCTGCCCTGCTCCTAGCCTTACATCAGCGCGCCTCCCAAGCCCCACCGCACAAGGCGTATTATTATGATGATTAGGCAGCCTTCGCATGGCCTAATTAAAAACGAAACGAGAGGCAATGCTGATAGATTTTGATTATCATATAATTAGGAGAACGTTCGTGTGCCCTGGTCCACATTTGTCATGATCCATCAGGCGTGGGGCAGGGGGTGGAGGAAAGGTCTTCGGTCGCCGAAAGGAATACTTTTCCAGATGCCTGTCAAAAGTTGGCCACCGAGCAGTGTCCTGTCATACATGTCGCAAAATTTCATTACTACTGCTGCCGCTGCCGCTCGCTCCTAGTGCTGTGTCGTCAAGTTTTCGTTACGCTGTCAGCCGGAGGGTCAGAGGGCACACACCAGCCGAGCATCCTGGGCATCAGCAGAAATTCTCTGCGGTCGAAAATTAATGAAAATTTCATAAACTGTCGGGGCCTATGCGTAAATGTATGTGTGTTATCTCTGTCTCAGACAGGCCAGAAGCCATCGCAGTGTTTGCGGCTTGCCATCATAACTTAATTAACAGCCACATAGCCCAACCCGAACCCTGGGCCAATATCAATCCCAGCAGCCAGTCCAATCCGCATCAATCCAATCTGGAGCCCAACCCCGACGCGACCCCCAGTCCCCGGGAGCAGTGATAGATACTGGGCATGATTCGCTGTCATCCCCTTCTTTACATCTGACCCATCTAGGGCTGATCAAGTTATAAATAGTATTTCATATTTCACTGGCCACGCTCTCGACCCAAAGAACTATGTCAAAGTGGCATATGTTCGGGCCAAGGGGGTGGTGGATTAGAGGCCGTCGAGCAACCCTTTCGGCCCCTTGGGGCACGGGCTCTGGCCAACTTAAGGGCGGCGGCACCAGCAGCAGCCCGGCTCGGTTCGGTCGCCCAAACACGTACTCATAATAATATTTCACTTTGGTCCCACCGAGAAGGCTTCCGCTTGCCCCGCTGCCTCGTCTTCTGGTCTGCTCCGTGTTGATAAATTGGCGACAGGGTATAAATTAAGAAATTGTACACTAATTGCGTAAAAAACTTGTTGTAGCTGCATACTTTCAGGCGGTTTTTCAATGCCACCGCAAGCGGGAAAGGATCGCAGGGGCGGAGGCGGAGGCGGGTGGCAAAGTGCGTGAAAGTGTTGCCGCATTGTAAAAAGTTTTATTTATCGATTTTGTTTTGCGACCCGCAGCCACCAAAAGGGGCCTCCTGCTCCTCCTTGCCCCGTTTCAATTCCAATTTTATGTTGTATCAAAAATTGTTAAAGCATACATTTTGGCGTTTGGCAGCCACTGACTAAGTGGGCGGGGGGTCCCCATCATCTGCGTGTTGCTGTTGCTTTTGAAGTTTGCACAACACAAAAACCGCAAAATCTAATTAACGGGGCGCTTGGTCTTGGTCTTGCCACTGGGGGCGGGGGGCGTGGCAGCCCGAGGGGGCGGCAATTGTGGGCGGAGGTAGTTTTGTGAGGTGGCGCGGTTAGCGCGGGTTTTCTTTTGCTGTTCCTGGCACTTGGCTTCGGGGCCTTTTCTCCTCCGCTTTCTTCTTATTTTAGCCGCTGGATCCGGAAAAGCCAGAGGAGGATAGGGGAGCTGGGAAGCACTTTTGAAAGGCATTCCCAGAAATCGAAAGTGTTTTCCAAGCAGGTGACAACCAAGAAGCTTGCCAACAACGAGCTGCCAGGCCACAGGATCGATGTCTCTTTTAATGACGTGCCAACTCCTTTGAGCACCATCTTCAAGGATATTACGTTTAAAGAGATTTTCGGAACTTTCAGTTACAAGTTGCACCTGTATTTGATATTCGAAAATAAGTGGTGGCGTCTATTATATTTTTATGGTATTGATAGGTCCAATAACTCCTTGAAATTTCTCTATTAAATTCAAGATAAACAACCTGTTTTGTGACGAAAGGTAGGTTATAAATACATTTTAAAAATTTCGTTTCTTAAAATTCTACAAACTGATTTTTTGCAAAGTTACCTAGAGATATAAGAACCGATCTAGG
The DNA here is from genome assembly GCF_025231255.1 of Drosophila biarmipes. Lineage (NCBI taxonomy): Eukaryota > Metazoa > Arthropoda > Insecta > Diptera > Drosophilidae > Drosophila > Drosophila biarmipes. Next base: position 21,479,330 of record NC_066613.1, on the reverse strand, counting down.
GATAATGGGAAAACAATTAAGGATATGCATGTGATTAGGTTGCTCATCTTCTGCGAAGCATTCCCACTTCACAGCGCACTTTTTCACATCTTCCTGCTGCCATTTCTTTCCCATTAATCTCACTTGAACAGATTCGTCCTTCTGGCCGACAGCTGTGTCAACTTTAAGCATCATTTAAAGTATTTGGTTTGTTTGTCAATCTTGTTTTACATATTGCAGGGAGTCGGTCCCGGGGCCGGGCCCCCGCTCGGGCTCTATCTGGATTGACAGACCTCAGTTAGTGTCATCATAATCATTTTGTCATTAATATGTCTGACTGGCCACAGGACGCGTCGTCCTGCTCGTCGAGGTCCTTCCTCCCGGCCCTCCCCTCGCTGTCGCATAATCTGCGGTTTGCTTTCTGTTGTGTTCATTTTGTGTTTGTCGCCTGGTCTCTCTCCCTCCTTATAGAGCTCTCCGGTTCTTCGGGGAGCCAATCCATTGAATTATATGGATTTTTGCCTGAATAAAATATATATAACACACATATGCATGTGTGTGGCCCACCCTAGCCCAACATTTCCGTATTTTTATTTGTCTTGTCTGCGCTCTCGCTCGCACTCTGTTTTGCTTTTGCTTTGCTTTTCCCTTGCTTTTGGCCATATATCGCAGCATTCGGGCCCTGTGATTGACGTTGCCTTAGCTACCCGGCTACTGGGATCCCGAGATCCAGATCCCTCGGCCGTCCCAAAAAACTGAGGCCAAATCATCTGGGCGGCAACCGAAAAGCCTCAGCCAAACACTCACATTTCATTCTGCCCTTCGTCTGCCTTACAATGTGTGTGTGATATAGCCCCATATAGAGAAAGCGAGTGTGTGTGCGAAAAGTACTCCTAGGCCCTTACATAAGTACGTGCCCCTCTTTCCCGACTTCCTGTGCCCATCCGTGTTGTGCCATCTCTCCATGCATTTTGACATACTTATGTCGTTTCATGTTTTTGCTGAATTTGCAAAAATAAAGAAAAAAGAAAGGAGGAAAATCGTCGGAAAAATAAAAGTTTGTTTCCCTTTGTTCGCCTTTGACTCCCCATTTGTTTGTCGCTGGCCCGCGTTCTCTTTGGGCGGAAAACGCTCTTAGGAAAATCGTGGAAAAGTGGTCGGAAAAATGCGCATGTGTTGTAGCCATGGCACTCAATTCGCCGCAACTTGAAGGGATTCTGTCGAGGCGAATTGCCTTCAAGAGGGGTGTTTTCACCAGCATTTCCTCACTTCAGAATCATTTTAAGGGGATTTTTTTAAGTTTACAAGTTAAGATCAGAGTTGTTATAGAAGTCAAAAATAATATATTTTAAGTAATGATTTTATGGATTAATTTTTGATTTACATTAAGAATTTTATTTAGTGAGTAAGGGGAAATTTCCCCTTAACCTTTGCTCTTACCCCTGCTGGAATGTACCTTGCTACCCCTCATTTGTGATTTTGGTTCTACTCTTTTACTTTACTCTAGCGCCCAAAATCCGACTTATCAGTTGGCCCCAAAAGACATTGGCTAGTGGGTTATATTTTTTATTTTTAGGGGGGACGGGCACCCATGAACGAGAACTATTAAGCGAACAATTGCACGCACTAGCGCGCATTTCACTGGCCTGTTGGCAAGTTGGAAGTACTTTGGGCCTCTATTAATAGATCGTTTTCTGTGTTACTTGTGCTGCTGCTGCCACGGTTTGTTTACACCAGAAATAGGAGCAGGGGAACGTGCTGCAGCGAAGGCGGCTAATTATTCTAATCATTGGGAACGGGAATGGCAGGCAGGCGAGAGCAATTGAACTGCTGTTGACCCCAGTCGGTGGATGCAAACGAGGGAAGCAGCAAACTCAAAGATACACAGATACACCATATGGTTGCGGTTGCAGCAGAAGTAGCAGCACAGGCAGCAGCAACAAACAGCGAGTGAGAATGTATCCGGCAGATACTTTTAGCATACAAATCACAACAACGTCACAACAAATTGCCAGTATTTTGTATAACAAAGTTGTGGCCTGTCATTTTTGAAGTCTTCACCCTCTCACCCATCTATTTATCTCTTTCGCTTTGTGTGTTGGCAGGTAGCCCAGGAAGAGCGAAGCGTGAAATTCGTTTCAACAAAACGTGAAATGAGCCATGAGATGGTCTGGAAAAAACTAAAAAAATCCTGCCCACCGACCACATAAATTACTTACAGATCAGTTTTTGTGGGTCAGCGCCGTTTTCGGCTTTTGAAATTCGTTTTTAATGCATTTGAAAACGGTGAACTAGAACTTTAAATGGCTCCACCGATGCCATCCATCAAAAAATAGATAGCACACACATATGGTCCATACACATTTATCACCCCACTCTAAATAATATCCAATCAAATTAGCCACGAAATCCGTTTTGGCTAGCAGTAATTAAGCGAATCTGTCACACGAAATTCAATATTTTGCAACTCAATATTTGATTATGGAAAGCGATACGGCTGATATACGGGGGATATGTGCACCTACACCTGCCCGGGTCACGAACAAGGCAAAAAATCAGTGCAAATAACAAATGACCAAACAAACCCAAACAGAGGGCAGTGATGAGATGGAAAGGGGAATCCCCCGGCAGCCCTTTGCCAGGGCCAACAAATCATCATCTGACGATGCGTCACGTCAATAACGAACGCAGTTGAAAAATTGTTAAAATTGAATTACAGTTGCAAAACGCTGAATCCTGAAAGAGCAAACACTGCCACGCCCCCCCAGGCATCCCAGCGCCCCTTCGCCCACACACAGTGGAAAAAGTCAACGCATATGAAAAGCGACAGGGGGTGGGGAGGGACTCCCCCTTTTTTTGGGGAGCGGGCGAGTCGAATCTGCATATCCTTCAGCAAATAGACAACAAATTGCAATGTGATATACAGTTGAGTTGATGGCCGCGTTGTCCTTGGCTCCCTGCTGCCGTTGGACAGCGGTGAAAATTGATAAAACGATATTGATGAATTGCACATGGCAATGAAGCGGGGGGGTGGCAGGCGGGGGCGGGGAAACTGCATATCCTTCAGCGCCAGGATCAGCCTGCAGCGTCCTCAGCGTCCGATGATGATGAAAAATTAGCTTCTGCCTTTGCATTGCTGATGGCTTCTCGGCTGGATGCGTGAGTGCGCAAATAGTTAGCGCCTCCGGCCGAGGCGATTCTCCAGGCGAAGTGAGCAAGATTAATGAAGGGACAGCCCCGTGGGCGGCAAGGCAGGCTCTGGGAACGGCAGGTACTGGCCAATCCAATTAGAAATTGAGATGGCAGCAAAAGATGGCCAGCTCACACTCCATCGGGGGACCATCCCAGGCCCACTTATGCCCTATGTTCTCCTCAGAGCTAAGGATAACTGTATCAAATTCAATAGATTCGTAAAGAATTCGAAAATACTTTGGGGTTTTGAATAGAACAAATCCCATTCTTAGAGTTATACTTGCAATATTCTTTACAAAATATGAACAGGATCCTTTAACTGTCTTGAGAAAATATATAACAATTTTAAAAACGATCTAAATTTTTGAAGGTGTTCGTATTATTTTAGCGAAATCTTTGAAATCCAGTACTGATAGATTCTAACAAAAATTATACAAAATGTTAACTAACTGTTTATTTTGACGATGTATCTATGAGATACAAATGCTTGATATATGAGGTGATGGTACTATATATAACACTATGCCACTAAATTATTTAAAATAATAAATATTAATAATATGTCATAATTTTCAACTAGTTTCGTATTTTGTACAATAGTTCTTATCAGCTTCGCCTCAAGATTATATAACTAGCTATGTTTTCTCCGCAATTATTACATCGCCAGCTCGGTCTGCTCTCCTCATTGGATTTATAGGCCTTTTCATTACTTCCGGGACTTTATCCATCTCGAGCATTTTAGCATTCATTTGAATTTATTGCCGTTTCCATTTCATTTGGTCGACGCAGCCACAGCATCTCATATTATAGTTTCCTTCATCACATTTGTTTTCGGCAAAAGGGGGCAGTGGGTGGGCGGCAAAGGATATTTTTCACCTGGACAACCGCACGGGGACTGCGCGAATGGAGGTGGAATGGAGTCTGCCCTTCGTGCCACAAAAATTTATAAGCGCCTTGCGCCAGTTTGCGATGCTTTTTGTTGTTATTTAAGCGAAAACCCCAAACGCAATTCTTGTAGTTGCTATAAATAAAACAAAAGCACACACATACGCCCAACCAGCCAGCCACCCACTTCGCCTTTCTCGCTTTCACCCGCTGTGTGTTCGGTTTATATAAACTTAGATAACAAACAGCTTGGTTATTTATTTTTCTTAATATTAACGTCAACATTCAGCGCACATGTTGCACGCATAGAGCTCCACCCCCTTCGCCTACCCCCTCACCACCACCCACCGCCCCCCACTGTTTTGGCCCAGACGCAGACATAGATAAAGTCATTTACACACACTCGCACACCCACACCCACACACTCGCAGACAGCTGGAGAGACTGCGACTGTTGTAATATTTGTTGCCATCTTACAGGCGATGGGCAGTGGGCGGTGGGTGGGAGGCATGTGGAAGCGAGGTGTGCAACTAAATCACATCAGCAACATTGCTAAAATTTATAACTGTTTGCCCGGCAAAAAGGGGGAGTGGCGCTGTGTGCGTGGGTATTTATGTTGGCTTCTTCTATTCACTTAGCCTTGGTTGTTTTGACTTTATTAAGCCAAAACACGTTGCATAGCTGCTAAGCACGCGCAGATAAATATAAACAAAAGAGTCAAATCGGCTGGCTCTTGGTGGGGGTGGAGAGTGTGGAGAAAGCTACCGGTAGACCAAGTGAGAAAATATCCAAGAGACAATCAGCTTTAAGAACAACATTTCCTAAAGGGATCTTTAAGAAATCTTTCGAACAAATCGAACATGACTAAAATTTTGACCCTCTTGTAAATGAACAATTTGTGTTTAGAATGTTAGAGAATTCAACCACAAACTCAAAGAGGCATCCCACTTTAAAATCGGGATTCAATTACTCAAGTTATGGAATCTCGAAGTGCAGTTTTTGGGGTCCCCTTCTGAATGACATTGGAATTACGAATAAATCGAACATGAAAAAGGGCTAAAATTTCGACCACCTTGTAAAGGAACAATTTGAATGCAGAATGTTAGAAAATTCCATCACAAACTCATAGAAGTATCCCACTTTAAAATCGGGATTCAATTACTCAAGTTATGGAATCTCGAAGTGCAGTTTTTGGGGTCCCCTTCTGAATGACATTGGAATTACGAATAAATCGAACATGAAAATGGACTAAAATTTTGACCATTTATAAAAGGAATACATTTTATGCAGAGTGTTAGAGAATTCGACTACAAACTCATAGAGGCATCCCACTTTAAAATCGGGATTCAATTACTTAAGTTATGGAATCTTGAAGTGACGTTTTTGGGGTTCCATTCTGAATGACATTGGAATTACGAATAAATCGAACATGAAAAAGGGCTAAAATTTCGACCACCTTGTAAATGAACAATTTGTGCTTAGAATGTTAGAGAATTCGACCACAAACTCATAGAGGCATCCCACTTTAAAATCGGAAATCAATTATTCAAGTTATGGAATCTCGAAGTGCAGTTTTTGGGGTTCCATTCTGAATGATACTGGAATTACGAATAAATCAAGCATGAAAAAGGGCTAAAATTTCGACCACCTTGTAAAGGAACAATTTAAATGCAGAATGTTAGAAAATTCCATCACAAACTCATAGAAGTATCCCACTTTGAAATCGGGATTCAATTACTCAAGTTATGAAATCTCAAAGTGTAGTCCATGGGGCCCCGTTCATAAGTTTATCGCCTGTTATCTGTCTCGCAGAAAAATGAACACTTTCAATCTTCGCCCCAAAAATAAGCATGTAAATCAAAAGACGACATTCAAAACACTTTATGCTGGCTCGGCACAAATTGGCCAACAACCTGGGCCAACTCAAAACAGGAAGACAAGTAGAGGTGAAAAAGAGGAAATATATGGAGTACTCTCTTCAGTGCCTTTGATTAGTGTAGCCACATTAGCAGCTCTCCGAAGCCTTGGAAACCCCGCCGACTGTAAAACTCCTTGACTGACTGACTGTCAGATATTTTTTGGAACAGCATCAACCATTCGGAATGCACTGCTGAGGCCCGAGAAAAATTCCTTTGTCAACACCTCTGGAAAATTCGAACACTCTTCCTCCTTGACTGAATTGGCAGGACGAACTATTTGACAAGCGTTAATCAATCAAACACCAAGTGAAGTCTGGCTGAGATGTACATATGACAGCAGGCAAAACCTTTTTAATAATATTTTCTAACCCAGCCACCCCCATTCAACCTCGACCCTCGCCCACTTAGTCAGTCAGTCAAGATGGGTTGTCAGAGGTAGGAAGATAAAAAAGAAGGGAAAACAAATGTAGAAGGCCAGAAATCAGGGAACATGACTATTAAGGACTGTAGTTAACTACCCTGCCGGTTATGAAGTAACATTTATGTTCTCATGCACACAATGGCATAATACCTCAAGGACAACATATGACATATTTTATGAAGTACTTGCCCTTAACAACTCACATTAAAGTATAAACCAAGCTGGTCCAAATATACATATACCCATACCGCTTGTTAGAGTATCGAAGTTGAAAAAAATTGGACATCAGAGCATAAGGCACGCACTCACCAGGGATTTGGGTGGAGTGAGGGCAGTCCATCGGCTCTGTGCGGACTGGTCAGAATGGGATAAGATGGACCAGGACCAGGACGAAAGTCTACCTTAAGCCCGAGACTTTCGGAGGTCTAAGAAATTGCCAAATTTAATAAACTTAAAAGGGTGCACATGTGAGGATGTCTGCCTCTGACACATACACCCTGGCTCGCCCACTCATACGCACGGTCATGTAATCAGCAACAACTTGAGTTGTCAATAAAATTGTGATTTCTTAGGACAGGAAGTGGATTGGGGCACGAGGAAGGATGCGAGCAAAACAGATTATTATATTGTTTGGGCAGCCATAAAAACTGTAGGCCAAAAAAGAAACCCTCCCGCTCTTTAAAGAGCCTTTTTGCACCTGTAGTCCGTGGCAGGCAAGTGGTTTAAAAATTTATAGTAATGCGCCTATGGCTAGGCAACACATTGCTGTAAGCAGATGGCGCACACACACACACACACACACACAGGGGGCTCTACAGGATAATAAAGGAAATTGCTGGGCAATTTTGTGGCTCGAAAAGCCTCGGTGTGTCTAATAAAACTAAGTGGGAGCCATCGCGCTCGCCGATAAACGAAAATTGATATTTAATGGGCGTTCTTTCATTCCCAAATTGACATTAAATTCAACTGAAATCCGAGCAAGATTTAGCTGGCCTACAATCCCGCTCCCTCCTCCCACCCCCCTCAAGGCAACCAAAGTTCATTATGCGCCCGAGCAGGCCTCAAGATATCAACCCCCCGAGTTTTGGTGGGCTCATCCTGGCTCACATTCCTTCATGTCAAAGTCAAAGGACTTCGACGGAGTCGCGCGTGGCAAACCATGTAAATCAATCAGTTCGGCGTGCCTTTCTCAAAGGCCGCTGCCTTATATAAGAGTTCCCAGTTCTCAGTTCTCCGCGAGAACCCATCTCAACTCCCACCACCGGCAACAATGATGTATGGATGAACGTTGTGCATCATTGATGTAGAAAATGTTTTAATGTTATTATTGGCCCTGTGCCATCGGCTGGGATGGCAGGTCCTCCATCCGCCTGCTGGTGACAGTTCGGTTTTATTGAATTTTATTTGCCCAAGAGTTGTGCAACAGGCTGGGCGTGGAAACTAAGTCAAGGAAATCGGAATGCCACTTGCCATTGTAAGGGGTATTTTAATGGTACAAAGGGTGCAGACCCTTCAAGGACTGTATCAAAGCAGAAGGGAGAGATGTTACGATTTTTAGATCAAGGTTTTGGGTTTATAAAATAGAAATTTCATATCTTAAACCCTTAAAAGGCACTTGGAAAGGAGAGTGTAGCTGATCTGCATTCGAAGTCGAAACATTTCCATTCTCTGTCCAAGAGTAAAACTCTTTTCCTTATTTTCTCGCCGCCCCCTAAGCACTCATTTGTGCAACAAAGTCCGCTTTCCCATCCAAGGATTTTCCTTTTTCCATACAACACATAGGAGTCTTAAGTGTGCTTTCTCAGCTGCAGAGCTCCTTTCACCCACCTCCACCTTTCTTTATCTGCCCACTCACATTTTCGGGTGCGTGCTGGAAAAGTTTTGCCCCTCATCTGCCTTTTTTCTGGGGGGGTGGGGAAAAAGTTTGTTGCTCCTCAAACAAGGCTCACAACAAGAACGGCGAAACACAATGAGAAATATTGATACTGAAATATAAAATGTACCCTAGCCGAGGGGCAGGGATGGGCGGGGGCTCTAAAAGGTAGCCCAAATACAAATATGAAAATCTACGAAAAGGAAAAAGTGCGCAGGGTGGTGGCGGGCCGAGGAAGAAAGACACTCATGTGGACACTTTGACACACAAATTTACAAGTTTGTTGCTACTTTTTGCCGGATCCCCAAATACAGAAGCGCTCGAAAGCGATTTCCCCCACAGCCACTCTCCCCCAATTTCTCCCGTGTTTGCCGAGACCAAAAGTATTGATGAACAGTTGTTTGTTGCTGTCGCAGGCAATGGCGGCAACTTATTAGAAAGTTCACACACACCCACACACACGCACACAGTCGCAATCAGGGATAGCTGCGTGGGTGTGTGCGTGGAAAGTCAATAAAATAAACGTTCTATGTTTGCGGGCGAAGAAAGTAAGAGGCGTTCTGGGGGAGGAGTGGCATACCAAAAATAGGCAACACATTATGCATACATATCAAAGTTTAATACTTTCCCAGGAATGCGTTCCTGAAATACCCTGGCATACGCAGAAAACAGAATACTTATAGATTGATAACCAAAAAAGGAGGTTAGAAATGCATTCATGTTATTGGTATATTTTATATCTTCAAGATAATTGATTATTTTGTTTGGCTTCCAGTTATTTTGAGGCTATCCTATCAACATTTAATTCTGCTAAGATTTTATCTCTACCGCATTTTGCGTATCCTAAACAGAAGTTCCTTTGAGAGAGTTATCAAAATCCAATCGATCATCGCGTTATCCCATTTTTCTCTCTGTGCATCCAAGAGCATCTAAGCTTTCGCTTGACACACCCCATATTCCATTCCAACAATCGCCACTCATTTTTCGCAGTTTTTACCAAAGTTGCCTCCTTCGGTTGTCGTTGCCCTTGCCGCTGCTGCTTTTGCTGTTGGTGTTGGCAACTTTCTGCAGTAAATGGTATTTATGTTGGTTTAGTAAACTTTGACGATAACGCTGAATGGTTCAAGAGCCGGCTGCAGGATCCGGATCCTGGGAAAGGACGATTGGCGGCCTGATGGCCCGGCCTCTGTGCATCCAACGTTGTTGCGTTGACGACCTCAACAACATCATGTAGAATTACGAGTATTTGAAAAGTTTTACAAGTAATTTATTTAGGCGCAAGTTTTTGAGACTCCCGTCAGCGGCTCCCCCTCGCAGGCGGTCAGACCGTGAAAAAAAGAAATGTGTATGGAAAAAACAGAGACAGGGAAAGGATGTGCAGCCGGGGGATGATGGCACATCGACAGCTTTGGCCCCCCGAAAAGCATGTGTTGCGGTTATGAGCAAACAAATATAAAAGTATCCCGCCGAAATAGCTTACAAGTACATCAAATTTTCATAAATTAGGCATGCATAAATAAGGCAGAGCCGGCCAAACTTTTCCGTTTGGCTTCCCTGCTTTCTCTGTTTTCCCTTGCCTTGCCCTCATCGAATCGAGGTCGTGTCATGAGCTGGCGAAAATTATGTAACGCATAATAATTCATCAGAAAATGAGCGGCGTCGGCGAGTGGGAATGCGGCCTGTGTCTGTGCAAATTGCAGCAAATTTGTGCCGAAACACAGTGAAATATGTCCGATCATCATCAAGGAGGTCGGGACCCCGTCTCATTATGGGCATATAGAAGAACTATAATGAAAAGGTCCGCCAACAGCTGTCCCGGCAAACGAATGAAGATGTCAGGGAAAAGTTTGCCTAATGAAATGCTTGAGCCCTGGACGTAGATGGATGGATAAATGCTGGGTCCTTGGGCCAAGTTGATTTGAGTGGTTCAAAGGGTTCTGGGGGTGGGTCAGAGGGAATGTCAAGGCGTAAATACTGAGAGGTGTAAGCGATTATTAGATGTTTGACATGTGGGAGAAGTTTGCTCTGAGGATAACCCTTAACCCACTCCTTGCAGATCATCAAGAGCTGTCCAAGTCGGCCGGAGGCACTTTTTTGTTTGTCCGGCAAAAGCAGTGAAATTTAATGAAACTAAAACCAAGAAACCCTTCGTCGAAAGCCAGATAGCCTTGGCCATAAGTAAATAAACAGCTCTCCACACACTCTCTCCCATCCCGGCAGTCCTGTCATGTCCTGCTTTCGCTCATATTAATTACAGTCCATGTGAGGAGGCCTTGGGCTAGAACAGAAGGAAGCGCCCGGCAAATTCCTCAGCTCGGCTCAAAGTAATTAAAATTAAATCTCAAACTAATTATTATTGAACTTGGGCCGGGCGGACTTATCCATACATGTGTACGTGTCCGTATGGGCTTTCCCTGCGGTCATTTGACGAGCGCCCAATCAAACGAAATTTCGTCAAGGTTATCAGAGGGTTGGCCTTAAAGCCGGCAGCCATTAAAGTGGCTCTACAGTGTAAAGTGATTTAAAGGAAGATTTGACAACGTCGTTGCTAATGCAGTTTCCTAGGACTTATGACATAGATTTGATGTAATATTACATTTGGATATCGAAAAGGGAAAGTACTTATATTATATTTAAAAAATATATACTCACACTACCTTTTAAAAAAAAATATATAAGATAAAAACAAAAATTATAAAATATATAAAATAGCAATTGTATGTTATTTGTTTACCGTATCTTATAGCTATTTCAGGGCTAGAATAAACCTTTATATGGCTCAGCAATTTCAAGCATTTTATTGGCCAGTTTGAACAATATTTTTTTCCCGAACGCACTGTCAATTTTTTTCATAAATCCATTATTAAGCGACTTTTGTTTGCGCTTCACTGCAGCAGCAAAAACAATTAAAAAAGACAGAAAGTTGAAGAGAGCGCTGCAGAGGAGCAGTGAAATCGTAAACAATTCAAACTGCCATCGCACCAAAACAATAAAATCTGATTGGAAACAAAAACACACTATATGCAGAGCAGGAGTGCCGGAGAAAGCAGGAGATAAATTGTGAGCTCACACCGAAAAGTCACGCATGCAACCATAGTCCGCTCCTCCCGTTTCAGTACTTTTCACACTTGAACAAGCCAAAAGCCAAAAAAGTTATGCTCCACAAACTGCCAAACAAAATATGAAATGTATTTTTCGGCAGACTGGCGCTGGGGACTAAATGCATATAATTTCTGTTTATTAATACGCTTGGCCAGCGGAAAAATAATTTACCATTTTTTAGTTGCAGCACTGCAGAAGTAGATAAAATCGTAGGGGAGTATGCTAATGAGAGTACCGAGTGCAAGGTGTTTCCAAAAAAAGCACACAGATCAAAGCGAAATTGTATTTCATGTTTCCTAAAAAAATTCGTAGAGTAAAATATAAAAAAAACGTTTTTCGCTAAGAAGAGATAGTGGATTTCCGATGAAAACTTATATGCAAAAGCTCTAGGAAAAGGTTCTTAGAACTAATAGATATGGCTTTCTAAAGAGAAATTCCATTTAGAAAAGATATTTCTGAAATGGTTTTTTGAGATCCGAGAAATATTTAGTTACAAAGAGATTGTTAATCAATCGATAAATAGGAGACTGCGGGTTTTAAAAAGAGGAAAATATATCTTTACAACTATTTTGGCATTAATAAAAGGACAATCAAAGACTTGGCAATGTTTTTTTAAACACATTTCGGGGAAAACCCTTTCCTGGAATGCCCCTCAATTTCGTAGGCTCTTCGCCCCGCCCGCACCGCCATGTGCTAATGCATTTGTCAATAATTAAGTAAAGTTGCATACAGTGTAAACACTGCTCACTAATTGTTGTTTCTGCCGGCGCTCCGTTTGTTGTTATTATTTTAGCATAATATTTTCGCTGCCAAGTGGAACATTTTCCTCCCGTTTTTTCCTGCCTTTTTGTTGCGGATGTTAGCCCGGTGTATTTGCGTTTATATAGCGTAGAAAATGTTTATTTATTAAGCACACACATAAATTTGTATTATAAGCGCTGACTGAATCAACAGAGCATTTTCGGTAAATGGGCTTTTCGGTGGTGGGCGGCGGTGTATCCTGGCGTACATCCTGGAGTGGTTGTTTCCTGGCTGTTTACCTAATTGGAGTGCCGTGGTCAAAGTTAATTGTTCCGCTGCCAAATATTTACAGGTGGGATTTTCTAATTGGACTCGAATGACAGATAACTATCGCGTTGCCGGGGAAAGGAAACTTTCCCCATCGGTAGCTTTCGATTCGGCGCCCAAAGAGCTTATAGTCGCGAACCGCAACTTTTTGCGATCCAATTTGCCCGGCCTTCTCCAGCCCCATGGTCATGGTCCACCCCATTCTAATTAGGATCCAATTGGATTGGCCGGCGACTATCGCATTACCGAACTTTCCGCCAGATCCGAAGTTACTCCTCCAGCATGTGCGGTCGCAATCACCGCGTTGACAGTTTCCGTACCCATCCTGGGTTTTCCTCTCCTTTCGCCGTGGGCAACCTTTCCCATTTTTCCACGGCCCCTGACAAATTTTACATATTAGGGCCACCAACAACGCGTTTTGCATTCACAAAAAAATGAAAAAAGAGAAAAACAAAGCAGTTGAAAAAGGATTTTTACTCAGCACGAGGTGGACGTGTTGACGACTCCCTTTTTTCCAAGTCGTTTGCTCATGAAAGAGCATTGGGTGGCGGGGGGTGCAAAAAGAAAAGCCGGGGGAAAGAAATCAGTTGAAAGCTTTGAGCGGCATTAATTGGATTTCAATCTGCATGGGAAAAGGGCCGTGGGGGCGGTCGACTGGGTTTTGGGTTGTCGCGCTTAATGAGAGGAGGACATTTTTCAGGCGACGCGGCAAATGTTTCAATTTTGTTGAAAGAACCTTTTTCGCCTGTTTGCCTCCGGTAAGTATTTGACACATAAGCCGCCATTTTGTTCGCGGGGTTAGGTATTATGTGCACCCTATATACCACAAGTACCCTGTAAAAATAGGATGCGGGGAGGCACGCTTATAGCTCCTTGAAATCTGTTGCAGACGGCCAATTTCCCAATGTCAGGTTAAGCTCTGGTTTTTATCTTTAAGTTAAAGTTTCTGTTTTGACACGGTTCATGGGGTAATTCGATCGACAATTTAACCAGAACTTATTCTCTGGCTAAGAGTTTTTAGCCACTAACTTAACAATTTAACTCAAGGTCAAAAGTTAGCATGACATTGAGAAATCAGGCAATAAATTATCAAAGAAATATTTTCTATCTCTTTAAAACTTGCAATGTACAGGTAATTTCCATGGTCGACTTATTCCCACCTTCACATTAATTGTTCTATGCGTTTGACAGTTTCGCCACGCTGGCGCATTAATTTCGCTAATTTTGACAGGTTCTTGGAGGGTGGGCTGGCTTTCCTCTTCATTCGGGCTGGTTTCTTTCGAGTTTTTCTTCGATTTTGGCTTGCCACGGATTTCCATGTAATTTATTTTTAATTTCCATCCATTCAGGCATTTTTCGAGCGGCGGAGCACCGTAATTACGCGTCTAATGAGACAACAAAGCAAGGTCACGCTTGGTCAAAGTTGGCGGAAAGGGTTGGCTTGCCAAGATTAGAAAAGAAACGAAGGAAAGAAAGTGTCACCAATTTGCATAATTGCACCGATTTTTCTCCACCGTCGTCGTCCTCAGCGGCGGCTCAGTGTTTTTCATCGCCCTTTTATTTGACAAAATCGTTGATTAATTGCTTTCGACCGCGGTGCCAGGCTCAATTAGGCGGCCAGCGAGTTCATTTGCCGGACAACTATGGACATGTGCGAGATCGAAGCGCTGCTTTCTTTTTAATTGTCTCTGACATTTATGGTTGACAGGGGGTCGATCTGCCCCACCCACTGGCTGAACCATGCCTCCCGAACATTTTGACCAATTTGGTTAATGGCCATAATATTTGTTTAGTCAAGGCAAACACAACAACAAGTCCGGATAATGACTTTGGCCATAAAAAAGCGCGGCCCATAAAAATAATGCATAAATAAAAGCAAATAAATGACAGCATGTAGAAAAGAAAAAAGGCAGTGTGGGTGGCTGTCAAACAGAAGCTCAAGCCTTGTTCTCTACGAGGCAGTCGTAAGCAAAACAAATGTTTTCTTGGCCTGGATAGGTGGTGGTTTTCAACGGGGGAAGACCAGCAGAGGACACGGAGTGTGGTGGCCACAATGAATGTCAAATTTGTGCGGCTTATTAATTGTTCTTTGCATTTGGTTCGCTTCTAATTAAGACAAAATGTTTAGGTTCCATTGTCATTTTTTCCCGCCTCACAGAGCCCTCTAACGAGCCTTTGGCATTGGGGCAAATTAACGCAATCTCAAACCAATAAGGAGGTTCCCAAAAGAGGATTTTCCAGTGCACTGACCGCAGAGAAAAAAGCAGTACACAAACACGATTCGCATTGGCCATTCTAATGACTTCCACTGGCCAGTTTGTAATTACGCATTATTCAAATTACAAATTCGCAGCAAGAACACACAGGACACACGGCCAGGAGGGTTAGCTGGAAATTTAAACTCTAAACAGGCGCAAAAACAGACGGCGGACCACAAAAATCGGGTCAACTCAAATGACAAATGTGCTGGGCCAGCAGAGGGGGAGGCAGCTGGAAAATGGGAAGGTGGGCAGTGCATTTTCCGCCCAAGAGCCACCGGTGAACAATATGTTTAAATGCTGCCTGGCCCGGCTGTATTCACTGCTGGTGCTGTTCGGTTTGACTTTCAAAATGTCAAATACATTAAACGTGCATTTGCGTTGGGGTTAGTTGCGATTTGGTGGCACAACCAGCCACAAAGGGGTGGTGGCTAGCAGATCGAAAGAGTCGTTTAGAGTCCCTGACAGTTGAAATTTACCTTTTGGCCATAATGACATCACGTACACAAAAGGTGTGTGTGCTTTTTCGGGGGCGGCTGGCCGGGTTGGGGTGTTCCACTCGCCCTATTTCCTCCTATTTCGCCAGTAGTCCATATGCTATTTGTTGCATACTTTCGGGTCAATGGGAGGAGAGGGTGCCCAAAGGATGCGGCAGGACAGCGTGTGTGCGCTTTTGCGGCTTACAGGCCGAAAGCCGAGTGCCGTGGCTAATGCGAATCCGAAAATGGAGCCAATGGACAATCACATAAAACAAATTACATGAAAAGTTTCAGCTGCAAAAGCCCACAGAAGTATGCTACAAAATGCAAGTACCCCACTGCATTACAGCATGGGTACGCTTCGGTTTGGTTTGGCTGCCCAAAATGCAGCAATTCCGATGGGGGAAAATCTGGTAATGCCAAAGAATCCGTGTACAATGGCCAGGTAAGACCATTTCGGGTAAGAAAGGAGCGCGCTGCAAATCTTCACAATCATCGCTGGGGGCTCCCCGCATTCTTTTTTATATATTTTACAGGGGGCGTGGCAGCTGCCCAGTTACCAAACTGACTGTGGAGATAATCAAATGAAAAAACGTAAATGTCTCGTTAAATTGCACAGAAATTAGATTTTTCTAGCTCCCTCGCTCGCTTTCCCTGCCCCGCTCTCACTTTTTTTGCCCGCTCGCTTTTCCCCGGGAAAATCAGAGCATGACCACTGGCTGTGTGTGTGTGTGTGTGAGGGAGGGTGGGGGTGAGTGCGGTGTGGGACCTGTGTGAAAAATCAAATTAAGTATACGTAAAACGCGAGCTGCGACAGGACATCCCCAGCAACCGAACCGAACCGAGGCGGCTCCATCTCCTGCACCAGCTGAAAATCAAGGCGAGTTGTCGATTGGTAAAAGCTTTTAAGGTGCCCAGATAAGGGAGGGCGAGGGGCAGGATTCAAGGGGCACCGCACGCTAAAAGCCAACTACTATGCTACCTTTAATTGGATTACAGGTGTATGGCGGTGCGTGTGTGAATGTCCACGAGGGTTGGCCAACACACACACACACACACACACCAGCAGACGGTGAAAGTTGTGAAAAGCATAAGTTTGCATTTTTATGAAGTTGGCTAACCATATGGCACAAGTGCAGTGGCGTGGGTGTTCAGCAGCAGGATTTGGCCAAGCAGATGGAAATTGAGTAGGGAAACTCAAGGTGACAAGATTGGGGGAAAAGTGCGGAGGGGGAAAATCCTGGGAAAACACACTCGACAGTGAAGGGCTCATTCGGCAGTCCATTTAGCAGCGCTAACTTGATTAACTCGCCCACTCCAGCGGCCTTTTGCTCAAATATTCATAAATATGTTGGCCGTTAACGCAGGACAACATTTCGAGCGGTTACAAAGCGAATTGGTTATTAACGTTTCGGGCCCAAACGCCAGGCCTCTTATTGCCTCCATTGAGCTGTGCATTTTAATTTAATTAAAAGTTATGGCAAATGTAGCGCAAAGGGGCAAAATGGCGCAAGGGGGGGAAGCCAATAATAAACCAAATTATTGCATGTATTAAATGAGTTTTCCCCAGTTTGTTTGTGTGTGCGAGTGAGTGTTGTTGATGTTGCCTGCAATTAGGCGCAGCTGCTGCACGGGGAGAAAGGTGGCGAGAAAGTGGGCTGGTGTTCGAGCCCAGGTCGCCCGCTTGTGTTTCTGTTTATGGGCCGTGTTCCTGTGGCTTTTGAGCTTTTTGCGCCAAAACATTTGCCCTGCCATAATTGAGTTAGGCATGGCATTTACACACACACACACACACCCACACAATCGGTGAGGCCCGAGGAGAAAGTTTACTTTAGCATACTTTCGGGCGGCGGGAATTTCGAACCTTTTGTTTATGGCCCTGCTGCTGCTGTCATAAGGCCTAATCTAATGTCAAATTCTGTGCATAATTTTGCATTGTTCCTGCTGTAATTGGCTTTTGTTGCATACTTTCAGTACGTGTATCTTCGTTGATGCTGTCTCGAAGATGCTGGCATTTCTTGGCTAATTGCATTAGTTTCGGTTCGTCCTGCATACTTTCGACCTGCCAATTAGTTGCAGTCAGCCCCAGTCCCCGTGGTCCCTCCACACACTTCCACTTCCGACTCAATTAGTCGGCATCAATGATTTATTGCACACTTTTAGGCAGCCGAACAAGAGCCAAGCTCTTCCTGCCGATGGATCCTAGGACAAGTCCTTAAAAGCCTACGCCTTTCAGCTGCACTCTAAGCGGATTTCGAAAGTCTTAAAAGTTTATTAATTAGCAGCAACGCCGAAGCTGAAGGATTTCTCTGCCGTTTGATTAATTTTTGCATCTCCAGCTGCCAGGGACAATGGGTGAAGCCCACCGGTGGATTACCTTGAGTGCGGAATTGATTCCGGGAATTCCTTTGGCCCAAGGCATCTCTCTCATGCTGACAACTCGCACGGCTTCTATCTCACATGCGTTAATTACCCTGGAAAAACCAATGAAGATGTGTTACCAGCCAGTGATTTCCGATAAATTCGGGTCTTAATTAGATTATTATTATTATTATTGCTGCAATGTGCAGGCACGAGAGAAACGCACAATGGAGACCAGAAGCCAAGCCAGTCCCACAGCCCCAGTGAGTTGATCTTGTGGTCTGGGGCCAGAGAATAGGAGCGGCAACCACAACAAAATATGTCTGGACCAAACACCACTCCCACGACTGCCCCAAAAATGTCTCAGACCACAGCCTGTCCTAGAAACACTGCAGCCAGGCAAAACCAAACCAAACCGAACTGAACTGAAGCGAACTGTCTGCATAAGTTGAAGATAAACGTAAACCGCATGCACGGCACAATAAACAGACATCCGTGTGCATTTCCCTGACTATTTGTCAAAAACATTGCAATAACAACAGGGACAACAGGCCGAGTGCAGCAGGACCAACATCAGGATCGGGATCAGGATCAGGGGCACGGGCAGCCGGGGGCGGCAGGAGGGAGGCAAAAACCATCGCACAGATAAACCCTTGAATGCAGTCCCAAAAGGGTGCCGGATGTGGGGTGAAGTGAAGGTGTTTGTACTGGCAATGCCAGCGATAATAAACCAGCAGCAGCAGCAACATCACACGGTAGCAACAAGCACGGCTACGGCAACAACAACACGACCTGCGCGAGATGAGAAATGCAGCATAATATTAACCGCAAACTGAGATTGCAGGCGCCGAGATGGGCGGCAAGGGATCGGGATTGGGATTGGGATTGCATGCAAACAGGCGTTCAATCTGCAGCACTGAGAGAAATTCACAGGTTAATTAGAAGGGGGTATCTAAAAAAGTTGTAGGTAACACCTCGTTTTGTAATTACCCTTATTTAATTTATTTTTGTATCTAAAAGTATGCTACAAAATATTTCTAACTCAGAAATATGAGTTTCCTTTATTTACTGCATACTTTCAGACACTTATATTGATATTTAAAAGCGATTTTAAAATCCTAGGGATTTCTAAGGATCTTAAAAATGTGATCTAGATTTGAGTCCTTTACAAACCCATTTAGAAATTAAATTGCTAAAACAATTATAAATAAAATAAAATAAATCAATTAGGCGTTTTGCTAAGAAATTGTTGTCTTCAATTTAGCAACTTCGTGAACCCTGTTATTCTGTTGAAAATGTATGGCTCTTTTGTTAATGAGATGTTTTGGCACATTTGTTTCTCGCAGTGCTCACCCTGTAGCTGGCATGGCCTTCACACCGGCCACGGGGCAACTTTTGCATGCGGGTTTTTCTAACGAAGCCCTCTCCAGTGGCAACCTCCCGGCCAGAAAGGAGGAAATGAGCTGCTGCTGCTGCAGCTTCTGCTGCTGATGCATTTACCCCGAAACCGAGTGCAACCTTCGCTTGGTAATAACAAACCAAACACTGCATAAATTCAGGCATCGAGTCTGGCCAGCCTCTTCCCCGCTCCACGAACGGTGAGCTCTTCGCTTTCGCTTTGGTATTTGGTCAAGACTGTCTGTTTGTATTTGGATTTGGCTTGTTTCGCCAACTGCCAACAGAACAGGGCCAGAGCAGCCGAATGGCAGTAGCCGAACTGCAGCGCCTATTGTTGGGCAATGGCTTTTGTTTTGTTAATTTGCTCGGCCCAACAACACACCGCCAGCCAGGCAGCCAGGCAGTCAGCCAAACGCCTGGCCAACTTTCATGGAATGCGCTTTGCTTAGGCTTGACTTGGATTATTTGACTGGCAGACATATAGGAAGTGGGGCTGGGGGTTGGGGGTTGGGGCTCGACAGATAACTAAGCTACTTTGAAGCTATCGAAAAATGAACACTCTCGAGCGCAGAAGGGGCACAAGCTGGGGGCTTAAATGGCTGTATGATGCACCAGCCAACGGTCCAGTTTAGTGTCCAGAAAGTTATTCACCGAGCCTCGTGCCCCTCACTCGCCCAACGGCAGGACTCTAATCTCTGTGGGCCCATTTTTGGGTCCTGCCGGGCGTACCTAAACCAGTTTTAATCACATGCATGCTGCACGAGAGACTTGCTCCTTATCGGCACTACAAAAATTAATGCCCAGCTAATTGAATGTGGAAAGAGCCGTCTACTGCCTTGCCACTTCGAAATCCAAGAACCTGGGACCACAAGTTCAGGGGGTCTCAGGGAATAGGGAATCGGGGTGCTGTCACTAATGGAAAAAGCATCAATGGCTTATGGATTCGAGTTTTCGAATGGCAAATGGCAATGGCAAAAAATTTATGGATTTCATTCTCTATTCCCCCCGGCTAGAGGCCACCTGTCATTTCGCGTATTTGCAGATATTCACCAGGACTCCACCCGCCCCCGAAAGAAGAGCAAACAAATGGCTAAGATTACACGGCAACTGCTAGGATGGCCTACGAACTCAAGGCGGTGGCAGAGTGCGTTTTAAACTGACGCCCATGACGCAAACAATAACCTTATAAAGCCCGAGACCCCCTTCTCGACCCCGCACTCATCACTGTGGGCGTTGGCTGGGCGGGGTGGTGTGGGCGTGGTGCCTGTATACACAAATAAACATTCAAGTGGAATTATTGCAACGAAATTCAAAGGATTACGACAAAAGCACGTTCACAGGATTCAACAGCAACTACGGACTCCAGTGCAAGGCACGGCCCACGGATCGGCACTACGGACTCTCCGGGTCGCCAATGACAACAATGCGGGCCTTGTGGAGGACGCAGCAGGAGGAGATTGGAGGAGGAGCAGCAGGGGCAGCAGCAGAAGGCATGATGAAGCACTGCCGTGAGGAAGGGGGCAGGGGTCACGGCGGCGGGCGGACCCGGAGGACGAGTGTGTTCAGCTCGGCAAGTTCAATGAAGGAAAATTATGAAGCCTTATTTATTGTTTATGCGTGCGCATAGCTCATGCAGCGCCATCGAAAGTGGGAGCCAGTGGAAGGACTTGTAATTTTTGTCCATCCAGTTTCCAGGAAGGCAAACAGGGGATAGATTAGCTAGATGATCGCTTTTGGGATCATAAAAAAATAACGCTCCAAATAGTAAAAGCAAGCTATGTATATTTTTGTTTTAGTCTCCTAAAGTTACATATTATTATGTTATAAAGCAGGAATATGAAAGACTTATTTGAGTAATTAGTGTTATTATAGTATTCTGATTTCCTGTAACGAACTAAGGTTTAGCTGTAGCGATAGCTCCCTAAGTTAAATACTTTTATAATATGGATTTCAAAAAAAACGAAATTTTAAAATTTCAGAACCTGATATGATAAATACATTTCAAAATTTTCTAGCTCTAGCTTTCAGCTTCCAATCTTAGCTTCCCATATCCATGTTATCCCGACGATTTAAGGGTATTACGAAGACCACTACCAAGGACCTCCGACTTCCTCGCGCCAACATATTAATGTGGAAAGTGGGCGGGAGGAGTCAGATGAAACGGAACGGAATGGCAGGGAATGGAGCGAAATGAAACGCGGCTTGGCAAGCGATTCACGGAGCATGTGAAAAATTTGCACAAATAAATATGAATTGCACTTTAATGCATATTAAGCGAATGCGAAGGATGGCGGGTGGAAAAATTCTGGGAGCAGGAGCTGTGTGCTCTCCCGAGGAGTTTATTATTAAATAAAGTGCCCACTGTGCGCCGTGTTTGTTTGTACTCAATATTTATTGTTGTGTATAATTGAGTGAAAAGTTATATGTTTGTGTGATTACATGAGGGTGGCGTTCGGGGGGCTGGCGGCATTGCCACCCAGAGTAGATGGGAATGAATACCACTGAAAACGCGGGAAATTCAATATTACGGCTCTGCAAATAAAAATGATATTGAATTGTTGGAAATTTTTATTAAGTAAGTATATCGCGTAGGGAGAGCTTGCCACAAACCGCAAGCCACCTCCCTGCCCGGCCCCATCGTCATCATCGACCATTACTCTGATCCCACAGTAAATATTCGTAATTGGGGCTCGAGATGGAGCGGACGGGCGAAAAACTCACCCGGGAATCGCAAAAGTGTTTAAGGAAATCATTTCGCCGAATGCCGAATGAATTGCCAGACTTACCTGCAAGGAAAAAAGCAAACGATAAAACAATTAGCCATATGCAAGTTAAATCAGTGAATGCGAAACGTTGGTGGAGTGCTGCAATTACATGGATCGGCAAGGAGGCAAGGAAAAACCGTCGATGGTCGGTAGTAATAAATAATGAAAGACGTTGGCCAGGGACTCTTTTAAGGATTTTAATTTAACTTGATTATAACGAGCCGCTCGGAGAGAGATCTCAAAGATACGAGATATTAAAAATTATAAAATATAATTTATAAAGACTAAGTAAAGTAAGGATCTGTAAGAATAATATTTTGAGGAGGTTCCCCTTAGGATTGTAAAGATTTGCTTTTTAGCAGACACCAATTTTTGTGACTAGATTTTTATTCGCTGACTTTATATAGAAGGTTACCAGTCTATCGGCGCAAAATGCCTTAAAAGTTTATTGCCCATATCTGTACCGCCCCCATCGGTCAGCTTCGTTACACAAAAGGCATTAGCAGTGGCCTTAAAATATTTATGCCGAAATCTGGCGAACATTTTCGGCAAGTCGCCTTCTACAAAGTTCGACGCCATTAAACTGAGCCTCCCGCCCCCCCCACAGCCAACCACCCACAATCCCTTCCAATAGTTTATGAGCGCAGCTTATGAAAATCCTTTTGTTACACAATTTTACAGTTATTTTAAGGGGGCGGAAAGGGGCGGCGAGGGAAGGCTAATTTTGTCGTCTCGGACGTGCCAAAGCAACCGAAGAAAGCCAAGGAGAAAGGCGAAAGTAGAGGGGGGCGTGTGGGGTCCAGGCCCAGACAATGTTGGCTGTCCTGTCTTGGCAATTAAAAACAGTTGACATTCTGCAAACTGAAGCGGGACAAAGACGGCGACGCTGACGGTGACGAGCTGGAGCAGCAGCAGCTGCCTATAAACTAAGCAACGTGAGTTTGCCTAAAATTATGCTAAGCCGTGCCAGCCATGGCTAAGAAAAGAGCAGTACACAGAGAAAAACTAGTGAGAAATGAGGTTTCATAAAAAATTTGTTGAATATTTTGTAATTGGTGAGTGTAAATTAAATGATACTAGATAAAATAAATATTTTTTTTAATAAAATATAATTAGTTGATAAAAATATTATGATATACACATAAAAAATTATTAATCTTAAAAAAAAAACAAAACCAAACGTGTGTCGAAAAACTCGGTAAGATAAATTGTATGCATTTCATAAACACTTGTTTATAAACGGTTTAAACAGGGTTCAAAAACTGATCCTACAGAGTTCTAAGGTAGAAAGTTTTTTTCAAAATGTTAAAAAGAGCTCTAAAATTTTTTTTTTTTGTGTTCCATGCTGTCTGTATCAAAGTATTCAGAAAATACGATTTAAATGTATACCTTTTTTTAATACCTTTTTTATATTTATATGCATAACCAACTGGTTCTGATTTTCCTCTGTGCAGCAGCAGTGAAAACAGACCATTTCTAGCCCGGACAGAGACAAAGTAGTCAACGATGGCGGGCAGGCGAATGCATCTTCGTCCTGGCTGACTTCCTTCCACCACGCCCGCTGCCCTGCTCCTCCCTGGCCCCGACATAAGTACTTAAGGCAACAAAGTAGACTTTTGCATGCGAGCGCATGCCGCCAGCGGGCACTGACAACTTTGTATACTTTTCAGGGGGCGGCGGCGGCGGGGGGTCGTTGCAAGGCTATTGACAGCTTCAAACTGCACACAGCATAAATAATTTTCAATTTTTTCCGAGCAATTTTGCAGAAAAACTTACAAAGTTGTTCGCGCTTCTGTGTTCCCGTCGAAAAGTTGTCCGTTTTACTTTTTTTTTTTTTTCGCAGCCAGTCGTCGACTCCCAGGGCTTTAAATGAGTCGCTCCCAAGAGCTAGAGCTAGAAAGATCACCCCAGCTCATCATTTCAAGGAGCACATCCAGTTGCGAGCAGCTCAACAAGTTTTGCCACTCACGGCGACAGGAACTGGGACTCGAGGGGCGGGCTGCAGAGCTGCCAAACCAGTGTCATGCAAAGATGGCTTAGCCTCTTGCAGCCACTGACTGCCGGGCGGCTTCAATTGCATTTTGATTTGCTCGACTCCGGAGTGGCAATGGCACGCAGGACCTAATGTGTCCTGGGTAATTGGCCCGACACAAGATTCTGCATTGTTGTCACGCTTTTCCCACCGTCTGTGTGAGTGCCATGGTGACTGTGACTGTGACTGCCACAGGGACTGATCCTGGCCCTGGCTGGTGGCTGGTGGATGGCCTGAAAACCCGAGTCCCGAGCCCAGAGCCCCGAGCAGTATGCAAATCAAAGTTGTCGTCAATCCAAGGACCTCCCCTTGGCGAGGCGACAAAACTAGCGCGCCAACTAGGCAAACACTTCCGCTGGCCGGAAGCATAAAACAACTCGACAGCGGAAGTTGGCAAAGGCTATGCTTTTCCCGCCTGCCAGCCCTCCAGCCCTCCATCTCACCATCCCTCGGCCCCCGGGACTTATGATTAGAGGCGGTCTATAAGGCAAGCGACTCGCTTATTATAATTATTATTTTATGGCCCGCGTTCGGGCGGAAAAGTTGCGTGCGGCACTTGCACGTGAGCTGTTTAGCCAAAAAAGTGTTAAAAAGCCGTTAAATAGGCGAGCGGCAAATGTCTCTGATATGTGGGGATACCCTCGATCAAGAAAACTTTATGACGATCCCATCTAAAAATAACACTTTTCATGGTTTTAATTAAAAACACCTTTTTGTTTGCTGCAGGCAGTTAATTTGTGTGGAAAAAAAATTACTAACAGCTTGATACATATTTTTTATAAGCAGTAAATTTAAATATTTGAATATTAAAATACAAGAATCATTTGGGAATTGATGAAAATATTTTTGCTTCTAAAAAAAGTGATTTTTGTTTTTCACATTTTTTAATATGCTAGTTACAAGTTTAAATGAAGAGTTCATCTTTTAAGGAGTATCCTAAATATTTAATAATAATATAATAATTTGCAAAGCAACTGAAAATTTCACAGTCCCCTGTGACCATATCTATGGCTCTTATATATGCGAATCAAGGTCTCCAAATGATTGCCGCATCCAAGCTTCCCCATCCTAGAGCACCCCGTGCTCGTGATGAAATTGTTGCCTGAATAATATGCAGACGACATGCATGTGAGTGGAGCGGTGGTGGTGGACTTTCGGAGGTGTTTACGAGCCCAGGCAATTAATTTAACTGCACTTCCAAGTCACGCCAGCTAGAGGCCATAACTAAATTTATGGCCAACAACAGTTTTGTCAATAACTTTTATGCGCCATCCTCCCCAGCTCCCCCAGCTCCTCAGCCACCTAATCTGGGCGGCACTTCATTAATCCAAAGCTCGCAGTTAATGCCATGCATGTCAGAGCACCAGACAAATGTTTTGCCCCGCCCTCGCCAGCTGATTCGGCTGCTGGAGATCCTGCAGAGATCCTGCCGCCTGGCTCCGCAAATTTATGAGCCACAGCAAAATGCAACTGCCAAGGCAGCATATCAAATTATATGGGCGGCCACAAAAAAATCCCTGTGTGTGTATGCTCAGTATACCGGAGGAGCAACTGCCAGTGGCAGGATTCCCCTTGCCTGCCAGCTGGCTGCATAAATTCTGATGAATCACTGCACCTTTTGGCTGCCAGGTGGTGCTGGCTGCCGGTGCAGCGGCAGCCACCCAAAAATGTTTCCACGTAATGCGGCATCTAATAATAAATTTAGCTTGTGCGGCGAACGAAAGCGGAACCAAATTTCGCAGAATGCATAATTCAAAATAATTCAAAACACAACGAATGGCAAGCTCTGATTTCTTCTCCAGGTTCCCCAGTTTGGGGTCAGGGAAAGAAAAATTAAAATACTGTACAAATCGTTTGCTATTTCAATGAGTTAGTTGGAAGATTTGACTATAATGAGGATCGATTTCTCAATGTTATGTTAGGTTTGTCGTTTGTTAGTTAGGAGATTTCAGTCAGATATAAACATGGTATTGAGAAGTTTTTCGAATCAGCCATTTAAGATATTGGCTTAAATCTCAATAGAACGTTTTAAAAATAAAAGTTAATTATCCCTTTGCTCCTAAAAATATTTTCTTTTACATTTATTACCAATATTATTATTGCTCATGCATATTCAAAATTCCATAAAGTGCCGTTTATCTCAATTTCCCACCTCGAAAACCCAATCAACGCCTCTTCATCAGCCATTCTTCTCTCCAACTCATCCACCCCAGAGTGCAGAAAACCCTAGGATAAAGCAAGTATGGCTGCCGCCCATTTCCCGGGGAAAAGCGGCGATTGGGACTGGCTAATTAATTCAAATGCGTGAAATTTTGAAGCAATGCCAAGGCTCGGCAAACAACAGGCAAATGGGATTCGCGGGCAGCGAGGGCGATGGGGAGTGGAAGTGGGGCAGGGTCAGGTCAAGTGGGAGGCCCACTGGCACTGGTGGGTTAAGCTGCTTATCAAGTTGAGCATTGAAATTATGGCCGCGAGCTAGACACAAGAGCACAACCGGCGAAGGATACCAGGATACCAGAGACTGCACAGTACGGAATACAACCGAGCACAGGACTTTGTTATGGCGAGTGTATTTGTTTTTGCTGCTGCCGCTGCTACTGGGACAGCACGGGACTCGCACAAAGGCATCCTTTTAAATTTCCTGTCATTTGCCACACAATACGCCAGAGAGCGGCCACGACGATGACGACGACGATGAGCAGGACGCTGGTCGGGCAGGGAATGGACCCAGGAGCAGCACGAGGAGCCGGAGGAGCAGGAGGAGGTGCTCCTTCCAACAGCTGCACTTGCCCAGGATCCAGCTGCTGCATCTTGGTCGGGGGCTGGGGAAGTGGGCAGGCCAAATGCTGCTGCCAGGGCAAGTCTATTTGTGTACACTTGAAGAAATACCTTTTCAAATTACCTTTTTCAAATCTGTAAAATGCATTGCTACTTTAAATATATTAAATTTTACTCCATGAAACTAATAATTTTAAATTTCTGTAGGAAAAAACAAGTTAGTATTTGATCCATATGGCAGAGTTTTTTATTAACCTCTGGTTAAATAATTTAAAGTCCAAATATGCCTTCTACATTTTAATCAATCTAACTTGTTCACCTTTTTGTGAGAAAATTAGTTGCATTTTGTGGTAGGATAATTTATTATGGGCAAAAGCCGTTAAGAATTAAACAACTTTTTTTTTCATTATTTTATATTCAACCCCTAGAGTTTCTTGCAGTGCAGAGCGGAAAAATGAAACGCGTTGCTCTCGACGCGGCGCGTCGCTTTGCTTGTTTGTTAGAATTTAGCCGTTGGGAATTTGCATTTTTCATTACGCACAGACTAGGTTTGGGACTGAAGCTGAAATGGGGATAAGGATGTGGGGCTGGAGAGCTGGGCGCCGTATTAACGCCTAGACTCGTTCATGGGGTTAAAAGCTAGTTTCCGCCGGAAGTGGCTGCCACAGCGCATACCGGGGATCCCCCGCCGCACTCTCCTCCCCTTTCTCCAACACTGTTGTTGGTGTGTGTAAATAAATTTCTGTGCGAAATGAAATGAATGTGATTGCCATGCCCCAACCACCGCCTCTCATGGCTGTCGGAAGCAGTTATTATGGCAGCATATTTGCCGGTTCTTTGGGGCTTAGCCAATTCCCTTTTCAAGGGTATAGTGGCTAATTAAAACGGTCAAATAAAAATCAAGTGTTTTTGTTAAAAATTAAATTTGAAATTAAATTCTCTTTTATTTTTAGCAATAAATAAATATTTCTTTTTTAGCAAAAGAGTGTTCGCATTTCGGCCTTTTACCAAGATTTTGCTTCCGCACTTTTTCGGCATACAGTTGCCAAAGCCGTTGTTAATTCTAATTGACTTGGGATTTTTCAGCTCGCCGCCTCTTAAACAATAGCTGCGCACTCATACGCTTTATTATGTGGCATGAGCATGAATTTTACATTTCAGCTCGACCACTTGGCCACCTTTCAGTCACAGGGAACTGCAATGGGATAATACAATTAAGAAAATTACCAGCAGCGGAAAAATACCTTATAAAATGGTCCACTAATGGCGTATTGGTATATGGGGAAAGTGCTTTAATTTTATTTATGCAGCTCATTTACGCACCGCTTTCATTTGCTACCCTCTAGCCCTGCAAACTAATAACTTGTACCTGGCCCAAAGCGCACATTATTAATCAAAGTCACTGCAGCAATGCCCTCCGACCCCGGCACCACGTTATCGCCCACTCACAAGTACACCCACACCCCTAAAATTCACCCTGTAACAACGATTTTTGCGCCTAATCAATTTCCCCGAAAACGTCACAGGACTCCGGCTTTTCCGGGGGAGAGTACGAGCGGCGACTGCTCGAGGAAAATTTATTTCATTTGTGTTAGCATTTTGCATTTCATTAGGTTTTCATTAAATAAAATGTTGAATTACACGCATAATTTATTCCTGGCCTGACGAACGGAACGCCGACTACCGCGTTTCCTGAGAAGGTACCGTGACTTTTCCTCGGGCTTAGACCAACCACATAGCTATCACGCGGAGCATTTTGGTAAGGGAATTTCCCTCTTCGTTGGCCTTGCTTACACACACACACACACAGCCACCAATCGAAACAAATTACAATAAAAATGCCGAAGATGCGTGCTAAAAGATTAAAGCCTGACACGAAATGAAGCGTGGCCAAAAGCGTTGGGCGGGCGGGGGTTGATTATCGGGGGTTGTGTGGGTTTGATTTCCATATGGCATGCCAACAGTTTAGTTTCCTCTGCCTCCTCATCTAAATATACTTTTTCTCTGCGGGCTTTCTGTTACTGTATCGTCACAAAAGGCAAATATTTATACAGCTTCCTGGCGAAATCAAAGGTTGGCCTGGCTGCCTGCCTTTCTCCCTTGGCCTCGCCCTGACCCCAAATGATAAATTACTTTAATTAATGCCGCCATATTGTCTCAGAGAAAGGAAAATCGGGGAGTTGGCTAAGGGGAAAGTTAGCTCGGCCTGGTCTGGTGGCTATTATGCAAGTTCATTGGGTTTAATTTGTGCGTGGGCCACTTTTACTCGGTGGCTGATTTATTTAGTTCCTTTCTTGGCCTTTCGGCTCTGGCATTTCGTTACCTTTTTTCTGGCCTCAGACAAATGCAACAGGCGCAACGAGGCCAATTTGCTTGACATATTTGGTCGGCGAACCCGAAACTAAAGCCGGCCTAATTAATTGGCTTAGTTTGAACTTTGGGGCTCAAGGAAATTGGAATCTGGGGAAAAGCTTTAAGTTGCTCTCCCCAAATGTATCTGTATCTTTTGCTGGTCTGCCGGACTGCTGGACTTTCTGGTCAACTATCAAATGACACTTTTACCCACAGACATTGAACATGTCCAGAGGAGTGTTTTTGGATGGCCAGGACACGTGACCGGAATACATAAAAGGCCTAACGTTGATTGCGGTTTTTTAGGCCATTGAATGGGGGTCTTCGGGTTGGCTTAATGTGGCCCCAGGTAGAGGAAGGACCAAATGTGATTTGATTGGCGGAGGAATACATCCTTATTACGGGGTGAAATGAGGTATGGCTAAGCCAGGGCCATATCATTGCCTTAAGTATCGATAGGTTCGATGTATGCCAAGAACTATTCTTGGAGGTGCTGCCAATACTTTCGAACACTTTCACTGTCCACCCAAGGCAACGTAAATTTAATTCGAAATTATGTTCAGCTAATACAATTTAAAATTCCACTGGTGTCCACGTAAGGTCCTAAGAAAGCCCCACCACCACCCACTTTCTGGAGGGCCATGTGGAGGAAATCTTGAAATGAGCACTCAAGTGGCAGATGAAGTTGCACCCGGACAGCAAAGGGAGCAGCAGACCGTTTCCACACACACACAGAAGTATATATATAAAAATAAAATTAATATTAAATTAATTCTGAACATGAAGTGTGTGAGGAAAATTACAAAAGTCGCAGCGAGCAGCCGAAAATACATTTTTCCGATTCCAAAAGCGAACTTCAATTTCAATTCAAGTTACGACGTGCCCAGGACAACGAGCAAGGATGCTGGCCTCAAGAAGCCAATTCCATACAAATGGCTGACCATGAAGGTCCTGGCCCAGGACACGGAAACGCAGCCAAGGACGACTTAAGGCGATTTATGAACAGTTTTTCGTTGCCATGACAAGAGCTCGTTCCCGATGCACTTGATTATCTTTCGGTGCGCTCCTCCGACTTATTGTTGTTGAAAATTAGCCAAAGCATAAAGACATAATGGCAGGACAAATAAAAGCAAACAAATGTCAGCTGCAGATTGCAGATACTCAGTCTTACCGATAGAAAACATGAAAAAAAAAACCCTTTAATAACTTCTCGAAAACCCCAGACCTTGACTTCGCAACCATCTTTGCATAAGAATTTTCATTGGGGTTAAGCTCGGCCCCGCCTTCGAGGGCTCAGCCCACCCATTTTCCGCCCATTCCGTCAAATCTGAAAGAGACAAACAACAACAAGCAAGGCAGGGCAGAGTATTTGCAGCTGCTCGTGCTTCTGGTTGCCCTTGGCAATCTTTAGCCATGTTCACACAAAGCCCGCCCACTGCATTAAAATCACAAGACAAGTGGATAAGCGTTACCAAAAGAGTTCCCAACCCAGTGAAAGGCCCGCCCTCCTCGCAATCCTCGCAAACTGCTGGCAGCGTCAACAACAAACGTAAAAACCGCAGCGTGGAGAAAGCTTAAGAGTTACCTGATGCCGGGTGCTCCACACCCATATATATAGTAAGCCATACCTATATACCCACCTCCCCCTGGCGGCCAGCTACTCAGTTGGTTACCATGGCAAATTATCCTCAGAGATGGCATAAGTTAACAACAACAGCATCGCTCTCTACTTGTTTTCGGCGAGGGTAGGGCAAAACGATGACAAATAAAAGCTAAAAACCATCCAATACCCGTGCATACTTCAGCCAGCTTCTTGGCATTCCAGTTTCAGGCAAAGATTTGATAGATTCACTAACCAAAAGAGCCAGGTGAAATGGGGGTATTTCTGAATTAAGACAAAAACCTTAAGAAAACCTTAAAAAAATATATCTTTTGACACAAAAAAAGCATTATTTAAACAACACAGGCCACTCTACCAATAAGCCTTTTCCATTTTCCACTCAATAGAGTCTCTGAAGTTCGACCAGCTTTTACATTCCCAGTTCCTTTGCAATCTGCACTTTGTGTAGTATTCTGCAAAAGTATTTGCATTCTGCAGTTGGCATGACAAAACGCTTTTGTTACATTAAATGCAAGCAAATGACAGAAATATTCTTATTTTATTTTGGCTTGAAGCTTCTGCCAAGTATTTCTGGTTTACAAGCAAACTTCTTACAATTCCTACCTAAAGCACCACACATTTTAATTAATTTTTTTCCGAGCATGAAAGTGAAAAATCAATATACCAAACTCAATAAAGCAAAATTGACAGAAGTGAGAGATATGTATGGGAAATAAAAGTATGTTGCTTTCTTTAGATTTAGGCACCCCTGGAAAGTTTCCAAACAGAGTGTATTGAAAGGGACAGGAACCGAGTATTCAGCTAAGTGTAGCAAATATATAAGTTATTTATGTTCATATGAACAAAAGGAAAAAATAATATACATGATGGAAGTACACGGAACACATAATAAAGCGAAAATCATGTCCCCCAGGGTGGCCCCAAGATAGCGAGGCTAAAAAGGAAAAGAATGGCAAGGCAGAAGGGCACAAAAGTGGGAGAAGCCAAAGCCAAAGCTTTTCAATAACACGTTAAAATCTTTAAAAATTGAAATTTATTATTTAAACAAGGAGAGGGGCAGGAAATGCACTGCAAAATGTTCGCCCAGTCTGACAGTTACTTGGGGGAGTTTTCTTGCGGAAGTGCGTGCCAAAAAATTATTCTATAGGTAATAATAAGGTATTAACAACGCTTTTGCGTGGTGCTTCCATCCCGGCAAACCGTGCTAAGATGTTGGAAATTTATAATTTATGATGATTGCTCTTAGATTTCCTTTGGGATAACGCGCCTGTGGGTATATCGGACAATGATCCACTGATTGAAATACGCATGAGCCTTATGACTGTGTGCAAATGTGAGAGGAACATTTCCTTGTTTCAAAAAGATGGTAAAACTATCATGTATCTGATTAAACCAAAAATTTTACTAAAAGTTATACCTATCGATTGTGACAAAAATGAAAATAGTCGATTTTTTATACCCTCTATAAAAAATATTTTGAATGTAGAAAATAATAAATATTCAGCTACAAATTCATAGATGTATTTCACGTCCTAATCTGAATCCAAAATCTAAAGTTGTGGAACCTCGAAGAGCAGATTTGGGGAACCCATTCTGAATGATATTGGAATTACGAAAAAACCGAACATGAAAATGGGCTAAAATTTTGACCATCTCTAAAAAGCATAATTTAAACCTAGTATATTAGGGAATTTAACCACAAACTCATAAAGGTGTCCCACGTCAAAATCGGTATCCAAGAACTCAAGTTATGGAACCTCGAAGAGCAGATTTTGGGGTACCAGTCTGAATGACATTGAAACTATGATAAAATCTAGCATGAAAATGGACTAAAATTTTGACCATTTATAAAAAGAATAAATTTTATGCAGAGTGTTAGAGAATTCGACCACAAACTCATAGAGGCATCCCACTTCAAAATCGGGATTCAATTACTCAAGTTATGGAATCTGGAAGTGCAGTTTTTGGGGTTCCATTCTGAATGACATTGGAATTACGAAAAAATCGAACATGAAAATTGACTAAAATTTCGACCACCTTGTAAAGGAACCATTTGAATGCAGAATGTCAGAAAATTCGACCACAAACTCATAGAGGCATCCCACTTCAAAATCGGGATTCAATTACTCAAGTTATGGAATTTTGAAGTTCAGTTTTTGGGGTCCCATTCTGAATGACACTGGAATTACGAAAAAATCGAACATGAAAATGGAGTAAAATTTTGACCATCTTGGAAATAAACAATTTGAATGCAGGTTGTTGGAGAATTCGACCACAAACTCATAGAGGCATCCCACTTTAAAATCGGGATTCAATTACTCAAGTTATGGAATCTCGAAGTGCAGTTTTTGGGGTCCCATTCTGAATGACATTGGAATTACGAAAAAATCGAACATGAAAATGGAGTAAAATTTTGACCATCTTGGAAATAAACAATTTGAATGCAGAATGTTAGAGAATTCGACCACAAACTCATAGAGGCATCCCACTTCAAAATCGGGATTCAATTACTCAAGTTATGGAATCTCGAAGTGCAGTTTTTGGGGTCCCAATCTGAATGACATTGGAATTACAAAAAATCGGCTATAATTTCGACCATCTTTAAAATGAATAAATTTAATGTATATTATTAGACAATTAAAGCACGAACTCGTAGAGGCATCAAACGTATAAATCGGAATCCAATAACTCAAGTTATGGAATTCCGAAATGCAGTTTTTTTAAGCGCAATCTATTAAAAATTAGACACATTCTGAAACTATAGCTGCAGTTTTGGGGTCCTACTGTGAAGCCCTTGGAAACACGGAAGATCGAACCTGGAAATGGATTAAAAGTGTGACCCTCGGTGGTAAAATCCTTCCACCTTCGGTTGCTAGAGAACTATTCGCAACCCTGTTTGCATTATAACAATGGTTATACAGTAGTTCACGCTCCGCCCGCCGGCATCCTTTGAGTTGGAATTTTATTGTATTATCATTGTGCATTGTTTTACGTCTCTCTCTAAGTGTGTGTCGCTCCGGCTGTCGGTGTATGAGTGCTCGTGTTGGCGTTGTTCCTGGCAAGTTATTTCAAGCAAAAGGTAATAAATTTTAAGCAGCTTAACACTGTTGCTCGCTGGCTTGTAAATGCTCTTCGCCCCTGCTCGTCCGGCACAGTGCCGTCCGCAAGTGTATGCCCAGTTGGTGTAGTGGGCCCGGCGTGCTGCGAGCGTCTACACTTGAATGAGTCGAGGTGTAGGGCGGAGGTTGCACCTGTTTGAGACTCAACTAAAAGTATTTGATGCCATTTAATCCAGTTATTTGCGAGTTTACACAATAAAAACCCTGGGGTGGAGCGGGTTGCTGATGGAAAAGGAATGCATGGCCCAAAGTCTAGTTAATTAATTGTCTTTCATGGCAGTCCTTGGAATGAGCGCAGAAGGAAGATGACTTGGGGAATTTTAAGTGCCCCAGAGCCGAGCACTAATCTCATCTCTAATATTTCGAGCAAGTTGAAAGTTTCATTTGGCCCAGCCGTAAATAGAGGCAAACACTCGAATACACTTTGCTGTTACAACTGTTTACTCGCTTTTGGCTTTTCAATAATTTACGTTACATACGTGTGGGCGTGGCCGGTCGTCCCAGGTGCCCACAGTTGGATGGCACTTCTGTGTATAAATAAGTAATAAATACGCTTAGTTGCATCAAAAAGTGCCACTAACCGAAAAATAGTTGGCCAACCCCCCAAAAAAAAGGGCCAAAGCAGAAAAGAATGCACTAGTGGATGGGTATCAAATGGGTGCCGAGGATGTGGGGCTGCGAGGATCCCAGGCATAGGGGTGCGACGCAGCCAGGCGGTAGAAGTGTCGCCTCAACTCACCACACACACAAACAGGCGAGTGCAGGGAAAAGTTTTTCAGTTGAGTTTTCATTGGTTACCGGCTTGTGGCTTGAAGGACACAAGAGGATTCCCAGAAACGGGAGAGAGTGGGAGTGCGATCCTTGGGATGAGGACCTGGGTACTGTCCCGGGCAGAGGCCTCATATAATTTTAAAGTGCTTCCGTTTGTGGCGTAAGCCGAGGGGGGCGCCGTCCAGTTTGGAACCCCTGACGACAAACAGTGGCTGAGCATTAAAATATGCTAACGAAAATTAAATTTAAAACTAACTGCGCAACCAACTGAAATCATTGTGTCCGAATCTCAGCACATGGTGCAAAGGGGGAGTAAGCAACTGTTAGATACTCTACACAACCTAGAATCTAGACATTATTTTTTATAAAGTACACCTCGGATTTCAAATCTAAACTATGTTTTAAAAGATTTTTAATAAAAGTCTAAAAAAGAAACCCCTTAAATTGTAAAGATTTCCAACCTTATATGATTAGAAGGTCTCATTTTTGTTAATAAATGTTTGTAGTCACTTACAACCCAAGTAAAACTTTCTGTTTAAATTAGTATTTATCTTCCCTTTTTGTATCCCTTCTTTATTGATATTTATCATACTAATATGGACTTGTACAGATCCCCAAAAAAGTTTGAAAAAATACTCAAACCCAGCTATCTTTGCCTGCTTCCCACTTCTTGTTGCAACCTTTTTCGGAGCTCGGCAAGCCAACACCTGCGGTTGTGGAACTTCGGAAGGGTGTTCACAAACGCAAATACATGCGAGGATTTCTAGACCCGCTGCACACACATGTATGATTTATGACTTCCTGTTTCTGGGGCCAGCATCCGCTGCCGGAGAATGCTGCTTAAATTACCATGTCCTGCCAGCAGCTCCCTCCACCACTGGCCACTCGAAGCCAGACTTAAATGGCTGGCACCGAATTAAAGTTAAAAATCTGTTCCAGTTCTTATCGAATTACCGGGTGGCAAGCGGCATCGCCTCGATGCGTGTCACTCTGTCAGTTGGCCTGTCACTCATTCAAAATCGAATAATGTTGATCTAGTATTCCCCACTCCCGGCGCATCTTTTCCGTCTGTCCTTGCCGCTCTCTGGCGTCCTTTTCGTTGTCAATTTGCTTGTCTCTATCGGAGCCCTGACAATCATTTGCTGCTCGGCCCCATACAGCTGATTTCCATCTAAAGCGTGTGCGAAACCGGAAAAACTGCGCGAAAAATATATATAGTATATAAATTTATATACGTGTGCAAAAGAGACAATGCGACAAGGTGGCAGATGTCAATAAGTGCCACAGAGGAAGAGGGACTGAGTGCGTAAAAAAGGCACGGAAACCCAGTAACAAAGTAACGTTTGACACCCAATTACGGCGGGAAATCAAAAGAAAATTTCTTTGGGGAATTTGGGAG
Source organism: Drosophila biarmipes (assembly GCF_025231255.1). Classification (NCBI taxonomy): domain Eukaryota; kingdom Metazoa; phylum Arthropoda; class Insecta; order Diptera; family Drosophilidae; genus Drosophila; species Drosophila biarmipes. The sequence goes on along the minus strand of NC_066613.1, from coordinate 21,443,558 downwards.
CACCGATCGAAGGGAACCGGGGGGCATTTTCGTATCAAGAGGTGCGCTAAATGGGAACAATACGGTCTCGGTTGGCTGGGAAAGCTTCAGTTTGCTTAAACAATATAATTTTTCCGGAAACAATGCTTAAAAAATTATGATCAATAAATAAATTTGAGTATATAGCTTAAACAAAAAAATTGTCATTAAATTAAACAGAAAATGTGTGTTAAATGGTCTTAAAAAAATAATTAATCTTATCAAAACTAACAAAAATTAGGTTGCATGAACTGGAAAAGTTAATTGTAATGATGAATAGCTAAAATAAACAGCTTTTATGCAGCTCTGTTCGGTAAAGGACATAGGAGAGTCGACCTGCACTGCAAAACCGGCAGCCACAATAATTTTGCATCATTAAGTCAATCTAAGCGAAAATGTAGCTTTCGCAAAGTTTCGGATGGATACATGTCGGGCCAACGAATTTTTGTGACCTCGGTAAGCGATAATAAAAGCGTTGCATAGCTACGGGCGTCGTTGCCCGGGTGACATGTGACATATTAATTACTTGGCTACAGAAAAAGCCAGGGCCGAAGCAATAAGCCAGTTGATGAAAAGCAGAGAAAAAACATTTGCCGAGAGGACAAACAAAATTAGCTTTCGGCAAGTATGCGGTGCACAATGTACAGTGGCAGCTCTTCAAAGGACTGCCAAACTAATTTTCACCCAAATTAAAGTTCATTTAATTAGCTACGAAATGTTTCCCACAAAAGCAAGCCAAGCATGAGATATGTACATATATGGTTGGCGGAAGAGTGGGCCAGTGGTAGGCGGCAGACTGATGGAGAGATAGGGAAGTGGCTATATTAACATACTCATAAATGGTTAGCTGACCAATGCCTTTGAATCAGTATTTCCGCTTTGGTGCAAACGAAAAAGCCACTAACGATGCTAATCACTTCAACTAACTAAAACGCTTCAGCTGACAGAGCATTCAGTGTGCAGCCTCTGACCAGTGACCCATCAGGCACTGCGAAAAAAGTGGTATTTAAAGTGGAATGTGGCTATAATTATATGTAATTTCTCTAAGCTTTTTTAAATTATTTAACTTTAGGTTTCCTAAGACTTAAAATATATTTAATGTGTGGGTAATATGAAATATTTTTGTATGTCATGGTGTACTAAAAAAGAGTGTTTTTTGTGTTCTGGATTCAGTCCCCCCAGGCGATGATATGTTTTTTCTTGATTTTTTGTTTTCCTTAGTAGGCAATGTTAGCAATCCAGACCAATTATCCTGATACTTTGATAATTTTTAAGATACATTTTAGTTTTATAAAGAAGAATGCTATAGCCTTTCTTCGCTTGACAAGGCATTCTATAAAGTTTAGAACAGAAGTAAGACATCCATTGTTTTTCTGCGTGCAGAGGCAAGAATAACAGCACCAAACATTTCCAGGTGGCTGACAGTCGACAACTGTCCACCTGTCTATCTACCTGTATCTGTATCTATATCTGTATCCATACATCCCCACATATATATATATTCGTGTGTTACTGTGCACGAGAATGCTGCAATGCAGCCCCCCTCAGTTTTGCCCGCTTGGTTGCAATCGTGTGATTTTGATGAATTTGACAGTTTGTGGGCGTTTGCGCTGACAGCTGGCTACATACGGAGTTGCCATGGCAATTGCGGATGGGCGGGAAGGCCGCAGCCACTGCATCGACAGCTCTGGAAAACCGCAACCAAGGACTTCCGTGCACCGGGCTTGTTTGCCCATGGATCGCCATCTACGCCAGCTCCTCCAACTGCGCACCACCGCCATGCATCCAATGGCTGTTTTCCTAAATTTGGGACGGGGTTGAAATGGGGGGGAGGGAAATTGTTGCTGCATTTGCATTAATTTTGAATTGATTGCTTACATTTTGGACCCCTAATATAATTATAATATCCACGCACATGCACACGTAGCGGGACTGCGGTTTTTGGTTGTCATCATTACCCAGGCATTGTTGCTGTGTTGCGATTTGCTGTCGTCCTGGATATTGCGGTCAGTCCACAGTTGCATTTGCCCCACCAAGGACATGCGAGTCCTGGGCACAATGCGAAAGCCACAAAATTCATAAAACAGCCAAATAATGTCAGAGCCTCGCAATGACATTCTGTAGCCATGGCTGCGCAGCTGGTTTGATAGGTTCACCGAATGAATCACTGACAAAATTAGGTAAAAATGGGCAAGTGTGGTGGCTGGGGGAAATGGAATATTCAATAAAATGGTTTTGTGTACTCAACCAAAGTTTTGTAAACAAGCCCCTAATCAAAAATGTTGCAAATATTCTTTAAAAGTTGGCAAACATTTCCCAAACAACCACATACACATGCCGGGGAGCATATGGACGGAGAATATTTACGAGTATGCATGCCCCGGGGAGTTAATAATAACGCGTAAGCAAATAATAAATAAAGCCCTCGTTGCGCAAAAAAAGTGCAATAAAGAATTTTGGCGAATGGGGGTGGAGAGAGCAGGGGGTCGCAGAGAGATATATATAAGTAAATATTGGCCGAACAAGAAATCAATTAAAAAATAAAAATTGCATTTTCATAAGCTGTCAACTGGGCTCCTTCTCTGTGGCGCTATCTGCCGTGTGGGATACGTGTGTTTTTGTTGAATATTTTAATTAAATTGTTATTATTTTTGCTGTACCAGTGGCCGTGTCGGTAGTTGTGCGTGCCATTGCAACTGATTTTGTTGTTATGGCCTGGCAAAGATTTATTTATTTATATTGATGGTCGGTCAGTCGCTCCCATTTCGCACATCAATTTGTTTGCCCGGCCAAATGGGGGAGTGGTAATGGCAATGCTCAAGGCAATTGAAGCGTGCGGATGAAATTACATTTTGCCAAGCTCGTTGTGGTAAAACCGTTTCGATTCTGATTTATGCCGCTGTTGATTTATAAACAACCTGTGTATTATTATTAACCCGAAAAGCCCGCTGCCATGTAAATGCCCTGTCTGCTGTTATAGGGCTTAATTAAGTGCAGCCGAGATAAATAAATTGCGAGTCGAACTTAAAGATTCAATTACCAGATTGAACAATGAATCAAGTCGTAGCCGATTGGAAACTCAGCTAAATTCAGCCATTCATGGGTCAGTTGTTCGTGGCTCGAACATCCGATATCCTTAAAATTAAATCACCTGCATAAAAGTCGATCCGAATACCAAATCCGTTGGCTGCATTTTCAGCTCTGTTTGGTGATAAATTTTTATGCACTTTCGAGACGAGACTTCGAATGTTCTCGGAGCTCTTGTGGGAAACGGAATGCCCCCCGGTTTTTCCCCATGTGTTCTGCCGGTTCTTTCTAATCCAAATCAATTTGCATCAAGAGCCTCATTTCATTCTATTATTTTGCAGCCAATTTAAGCTTCCCTCGCTGTCCTGCAGGACGCATCATTTTCGATTACTTTGACTGTAAAAAAGGGGTGTCCTGCGGCACTTGGCCCCCTTTGTCCTGGCTTTGTTTGCCTCCTTTGTTGTTGCAATAAAAGTTTATAACGCGCTTGTTGACAATCCTAATACGGAGCTGCCGGAGTCCTGGCTGCAGTCCAGTCAGCCCGTCTGTCAGCAATTGTTTCCTGTCATTTTATTGCCCGCCAGCACCGCCCCCCTTTTGCATTCGTCGGGTGCAGATTTGTTTGGTGTCAAGTTTTCAAAAACTATTTCAAAACTGTAAATGACAAAATGTTAAATGGACTTTCAATGCCAAAGCGAGGATGACTCCGCAGCGGTCTCTGCCTTCATCCCTGGGCATATCCGTTTACACTTCTACAATAAATCAGCGCCTAGTTGGGAATCCTTTTCACTGGCATCGTCCTTTGGCCAACAGCAGCCTCCTCGCCTTGTTTGTTTGCCTTGTTTATGCCACTTTTCTTGCATTTCTTGCTGCGGCCAGCAGAAAGTTTTGTTAATTGAGTTTGTTGAAAGTTTTATTAAACAGAGCGACAGCCGCATTCAAGTTTTCCAGAATTTAAAGCCGCAAAAGTCGACTTAAATTATGCGCCGCACTCTGCCCTCCCTTCTCTGGCATTGTTGCATCAGGTGGGCGGATCTGTCTGAAGGGGGCGTGGCAGCCGCCAGCTTGATTCCATTTTTTCTGGATTTAATTTTATGCTGCCTGCGCTAAGGTCACACATGACGTATGCGTGATATTTTTACTGTATGAAAGGCCTGCAGACGCGTGTTAACTTCGCATTGATTTTTGATTCGGGAGGGGTTTAATATTAAATAAGTGGAGTTCCATATGTCAAATATAGCTCTTAAATCTTTAATATTTTTCGAAATAAGAGATTACTCAAAAGAACCCATTACCAGGTTTAATGTTGATAAATATGGTTCTTAATTTTCTACTTTCCGGCAATTAAAACATATGCTTTCAGTACTGTGCTACCTAAATTCCTTCGTTAGTTTTAATTAAGGCATATTCCCCTTCGGCTCAGGCAGATGTCCTGTATCTTATCCACCTCCTCCGTACCAACCAGTTATTTTTGTTGTCCCTATACTTTCAACACGACTTGACAAAAATTATTAATAAGCTTGCCGGGCAAATAAATGGCCGAGCGAGAGGCGAAAAACTGAAGGACGAAGGAGCATCTCATGTATGCACAATAATGAAGTAAAACCATAAAAAAGGGCGGGAAGATGAAGGAGAAAGGACCCTGGCACACACGAGAAAGGACATGGACTTGGCTTAGGGGACGGCAACCACGGGCAACAACAAACAAACAACATGTCACTGAAGGACACTTGAAAACTACTATTTAATAAATGAGCGCACCGAGGAGGAGCAGGAACAGGAGCAGGACCAGGGAAAGGACGACCATGTGAGATACAGGAGCGCTGGGTGTTCAAGGGTGTACGTGTGTGTGTGGGTGCCCCAGAGAGCGATGGCGGACAGGATGGCAGGAGCGACAGGATTCGTCGACGTCGTCGTCGACGCTGGGTAAACAAACAGAGTCATTTTGCAATTCATGCATTTCCTGCGGCAACTAATTAAAAGAGTCATTCATCACAGGCACAGGCAGTGATGTGATGCGGAGTCCAAAGCCACCCAGCCACCCAACCACCCACCCACCTCCTTCTGTGGCTTTTGCACCCACACAGGGGCGCTCGGGAGGGGGTCAGTTGCTGTATGCTCTGCTGCATGCTTATTACTGTTTGCTACGTGTTTGTGTCCCCTGACCCTTGTTTTCCCCCCCTCCTCACCGCCAGCTTGTTTGTTTTAACGTTTTTATCTTTTGATACACTCAAATATGACACACACACTTGCCCCGCAAAAGCACACACACCCTCACGGATTGCTCACTTTGTGAGTCACACAGATACACAAACCTGGCCAAAGCTCAGAGATTGTCTGTATTTTTGATGTTTGTTTATCTTTTTCGGTCATTTCAACACATTTAAATGAATGCAGTGCGAGTTTGGGGAAGGGGGTGGGCTTGGGTTTGCCGAAAAGGTTCATAAACATCTCCATAAAAGTTGCCTCTTGAATGGCAAAATATTTTGTGTTAATTGCAAAGGAGAGTCTCTTTAATTAACTCAAATGTGGCATACTGAAGATATTCCTTCCCAAAGTTTATTAATTGCTTTCGAAATACAAGGATCACTCAAATAGTTAAGAATCTACGATATATTTTAAATTGGAAAATATTTTAGAATGGTTCTTATGAATTCTTTTTATTAGCAACCAATTCAATTAAAAAGTAAATCATCTTTTAACCTTTTTTGATGAAAAGCGGAAACGGAAATACCAATTGATGCAGTGGCACACAAAACAAAATCAGCAACCCCCGACAGACGAAACGTTTTTGCTGACAATATAACTTAATATACAACAAGCAATTAAAATTAAATAAAAATTGTCACAAACTATGCAACATCTACAGAAAAGGAAAGCGGAGGGGGAGGCGGAGTGGATGGCGTGGGGTGGCGTTGGGGAAAGAAGAAAAATTGCTGTGAAAACATATATATGAACGTGTTTTATTTTATGATAGCCCTTTGTCAGCGCAGGACACTCCCACACGGACGCACACAGGCACACTGGCTGCACTTGACAGGCGGCGGATGGGCGGATGGGCGTGTGGGTGGTGGGCTGGCCGCTTGTGGGTGGGAAATCTGCTGCACCGGATGGACAGGCAGACGGACACAAGGCGGCACAAATAGACCGCACCAAGTGGCGGGGCACAGGGGAATGGGGACGGGGGCTGGATGGACAATCAGACAGTTGGAGGGGCCCACGCACGACATGACTGTAACATGTAATTATTTTTCAATAAAACCCAAGGCAGCAAAAGCAACAACGCGACGACAGCAACGCCGCTGACAACATGCCGTATGAGCCACCAAGGAAAAAAGGACAGAAAATATAACTACAACAGCGTGCAAGGATATAAAAAATATGAAGGAAAAAATATAAAAATTAATGAAAACTACCGAAACTGTATACTGAAGTGAAAATTCTCTAAAATGCAGGTAGTTTCACCGAAAAACTTGAACTCGAGCTATTGCCAACATCTTTTTATTTCATATTTTCAGCATGAGTTGGTCTCTCATAAATCCAATTTCTCAGGAACTTGAACATATTATGAGCTCTGGAAATATTTTTTAGATATATAAGAAGCGCTAACTTATATGTTAGAAATACAGATTTCTTCACATATTATTATATTAAAAAAAAATCAAATTAAGTGGTGTGTTTTATAAACAATATACTGAATCTTTATCTTTTAATGTATTAGTAAAAAAAACTGGCAGTGATAAAATTCAATGACATCACAAATCTGCCCCAGGCAAAATCAATAAGGCCCTCCGAAAATAGGGTATGCCAATATATATTGCATACGTGATAATAAAATGAAATAAAAGTGTCCAGCATATATGCGTCAGCAACAGTTACGCGTTACTACAGCGCCAACTTGGCCGGCAAGGGGCACCGAACTTGGCCAGTACTGGCCACGAAAAGACAATAAAAATGAAATTATTAATTTGACAGAACGAAATGGGTGGGGCGCTGGGGGGTGGACAGCTTGAAGGAAGAGTGACCGCAGCATTTTAACAGCCGCAATTTTTATGAAAATGCTCCCTTTTCCCGCCTTCACGGCTTTGGCTTTGGCTTTCTTTTAATTTTCCTTTTTTTCCCCGGCAGAGCCACGCCCACTGCATGGAACAGCTGCTGCAGAAAATAAAAACAAAGGACTCGTCAGGAGCAGAGGATTCGGGATTCGGGGGCAATGGAGCGGGCAGAGTAAGAGGACAAATGCATGAAAATCTGACAAGCCCGTGGCATCTGACATGCCATCTCTCTTGCTCGCCCGAGCTGGAAAACTTTTCTTTTAGTCGGACTCCGAGTTGAAGTTGGGGTTTTCCTCCTCCGCTGCGGTTGACAGCCAACAGCGACAGCATTTTAAAGTCGCTCGCCGGGCGTGAGGAATGCATTTTTATTGAATAAACAAATTTATCAACCGCACACACGCACACGTAGCTATCAGCCAGTCGAGTCATAATTAAATTTTTGCAAAATCAAGGCTTATTGTTCGCCCCCAAAAAGGCCGTCCAATCCACCGGCACATTCATGTGTGCATACTCAGGGGCTAGAGCTGGCGAAAGGAGAAAGGATTCGAGTCCAGGGAAATGTGTCCTTCGGCAGCTCAGCTTGTTGCTTGCAGAAAAACAGCAGCAGCAAGAGAAAAACGCTAATTAATTTCATGCTACACTCACATGATAAGGAAACTAATTAAGCTTCAACTCTGATTAACAGCAAAAACTGTGTGTCCTTTCAAATGACAATTTTTTGTTTCGCCTCCGTTTTGCTGCATACTCTTGTGCGCATCAAAGCGAAATAATTAACAAATGTATAACACACACACAGCATCATATCTATATCTCTCGCTCATTGCCGCTTTTCAAATGTCAATGGCAAAGGCAACGGCAGTGGCCAGCTAGCCGGGAAAAAATACTGCACCGAAGTGGGCCATAAAAACGCACAGGATCGGGGATGGCTGGACACGGGCACGTCGGCACAGGGTGAGTGGCCATTTTAATTAGCCGAGCATCATCGTTTTTAATGCTCTGCGGCCCATGCATAATGGTCACCCGGCCAACCCGAACTCAGGGCCCCAAACCAAGCCCACTCCCAAACTGAACGGCCGACGTCAATAGTTTAATCATAAAGTATAAGGCAGAAGCGGGTAACGATAACAACCATTCATGAGGTCCTGGGGAGAGGGAAATGCGATGCGTGCACCCGGAGAAACATCCCATCTACTGAATGTCTTAATTTCTTTACCAGATCTTATGTTTTTAATAAGTAAAGTATAATAAAAAGAATGTTATACCATATACTTCTTTGGCACATAAGATACCTTTGTTCATCTTTGCAGTAGCATGGTATAACCCATTGATATACCAAAGGGTATACTACAAGTTGGTGGAATACTTCCTACTAAATCGACTCGTTTTCTTGCAGTGCATCGCATATTGAATGCTGAGGGGTTCAGGGATCCTCGACTCGCCTCGACCCTCCTGCCAACTGCCATTCAACTGGCTCCAAATCCAAGTCCAAAGGAGAAGCGGTCGCGGTGGCGGAGTCGTCGCTAAGCCTATTCAACGCGAGGTTCAATGGGCGATGCCAAACAGCGGCTAAATGCCTTTTGTATGCTATTGAAAAGTCTTTCACCTATTGATGGATGAATCCAGTTGGATTCGGATCGGGATTGGGATTGCGAGCCAGATTGCCATCGGCCGGGGCACGGAGTTGGTAGAGTAATTGGTCGGTCACTTGAATGTTCCCACTATGCATTATTTATGGGACTTTATGCATTCCACTTTGATTTCCATCATTGTGACAAAGCTAATTAAGTTTTTATACATATATACGACTGAAAGGAGTGCCAGGAATAAAGCGTAAAGGACACTCCGTCTAGAGCAATTAAAAATATGAATGGCCTCCTACAGAAAAGGAAGGGCAGCAAAGCCGAGTTTCATACTTACGAAGGAAAAATGTTTATTAAACTCACCTGAAAAGAGAAAGAGATGGAAAAGTAAATTAGTTAATTGTCCGTTAGATGTAAAAACAATTTATCATTTTAATAATTTTTTCCTAAAAGTTCATGGTATGAATTCATAAAATTTTTCTCCTCAAGAATCAGTATTTTTCCTATACTTTCCACTGCCTGATTTTGCTGTTAATCACAAAAATTCTATTAAAGTAATGAAATGCGTTTGCTAATATTACTTTCAGCCAGCTTTTCGCCCAGGGCGGAATTTGCTTACCCTGCACTTCTCGGCCATAAAATTCACATGCAGTTAAATGGCAAACAAACTGACACAAAAGGGGGATCGGGATGCATTGTTTAGGGGAATTCAAGGCGGACAGAAGACAGACGACAGACAGGCATGTTGAAGTCGGTTGGACATTCTCTTTCAAAGCTGCAACGTTTATTTATTTATCCATATAAGGGGAGTTAAGGGGCGAAGACTCCGGGCGCATCGTGTAACTTTGTTGTCAGCAGCAGAAGCAGCAACAACATCGTGTTGCATTTATGAAATCCTTTTATCTTTTGGGTTTAATGCTAACACACGAGGAAAGAAAGGGCGCCGAGGGGGGACAGGCCATCAGAAAAAGCTCTTTTTGGCAGCAATATTGTCAGAGACAGGGTTACATCCCCCTTTACCCCCGGCTTTTCCGCTTTTCCGCATTCCCCGCCCCCTAACTGACTGACTGCATTGTTGCTATAGCAAACATTGGGTTGACACCTTGAGTGTCATTAATGCGTGTGACATTTTCATTATAACTTTTTATTGTTCTCTATTTTTCCTCGCTTTTCCTACTTTCTTCAGCTCCCCCAGGATGGGGTATGGTGGGTCTGAGAATAATAGGGCGCAATTGTCAGTTTGCTTGGAATTATAAAATTGTTTATTGTTTGGTCCGGCAAAACTAAATGCAATTTTCATGCTGCTGACAGGACACCTCACGACATCAAATTGCTTTTGTGGATCAACTGGGAAAGGCTGAATGTGTGATTTATGAATGCCGGAGATTTGGACACCAATTTCGATTAGGCACTATGCCCGGCGGGCAAAGCGTTCCTCCAAAATGGATCCCCAGCCCAGCGAATGGTTCACTAGTTCCTAATGCAACTGCAATTTCAGCCACAATGCAGCCACGCCACTCGAATCCTTTATCGCTGTCATGCAGTTGACGTCGGTAGTAGGGAAACGCCGCCTTGCGACTACGCAAATTGGCCTAGTGCAAAACCATTCTGCAATTGTATTAAATCCCAAGGGAGCCCCTCCTTCGCAGCCGCGACTCTTTTGTGTATTTTTAAAATTCAAAGGGGGAAACAACAAAATGGCAAAGGAGAATTTCTCCTTCTTTTTTTTGCCTCGACTTCCTGCAAATTTCATTTCCGCTTTGATTGCGCTTTTTCCGCAGGGCGGCGGTGGGCTGTGCGGCAAAAGTAAAACAAATGAACGGAAATGCCACACACGCACCCAGGACAACAACAAGGACGACTGCACCTTTGACACCTTTCGGCCAAAGTGTGACAAAAAAGTGGCGGCGGCAAGGAGGCAGGCAAGGAATCGCAGAGATGAGCTCGTGATGCAGCCACGTGGAGGATCCCGGCTCCTCGGGCCGTGGACTACTGTCACGCCCGCACCTCTGGACTGATTCGGCGTTGTCCTGGAGCCACAGGCTGCATGCAAAGTATCAGGTGGGTGGATGATCCCTCACCCCTCCCATATCCCGCTCCTGCTTGCTTAGCCGTTTGTTGTGCTTTTTGCCCTGCTTTGTGCCGTCCCCCAAACTCCTGTCTGCTGCAGGAGCTCCCCTCCAAGTGTGAAAAATGTCGAAAATGCAATTTCCTTGAAGTAAAATGCCTGCCATGCGCTTTTGTCACCCCCATGACCCCCTGCGAGGGTGCCCCCGACTACGTGGCCGTATTACAAACGAGTATGCGTTGTCCTGGCAGAGTGGCAGAGTGGAGAGGTGTCCTGCCCGATTCTCTGTAGCTTAAATAAAGCACTTCCGCTAATAAAGTCGCACTCGGCAGCTCTCTCTATCGCAGGGCGGCCCAGTGGGTGACAACAGCAGGAGCTGGCAGCCAGGATCGTGCCAGGACCTCTAACTCCGCACACTGTTGCAGGCCGACTGCAACATGCGTGTCAATGCGAGAGCGAAAGGAAAGGAAGCGGAGAAAGGGACAGGAAAGGGGAAGGCGACGAAAGTCCTGTGTGTGCGGCGACTGACTGGCCTAGGTTTGCTTTCGTGGCAAAAACACATTTGGAAAATTTGTGTAGGCGACATTGTTGTAAATCACCGACACATTTTCAACTGGCAACCCAAACACCGAGGACCAAACAAGACCCTATGCTCCCTATTTGCCACAAGGGCACTGAAAGAAACAGGAAGGGCTTAATCTGATCTCTTAAGGTGCCTTTGTTTGTGAAAGGAAAATGTATATTTTATTCATCAAACCATCCATTGCCATTAATATATACTCAACTGTTTGTTCAAACCTCGAAACATTCCAAATTGTCTCTTTCCGGTATATTTAAGGAACTACTTTGCTTATCTAGGTAAATTTTAAAAGCCCTGCTATACAAGTGGTATAACATAATACTATTGATGTTTTAAAGTGTTCATCCTGTGATCACAGCTCAAGGCCCCCTATCTAAGATTTGGAATCTGAAGGGTAAGAGCACGACTTAGTCACATTGTGTGGGTTCTTGCTTCTTAGGGTGCACTTGATTTTTTTCGGTGCACGGAGAACCCACTGGCAGCTCCTTCTTGTCCGCCTGCGTAAATGTTGCGGCTGCACGCATTGGCCTATGTGTGTGACCCGACCCCGATTTCCGCCTTTCTTTTCCCGCTCCTCTCGGGTGTGCAACTCAAAATTACTGCCAACTTCTGCAAGTGACGATGACGACGACTGAAATGTTGCATGCATTGCATGAGGAGACACGGAGCAGGATGTGTGTGTGGTGTGTGTGTGAGTGCAGGACAATGACGTTTTGACTTTGCCCAGACCCTCACACTCGCACAACCACCGCCTCCCACACACGCACACACATTCATCACAGGGCATAATGATGGTCGTCGGCATAGTCGGTGCACAGATTTTTGTTGACAATGGGTGTGAAAATTGAAGGCGAGTGATTGCATTTGCCCCTTGCCCACCCGCTGCACCCACCAGGCCCAACAAAAGGGACTCCAGAACTTTTGTCTTTCTCCTCGGCCAGGACTCCTGGAAGAGTAGGTAATTAATAGACTTGAAATGGTCGCTTGAGCAAAATTTTAATTAGGAGACACATGCAAAATGTTCAGCCATGATAAACAGAGTGTGTGAGTGGGGGGCTGGAGCTGCCTTTTGGCTCCGCTCCTGGCTTTAATTGATAGTCAAAAAGTGTCTCGTTCGGCGGCGGTGGTGCTGTTGTCATCGCCATCGCCATCGCCATCGTCATCGTCATCACAATTCGCAACCCCTCGGTGCGCTGCAGTTGAAGTGAGGAAATTACAAGTCGTGAATTAATGGCTGCCTTCCTCCTGCCATCCCCCCGCTCATCTCTCCTTTGCCAGCACAATCACTTAAGAGGGGGGGGTGGCGAGGTCCTGCATATCCTTGACTGCAGGAGAGTATCCCGCGCACGTTGCCAGGATATCCGACGTCGTCGCCGTCTTCGCTGCAATTGCAATTGCTTTGTCAGCTCAAAAACTTAACCTCAGACTTTGGTCTCCCGCCTTGCCCGCACACGTGTGAGGTATTGTTTGCCAGCTCCACACTTGGCACTCTCAACATCTTTTGGCTTAATTTAAATTTCAAACATTTGTGAGGAAAGGTGAAGAAAGGAGGAGAAAGGCGGAGAAAGGAGCTGAGTCCTCTGCGCCTTGTTCGAATTTAATTAGTAACGCGTGCTTTCCGTGGGTTTCCTGTTTTTCGGCGTGAAAAGCTCGCAACGGGAAATTGCTGTGGCATCGGCAGAGCCTCTGACCCCAGCCCGGACCCCAAAGTTCCCGTTCACCGCCTCAGCTTCCCGGGTTTCGCCATTCATTCGCTTTGAACTTTGACTTTGAACTTGAGACTTTTTTCCAGTTATTGATATGATTGGAGGGCGGCCTCCCATGCTGAACCTCCCTTAATGGGAAATCCTTTTAAAACAGCTTCCCCGGGAACCTGGCTCCCCCCAACTTGTGCTTTGGAATCCTTAATTACATACACTTCTCCCCCCTCAAGGAGCGTTTTCTAGAAGGCGGGCTCAGGCAGATGGCAGAGGGAATTGACTTGGAGGAGCACGGGACAGTTCTACAGTTTCCGCGCACTCACTTCATAAAGTCACATCAATTTATTTCATTTCCTTAGTTAATTTCAAAGTGTCAACATAATAAATGAACTGCACGTAGCAACAACAACGTGGCGGCACGAAGGGGGAAGTCCCTGCTGTTGTCCATTGGCAAAAAGTTGTCGCATTTCAAAAATGGTTGCACGCAACAAACGAGCGAAGGACCAGCAGGACGGGCAGGACATTCTGAAATACGCATAAAAATGCAAGACAAATGGTGAGCAGGCCAAGGAGTCCAAGGGGGGCGACCGAAGGGAGCGCAGACAAGAATGTGCTAAACTGCACAAAAAATGCAGGCGAAATGCGAGTGGGAGGGGGAGGGGCGGACTGGGAAAACAAAAATGATTAAAAAGGACATGCAAACACCTAAAACGTCGCGAAGGAGGGAAAATGCCACAAATGCAGCGACCGTGCAAATTTTCTTCATTTCCATTTTGACAAAACGCAAACAGCGAGAGCAGAGTGCGGCGGATTGGGGCTTGGGATGGGGATCCAGGACAGTTGACGGACTGACTCCCACTGACATTGACAAATAATGAATGGCCAGAGCCAGGGGAGCGTGGAAAGCTGGCCAGGACCAGAGCCAGAGAGGAGCAGGAGCAGGACCATAACGCATGACGGCGGCACCGTGGTTCAAGGATAACAGAAACCCATCCCTAAATACTATATCTATATATATATAAGGTATACAATAAAATAAATATAGAAAATATTTACATTAACACTGATAAAAAGGAAGGCATGAAGAAAGTTTAATAAATATCTACCAAAATGCGAATATTAAATACAAAACATTCAGAAATGATTATGATAATATTTCAGTTTAAAAATAAAACAACTCAATTTTGTTGTACTTTTCGCTATGAATATCTTACCCCATATAATATAAATCAAATACAAATTATTTGTATTTACTATGTTATTTGATTAAAAAAAAAAACAATTCCTTTGACTTAAGAGAGTTTTCTATGAAAATATACGTTTTAGATTCATATTTTCCCATTGTTTTGCCCTCATCCCACCTGCTAGACCTGCGAATACCGAACTGATAACAGCCTGCTCTGCTATCGCTCCTCAAGAGTTAACCCTTTGCTGCCTTGAAGGACCTTTTGTGGCATCCTTTTAGCCACTGTCCTTGGCCGGAGAAGAGAGTCTGCCGCTGACTGGCGCCGCTTGAATGTGTCAAAATTGGAGCCACATTGTCCGCAGCACAAAACGTACGGGAGGAGCCGCAGGAGCAGCAGGACCTGCCGGCGGAACAGGATGTGGATGGGCCGAGGTGTGTGTTGGGAGCAGCTGCAGATGCCGGCGTTTACCGCAAGGATGATGACAACGAACGTCGTCGTCGTCGAAGAACTGCGATGCGAATGGAGTGGATCTATAGATGGGACGTGGGTTTGGGACCGGGCACGGATAGGATGGGTCGAAATGCGAATGCGAGTGTGTGGCCCTGGCAAAAGTGGAAACAAACAAAACGCCAGACAAGAAATTAAGACAATTGAACCGTTGAGGCGTGCGAAGACATGACATAGGTGGGCAGTGGGCGCCGTATGGGCGTGGTCATGTTGACATTACAGGTGCGCCAGGCCAGCCGTGCGGTGTTGTCAATGGCGCAGAAAGGACAACAGCGGGCGGTGTGGGTGGGCGAGGAGGGACGAAGGACAGCGCCCGGCGACGTGTTGGCTTAAGTTATTAAAACAGAGGAGAAAGGATGGCGAAAATGTGGGCAGACACTAGAGCATTTCTCCAGGGAGTGGGGTTGGAAGTAAACAAATAATTGCCATGCAAAAAGTATTAGATGTCCTTCCCCTCAGTCCCCCTCCCCACACACACACATAGACAGCCCCCTGTGCACTGTTGCGTATCCTTGCAGTTTGAGAAAATAATTTGTTTAATGGAATGTAAATTTCATACTTAAGCAAATAAATGTGCTAGGGGTTGATTGGGTTGGGTTGGGTTTGGCTGGACTGTTCGGATCTCAGTTTATTCCGGCTCTGGATTTCTTTTGTCGCTGGCGAAAGAATAGTTTTTGTTTGGCTTATGTTGCGGATGCTGACAATGATGATTGTGGCGATGGGGTAAACTCTTTGCTGAGTTGCCAGAAAGCGAATGACGTAGGTGCTGACCTACAAACATGCGAGTCCCATTATTGGAGAACTTTCGAACTCGGTGTCAAAACACATCAGGGCACATTAACGCCCGCGAACGAGCTACCTCTTTGCGTTAAACAACGTAATTTCATTTTAATTAAGCGTGTCACATTTGCCCCTAATCAATCTATTTAACTAACTAACCGCAGCGAAAAATCCATTTCGATGCCCGACTTAATGCACTTTTCAAATGCAATTAGTGGAGGCAGCAACAAAAAAAAACTAAAAACTATCTGGCATATTAAATGACAATTAATTTGCTGGCCAATCAGGTGAATAATGTTTTTCGAGAGCCAACAACCAAAATGCATTAAACTTAATGCCAGATGATGGTGGAGAGCCACACCAGATCGTGCATTTATCCAAAACTGATTCGGCAATCTTATATGTATATAGTACCTCTCCGACTATTCATCTGAGGGCTGCCAATTAACCCATAAACCAATTCTGTTTTTTTTTGGAGGCTGGACAGGCTTAATCTAAAATTCAACAGCTAATTAGTTGCTGGCTACTAAAATGCGGCTTTCAACGCAGCCGTGTCCTGGGAACAGGACCTGGTAATCCTCATTAAATAGTTAAATTCAAATTAATTAAATTGCCGCAAATCAATTATACATAAGCGCTGTAATTAGAAGACCTCAACGCGTTGGCCTCGGTTTGGCTGGCGGGAAAACTTGATGAGTCATAATGGGGCCATCCCGGATGGTTTGGCAGGTGGCAAGGGTATCGTATCGCATCCTGTCGCATCGCCTGTTGCACGACACCGTCAGCAATTCAATTAGCCTAACAGCCAACGAAACGCATCCCAAATGTTTAGAAAAACATCATCAAATTAACCCCACGGCGCAGAGCACACTCGCTGGACAGCCAGGACACGGCAAGGATTCGAGGCGAGCATGGCCATTGGCCGCAAAATTTTCTGGACTTTGGCTTCGATTTTGCATCCGAATCCCGCCAGGACATTCAACGCACCGAGCTGACAACAACTTAATCACTTAGCATTATGCAAATTTAATTATTATCGCTTCATAATCATCACCAATTGAAGGGGAGCACATTCGAGGCCCCCAAACCCCCGTCTCTCGGGCATTGCCGGCCATGTTTCAGATGGCTATCAGCAAATGGCAACAGCATTCGGGCGGTGGAAACGGGCGGATATTCCCATCCTTCCCTGCGCTGCTTTTATTGTCAATTTAATCGGAGTCCTGCATTTGTTTATGCAGTTGTACTGTTTGAGCTCCATTGATCGAACGATAAGTGGCAGTCGGGGAATACTTGTTAATGGCAACGCGTCAATGACTTGATTCGATTGAAGTCTTTAAGATAGGTTTCCTTGAATTTCAATCTTTATGAACTGCACTTCTCTGGATTTTATATTTCGTAACACACAACAGATCCCACTAGTTTTACTCGCAATCATTAAACTTTTTTCATGGCCCTTGTGTTAGTCCCGAATCCCCGAATCCGCGAGCCTATCCAGGAGCATATATTCGGCCATTCGAAGCTTTTTATTTGCGCATTAACACAGGGCAATAATCTACTTAGGTCCATTAAAATGGCTAAAAGTGCTATGCATACATATATGGAAATGGTTTTTTACAGCTTAGCGTAGTTTATTTAAAATGCCATTAAGGGCAAAACAATTTCAGCTTCAGTTTGGCCTTTTTGTTTGTGCACTTCTTGTTTATGCGTTGATTATTACGGTGGAGCTAGACCATATAATACCCTAGAGAATGAACCGAGACCGAGACCGAGACCCTGGTGTCATTCCACCAAAAGTATACCCGCTGACCAGATTTATGGCTCCGGCGCCAAGCATAAACATTTACAGTAGAACGAACCACCAACATTTTGATTTAAGATCGCCAAATGAATATTGCGATACGGTGGCCATGGAAATCATGAAATACTACAGCCAGAGACTAGGACCCGTGGTGCCCAAGAAGACCATTAAAAAGCGACCCCGGCAAAGGTGAGAAATACATTCGCTCAAAATAGGGGAAGGCGAAGAAATACAACCGAAAGCCTGTAGTTGAGCAGGCAAAAATAGTGGCAAGTGGCAAATGTATTGTAGTAATAACAATAAAAGCAACTGCCAACAGGCTCTGGCCGTGGAAGGCAAAGGACCCTGCGCCTGCCTGCGACTCGCCAGGAAAGCAACAACAAGTTGCACGTGCTTTCAACTTAATAACGTGGCTTTTATTTTTACGGTGCCATGAGGCAGGGGGATGCGGCAGGAGGATGGGTGGGATTGCAAGGGGCTTTCCATGAGGCGGTTGGCGTTGTAGCTGGCAGTTGGGGCAGGGCCACAGAGATGGAATCGCAAAGGAGCGGCAGCAGCTCGCTTTCAATATCCGGCACTAAATGGCATCCAATTCGCGGCCATATTTTGAAAGTGAAATTCTACTGAAGATTTTTGGTTATAAATGAAAAAGTCACAGAAAAAATGTAAGCATTTTCATTATCAAAGGTCTTTCTGAAATTCAAGTTGCAAATATACACATATTTTGTTGGGAAAAAATTATAAAATCTTATTTTTATTTTAAAATCAACGAAAAAGGAACGCTGTAGTCTACGCTCGCTACTCAGCTAAAGCTAGTGCGAGGGAGATGGAGATATACACGCAGAAAATCAGATGTTTCCGAGAGGTCACAGTTTATTTGCTTATAATTTTTCAATTAATAGTCCGATTAAAACAATTTTTGGTATGCAGATGGGTATTGATATTCAGAACAAATTCCCATTTTGCTTTTACAAAATTTATTTATAATAATATTTCGAAACCCAACTCTCCTAGCCACATTGCCATCCCTAGGCGGGTGATATTCCTTATGCGCACCCACATCTGGGGCCGCACTCTTCCCCGACTCGACTCCGTGTGGCGCTATCAAAGCGTCAGCATCGACAAACTGCCGCACAACAGAGAGCGCTCCTTGGTCCTGGCCGCACTTTTCGCACCTTTTTTGCATTTTACAGGCGTTGCAGGGGTTGGGTGTGATAAAAAAGGCAGAGGCGGAGGCGGGGGCGGGGGCGTGGCAACGGGGATGAGTGCTGGGGCAGCGCACAAAAGAAAGCACACACAAAATGGCGTAACGTTGCGGATTTTACGCACGGCAAACAGAAAACTACGCGCGCGTACACAAACAACAAGAAAATGCACTCAGGCTTAGTGTCGGTCGACGGCAACGGAGACGGCGACGCCGCCGAGGTCCTGCGTTGGTCCTTTTTCCTGGCAGTTTGCACCTTTTTACGGAGCCGTCCCCCATGTGCGAGTGTGTGGGTGCGAAAACTTTTTGAGGTCTGCTTTGGGTAAGTGCTGTGCGGACCGCAGCTTAGTTGCGCTGAGGTTGACTGCGCCGCTGCCAAAGCGGGCATACCTGGTCTTTTACAGAGAGTCCTGCGAAAGGACGAAGGAAATCCGCCAAGAGTGGTCAAATCAAAACCATAGCCTTGGCAACAGCATGAGCTACGATCTCTGGTTCCAGTTTAAATAATCTAGTATGATCCTTGGTAAGATTTTAAATAATTTCAAAGGATTAATATATGTCATTGAAAATATTCTATAAACAAAACCTGAACATGTTTTTAAAAATTTTAAATATAAAACAAGTTTTTCCAGTTAAATGTTTGTTCTGATCCTATAAACTGGGACTTAAAGAGCAAAATATTCTGAGTGTTAGAGAGTTTTGTTTTTTATTTCAAAATATTTTTGGCTTTAGTAAAGCATTCTAGATTATTACATTTTCTGAAAAATGTTCTTAAAATCGATTTTATAGTGGTATTAATGAGGCAATATTTTATTCTTTAATATTAAAAACCAAATATTTGACTGTCAAAAATGGAACAAACTTGGTAAAAATATATATATTCGTTAAATGATATTTTAAAGTGCCAAAAATAGTATAAGGAAAAGGAAGCCAAAACCCCTTTCGACAATTCGCAAGTACCCCACAATTACAATGCAGGGCACTCGCACACGTGGAGTAAATGCATGGCACACAACACTCGACCAGATTTATGTTTGAAATAATTTATAGAAAAAATACGGAAATTAAATAAAATAGAATTACGCGAGTGCAGCATCAGCGGCGACGTCGACGTCTATCCTATTAAATGTCCATTTGGCGTTTTGTTATGTGAGTCCTTGCTTTTGTTGCTCGCAAAACTTTCAGCCATTTAATTTTGCAATATTTTTGTTGCCTTTCCCCCGCTTTGCTGGTACCCGGTAGCTGGTCAGCATCCGAACATCATTAAAAAACTGTCATTAGCAGTTGAGTACATGAAAACTGAATTTTCATTACGCCCGGCACGGGGCTGAAGGAAAAAAATTATACGGCGAGATGTAAAAGTTTTGTAATTCGCTCTTGGTTTTTTTTTCCCCATCTGCCTCCTTTGTAGCCCCGTGTTGTTGTGTGTGTTGACATAATCGAATTTTAAAGTTGTGTATGGACACTCCATTTAAGCGATGTCCGCGAACACCTGGCGAGGCTTCGATATCCTGTTTACCGGCGGTGTGGCATATTCAACAGCATACTCTGGGTGACAAAGGCAAGACAAAGAGATGTATTGGATACTTCCTGGGTGGCTGGGATGTCTGAGATGTAGGGGGGATATGGCCCCAACGCCCGTCACATAAAGTTCCCTGATGCTCTTATCGTGTCGCCCCATCAATTGTATCATCTGTAGACACACTTTAACACTTCCGTTTTCCTCAGTCATCAAATGTAATATCCTGTTACACTTTGTTTGACTAGCCCGGGGCGCTTTTTAAAATTAATTACCAGAGCTACGAGAGCAACAAAAGGCAGTGCCATCGATGTCGACGTCGGCACTGCTCCTCAGACGAACATGAAATGTTGACAACATTGTAACTAAGCCCGAGACATTTACTCAAACACTGGGATGCGATAATGGCAGTGGGCCGGGGCCACCCCGACCCGATACAACTAATGCCGAGCTGTCAGCTCATTATTATCGACACTTTGGGCTGGGTTTCGGCTCCATCTCCGTTCAATGCTGCCCATTCAAATCGGGCGACCAAAAACCCACTCAACCAAATTAACACTTTAGACCAGCGTCATGGGAGTGAATTGTCGGTTGGGGGGCAAGTCGGGGTTGGGATGCGATAGCATTGACAATTGGATAGCCCTTCTACGGCCGTGCAGGCCAAAGGGCAGTGCTCAAAGGCATTATTGACAAATACGAAATGTTGCAATCTTAATCTGTAATCAACATAAAAGTCAGTCACTGGAAAATGTCATCGTTGTGTTTTGGGGGAGATGGCTGGAAACTGGAAACTGGGGACTGGGGGCGTGGCCCTAACAATTCAATCAAAGCCCCTGCAAATCAGCAGTTGTTGAGCTCTTATTTGCTGGTCAATCTCAGTCCCTGTCCCCTCGGCCACCAAACTTTGACTAGACACTTGCGACTCGAGGGCCGGCAGCATTTGTTTGCGGTTCTTTTCCACTTTGATTTGTGTCCAGATTTGCCGTGCTTAAAGCATCACATTCACATCCAGCAGCTAAGGCTGCAGATTTGCGTTGGCTTTTTCCAAAATACGGTTTCCCAATAAATTCTGCAAGTGACTTTTGCCCAAGCCACCGCACAGCAGTCAGACATGAGTGAAGCACAAGGCGTTTGCCTGTAAATGATACGAGGCGAGCAGAGTCAACAGGCCTCTACGGCCGGCAACAGCAACAACAATTAAATCAAGTGCAATTTCAACGCAAATATTTTAAACTTAAACCACAGACAGGGAGGCGGACCCGGAGTTAGAAGGAGCGGGCTGCGGAGAAGTTGCAAAATATTTGTCATGCCTGGCACGGACACAGGACACACGAAGAAGTCTCCGTGGTCGACAGTGTGATACCTTTCCTGAAAAAACCTAAAACAAGTGATACACAAATAGCAATATTGATTTCATAAGCTCAGAAATATATAAGTATATATATAAACATTTACTTGTTAAATACGTCAGCTATGAATTATATTAAAAAGTCTTGACCATTTCCAAAAACGCATAGGTTCAATACCCACTGCTGTGGTAAAAAAAAAAGTTTTAAAGTCCCAGAAAAATATATATATACTGTGTATACCGTCAGTAGTTATTTATATTGAAATTCCATTTTTGTTTTTTGAATGGTCTGGGTTCAATAACCACTGCTGCTGTGAAAAAAATAGATTTTTCCAATGATTTTTCCATTTAAAGAGAGAAAGACTAGTTTTAATGAGACCTGTATATTTAAAATTAAACATTGTCAAATTATCCAGTTATTTTTTTGCTGGTTCATCGAAGAGACTATCAATTACAATTATTTTTTTAACATAAGCCTGGTGAACATTGTCCCACAAAATCGGCTATCTTGTCCCACTATGCGGCGCCTGAGCTGGCGTCGTCGTCATCATCGTCAGAGACACCCTGTGGCCAACCGCAAAGAGACATGACCGTACAGTGTGACATGGCCTTAGTAGACAGTTGTCAAAAGCACTCCCCCCACCGGAGCACCGGCATATATGTATGCATGTGCATGTGGGATGCTTAAAATTCATTACATTTCTGTGCAATTTGTTTTTGATTTTTCATTTCATTTCATCACGAATTTATGTGACGAATTTGAGCACGCCGTCCGCGCAGCGGCCCAGGCCACCCACATTCCCTTCCGCAAAAGGCACGTGCCATCTGCGCTTCCTTGTTGATTGTCTCCCTGCGCCAAAAATTCATCACAAACGCAAAAAAAGCGCAATATCGAGGATATTCATCGTCCTGCCAGCCAGTCAGCCAGGCATCCAGCCAGCCAGTCAGGTAGAAAGCTGTGTGAAAATATCCGTCGCGCTTTTCCGTCCCCGGGGAAATCAAACATTTCATAATTAGTCATTGGCATTGGCCGTGTCCCCCGGCAGCAGCAGCTATGATTCATATTTAGAGCCTTTGGCTCGGCCAGGACACCCAACTCCTGTGGATGGTGGGCCGTCGGGCTGTCGGGATCCTGGCACATAGCAATTAAAAAACCGTTGCGCGTTTGTGGCGCTTTTGGCCGCCTTCAGCAGCTCTGAGGCGTATTGAAATTGCTTCTTCGAAATGCAATCGACATTGGCACCATCTGGGGCGTATGGTGGTCTATGGATTTGGTCCTGAAAATGGGTCTGGGTCCCAGGATCCAGGTCCTGGGCACAGAGTAAGCGGCTGCCCGCGGCGGCTGGGAAACATGCAAAGCTAAAGGGAAATCTAGTTTAATTTTTTAATACAAACAGTCAAAGGGGCTTTGGTCAGCAGGGAAAGCCAGGCAGAGGGTATGACTAAAATAAGGCAACAGCGGCGTGGTTTCCACGGGGGGGCTGAGAGCAGAACTTACCCTCAAGCTCCCTCATTTCGCTGGTTAGACTATGATTTCTGGGATAACTTTCCCTTTTGAGGGCCCCTTGATTGCCAGGTGACCGAACCCCCCTGGAAAACCCTGCTCCCCGCCGCAGACGGCCCTTTGGCTGGCCCTGTGATTGCCATTGAATGCAGCTCAGCGTTCGATTCTGTAACGCGTTCTCTTTTGCCCGCCGGCAAACAGAAAAGTTGATTTGTTTTGCTACATGCAAAAAGATTGCAAGGGAAGGGGGGCAAAAAAATTGCAGAGACCAGAACGAGTCAACAGCAAATCGTTCGCTGTGGCAATGGAGTCGAGTTGGGTTCGATTTGCCACAAAAGGAAGTCCCCGCTTTGGCCATGTCAATGCAGCTTCAGCTCCAGCTCCAGCTCCAAGCACAATATGATTTGTGTGTGAAAATTACAAAAAGGGGTGGTGTGGGGGTGCAACGAAAAAATGTGAAATAAAATAATACCAAATCCCAGTGCCCCATGTAATTGGGAAAGCGTCAATGGCAGCCAGTGAGTGGGTTCTTTAAAATGTTTTTGCTGGCCAATGCAGAGCGAAAATATTTGCACAAATCATTCGAACCGCACACCCTCTCACATGGAAATTGCAAAGCAATTAAATGAATTGCTTAGATATTACTCGGCGGTGGGGGTGCGAGGCTAAAAGTTCGACTCGACTCTTCTGCGGCTGTGCAGTCAACTGATGCAGCTACGCAGTTGTAACCCGGCCACACTCACTAATAGTTCTAATTGCAAAAAGCAATTAAAACTTTCGCCAACTCCAAGATGCACATACCTCCCACCCTCAGCGCTGGGCTCAGAGAAATTCCTTGGCGGGGGGCAGGGGATGCTGCAGTTGGATTGGCAGCAAAATAAGACATCAAAGTCAAACGGCGGCGGCAGCAGTGGCAATGTAGCAAAAGCAAAGCACATCAATCACAAAAATTTCAAGTCTGCAAAACTTGTTTGCCAAAAAGCTGCGGCGGTGGCGCCGGCGGAGGGGCACAGCTCGCAGAGAATCAAATTTATAAATTGAATTGGCATTAAGCATAAGGCTGCGCTGGTAAGTATGCTATAAAAAGAGTTAACTCCCCGGCTTGTCAGAAACGGAGATTGTTGTGCTGTTTGGCATTTGAAGTGCGTGCCCGGGATTTCGGGTGAGGATTTCGTATCCGAATCGGAATCGGAGGGGAGCTTGAGGTTCTAAGTTGCTGGATTTGAGTCCTAAGCCAGGTCTGGGAGTGAAAGCAGGACGTACTCAGCACTGAAATGCTTCGGATAAAGGTATAATCGTATTAATTCGGGTTAGAGTTGATCAATAAATAACCAAGAAATCCCCTTACGTTGACTTATAAGGATTACTAAAAACAAATAAAACAATAATTTATGTGCTAAGAAAAGTTTTTATTTGAATACTATTTATAAGGAACAAGAGTTGAAAGATTTCTGACGATTGGAACGCGAATTCTTCAGAGCTTGGAGGGTCACAAGGACTTTAAGATATTTCTTTCTATTTGTTTCGATTCCAACATTTATCTGCCCCTTTAAGGCCATAGTTCTTTACCAAACCCAATGGCACTTTGAAATCGAAGCAATGTGAATTAAAAATTCTCAAATTCATAACCCGACTCCGGGCGGAAGTGGCTTCCTCCTGGCAAACGGTGGCCAAGCCAGGAGATCCAGCCACAGACAAGAGCAGTTACATGGAAGAGGTCCGCCCACAAACACAACAACTGGAGCAGACGAGGCGACCATCAATCAGCCAGACGCAGATATTGGTGTGAAAACGGAGCGCCCAGATGAGGTGGGCCAAACGGGGGACTTCGGCTTGCAATGGCTAGGCTGGGCTGGGGGGGACTGGCAAAATTGTAATACATTTAACAGAATTTAATGCATTTGCCACAGACATTAATCACTGTGATGCACAGGACAGGACAGCAGCAAACCGAAACCGAACCATACCAAACCAAACCGAGCCCGAAGTGCAGAGGAGTGGAGTGGAGTCCTGGCTGTCCTTGCAGTGCGTCGGCTCGACTGATACAGTTGATTTTTGCAAAGTCTGCCTACGGCCAAAAGGGGGGCCCGAACGGGGGCAAGAGATATTGAAAAATTGAATATTCCATGTCCACAGTCAGGGGAGGGATAGGGACTGGGATTGGGATTGGGATAGGGATCCCCCTCCACACACACGTTTTATTGGCACTCTGCGCCAAGGATGGGCCAGCAGATTCTGCAGGATTCGGGGCAGGCAGAGAGTGCTGCACGATTGAATGCACACTTGGCTGTGAATGATTTTTGAAAAATGATTCTAGGGCCTGGTCAGTGTGATTTCATTTGGTTCGGCAGCATAATTGCATGTACCCCACAGAATCGAGTGGGATAAACGAACCGCCGATACCTAATGGGATCCGGTGGCCATGGATCCCGATTGCTGGGTAGCTGCCATTCGAATCGAATCGCCTGCCGAGTGGCTCTGTGCAAATACACGAGGCGAAAGCTCAATGAGCAAAGAAGACGATGCAGTTGCAATATGAAATTTAAAACGCTCAAAGGCATATCCATAACCAGTCGGAGGAGGAGCAGGCGGAGCAGGATGAGGAGTAACCAGCTACTGCTCGGTAAGTCGAAGGACAAAAAAAGGACATGCGATGCGAGGGCTGAGCAAATATGAGCGCTTTTTGTGCCATGATAGACGACGACAGGAGATTGAGGGCTGCGGAGTGCAGAAATGGAGAACGGCAATGATTCCAACTGAGACTCTCCAAGGATGTGACCGTGCGCGTGTGTGTTTGCCATCCCCAAACACACACTCGCTCGCACAGCAGCTCAAGTGCCCCGTTGCCATTGACGACTTGAGCAGCGCAGTCGCGTCGTTTATATAGTTGATGCTGCAAGTTGAAGATTTTTGACTTTTATGCAACAATTCGCCAGCGAAACGACGCCGAAACGTCGAAGGCAGCGTCGGGATGGGTGGATATCAGGATATGTAGCCAGACAATCCCCTGCCGGATTCCCCGGCTCCTGGCAGTGACATGCCAAGTGGGTTTGGCCCAAGTTTGCCACAGCACCGCAGCACCCACCCACCCAGCAGCACGCACTTGGCATGTAAAATAGTTTTTTGCCCGCCCTGCACTTCTTATCCAAGTCGTTTGTTTCGTTCCGTGCAATTAGACTTTGGCAGCTCACAGCCAACTGATCCGCCCCGAACGAAATCGTTGGGGAACTTGGCTCTGTATATAGTATATGAGTCAAGCTTTTTTTTGGGGTGGCACTCTATGCAGGTGACTAGCATAATTTTAATTCAATTTAAAAACAAATGTGATCCATGAAGAAAGCTGAATTTTAGTTGAAACACAAAGGCTGTCAGTACAGTATAGAAAAATCATTCCTTGAATGCCTGAGGTATGTACACTGAATAATAATCACCAGATCGAGAAGCCTGCTTGCCTGCCAAACAAAATGCAAAATACTGCAGCTTGGCAGGAAATTCGCCATTCGATATCTGGCCAATGTCTGGGATAATAAGTCGCTGCTGTTGCTGGTGCGACACGTGCTGTTCTGGCTATCAATTAAGTGCGCATTACAAAACCCACCCACGCACTGGCAAACGAACACACAGGAGCCAACACACAGCCCCAAAACCAAACAAAATAATTAAAAACCCATGACAGGTTGCACTCACCCCAGCCCACTTGCAGCTCATCTGCCTGAATCATATCCAAATTCAAATTTCGAAAAATACGAAATTCAAAATCACAAGGCCTGTCGTCGCATCTGCAGCTGCACAGCTACGGCCGTGTGGCATGCAACTCAATGCACATGCATCATGCAGCCCCACAGCCCACCCAAGCCAACTCACATATTCGGCTATCAAATATCAGGCCACGTCCAGGCGTGTCCTGTTCCCCACTCGGAGCGGTGATGCTGGCAAGGTCCAGTCACGGTGACTGCTTCACAAAGAGGTGAATAAAATCACAAAAATGATACTTTTTAATATTTAAATAAATTAAAAAATGTTTGATGCCGAATATATCCGTTCGAAATCTTTTCAATAAAAATAATATTGCATTTTAATATCTTTTTTTGCTTACTCAAAGTTCAATGATTATAAGAAACTGTCCAAAATATGTTTCCTTTAATGCTTAAAAGACTTTTCTAGAGATAAAATATCTTGAAACCATCGGGAATATTTTTTAAAAATATAAGTTTTTAAAGTATAAGGTTTTGGATTTAGGTATGTAATCGAGATTATATTAACGCTTTACAGATATATTTATGTATTTCATTAAAAACATTGACAAGTATTTGATTGAAATAAATATTTTTTATAACCAAAACCATTAATTTTTTGTAACACCGATTTTGAGGTATCCCCCGAAAACAACGTTGCGTATACGCGTTCGCATTACGCATACGCCACGAGTGGCCACTGACAGAGTATACAGTGCTCGTCAGCGTCGCCGCCATTCAGGCCTGGCAGGCAAAAAATGTTTGCCATTATTGCATACACTAATGAAGCTCATGTTACCCGGCTCCTGGGTCGGGGGACGTGAGTGAGATCCGAGAGATCTGGCCCTGGGGCGGGCTCAACTCGGCAACGGGAAAGGCGGCGGGTACGCAACTCGACTTGACTGCACTGGACACGCATGATTTTTGCTTGTTGCAATTTCTGATTAGACTTAATTACAGTGTGCGCCTGTCTGCCCATCAGCCCATCAATTTGATGGGTTTTCATTTAGTTCTGCGGCAGGCGGGAGTTAGCCCGCTCGATAAGTACGCAAACGTACGTTGCTCGGCCAATCAAAGGTTGCATTATATATTTTAATTAAAAACTTGCCATGTGCATAATTCGCCAAATGGATGGACAACACGGTAATTAATGCAAACAGCAAACATCAGCCAAGTACAAACAACGATTTTAATTAAACTAAAAGCAAAAATGCACTGCGTACAAGAACGTCGGCCAAATGATGACCATTAAATGGACGGAAATTGAAATGTACTGGTGTTTTAACACTCAGTTTGTTTTGGTTTACCACAATGTCTGATATACCCTTCGCATTGGGCGCCGAGCGGAGGGAAAACATGGCAACTTTCATGGACAACGCGTTGACATACTTGTTCCGAGAATCACCCACTATCCCCCCATTAACGCCTTCGTCATTTGTCTTGTACTGAAAGTGACGCTCAACTTCAAAGTTGATTGCATATAATTCCGTTCGCTTTTCTTTTGTTGGGCGGCTGCTCTTTTCCGCCCGTCATTTGCAAATTTGATGGATGACAATTTCCTTAAGCGGGCTTAAGCTGTAAAGCTCTTGGGCATAATGGTTTTCTAATTAGTCTAATTAATGGCTTCTTAAGGTAACCTTTTCATTTCGATTAGGCATAATTGGATTGGAGAAACAATCGAAAGTATTTCGATTCTTCCGATAAATGCTTTGTGCTTTAGAAGCCTACTCTTAAAATCTTTAGAATTATTTTAAAAATGAAACGCATTAAAATGATTGCTACTGTTACTAATGTTTTTAGTATAATTTTTAGCTGTTGCACATAATTAAATGAGGTAACAAAATAAAATCTTATATGATTTTTTATAGTGGAATCTTTAAAAGACAAAGGATACAATTATCGATATATCTTAAAGTACCGTCGATAAGTACAATTACATGACAGCCTATGCTCTCCGATGTCAACTTTTATCGAGTTTTAATAACAGGCAGCTT
This sequence comes from Drosophila biarmipes, assembly GCF_025231255.1. Classification (NCBI taxonomy): domain Eukaryota; kingdom Metazoa; phylum Arthropoda; class Insecta; order Diptera; family Drosophilidae; genus Drosophila; species Drosophila biarmipes. The sequence continues at coordinate 21,414,955 of NC_066613.1, read as the reverse complement.
GATTTTAAACACTTCATCGGACGAGATTGAATTAAAATCACAGAAAATATGACGAGCGCGGAATACGATTTCCCAACGAAGTCGTTGGCTATCGGCGATGAGAAGAGGAATCGTAAAAACAATAAAATTGGGAGGACATTTTTTCGGGCAAATGGCAAAAGGCGGAGTGAAAACCGCAGGACCTCAAGGAGGGAATGGGAAGGGCGAGTGCCCAGAGAGCAGCAAGAGGAATAAGATTTTCAAATAAATCCGATTAAATGGAAATTTATTGTCATCCACTGGCGAACGGCACTTACTACTTCAGTGGGGCGTGTGCTCATCGTCATCGACTCATCGACAGCGGCCCAGTTCCAGCTCCTGTCCGTGAACCCAGAGTCCTCCACCCGGTCATTCCATGCCATTCCATTGGGGGCACGTGGAGGGAACTGTGCGGGAAACATGGGGGACTTCAACACTTCAATATGCTCGCTGACTGCCATACAACATTCATTTTATTTGCCATCCAGCCATCCCATGTGCACGCTCCCTTCACCAGTCCCGTCCCCGTTCCCGTTCCCATTCCCCGACGGTCGCTAAAAGCCAGTAATGTCCTTTCGCCACACTCGACTGCATTTTTCTTTAACACTTCAATATACTGGTTGGAAAAAAGTCCGACTAGGGCCAAGGGAAAATTCACAACTTGAATGAGAGTGCAGCCAAATCCGTTCCACGTAGTCCTGGCCAGGAGTCCTGTACTCCCGAGCTCCGATATCCCAGCAATGCCTTTTTCATTGACTCTTGTCTAGTTTTGTGGTTACCCGGCGACAACTGGTTTTTGGTCCTGCCGCTGATCCTGTGTGTGAGAGTGTGTGTGTGTGCTGAATATGCAAGGAATTAAGTAGTGTAAATAAAAAAGTTAAGCCTCTCTGTCCAGTGGTGCGCTTTGCTTGGGGATCAATATGAAAGGGTCCCCAAAAAAAAGGAACTGAAAAGCCGTAAAAATATTTCTTAATTAATGCCTCTGCAGGAGCTGGCCTGAATGGGATTGAAAGCTCTCAAAGGAAGTGGGGGAATGACTAGAAAAAACGGCAGTACCTAATGGAGTTTATGGCTTCAACCCTTCTGGAGACGATCCCACGTAGCCAGTTCCATTCCATCAGCACCTCATAGCGGGCTCGCCGAACCGAAAATGAAACGATCGTAAAACGGCTAAATCAAGTCATGGCCGCACCATAAAACTTTACTAACCGTAAATGCAGTGCTATCTTAATCCCGCCAGCTGCAGCAGCTCCTGGCCCTGCCCCCCCGATGGGGAATATAAAAAACACTTCAGCAGCTAATGCATCAAAATCCAGGATCCACTTATCCCCAAGCCTTTGTTGGGCATTTACCACACAGCACCGAGAGCTGTCCAATAGCTGTTGAATGAGATTTACAGCGGGGAAAAGCTGCCTAATTACCGCAACAACAATGACGGAGCGGCGGCTAATGCAGTGCAAAGTCAAAAATATAAACATAAATAACAGTTAGGGCGCAGGACGAAGACGAGGTCCTTGGGCCTGGCCTAAGGATAAGTCGGCGCCCGCTCAAATAAATTAAATCCAGTGCAGCTGGGGCAGGACAGCGCAGGACATTCGAGCAACAAATGGTTTTTCTGCGCTCGGCCACTGGCCTTCAGACGGGAGACAAATGCCAACGGCCAAATGTGCTGAAAGCCAGCACAAACAGCCAAATAATATCGAAAACAATTTTCGAGCACTTAAGTGCAGTCTGGCCGGGTCTGACTGGGGATTTCTTCTAGCCGCAGGCAGTCGGCTCCGGCTCCTTTATCCTTTTTTCCTCCTTTTTTACGGGTATAAATTCTCGATGCTTGCACTTATCGATAATAGATTAATCTACTTGGGGCATGTTTGGCATATAAATCCCAGCCGAAGCATTGAACTTGCCGCCAGCGAAAGTCCCCAAAGGAAAACAAAGAGTGGATGTGTGATTTAAGTGTGGTTTTTAATGAAATTTTGGTTATGGCTGGACTTTTGCCTCGTTTTATACCAGAATAAAGTTCAGACTCTAGGAACGGGAGCCAAAACGGTTTAATATAGAAATCCTTACAAAATTGCTGGATTTTGGAATGATTTTGAAGAATAAACTATGTAAACAATATAGAAAGCGATTAAAGTTAAGCTGCTAAAAGGAGAGAGCACAAATATTGTATATATAATATTTACTACTAGTATTAAATTGATTTTATGCAAATGGCAGGACCAAGAGGTAGCAAGACTTTTTTACAACATTATGAAATAGTTGCAACTATAATGTAAATATCATGTAATGCGGTTGCAGTTTGAGCTGCCAGACTCCCCTTAATTAGATGCCTGGCAGCTGGTGAAATGACAGAGCAGCAATTGGTAAATATTTGCCTGGCAAAAACATATTGGCTTTGCCATTCGCATTTTTATCAAGTGGAAATTGCGTCCTTTGTTTGTGCACGCAAGCATGCATTTTATTAAAATATGGCTCAGATCCGGAGGCGAAGCCGGGGCGGGGGCGAGGCCAGACAGTCGTTACCTTGACGAGCATATCATATTTGTCTTCAATACATTGGTGACAATCACCAGCGGCCATCGAAGAGCTGTCAATAACATTGACAACTGGCATATAGACAGATGCGCAGGGGCGCAGGGGCGCAGGGGCGCAGGAAACAGGATGCCGCAATGCATTCCTTTTGGGCATTCGCAGTGGTGTGGGTGCGGGTGCAAGGATGCAGGACACGTATTGCTTTGTGCCTTCTCCTTTTTCGATGCATGCTTAATATTGAAATATTAATTTCGGTGCCTCCTTGCCCCTTGCCAAGCGACCTACCACCAACCAGCCAGTCAGCCAACCATCCATCCAGACTGAGAGAGAGAGCCGGCTTGTTTATTATTTGCTTTTAGCAAGAAAATGTTTCGCATTGCATTGGCTGCAACTGCATGGTGAATTGAACTGCATTGAATGTCAAATTTGGCAAAGTCTATGCGATAGCAATATAGCCAGATGAGTTCAGCCTGCTGAATAAATTTCAATATAATTCCTAATGAAAATATTGGCAGCCGAAGCGCACACAAAAACGAACTGTCGACATTCAATGAGAGCTTCTTTTAATGATGCTGCACAAAGTGGAATTTATGGCATTCAATTGCGAGCCAGTCGGGGGATTAGCATGCCTAGGTGGCAAGCAATTTGACAAATGCGATTGTTGTTTGCCAATCAACCTTGGCTGACGATTTGCCAAAGCAAACACAATGCTAAGCTGGCTGCAAAAACTTTAATGCCCTCTGCTGCGGCAACTTTAAGCAGTTTCTCAGCCGCATTTTAGAGCTCCTGCCCCCGAAAAATGTAACAAATGCCTTCCATTTTAAATATGACAACAATTACAGTTGTGCAATTTGTCCCCTCTTGGCGTTCCAGCTGCACTCGATGTGGCCAAAAGGACCAAGCACCAAGGACCCATGGACCAAGGCTCTTTGCCACACATCCAGCGCACACACATGCACTTGCATATGGCCAACAAGCAATTTGTCAGTTTATCGATTTCTACCAAACATTTGTGCCAGACACTCAACTGTATTAAATGCTAAAAAACAGCAACAAAAAGCGGGCAGCAGGGGCGAATCCAAAGTGAAAAACCTTACACACAATGAAAAGCTGCGAGATTGGTGACTGGCGGCGGTGTGGGCTCGGGGGGGCTTGGGGGAAAATATCCAGCAGACGGCCAATGGCATATGCTAAAGAGCATGCAGTGCGGGAAAATTCGGACGAGGGGGAAAAAAACCATAAAATAAGAAAGGAAAAATAAAAAATAAAAATAAAAACCCAGGAAAATAGAGGACGAGGTGGAATCAAGGCAACGAAACACACGGCTATACATGAAATGGGTATTTCAAAGCGAAAAATCGAAAACTGAAAAATAATTTCAAGCATAGACAGAGCCAAATGTTGGTGGCATTGGGGGTTGGGGCTGGGGGTGGTGTATCCGTGGAAAGGGGGTGGCAGTCACATATGCAGGCAGCTGCACACAGACGCAAATCCAGACACTCACACACACATGAGGACACCATAAATAATGGTTGCATGATTTATCGATAACAAGCGCAATTTACAGTCGCACAACAACAACAGCAAGGAGAAGGGCGACAATAGCAAAAAAAGGTTACAACTGCAATGAATTTGTCCGCGATAGAAAACGAAATAAAAAACAAAAATGGGCACGGGGTGTGTGCTTCCTTGGGAACCGGTTCCAGGGGTACCCTTGAAGGAAGCCTTTTTCCAGGAGCAATCTAAGGCGAATCCATAAATCCTGAAAAGAACATATGTATCAGCATATCCTTCTAAAAGTGAAAATTATTAAATTTCAAAATGCTTAATATAAATATAAAATAAACATCAAATAAAAAAATGGGAACCGATTCCAGAGCAACCCTTAAAAGAAGCCTTAGAATAAGTCCTATGTGAGGCAAATCTAATTAAAACCGTTCTTAGTCGTAAGACCTTTAATAAGTAAAATATTGTTAAGCTACTAACAAAAACTTCATATTTTGTACATCATCCTATAGTTAAATATAAACGCTTTTAACAAATATTATTGAAAGCTGTATCTATTGGGTTATCAACAGAACATTTCATCCAATACAATATACCCTTTATAATATAAGAATACCAAGTATAAGAATGGAAAATAAAACGAACAAGAGACGCGAAGGGGACAAACACAGGCAGAATGTAGGAATTGCATTGTCAATTTTTTTTTAGTATTTATTCTCTTTTTATTTTGTAAGTCCTTAGGACTATAAAATTTGCATGCAGGCAAAAATCGCATAAAATTTTATTGAAAACGCATTAAAGTCAAACGCAAGAAATGCAAACCAGACCAAAGAGGGGTAAGGAAACCCATCCGAAGGCCACGGAAAGGACTTTATTAGCAAACGGGGAGCAACTCCAGAGTCCTTAGAATGAACTCTTCTATATTTTTTCCCCCTTATCCCAGCTGGAACAGTTTCGCAGCAGTTAGTCTGAAGTCAGTCAGCTGCCAGCGCCGTAAAAAAGCGGACCGTAAAAATGTCAAAGCATAAAAATGCACACAGCCACCGATAGAAAGCGGAAAGGACTGAGCCAAGGTGTTTGCTCTAAGTGAAATGCCAACGCATTCGAGGGCGGATCCTTTCTCCAGGACCAGGACCAGGACCAGGACCAGGACCAGGACCAGGACCCCCTGCACTAGGAGCAGTGTCGGCAAACAAACAGCCAACAAAGCGGACCATTTTCACGCGGCGAGAACGACAGCGATGGGAAAGAACAGAGCCCAACCAGCTGAGGCCATCAAAGGGTTTCTCGGTTCGGGGCGGAACAGCAGCTGCAATATATGGGAAAGTAAATGACGCGGTTCTTAACAAGTCAGACGTACTGCCAATCGAGTAGGAGATCCTTTGAAGACAGCCCAGCAGCCCAGCAGCCGGGGAGAACCAGCTAGAGCTTACGATGATTTTCCCATCAATTGCCCTGCAAATCCCCGACCATCCATTTCAGGTATTTTCGGCACACTCGCGATCTCTTGTTTGCCGCGGACAAACATTCGATATTTTCAAATGCATTTATCAAATGCAATGTATATACGCAAATTCATATGTTTTATTTGATTTACACCGTTCGGGGACACGCCTCGCACATATCACACTAGTCACGTATCCAACAATGGGCAAACATAAACGGCAATGTCGAAAAAGTGAAACCCCACTCCGCAACAAAGGGTGCTCGAAACCAAAACGATAACCAAAATCCGTGTGAAAATAATCCCCAATCGAGTGGAATGGGCCAAGTATATATACTATAGTCAAAGGTCACAGACCAATTTAAGCCCTAGCTGGCGATGAGAGCACATCTAACATATAATTTTGAATCGCTAATACCGGCATGGAAGATAAATAAATGTTAGATGCGGGTGCTATGATCCTGCGGGTGTTTTAGAAAAATACTTCGGGGAGTGCCAATAGAAACTAAGGTTCTGGGTAGTCGGAGCAGGAATACCTCAGTTACTTGAATCTTAAAGTTATAAATTCAAACTAAAATAATTTCCCACATATTTTTATTAGAAATTTTCAATTCAAAGATCAATTTAAATTGTATTATGTTATCTTAAGCTAGTGTAATTTTTTTTGCTTTTAAACTTTTTTTTATTTATGCATTAAATTATTTTTTTTTATATTTTTAATACAATTCAACAAATTTGATTTATTTTTTGAGGTAGTTCACTTTAAATTCTTATGCTGATGGCTTGCTATCTTTTTAGTACTTTCTTCTCGAGCCCCTCCCCAAATTTTTGCAGGAAAACCATATAAATGCATTCGATTTCCACACCCGAATAATAATGGTGTTTATTTCTAAACGGAATTTGAACCGACACCAAGCCCGTGAACTGTGAGAGGGGTCAAAGCGCTGTAAATCCCGCAGCTCCAACTGTCCCCTGTCATCTGCCCGTGTGTGTTTGTGCTCGTGCCAATGTTTGGACATTTGTCGTAGCCGTTTTGAAAAATAAAACCCCATCTCGCCCAAAACAATGGACCCCATTCCCTTCCCCTCATGTGACCCCAAATGCAGCGAATAAATCTGCGGCTGCCGCGTACAAAAATAAGAATTTGCAGCAGAGTGTGACTATGGACCAAATGGTAGCTGTTTCTGCCAGCGGATTGATAACGCAAATAATTTTATTAGATAACTTCTGAGCATAGCATTTGCCTGATTACCTTGTTCTCTTCCTTTTTTGAAAAACTTAAATAATTTTCCAACTGGGAAGCAGAATTATTTTATGGCTGTGCCAAAAAATTTCCACATAAAAAAGTTGCATTGCAGAGTGGTTGCAAAAAACAAAATCTATAAAAACATATGGTCCAACTGCAGTGGGATTTCGGGTGGCCATGAAAACCTCGACCCCCCCATTTGCGCCATTTTCCCACCCCGCGGAAAATCCAACTGGTCCGCTATCGGGGCCTAAACACGCGTTCAGTGAACATTTGTGTAACCATTTTGTGTTTGTTTTCGTTTTCATTCTCTATTTGTTATTTACAGTTATGCTTTATAACTTTTTCATCCAACAAAAAGTCGAGGAAAAAAGTATTCAATTTTCACACATCGATGGGGACGAGCGGTTGAATGCCTGGCGACGAGGCTTTTGTGGAGTTATCAAATGCATTTTAGGCATTATGGCCGGGCAATAAATTATTGTTGTTTAGCAAATAGTTGAAGGAATCGGCTTATACGGAGGGCCTATCCTGATCCTACATCCGTCGAATGCAATTCATTTTTCATATTTGCCAAGAGAAAAATGCCCTAACGGGCCCTGGCAGTGCTGTGTTTGTTGGGCGGAGTAATTTAACAAATGGATTTCTAAACAAATACGGAAGTTTAATTTGTAACCAGAAGGACAGGCGCTCGGGGGCCGAGAGGAAGTCGCCGGAAGCCAAGGAAATGTACGCCAAAGGCAGGACAATTCGAGTGGTCGCGGGGGCTGGGGTCGGGTTCCCGGGACTCGTGGAATCCGCAGACCGCTACAAGCGGCAACCGCAGGCCAAGACCAAGGCTCCTGCGCGCCAGGACGAGTATCCTTGGCATCCTGTGGGTGTGCCAGTCACTATATTCGGCGTGAGTGTGTGTGCGCGTTCTGACATGCCAGCATATTCGCACTTCAAGATGGCTTCGATATTTCTTAGTCAACAAAATGGCGATTGCAAAATTGTCCTCCGCGCGCAGCTCCAGCGCAGCGTTAAGAAATTACTTTGCGTCTGCGAGGCGAGTGATGGGTGCGTGACGCGGTGCACAGAGAAAAATAGTGATAGTGATAGTGATAGTGATGGTCCTGAAAAAAAAGATTGCAGTAGAGGGAAGAGAACTGTCTTCTGTTTAGTCAGCAAAATAAGATATTTTCATATAATCGAATATTAAGTTTCGATATATTAATTTGATGACGAGGAAATAAATAATTATTTGAACAATAAAATTAATAAAAAAATATTTCACCATTAACTTAAAATAATCTACCTTAATCTGTACCATTAAATGTATTTTGGTGGAGAATAAAAAAAAAACAAAAAAATATTTTTCTAAGATTATATTGAACTTTCTTTATATCTTCATTTTGTTTTCAAAACTATCCTTATCGTCTTGAACATAATGCCCTATTTTTTAGAGAAGTTTCGTAGTAAATTGGTAGTTAGTAGTTATCATAACCAACCTTATGTACTTAATGTCGACTCTTCTTTTAAAGTATTTTCAGTTAATTTCTTCCGAATATCAAGATGTTTTCCAGCTCATTTTCATTGGTGTAGGGAGAGCCCACTTTGTCACGCCGGGCACGATCGTCGTGGGAGGATGTACATGTGGCTCCTGGCTCACGAACCCATCCCAGGACACCCCGCCCACTGGCCATTTTTGTGGCTTGGCCACCGGCACCCCAACCGCCTGCCCCTTTTCCCGAGTGCAGCGCCACCACAGAGTTGACACAGTTTACATTGTTGCCACATTTATATAGCCTGGCAGCTTTTATGGCACTTTGGCTTTTGTCTTGAGCTTTTTGCCAAAGTCAACGGAAGTGGGCGTGGATCAGGCTGGGAAGTGGGGGCGTGGCCGAGGCGGCCATCGTAATTCTCAATTTGCCAAGGCGACAATTTAATGGATTTTCAGGTGTGCAACAATCCAACTAGCAGAGCGGCGAGTGTGTTTTTCGAAATTGAATTGAAATTGCAGAAAATGACATTAAAAATTAATTAAATTGATTGGAATGTGGGGGCAAGAGTCGGCTGGCTGTCAGAGGCAGCAGCACCTGGCCAAGTGACCGGGGCGACTGCATTAATCTGCCACATTTTTTCTAATTTTTCTTTTCAACAGTTATTGGCTATTGACAGAGTCGGGCCAATCGAGAGCTATATCTGCTTGGAACACCTGTTTGGGAGTGCCTTTTAAAGAGCATTCAACCTTCTTCGATCCATTTTGTTTTTATTTGAATTTGCAATTCCAGTTAATTGCAGAGTTTCAGCCGGCTTCGCCTTTGATTGCCTGACTTATGGCAGCCATTTAATTGGCCACCCGCCACGTCAAAGACGGCCAAAATGAAGAAATATTATAGACGGTATTCGGTACTTCCCTGGGCACAATCACGCCCATGCCATATAGCCACGACCCCTGCAATGTTGCAAATCAATTTGGCCTTTGGCAAACTTTGGCTACCTGCAAGGCAAGGAAGTAGCAGAACTTCCGTTTGCACATTTGTTTGCACAAAACATAAGGAAAAAGTTTCGCTTACTTATTGGCCAGAAGAAGTTGTTTGTCGGGCTTCTTCGCCTTTGGAATTTGTTTTCGGCCCGGGATCGGTAATGAGGGAGTGGATTCGAGGCGAGTGGCCCACCATGTGCCCGGCAATTGCAGGATTCCTGATGCTGTGCCGAAAGGCGGAGGAAGGCGAACAATTTGCTGTCAAGTGGTTTGCGGCTCAGGGTGAGCTCAACACTTTTGACAAGTTGTCCCCTGCTTTTTGGGCATGATTTACCACGGGTTTTCTGAGGGGAACCCCTTTACACATATAAAAAGAAATTGGTTGTTTAACGATAAGCCAAGACTATACAATTGCTATATAATTGGATTTATCGGGGAATATAATTTCTTTTCAGATGATAAAAAATAAATCCATGTATAAATATAGCCCTAATCGAAGTTTTATATTATTTACTTTTATTTCTTTTACCTAATTCACTCAAAAATATTCAGTCTTTTGGTCAAAAAAATAAAAGTAATGGTCCAAAATCAGAATGCCATACCTTGTCGAACTCGTAATAAAATTTCCAATAATTTGGCATTCGCACCTAAAAATGTTTATTTTTTACCCATTTTTGCAATAAATGACGATGCTTCCCCCATGAAAAAAGGCAAAATTTACGAAATTTTTTAGTTTTGAGAAGCAGCCATAAAATTATTGAAATCAAATATCCATATTTTTAGCTGTCCAAAACTGTGCGCAATTTAGGTGTCGGTCCATCTTTGACCAAGTTACACCAGAAAAGGTGAACAAAAAATATCGAATTTGACCAAAAATCAGATGTGGCCATTTTTCACCCAAAAGACATCAATGTTTTGGGCGAAAAAATAAAAGTAATGGTCCAAAATCGGAATGCCATACCTTGTCGAGCTCGTAATAAAATTTCCAATAAATTGACATTCACACCTAAAATTTTTTAATTTTTACCCATTTTTTGCAAAAAATGACGATGCCACCCCTTGTAAAAAAAGTGAAAAATAAAAGTTCAATTATGGAATGTCATACCTTGTTAGGCTCGTGGTAAAATAAACTGGCATTTACAATAAAAAAATTAATTAGTTTAGACCCATTTTGGCAAAAAAAAAAAAACGAAAAAATACCCTGTAAGTACAAGTTTTTTCGAATATTTTTTGTCTTTTATCTGTTGCCATGCGTGTATTTATTTTTTTATCATAAAGCTCATGTTATCCCATCCATTTGTGTGCGGTTTATAATGCTATCAGTCGCCGAAAACGGTTGACTTTTGTGTCGTGTTGTTTTTCACGCCGCCGACGTAAACAACATCGGCGAGGCTAACACCCTTTTTGGCGGGCTTCGAAGGAGTGGGAAATTTCATAATTATTTGTTCGAGCCCGCCTTTTCCCCCGTGACCCGTGCCCCGCGTTTCCCCGAGTATCGTGTCCCGTGTCCCGTGACCTTTGTGTACACAGTGGTGAGAGCACACTCACAAGGTGAAACAAACAAACAACAAAATGGCGTCGTCGGCAGACGCCACAAGTAACAATAACAACACGTGGAAAGGCTTTCTCTGCTCTGCATCTCGTCTTGTCGTTGTCTTGTTGATCAAGCGAAAATTTTAATAGAGTCGACGTCAACATCAACGTTGTTTACGTCTCGTCAACAACGTGATTGCTGTTCTGCGCCAACGTTGTTGTGGTTCCTGCAGCTGCTTTAATTAAATTTTTAAATAATTTTCCCTCCTATCGTTGCATCTGCATCTTCTCGGCCGCTTCTCCTCATATGGAGCTATACGGGCTATATGACAATGTGTACGCAAATTAAAATTGCATAAAAATCGAAGAGAAACTGCAAGCGAATGAGATTGTAACATGTCTGCATAATGGCAGATTTTTAATTGCCAGTCCGAAAGTGTTTCGTCCTCACCGCAAAATTATCATAATGAGCTCCAGCTCTTGGCCAGATGCCCATAACAGGCCGGGCCGGGCAATCGAACTTGTGATATTTTATTGCGCATACGACCCGTGGGCGAGCCGAGAGAAGGCAGCAAGTCGAAGCTTCATTGTTGGGGTTCCACTGTAACTCTGATGCCTGAACTTACATTTTAAAAATGGATATTGAATGACAGGCTATCAGGATTTTTTTTAAACTTTAAACAATTAAATTTATGTTTATGTGTAAAAGGTTAAAGTAAATCAAAAGAAAATCATTTAGTTTATTATCTATGAAAATACATTTCATTTTCTAGTTCAATTTTATTTCAAGTGTTATGTACCCCAAATACTTATTTTTCTGGGCCCAAGTTTGAGCCGCACATATGCTTTATGAGCTGCGATTCCCGGATTTTCTGTCTTTCCTCGCCCAAGCCCATGGGAGCCCTTGACCATTTCAATGGCTTGCTGCTCATTTTTATTGACGCTGACGTCAGGCGGCCCACAGAAGGCGGCCAGGACGAAGGACGACGGCCACCGCAACGTCGCTTTATTTATGTGGCCATATAGTCCCTCGCCGGGAGTGGGTGTGAGAGTGGGCGGGACGACACATTGGCCAGTCCACATAATTATGCGAATTTTTCGTAATTAAATATTCCTTGTAATTTGCATTCGCCGTTCTTGCATTTTTATTATGCGCGACTCTTTGGGCGTCCCCAACTCCGCCTCGTTCGCCTCCCACGAGGGTCTTTTGTTGTCAATTTTTAAAGGTAATTGAAAAATACAATAAAGTGGTTTCATAATTATGTGCCCGGGCGTTGTCAGTGCGTTCGCAGGCGGCCAAGTTGAAGCCGAAAACTTTTTGCCAAAGCAGCAGCGGCAAAGAACAACACCAGAATTTGTGCAATTTTTTTCAATTTCCGGCTTAAGACAAACAAATGTACTGCGAAAGTGCGAGCCGAGCATCTCCGCCGGCGGAAGTTGCCGCTGCTTGTTTAAAACGCGAGGGGAGCTGCCAGGCAGGGGCCAAAAATTTATTTTTTATTTACACCGGATATTAATTTTATAGCAGGCAGAGGAGGGCGGCGGCAGCCTTGGCTTGACAAAAGCGTCGGGGCAAGTCAAGGACTTGGACTTTTGATCTTTTGGGGCATGTAGATTGTACACACACACACATGTACTGGAAGTACCATCTCATAGGGCTCATTCAATAATTTTAGCCTGACGCTTCCGTCTGTCCAGCTGTCAAGGGGCAAACTTGGCTCCTCGCTCGCTCGGCTAATAACATATACAACTTCCGGTGGCGGAAGTGTGCAACTGAGGCGGCCATTTTCAGTAAGCCAGGATATGGGGGTGTGCGTGTGTGGCTTGGGGTGTATGCCAAAGGCTTTGGGAAAAAGTCAGAGGCAAACTAGCAGCCGCAGCTTGAACTTCGCTCTTTGGACGCAAAGGTAAGCCCAGAAAGGCGGGCAGCCGGGCAGAAGGCATCAGTAAACACCTTTGCCGACTTTTATGTATGCTCTTCTTTTATGTTCTGTCAGCGTAATAAAAAAATGCATGCATAACCCATCCTTGGGGGGCAACCAAACAAACAAAGCCATTCCATCCCGCCCCGCCGCAATCTGTCTGTGTGTCCACATGCAGTGCTGCCTTTGAGAGCCTGCTCCTGGAGCAACTCCCTCGCCATCTTGACACACGACAGCCACGCCAACACCAAATGGGCTTAGAGCAGCAGTTGGAGCCCTGTTTCCCCCAGGTTGAATACCCCAACCACGTAATGAGGGTGTATCCGCAGAAAAATAAGAAAAACGCAGGTGTCAAGTGACTCGACAATAAAATACCTTTGGGACCCAGAGCATGATCTGCATTGCGTTTTATCGAAATTAAATTCTTTTTAAACTTTAATTTTAGTTAATATTAAAATTTAATAGCCCAGTGAAGAGTTAAGAAATTATAACAAATAATATATTTCTATCAATTATTTGTCATGCATTTTGCAATGATAGCGGCATATTTTTCTTGCAAATCTTTCTTTTCTACAAAAAAGAATTTCTGTAAAAAAAAGTATTTTATTTAACAAATTTTATTCCCACGCTCGACAGTTTTTAGCTTTCGTTGCGGTGCAAATATGGTTACATGCTGCGAGCTCGCCAAATTAGATTAATTAAATCAAAATGCTGAAATTCTCTATGAAAGAGTACCGAGCAAATAAACAATGCAATAAATAAGCAAATAAATGCGAGGGCCGCAACGAAACTATTTGCCATGTCAGGGGCACAAAATTGTATTAAAAGTTGTACAATTCAATTAAGACATCAAATTGTGCAAAAAATTAAAAAACAAAAAAACGGCGGTGGAAATGGATTTTACCAAGAGCTTAATTGAGTTAAACTGGCGTTTTGGGTTGAGCTTATGCCTGACTAAGAGAGGTGGTGGCATCGGTGGCAAAAAGCCGGTAGGTGAGTTGAAAATACAAAAAAAAAGGGAATTCTCCTTGGCTCCAACTTGATTTCTTGTTCCATTTTCCTCCTTTCATGTGAAATTGAATTATGCAGCAGATTTCACGTTTCGCCAGCCGCTGCCATCAAAATGCAAACGAAGTCTGCACCCGGGGCATTGTTTGTACTGGCTTACATTCGTAATAAACTTAAATCGAGTGTGAATTGCACGGCGCACGCGGCGTATGCTTAATGCGCGGGAAGGCTGCCGCGCCTGATTCAATTTTATTTAAATACTTTCGCAAATGCAGCGTCATAAATAATGAGGCAAATACCTTGACAGCAGCGCCCAGTGTGCCGCGACATCAGCTGTTTATGCTCTTGTTTGTCGCCAATGTCGCTTCATTAAACGGCAAAGTTATTAAATTACCACAACCATCGAGCCGACCAACAGTCGCCTGCAATTTGTACAATGTGAAATATGTAATTGTCAAGGCGTCCGGCCCTTTGGCGGTCCGTCTCTTTTTGGCTTCACGTTTAATCACACAAACCAGCGGCAGGGCGGCGGCGCGCAGGAGAAGCGACCGAAAAACCGCATTTGGCAAAAGCCAGCGATGAAAATCGATGCCCGAAATGACAGTGACAATTTCATTTAATTGGTTTTAATTAAATTAATGAGTGAATTTTACAAATTGCAGCAAAATGATAAATAAGTAATTTAATATATATTCCCAATGCCAAGCCCGCCGCCTCATGTTAATTTAATTTAATATCGCAAAAGTTTGTCAACTCGATTATTTTTTTGTTATGTAATTTTGTTGCGTAAACGCCATCAAATTTAATTTAGTTTAATTAATTTTGCGAACAAAAAACAGAGCCGGGCAGCGGCAAAAAAATATTGCCATGTGGCAGAGAAATTGACGAGTGATGCATGACAAATGACTGATTTACATAAATTCATCAAGGCTGGCAGAATTTAAAGAAAAGCAAACAATTGCATTTTATTAAAATCATTTTAAGGAAAAATCGTCAGTTATAAAAAAGTGGCAAGTAAAGTATGTTGTAATGTTTAATTTAAACTTAGAAAAATATATATTTTTAAGGGTAAGATGGAGTCAAAAATCCCTTGAAGTTATGATGGCACACAGCTGGATCTATCCCAGCTTTTGCCTCCCACTCGATGCTACTTCAGGGAAAGCCCCCATTCCTTAAGGCCTTTCACAGCTGACTAAAGCGGCTTATCGATAACATACTATCGCATGACATCCAACAAGGCACAAGCCATTAAACTCCAGAAGCCCGGCCTGCGGACCCTCGATATGTGCCCTTGCACTTGTCGCCCTGCATGCATAAATTTCCCGGCAATAAGATGCCGGCAACAACTGCTGTCAACCTAATGGGACGCGGCGAAGAAGGCTCTGTGCGCTGGCATGAAAAATTGTTGGCGACTTGCAGATTAGACGGCTCCTCTGTCTGGATCCTTTCAGGATTGAGAAACAGGACGGCAGACCCGGGATGATGATCCGCTGGCCAAACGACTAATCAGGCGGCGGCGGGGGCTGCGAAGGGCTTAGGGGAAATATGAGCAGATGAAGTCCAGGAAATTGACGGCAGCAAGGGCAAACAACATTTCCATTCGAACACATAAATTTTCACAACAAATTCAATTTCCTCTTTGATTTTTAGCAAACGAGCAGTGGGCAAGTAGCCGCTGCTGGAGCTGGGCAAATAAAATAAATAACTTCCCCAAGAGCGGCGCAACAGTTGCCAATAAACTGGTGCGGCGGCATGATGGGGGCAGGAAAAAGGAAGAACGAGGCTCGTCTAACAAAACGGAAGCGGAAATGCAGCGTGTGTTTGTGCCCGTGCGGGCTGAGTGTGCGTGTGTGTACAAGAACAAATAGCAAATAAGTGCAAAGCAACCAATTGATAAAGTAAAAAACACTTCAAACTGCACCAGGCCCCCGGGCATCGCCAGGCCCACTCCTGTAACAAAGGCACAAGCTCAGCCGGGAGTGAGTTGCCAGCGGAGTGGAGTGGAGTCGAGTCGAGTCGAGTGTTGAGTGGGCAGGAACAGCAGCAGGAGTATCGCAGGCAGCGGAGAAACCAGAGCAAGCCAACCACTTCATAAATAATTCATTTCCCGCCTGCTAACTTAACTTGAACAGCCTTTTTTACGAGGATATCCTGTATTCGAGGGGAGTGCTCGAAGGCATAGATGAGATGAAAAGCCCTGAGGATCAGCTCTCCCTAAAAGGGAAGTAGCTTTAAAGGATTATATATATTTGAAGCTTGTAATAACCTTAAAATCAATGTCTGGCCAATCTTTTTTTTTTAGAAACTTGTCCTAATCGATAGTCATTTAACTAGTATATATGTTTATGGAGCATGGTGAGTATAAAGATAACTGATTCAAAGTTTGTACAAAATATTTTAACAATTAGGAGTAGGCACTAAACAACTAGGTAGTAAACAACAAGAAAATTTTTGATTAAATATCTAAAAATTAAATTTCATTAATGATCTTTGAATTTAAAAGAAGAATTTGAAATGCCCTAAAATTTTGTTGATTTAATATATAAAAAGAAATATTTTACCTATCTGCTTTTCATTGAAATTGTCCTTAAGTATGCACCAACTTACACCCCAAGAGGGGTATCTTTTGAGTCCGGAGTGCCTTCCGGAGCCCCTTCTTCCTCCTGTGGCTACGTGGCGAATGCGCAACATATGCAACAGTCAGAGGCATTCGGCACAAGATGGAGTGGGCAGGGGCTGCGAGTCGCCGCCGCAGACGCCAAACTAACGTGAAATAGACACGAACAAAGGCTTTTCATGCCTTTGCAAGCATAAAATTGCTTTTTTGCAACAAATATCCTGGCAGGCAGGACGGCCGAGAGACCCGGCATGTTTGTCTAGCAGCCAGCTCTCCCATTTTCTTCTGCGATTTGCTACTCCTATTGGTCCAGCTCCACCTCCAGCCCCCCCTGTCTATTTGTTTGCAATTGCATGCGTATTTGATTCAATTTCTGCAATTTATTTGCAATTTGGCAGACGCCGGCGTCTTTTGCTTTTTATCTCTTTGATGATTGAAAGCACACGTACACCAGGATCACTGGCAGCATCGCTGGTCCACCCCAACGCTCCACCTCCACCACCACCTCCATTTACCCCGTCAGTTTATTAAATTCTTTAAGTGACAACGGGTATGCTGGCATATAATAGATCTACATATTCATATTCCACGCATACCGGGCCCTGCATCGTTTACATTGTTGTATTGTCATCCATCCGAAATGCATAAATTTAACACCTAGTAAGCAATTCTGGCCACAATGCCGTAGGAAACTAACACACTCACGGGACTCGCCAACAATGTGCAACACCCAAACATCCGTTTCCGCTGCATCCGCTTTCGCCTTTCGCGTTGTTTTGCATTCGATGCCCCGACCTCAGTTGCAGTTGATGCTGTTGCTGCGGCGGCTGCTTTTGTTGCTGTGATGCATCGTGTGCATATATTAAATGCCACTAAGGCAGCACACACCCCGCACACACCCCGCACACACCCCGCACACATTCCCGCACTCTGAATTATAATTAAATGCATTGGTCGCAGCTGAGGCTGTGAGGGGGCGAGCTGGGGACTCAGGGGTCTTTGGGCACACCGGTTTGATAGGCCGTTTCCTCGGAGGACCCTCGTATCTCAGCCTAACACTGGCCTCCACAGTGGAGACCCTCCGATTTACGCGGAGAAATATCTGTATCTTACAGATACAAATTCATACTGATATTGTTCTGGTGATCCCCTTTAATCTTTTTTAATTTACATTAAAAACTATAAGTATCTTACGGATACAAATACATTGACATTATTTTGGGGATCCCCTTTAGACTCTGAAAACCTACTACAACAAATATCAGTATCCTAGAGATACAAAATATATTCTGGTGATCCCCAAGGCTTGTATTTTATCTAAGAAATCATTTTTATTTATCAATATCGTATATACTTATAACACACCTTTTTCTCAGTGCATCTGGCGCCGTAGAAGCGACCAAATTTATACATGTATATACTTTGACCGGAACTCCGGCGGCCTTTAACCCATCCTACGTCCTCCCTCGCGGTCGGATCGCCAGGAGCGAGTGCAGACAGGACGAGGCCAGCAGCAGCAGCGACGCCAACAAAAAGGGGTAAACAAAGCCAAAAGCAGTGGCTGGGACAATAACAACAACGGGGGCTATGATAATGAAGGCATTCATTATTATTCCAATTGCTGGGTCCGCCCAGCCGCCATCCTGCAGCCAGAATCCACCCGCCGGCTGCTCCGAATGGCTGCGCTGGCGCCAAAGAAGCGATTAAATGGAACTGTGTCACAAACAAAATTCGCTTAAAGACAACGCAAACAGCATCTAAGTCTTGCAGTTGCAATTTTGACATTAATTTTGGTCTATATATTGGCTAAGCTGTCGGATGCAGCAGCAAGAAGGAGAGATACGTTTATAGCACACATTCTAAATAGTAAGCTTAGTCAAATTTGTTAATAAATAACTTTAAGTTGCAGAATAACAGCTGTTAAAAAAATAAAACTAAAATAAAAGTACTTAAAATAAACTAAAAAATGAAAAAAAAAAAATAAATATAGCCTGGATTTCTGAATGTCATGTTAGTGTTAACTTGAAGTTAACTTGCTTAAGGCGACATATATCTATAGGATATTTCTCTGGCTTAAACTTTCTGACACGACATTGAGAAGATTTTTTTCCATAACAGTAATTTAACTCAATGTCAAAAGTTAACATCACTTTGAGAAATCAACCTTAAAATTAACCTTTAAAAAAAGGAAAGCTTTTGTAAAGACATTTAATTAAACAGGAGCACTAAATGGGTTGGAATCGCAGCTAGGTAGAGATGATTAGGGGCTGAGCTCCTTTTGACTTGTGCGTCACATGTGGAAAGCAGAATTGTAATTCATGTTAGGCCGTCGCATTTTCCGCCTCCACCGCCGCAGCCGTCGCATAAATTGTTGCTACCCAATTACGGGCACTAACAATGAAGGCTACTTCCCCATCTCCCACCCATCCATTGTCTGAGCCCGGCCCGTTGTAGTTGCCAATTTTAGGCCAAAATGTTATCATGTCACTCGCAGTCGTCGTCATTGTGCCACCCACGCCCCACACATCCACTCTTCCCCCGAAAACCCTTCACCAACCCACCAAGTGGGCAGCGTCCACTTGCAGTGTCCCACGCTTTTGGAGTGCGAATTTGCGTAAATATAATTTATTTACGCAACGGCAAAGGACCGGAGAAGGCTTCCGGGATTATGTAAGCCCGGCCATGGAGGCAAAGTGCAATTCGGCTGCAGTCTGCATTCTGCAGCTTTTGTCTGGCTGACATTTAAGGCTCTGGCTCTGCCCTGTCACATTGGTCACACACAAACGCAGCCGGCGAAGTGTCTAGGCCCCAAAGTCAGGGCGTTTAATTAGAATGCGGTTGGTGCTTTGGGCCAGGCTTTCGGGCCATTTGGCCGAAAGGGTCGCTGCAGAAGCTATGCATTTATTTCGAAACAATTTTATATTTCTTTTTTTGCTTTCCGCTACAAGGGACTGCCGCCCGATCCCTCGATTGGCAGTCCGACTTCAATCAAAGCTCAAAATTGAAGTGAATCCTGTGTCTGGGGAATGGCGTCTGCTTACAAACGGCAGAGTGGGCTGTTGGTTAGAGAGCTGCGGCAATGGCAATTGCAATTGCGAAAGCATTTTCCTTTTCCACGTGTATTAACATAATCAAATTGGATTTGTGCACAGGATAATGATGAGCTTCATTATTGGTTATATTGCCGCTGTTGTTGCCGCCATATATGTATTTTTCGTCGTCGTCCCCGTCACAGCGCTGTTGCTTATTATAAATTATAATGAATTTGCCCCAGCCCTGCTGCCGGTGGATGCCACTTGTTGTCAGTGGCAACTCCACTCGGGGCCCACACACACACCCCACACACACACCCCGCACACACACTGCTCAGTCCGCTGGAAAATGAAGGCACATGGGCAACCAACCAGGCAGGCAGTCAGTCTGCCATAATCGAAGATCTTGCCAGACTTCTGGCGAAAAAACCTGTCGTGTGTCGCCATCGAAGGAATATATTTTAGGACCTCCACTCCACTCCCCTCCGAATGCCTGGCAGCTACAACATTTTCAATGCTTATTATGCAAATTTTGTCAGAGCTTCCGCGGCTCCGCCTCGCCTTTCCTCCCCCCCGAAAAAAAAGTGTAGAAAACTTACAGTGATAGCCGCGGGACAATTTGCATCGTCTACAATTAAAATTTAAATCACAAGTAATTTAATTGAGCCAAACTCCTCGGGCCACTTCAATTTCGTAATGGCCGGGGGAAGGGACTGCCTTTTCGGAGCGCAATTAACCAGCAATTTTCGCATAAACGTTTCCTTCATAATTGAGCTCTCGCTCTCGCCCAACAAAGCCAAGTCGTGGGCTATAACCACAAAAAAAAGAAAGGAATACTGCAAAAAAAGTTAGAAAGAAAGCAAAAAATAGACAGCAGCAGACTTTTCAATTGGCAGCGTCGCAGTCGAGCGCTTCTGCTGGGAACAGCATTATCTCCATCATCATTATGGATAGTATACTTTGGCAGCGATGATTGCCCTCATCAACTGCCATATTATCGTTGCTTTTAATTTTTTGCCGGCTTTTGTGTTGGCCGTCGGTGCAGCCAGTGCAATTGTTAGGCCAAAGCCAAAGCCAAATGTCAAGGTGGGCTAAGAGCACAACGAGTTGGGGCCAAACATTGATTCATAATGACAAAGGGAAGCCGTTTACTTGCTACGTATTTAAGTAGTGTAAGAGCCGTCATTTAGCCAGGGTTTGCTGAACATTTCTTTTATTAGCCCAAAACAGATCTTAAGGCCGATTTCGGGAGCCTTTAAATGCACCAATTGCCTTGGGTAGCCCCCAACAAACAGGACACCACTCGATGAGGCGTTTATGGTTATGAGTCCCGAGGGCGCAGGAAGAACAATTCGCTGGCTCCTTCGTCCTGGCACTGGACCCAAAAACGACCACCAAAAAAAGGGGGGAAAAAGCAGGCAACCCCTGCATATCTGTGGCCCTTGAACAAGACACTTGAGGTGGCATATTAAAAATACATGAGCATACGAGAGCCTCGTTTTGGGCTCTACTTGAGTTACAAGTGGCTTATTTACCTCACGATAAGTGCAGCCTGGAGTGCCATGCCTCGACTATCAGGCCCTCAGAACAGCCTCCGCCCACGCCCCTGCCCTAATCATATCAATTATTATTTCTTTGCTGAAGGAGTAAGATCTCTCTCCAGGGCCTGGCTTATTTCTTTATTTTACAAATTAAAGAGGGGCCAACCCAAAAGCATTATTCAATATCAAATTGAGCACCCGGAATGAGCTTGAAGTTCATCCCGATTTTCTGGCCAATAAATCAGGTAGAATTTTGCAATAAAATGATGCGAGCGATGCCTGTTGACGACGAAAACCGACCTTCCATTCCCGTCCAGCTTTTTGCGCTCGAGGGCCACTGGCCCACTGATGATTTATGCCCTGACCGCAATGATAACCCAGCAAACATGGTCCCCTGTAATGGGGAGGAGGGCCCAAAAACGTTGAAAATTAAACGGCCGGCAGGAGTCTGCCAAAATATTTATGACAACAGCAAAGGGCAGCTGGCTACGCAGGAGACAACACTGCGTATGCATCATATTAATGGACAAGGCTCGGGCCGGTGGAAATTTTTTGGAAAGCCAATTTGCGTATGGTTTTCAATTAAAATGTCACATGAGCTGTAAAACAGTTTGATGAGCCCGTCGCCCATGGGCTGGAAAAATGAGATATTGACGACGAGGTGGGAGATACCATCTTCTGTGGGTGTCTACTTTAGAGGAAAGCTATGTAAGGTTCATGTGATTTTCGTGGGAAATTCGCCGCATGTTTGGAAATTTTGACAGCAGGTCCCGAAATTTCCAGCTCCCTAGTCGCTACAAATATTTTCCTTTTTTTTCGAGCCAACTTAATGAGATTTTAATTTGTTGAATTTTTTTAGGGGCTCTAACGACATCAAACGAATTTCTTTGCAGCTAATTAAGGCGGATTAGGGTGACCCAAATCCGGCGCACGCACGAGTACATGGAGTGCAAGCCATATACAACATATAGATATATCTTCGGCGGGATGTCAGTGTAGGATGCTTCGGCGGGATTGCATGCGCACATATTATCCGCAATTAGCGCGCTCATTGTTGGCCCAAAGTCCCAGGCACAGCGCCACTTTCAGCGGATCTGCCCGGTTTGCACTGCGAGGGGGCTTAGGCTTAAGTACCCGAAGTTAGGCGCTTGCCATGAAGTGCAAACTTTACGTTTCGACTATCCATAAGCCAGGGTGCCGCCTCCCCACCCCGTGGCTCTCGGGCTGCGTTGTTGTTTTTATTTGTTATGCATTTTGCCCGGAAATTGGAGATAATAAGCATATTGTTGTGCGAAAACAATGGCCATGCTAATGATGTAGATCTGTTTGGGTGCGAGTATCTGTGTGGGCACTGAGCGCGCGTGTGTGTGTTAATAAGTGCACACGTAGGCAGCTCATGGAGCTGAGTGCAGACAAGGCAGCCCCAATTGATCCCTGAAATCTAATTTAAATGCGTACTGCCACCAACTGCCTCATGTGAAGTGCTCAACTCCATTAAGCAGAGGTTGCCTTATCTTTAATGTTTATATATCTTATCGAAACATTTTAATGACAAATTTGATTTGAGTTTTAAATTGGAAAATATATCATATATATAAAATCCGTTGAAGGATTTTTGCCTAATTTGTTGGGTTAAAAAAAGTGATTCAATGCTCATCTACACTTGCCAAGTTAATTAAAATATCAGTTTATTTATCCTATTCTAAACCAATCATTTAATTGATTATCAGGCAATACCAATAAATGCGTAAAAAATGTGTTAAGGATAATATTCTTTATATATGTAAGAAGGTGCTTGTAATGAGTTTAATTTGATGGATCCTTTTTGTTAGCGCCAAGCTTTTGTATGAAGCTAAAATTACTTAAAAACCCTAAAAATCGAATGAGATTCAAATAAAACTTTTTCTTAAGGATATCCTTTTGAGATTTCCCTGCCATCACATACAGTGGTAAAAGTCTATTCAGCCTTTCGTGTTTTAGTGCTCAATCAAAGGTTGAAACCCAGAATCTTTCCTTTATAATATCTGCAAAAACTGAAGGACAATCCAAGCCCCGAAGTTTGAATTTTATTAGCTAAGCATAAGCGTCGGCTTACGTGCCGCACTCACCTTGAAGCCCTCACCCGACGAGGCTTAAACAAAGTGCATTACAAGACCCGGGGAGAGGACCGAAAAACTTGCAATGGAAAACACAACAGAACTAATTGAATTAAAACTAAATGCAACTTTTATCCCCAGCAATTACGGGAGTGGATGAGGAGGGCCGGAGTGGGCCTGCCGTAAGGAGGAGGCCAAACATCAAGCCATAGAAATACATTTTCATTTTCATTTCTATTTCATTACAATTTCATTTAAGTGAAGCTTAAAAGCGCACCAAATGGCAAATGGCTGCCTGCCGTGGCAATTATTTTTGTAGATTTTCCCCACTCCCAATCTGCAGGATGCCACCCCAAATGTAGGTAAACAATGGCAAAAACACAGAGTAAGAGCACCTGTAAAACAATAGAAATAGACCGAGAGGAGGCTGGTTCGGGATGGAAAAAACAACAACAGCAGGAAGCAAATAGAAGCCGGGCGTGCCTCGAGATTGAAAAACAAGTTAATTGCAATGGCTTTGGTTGGCTTGGGCTTGTTATGGTCCAACTTCTTGGTCTTCGTCTTATTCCTAGGATGCCCAAGCAATGGCAGTTTGCCGGTTTAACAAAATGATTTTACTTCTTTGTATATCCGGAGAAGTCGCTTCCTTGTACGTGATCCCTCACGAACCGCAGTGATCAACTCACGCGCTCATTCCTGAGGATTCCCCCTCCATTTATTTGATATTCGAGTGAAGTAATTAATTTACTAAACACACACACGTTCCGACACTCCGATAGTCTGGAAGTCGCCTCACATGTTTACAATGTGTGGGGAGGGGGCGAGAGACCCCATAAATACTTTGGCATATTCAATATTTTATTTATTCGAAGCGTGCCAACTTGCAGTCCCTCACGAATTGCTCTGCTCTCGCTGGCTCTGGCCTCGTTTTCCTTTTCCCTCCAGCATTTTCCGGGCTTTACCTTTAATTATACACCCCAGTCTCATGTGCTTAAGCACTTTTCAATTGTCTTTTAATTACATTTTTGCTAAAAGAAGAGCAACACCTAGGACGGTTACCGAATCGGGCCCATAAGTTCCTGCGGCTATAAATTTAACGCGACTGTGGGCCATAAATTTTCAATTGCCTTTTAATTTGCATATACTTAGAGGCCTGGCGAGGGACATAACAATAACATCCGTATAAGCCCAGTCCAACGATTGGGCCACTAATTACAGTTTGTTAATGAATAGCCACGGCGCGGCACTTAAACGAGAACGGCAATGGGTTTAGGCGATTAAAAAAGTTGTTCTGTCATTTTCATTGAACATTAAGGGAAGTACAAGTACTAGATATAGGTATACAAATATTCATTAATTGTCCATGGTAGGTCATTTGTTGGGGAAAATAATTATTAAGCTCGAATTTGGAGTAGATAAACCGGAATAGCCTCAGCTGACCAGGATTTCTTTTCCAATTTGACTGAATTATAATTTTAGTCAGAAGTTTGGCTTTGAGCGGATACACTTAAGACAGAATACTACCAAAATACGTCAACCGCAAAGACCCCAAAAATCTAGCTTACGCTTCTATAACATTTAAACCCAAATCATATACTCGAATATCTCAGATTTTGCAGACAAATCGTCATGTGCTAATGTGGCAGTCATAATTTAGTACCCAGTCAGATTTTCTCAGGCCACAACAATTCAGACATTCTCTCCACTCGAAATGCAGTCGAGCAGAAAGCGGCTTAACTATTTTTCCTGCTAATTTTGTTTGGCATATTATTTTAGACATTTATCCCCTCCTTTTTTCGGTAGTTCTGCAACAAAAGTTGAATTATTATGAAGACCTATTAACATGCTTGCACTGGCTCTTTCCCATATGTCTGCTCGAGTCGAGTTGAAAACTCTCGATGGGGAAGGCGTTTACTGCTCATAGGACTGCTCACTGGGAATAATTTACGAGCCGCTCTTGATCTGGTGCACATAAACTTGCAGATTTTTGCCAACATACTTTAGTTTGCATGTGCGGTTAGGTTTTAATACCAAAATAATTGCCGCAAATAGTTTTCTCCGGCCGGAGAGTAGGGCTTAATTGGAGTAGGTTGGGATGATGAGGTTTCCGGAACATACGCTACATATCCAGAAGATACACCCAGCGAACTTAAGCAGACAGGTCGAAAATTAATTAGTAAGCAGTGCGTTTAATTGATATGATCCTGGCATTCCGCCTGGCTTGTTTATGAAACAAAAGTGAAGTGCTCCTCGGCGGCTTGTGTGGCATTTAAAATCGGCGAGGGAAACGCACAATCAATGCCGAGTATTGTTTTTCTGACCTCGTACTACAGCTGCCTCTACCCTTTTTCGCCGCACCGCCATTGTTATTATGGATTATTGGCCCGCCGGAAGCTGGCGCACACTGCGTATAACGCAACGGCTCTTTTGCCATGCGTATTTTCGACGAAAACTCGGCGCACAAGATAAACAGGCCAGGCCAGGGAGTCCAGGGAGTCCATCGAGTCCATGGAGTCCATGGAAATTAAGCCAATGCCAATGACTGGACTGCGGTTGCTGCTCGAATGAGTCTCGGCCACGTTAATTGCAGCGCTTTGTGAAGTCTTCCATGCGGCTCCTCGTCCTTCCCACCGAAGGCTGCACACACACATGCGGCACTCGAACGCACCGAGCGTAATACAATTTTTTTCACAGTGCACTGCGGCTTTCACACCCCTTAATCACCCCCTCAAATTTTCCCCAAACTGCGTGGGGAATATTTACTGCATGGCACATTAAGCAGGCAAGTGCTGGTGATATGATTGAGTTTATGAGTGTCTACGACTTTCCTCCCAGCCGAAAAAAAATTTCTAAAATTAACTATCGCATTTTTTCCAAGTAAATTTGCACTGGCAGAGTGCATTGCAGTGGAAAATTCTGGCTGTTTTTTCGCACACGTCTGTGTGTTTGTTGCCAACTCAGTGAGCTAAGCCAAACCGAAGTATTGATAAACTGATATTGCAGATGCCGTGGATAATTAGTGGCAGCTTGCAGTCAAGTGGAAAATGATGTGAGAAAAAAGCGTAAAAACAATCAGGGAACTTGTGTTCTTTGTTGTTGTCAGCAGGTTGCAGTGCTTCACCACTCATTTGCCCACCTTCAGGGCCGTTTTGCCCGGCCTCGGGTGCAGAATTTAAATTTAAAACCGCAGAAAAGTAAGTTTGCTGCAGCCGCAAAACTTTGCCCAATGCAGAACTGGGCAAATATTTGCCCTTCGACTTTGGCCACAGCATCTGCAGTCCAGGATCAGGCGATTCTCGGTGGAGAGGCCGCAGGCGCATTTACTTCAAGGCGCCCGAGATGGCAGGACTATGCAGCTCTGGCGAGGAGGAGGGTATCAAACAAAAGGCAAAATGCAGAAAACATTTCACTTGGCTTCTGTTATTAAAAAATTCCTAAAATTACCAAAGATAAATATTAATAACAAGCCGCAGCTAACAGTTGCTCCTTCGTCCTGGCAATGAAGGTCCTTCACCGGCAGTTGTTGTTTTTGTTAGCAGGTATTTTTTAATTTGCATTGAGGTAAACTGAGGTTGTGTGTGGGTGTGTGAGTGTGGGGGTGGGTGGGTGTGCGAAGGCAAACTCAAACAATTTGCGGTTTTCATTAAGTCATCTTTCCCCGCCCCTCGGCACTGGCAACTTGGGAGTTTATTATATGAAATAATTTATCCGAGTGGCATGCCAGGAGCACAGGACTCGCAGGACACGCTGGGACAGCTGTCATTAAATGCAGGGGCAGGCATTTGAATAAGCTTACTCATGCCCTGGGCTGCAGGAGATGCGCTGCAAGGTCCTGGGCGGCCTCTTCTGTGGTCAAGTCCTGTTTTGGGGCAGGGCTGCCCCTGTTCGTCCAGGCTGATGCATCAGGCCAAAAAGGTGAGACCTTCTCCGGCGTCTGGAGTACAGTGCATTTAATAGTTTCCATTTTGTTAAATTTGTGCTGCTGCCTGCGGCTTTTGACGTTGGCACTTCCGTTTCCGCTTGAATTATCGCGCACAGCGGGCGCTGGGGGCGGGGCCACGGGAAATTGCATTAACTGTGGCAAAAGTCGCTGGCAGCCTTTGGGTTTGCTGTCTGCGTTTAATATGCAACTTTCCACACGACCCACACACCTACCTCTGGCTGCTGTCTTGCGTCATTTTGAAATATTTGTGGCATCAAATGCAGTCGTCAACTTGATTAAATGTCATGCATAAAGCAACAGCCAAGCTGCAGATGAAGATGGGTTTTTGCGGAGGGCACTTGGGAGGGGTGCCAGGAGAAATTGCAAGGCGTTTTGAGGGAAAGTACGAAAAAAGAGCTGGCGAACGGAAGGCGAATTGCGTAAGGGAGGAAGCTGGCTAAAAGCAACTGCCAGATGAGTTGAGCAATGGAAGCTGGTGGCTGCAACCTGCCGGGCTGACATGACCCCAAAGTGACATGCAGATTTGTTTGCCAGAAATATTCCTTATTCCATATTCCATATGGCTGCGGTTACACTGCCATTACCCAGTGGGCTGCCTGCGCAGGAGCCGATCAATTACAAGATGAAATGCGACTGACTCATCAAAGAAAAAATCCCAGTCAGCATAATTATAGCAAGCTTTCGCAAAATGTACAGATAAACACGAAATCAAATGTACATATATTATAACATGTACTGGCGAAAGGACTTATTCATTATAATACATATTTTTGATTTACCAAAATATGAAATATACAAAACTTAATTAGTGAAAAATAAATAATTTCGGTTGATTTTTTAAGTTTTAAATGTTTTTCTACTGAAATTAATCCGTTTTTTCGATGGCGTACTAAATTCAAAGTAGTATTCAAATTGCAAACGGCCCTAAAAGCATTTTTTGGCCTGCTTATTATATTAAATTACCTTCATAGAAAATGAAAAATATTTATGAATATTGATCAATTATAGTTCGAAATTCACACTGTAATTGCATTGAATTTGCGAAACTTAATACAAAACTCGTACGCAAATTAACGAGCTACTCGGGTTTCAGGCAGCCAAGAGAATTTAGAATACAAATGAATTAAATGCATTTCCATTTGCACAACAAAGGTAAACAAAATTCCGAACAGGAAATGAACGATGCATGAGCACTCTGTGCAATGAAATACCCAATTGTACATTAATTACATTTGCTTAGGCTTGACTGGAACTGAGATTATTACACATACGCAGTGTTGACAGACAAAGTCATCAAGTGGCGACGGCCCCATTCTTCTGCCGCCCACACACACATATTACTTTAATTTCTTTTGACAAACCACACCACACCACACACACTCCACTCAAATGCACACAAATGCGAGATATATTTGTAAATTAAATCAATCTATTTGAAATTTCTTGGGCCCGGACCAAGGCGCACGAAAATATGCAGCAATTTATTTTCCCAGCCGCCCCTCACACGGCCCCTGTGTCTGTTCATTTGATTGAAAATGCGAATTACTCATGTATATAGCCGAGTATTCTCTGTTTGCTATATAGGGCGAGTGGCAAATCTAAAATCAAATCAAATCAATTTTCTCAAATGTTACTCGGTAGCGCCAGTTCCACTTCCAGCTGCCTCACAGCTTTTCTGGCCTTCACGCGCATCGCTCTGTTCTGCTCGGCATTTTGTTCCCGTCTGTCTGCGCAGCTCTGATTGATCGAATTTAAATTTTTGTGGCACATTTCAGAGTTGGCAGTAGAGTGTGGAAGAAATAACTTCTGCCTTAATTATTTGCCATTGGCGGTGATAATAGACGACTGGAAGGAGCCAAGATCACCGCGAAAAGGACCCTGCACAGCTCAGGCTTTTATTGGTTTCCTTGAGAACTCTATTTTCAATTGGCCAACATCCATTGAACAGGGAAAACTTAAAAAGACCAGACGCTGGTCTTCTTTCATATTGCTTCCTTGCCTTTGCATTCATTCGAGAAGCCCAAACATCCGAGAAAATAGAAAGAACGGGCAACGGCAAACAAGCCGCAAAAATGTTTGAAATTTCCCAAATTGCTATTTTATTGAGAGGTAAGGCCAGTGGAAATATGAGGATACTCAGCCACCCTTCCTCGCAGGGACGGCGTATGCACAACGAACCAGACATAATTAGCAAAAGAATTTTCTCATCAAATGTGCAAAATGGTCCAAACAGCCAACCAAGTGTCGAAAAAGCCGGCAATAAAAACTCACAGAGGAATACGAAAAGTTATGAATCAAAAATTATAGAGAAAAAAGTCAGGCGAAGAGCAGCAGCTAGAGAGGGTTGTGCGGAGGCGGGGGGATAACTTTTTATGATTTCAATAAAGTTGTTAACTTTATTAAAATTTTTGCTCAGCTCAAGAAAAGTTGTCTAAAAGCCAGCCGAGCATAGAATTACTATGAGAAAATACTTTCGCCGACTACGACGTCCATAAATTGACAATTTAAGTTGGGATGGCACCAGGCGAGCAAAAACCGGGGAGTAACTAGCGAGAAAGTTGTAGTGAAATCGCGCATCAATGAAGCATAAATGCATAATGCCAAAGGCAAGTCAAACTAATAAATGTTCAACAATGAAAGGGGCAGTATTCGGCGTCCTGGTCCTCGTCCTTGTCCCCCAACGTCATCGTCCTTTATGGCCATCATCGTTACATGCTAAATTACACGCCAAATTGCGCACAGCCAGCCAGCTCCTCGGCTTATTGATTTTAAGTAAAAATCTGACTCTGACTCTGACTCCCTGCCACTGGCTTCTGCAAATCTGAATCGAAATAGCGACGCGGGGCAGGGGCACATCGAAACGAAAACCTAAAGTGCTGGCCACTTGTGCCATAAACAAATCAAATATTTCTCATATTTCTACGATTTTCACGCATAACTGCATCAAAGAAGGATTGCAAGGCAGTTGGGAAATGCATGGGCGGGGTGGCAAAGGGGTTGAGAAGGGGGTGGGCAACGCCAGGTAAGCGATGCCCAAAGCTTGGCTTTTCCAGCAGACGAGACGAGAAAAGAAATGCATAGTTAAAGTTTGCTTTTCCCCATTTCCTTTGTGCATGTGTTGTGGGCTCGTACTCATAAATTCATCATTTAATCAGGGGCGCCGGCAGGGGGGTTGGAAAAGTCATCGATAGCATCGAGCATCGTTTTACGGCTCACTGGCCAGCAGATTTATTGAGCGCGCTTTGCTTGTTTGGGCTGTGGATTTGGAAAAGCGTTGGATTTTTCCTCCTCCTCTCTGAAAATATTCCCTTGCGAATCACAGACAAATCATTAAACTTCTCAATACCAAACATAGCTCTTGGGTAATTTTAACTTTGTGAAACAATTTGTCCGGCTTTGTTGGCAAAAAACCTATACATGCCACTTAATTAAAAGTCCAACTTTATCAGCAGATAAACAAGGAAAAAATCATGAGGGCGGGACTGGGAGAAAAGCGTCGAGGTAAACAACTAAAAAACAAGGTAAATAAGAGGTACAAATTATGAAGCACTTCATATTCCTATCTGCTCCTCCGCTGCGTTCGGTTTCGAGCCAAAAACTCAAACCAAAGTCGGTGGGTATGGGCAATCAACACAAAACGACCTCGTCAACAACTCCAGCTTAAGAGCAAAAATATCACAAGTGGGTGGGTGAAAAAAGGGAGCTGGATTCTGGGGGCCAGCCTCATCAGCAGCCACATCACCCATGGCAACTTTGTTGCTGGCAGCATAGTTGGCAGCAGCAGAAAAAGTTCTTTGGGGATGGGTTGCCGGCCGGGCTGGGGGAACTGGGGGCGCTCTTTGCCGATTGCTTAGCAACGCAACAGTTTGCCATGGCTATAATACGTTATAATTTGTTATTGAGTTCTCTTCAGAGCAGCTGCAAAAATGCAGGAAAAAACGACGAACGAGAAACGAGAGCTGAGCTGGGGCGGTGGGAAATATGCGAAAAAGTAAACAAAAATAGGAAAGGCACTTGCTTCATGTCCGAAGAGCAGTTGCCCTTCCCTATAATCATGGCCTTTTTACCTCCCGAAATAGGCAGCATTTTGCAGCAATCCCTGGCCAAATTTCCTTCCATGAGAATTTAATCGTACCTCAGGGTTGAAAACTGCCAGCGAAAGAGTATGGGATCCTGTGTCATAGGTGCCCTTATCCTTGTTGCTGGTTTTGGGTCCGAGAAAGGCCTCCGCAAAAAGTATATATATTTATATATATATGATTGGCAACAACAGCTTTTTAGTGCCAGTGAGTCCCTTTTTTTGTATTTTATATTCCATGTTTTTCACCTCCTACTCCCCCGCCCGCTTTGCTTTTTGTCATGAGGAGGAAATATAAAAATAAACTTTTTTCCAATTTTCTTGTTGCTCTGCGTGTGTGCCTTATGAAATTGATGCTCGAAAATCGCACTCAATTAGTGGGGATTTCATATTTATTTATTGTAGCTGCTGCTTTCGCATCATTTGGTGGAGTGAAGCCTGGCACGCGTGTCCTTATGCGGGGGTCTCGGTGTAGCTGGCAAACAAGTTGCTTGGCTCAAAGGGTGTTTATGCGCTTCATTTAATTTATTGCTGATTTTATGGAAAAGACAAATACCATCCTTCAGTTTTGTCAAGAAAACCACCGAAGGGTGGTCCTAGAATTGACGGGGTTTTGCTTATTCTGAAGAACCCTTTAACAAAGCAAACAACGTAATACGTTTCCTGCATCATTGTGAGCTAATAAATATCTATAAATAGTCATAAGTACTTCCTTTATCACATAAGAAGGACCTCTTTTGTCCAAATCTGCAAGCTTCTGAGTTTAGTTTCTTACTTGGAAAAGCACTTCGAAAGCTTTTTTTAAGTTTTGGGAGAAAGAACTAGGATAAACTAGCTTTCCCTGAATTTTATCTAGAACTATAAAAAGTAGTACTTTTATAGTAAAGTAACTTAAGTGAATCACTTTTATATTTAAACAGAGTAAAGAGAGCTTCAGAAGGACATTCAAAAGTTGATAAAGCTTGATAAAGCTCCTTAAGGAAAGCAAGCTTTTTAAAACTTTAGGATTACACTTTGAAACTTCGAAAAATTTTAAACTTAGAGCAAAAGCTTTTCTGCTCGTATAACACTTTATCCAGAGCTTTTTAACAGTGCTCCGAAAATGTTACCAAATGTTAACAGACATTAGCAAATTGTGCCTACCCCCAGGGCCAGCCCCCATATCTCCCATCCCCCTCCCAAAAGCCTGGCAGCCAATATCTCGTTAGTGCGTCTGTAGCTGTAGCTTAAACACAGGACATTTACTTTATGTGTTCTTAAATGACAGTCCCAGGATGAGGACCAACCAGCGGGCGGCGAGGCGAACCGAGAACGGAGAACGGAGAACCGAGGCATAACGATTACATTAGAAGCGAGTAAAATTTCATAAAAATGCTCTACGTGCGCTGCCTTTTTGAATATGTAATGATGCCACGATGGGAGTGCAATTTGCAGACACACACACACATAGATATACACATAAACTGGCGCACTACCACACTCGCACACAAACTAATACCCACGTAGGAGCCACCGAAAGCGCCAAAAATTCTATTTGTGGTTAGGGCGGCCAACTTTATTACGGCTAAAGTATGCATGGAGAGTTAAAAAACGAAAGCCGCAGCCAGTAGCAGCCAACCAACCCAAAAAAAAAGGGGCCAAAATATTTTACTATCAATTTGGGGGCTGGCATTAATTTGCGCAAATTTTCGGCACTCGAGTTTGATCAATTGTGGCCTATGGTTTATTTTACGCCAGTTGGCCGTCGGTTGATGAGGGTGCTGTCAGTAGGACCACCTGTCAAAACGCTGGCCGCCCGGCCTGCGGTCAGTCGACATTGGACAGTGGACAGTGGACAGTGGGTCAACTAATGAGTTTACACAATTGCATTCATGAGATTGGCTGATTTATTCATTTTGGAATTTGGCAATGCAATTGCAGCAATGAGCTAAATATTTATGCATTAATGAGATTTACTCTGTTATTGTATTTGCAATGGGAATTTGCGAATTAGGAATTAGAGAAACAAAAGAAGGAAAATGTATTGAAACTTTATTATCGTTTTAATAATGCCTAAGGAATTCTAAGGAATGCCTAAAAGTATGCCTTAATATATTTAGAGTGCGATTATTTCAAGCAGTTGTTCGGCAAAGTAGCTAATTTATTATTTTACAACATACTTTTAGGCATCAATATAAAATGATTTTTAAACTCTAGAGATTTCTCCAAACCTATGACAGATTTTGAAATATTTCGGCAGATCAAATGCTTTTTCGATTGTGTATAGCAACATTTTTAAGACATAAAGTATTATTTAATTTTACGTCTTTTAAAGATTAAAGAATTGTAAGAAACCCCTTTTATAGGGCAGGGGACTACTGCATTTTAATTAAAACATTTGTTTTCAAGTTTTCGACCCACCCATAGGCATTTCTAATCGATGAAGCATACATTACCCTACTCGTACTAACTTTTGCTGCATAAGACTCCTAAAAACCCAACAGAAGGCAATGCTTTTACGAACCGAGTGCCGGTATTTTATGGTCAATAATTGAGCAATAAACGTAAGTTTTAAGTGTTTGAAGAAACACAGAAACACAGTGCTTCTATTTGGGGGATATTCCTGCACATTTCACCTGTGACCCCACCGTGCAACGTCTGTTTTTCAATCCATTCAAGTTGGCTGTAGGCCTGGTCGGCACAGTTGGTCGTAGGCGTCCTGCGGTTTTCATTACATTTTCGATTTTGTACATTTTGCAGTCGTCGTCGCCATCAGAGTTCGTCATCGTCCTGTTTCGCCACCCAGGCCCATGACCCCCCTCGATTTTCGCCACCGTCTGTTTGGGCTGCAACTTAAGCGGCTTTTCCCTGTAAGTGCGGGTGTTCCCTTTGTGTGTGTGTGTGTGTGTGTGAGAAAACTGCCCCGGACGGCGGCAATTTGGCTAAAACGGTAAGCACACGCCTACCTGCGCCCACAAAAACGCACTACACAAATTGCTATTTATGTGAGTGCCCCCCCTCGCAGTTCAACCTTTGCCCCTTTCGCCTTCTCTGTTGGTGCGGTTGAAATGAGCAAATTGTATGCGATTGTGGCAACCACAAAAGAAAAAAAAAGCGAGTGAAAAAGGACCCCCAGTTGGAAAAGCAGAACCTGTAGTGCAGCTTAGTTTTCTTTTTTTTCTGAGAGAGAGAAAGCGAGCGGGTTGTACATGGTGAAATTTGGGTCACGTAGTTAAATTTTCCAACTCGTTTCGATTTTTTGAAGCAACTTACTTAAAATAAATTAGTTTTGCCAAACCACAAAAACGAAAGCCTGGTCGGCGGGGCGGGGAGGAAAGGCGGGGAATATCAAAAGCAATGTATGAAATAAATGTGAAGAAATCAGTGCCAATGCCCAAGGGGCTTCCACGTTGCAAACAGGACTCGGAATGGCCGGAGAAGGTCCTTTAGCGGTGGTCAGGGAAACGGAGGCGCCGGGCAGGCAATTTTATGGTCAGACACGCAATTTACGCCCTCGTCTATCTCCGTGTGATTGTGTGAATGCAAAGAGGCAAAGGCAACGGCAGCGGCAGTGGCAGTCGAAGCGGCAATGGGAATGGCAAAAAATGCCCAACTATTTGCCATTTTAGTCACCAGGGGGCCCATGACTCGGCCAGGACGAGGGCTCGGCCCGGCCAGCCGGTTGGCAATTCTATTAAAGCCGTAACGCGCTAAGCATTCGAAATCGAGTGCATAACATGGGCCAGTCAGGTCCTTGGGCCATAGCCAACACAGAGTGGTGGGCTGGTGACTGGGGTGGGCAAATGGCCTCCGAAGGAGCGCAAGGTGACAAATTAGCAGCTGCCAGGGGTTGGGACCTGGCTGATCAACAATTGATCAAAGTTTTCTGGGGTCAGAAAGGGCTTCTTTCAGGGGAGATTCGACAGGCAATTTAGCAAGAAAAACCATAGATTCTCAATTTTATTTTTATCGCAAGCTTTTTTGGAAAATCCACAAATAAATCAAAACAAGTACAAATGGAAGTGACGCATTGTCAGCATAAACAAACAAGTATAAAGGAATAAAAAGACATTCATCTAAGAGTTTTCTTTATAGAAAGAGACTATAAAGTCTGAATATTAGAAAAGTAATTTATATTTTTAAATAATTATTATATTTTGTCAAATTTTTGACAATAAAAGAATAGACGTCGTACAACAGCTATTCTAAGATATAGAGAGAACCTTTAAGATACCTTTCATTAAAACAGCCCTTAATTTTTAATTGTGACTTTGATCGTATACTTAAAAGTTGCAAAAACATATAAAGACCAATCAAAATAAATATTTCTCCATTATCGTATAAAACACTAAATAAAGTGGCACAACTAACAGTTAAAAGGCTCTTCTTACACAAACAGATCAACCTTTCGAGCAACAAATAACATATTTAGCTTTTAAATGCAAAAACAAATAAAGTTTTCCCCCCGACAGACCCATCCGCTATTAATTCTTAATTTAGATGGGATTAAGGTCCGTTCTTATGTACAGCTCACAGTAAACGCTGTTCATTCGAGTTCGAAACAGTTCCCACCATCAGCATAACCATCTGGCCCACCGGTTGGCTAAATAAAAACCAATTACTTACAAAAAATCCCCAGCAGGCGCAACTGGCCAGCGGGCTGCCGAAAAACGACCACCGAAAGCTATTGAATTTGAAATAAAACCGTGGAGAACTAAACTTTATTGCAAAGGCGAGTGGTATCTATGCGATCAGAGCAAATTAAAATTCCAATATATCTGCATACTGGACTAACAAGTGCAGTCAGAGATTAAATAAAATACGTTTTTGTTGAGATTTTTAATCAAAAGGGAAAAAACTGCGTCGGAGCAAAAGTGTGATCAAAAAACCAAAATATTCCTGCTAAAAATTCACCACCAGGGAGTGTGGGCAGTGGGTCTGGGGGAATAGGACCAAAAAATGGCACATACGTACTGTGACTGCTGGCCAACAATGCCTCCCGACGGCAGCTCTGCAATGCAAAACTGTCCGGTGTGTTTGATGCACAAATCCCTCAACTGAAATAGATTTACGTCACTGCCAGACGACGGCATTTGGTAGTACGGATTCGGAAGTCGGGGTGGCACGGCTCTTTGGGGGGCGGAGGGCTCAAGCTGCAACTGCAGCTGCGTTGGCCGGCCATTTTCGGCTGCTCTATTCCGAAAACCCCTCCCCATCTGACGCCCCTAGCTTTGGCAATTTATTTGCAAATATTTTTAAACATCAAAAATATGCTTTGCTTTTTTACCCAGTCTTTGGGTTGTGCCAGGGCATACTAGATTTATGGTGGTTAGGGGAGCGATACCAATTGAACAGGTAATTAATATTCCGGGCCACTATCTGTCTGCATGTAAATAACGAACTTCATCTAAGCTGGAGATCAACTTTGGCAAAAAACATTGGAATTCTAAAGTTAGACAAAGAGACAGGGTATCAGAAATAACATA
Organism: Drosophila biarmipes; assembly: GCF_025231255.1. Classification (NCBI taxonomy): domain Eukaryota; kingdom Metazoa; phylum Arthropoda; class Insecta; order Diptera; family Drosophilidae; genus Drosophila; species Drosophila biarmipes. Next base: position 21,378,504 of record NC_066613.1, on the reverse strand, counting down.
ATATATAATAATAAAGGTATGGAAACATTTGTAGTATTGACTTGGAATTTTTAAAAGAAAAGCAAAGATGAGAAATTACAAATTACATTTATTTATAATTTTAAAATGAATCAATGAAGGTTAGCACAAAGCACCTAAGTGGATAATAATAATATTTCTAAAATTAAAATAAAAAAAATACTGTGGGCTATTTGGCACGTTTTGAGGATTGGCACATATGTGAGTTATCAGATTACTTTAAAATTTAAAGGGTGTCAAATTTGTTTGCAAACAAATTCACCCTTTTCGTTTCCCAAAGTAGTATTTACTTCAAAATTCTCTACTAATATTTAAAAATTATTCATGAAAGCTCAATACAAAACCTTTAACAGGAAATATTTTTACATAGTTGAGGTTAATGGTTACTTTTTAATTACAACCTTGTTTCCCCTTGATTACCAATTATGTGTACATATTTCACCAAAGCCACTAGAGAAAGGAACTTCGACTCCTGCAAAATGCGATAATGAGTGGGACAGGACGTGCCCCGCAACATACGGATAACAAATCGAACGACATTTCCCAGTGCGTGCGTGTTCCGATGAGATGTCACATGTCGTCGCCCGCAATCCGGTGTCCTCATCAGCAGGCTCATCCTGCTGCAGAGTCTGGCTGCCAACTACCAGTTGTTTAAGTCCCTGGATGCGGGAATGTGCTCGCTTGGAAATATGGAAAGTTGGCCAGCAACTATTTTTTAATTAACTGGATTTTGGCTTGAGCTGCTCCGCCTCGACCCGAGCCCGAGCCATCGAGGCAGAGCCAGCCGGGCGGAGAAAAAGAGTCAGTTGGTGCAATTCAAGCTGATGTCAAATCCATTGCTGGACGACTGGCTTGTTAAATGTCAGGAACACGCCTCACTGATTTTCCAGGGTGGCAACGAGAGTGGGTGGGCGGTGGGTGGCGGTGGGGCATGATGGGTGTGCAGGGCAGAAGGAAAAGGCAGACGCAGAAATTTATCTGGCAGGAAAATTCGATTTTCCTATTCTCATTCTGTATGAGAGGCTGAAAGCATGCATCTGGTTCCACAATCAGATTCATTCATTTTCATTTATTGCCACGATAATACAATGCCAAGCTGTCAAGTTTGGATAAAGATAGGAGCAAGGGCCCGGCAGTGGATGGATGTGCCAATCTACATGGGATTATTTAAAAATATTATGAAAAGCACACGTTTTTCCCCTGGAAACTTTTATTTAATATACTCAGATATGTCACTCCGATTCTTCCAATAAAAATATAAAAATGAGTTCAAAAAAAATATAATATTTATAATCATAAAAAGATGGACAAATATAAACATTTGGCTTATTAAAGTCATTCTCTTGTGTGGAATTTATTTTTTAAACTCTTGTAAATGCAAAACAGTGAGCATTCACAAGTAAAATAATTGCCAAGCCAAACTCTACGGTGTACCTTCCATTTCACAAACTGGTAACTGAGTATCTTATTGTTAATCCACTCGACTTCAGCGGTCTTACTTGTGTTTTGCTGTACCCAAGAGCCCCAAGCGGCTTTTCACTTGAGCCAGGTCCATGCCTCAGCTTTCTTCTTCAGTTGACTAAATTGCTGCCAGTTAAAAAGCACTTAAGAGGTGTACTTACTCTAGTATTCCACTTTACGCTAAAAAAAAAGACATTTTATCGTCGGCAGGCACGTTTAGGAGCTCGTCCCACGGACAGTCGTTCCCAGATACCCAGTTTAGTAGAGCAGGCTTTTATATCGCAGATCTACCTTGAGTATTTGCCTCCGGAGGGCACTTGGGTGCTACCACAGTCCGAGCTCGAGAGGTAAGGCAAATATTGACAATTTAACAAGGAAATTTAACAACAACTTCGGAATTTCTTTATAAAGAAATGGTCAAATTTGGACAAGCGTTAATGTTTACACTCCATATCTTAAACAAATATTTCTTCTAGTTAAGAAATGTCAGACAGAAAAACACTACTGTTAAATTAAATTAAAGCATTTCTTACTTACGAAAATCATTTTAAGCCAGCTTCAAAAGTTAAGAAGACATTGGGAAATCGGCCCTAATGTTACTGATTTTCTAGTTTTAAGAGCTTGCGGTTAGAAAAATACTAACTTAATGTTCTAAATCTGAATGTTGCCAAACAAGCAACTTAAGTGAAGTCAAAAAGTTAACATGACATTGAGAAACCGGCCGCAAACATTTCAGATTTTGGTTAAAGGTAGCGTAGCTCACATACCTATCCGTGAAAATATTCAATTTAAAGCGTGAGTCGCCTAAGGAGTCCTTAAAACGGCTCTGGAAGGCGTAAGCTGAGTCATTTATTTATTTATAAGCACACAATCGAGCAGGGGCACACAGACAGGAAGCGTTGTTGGGGCAATCCATTTACGTGCCACGTCCACGTTTTCGTTCTCGTTCTCGTTTTCGTCCCGGACTCTAGGTAGTGGCTAATTAATTTTACACCGTTTATCGCTGCGTTTCACGGGCATACACTCGTGGCTTAAGTCAAACAAATCAATCACGGGGGGATGTTGGGCGGACGGATGGCGCCGGCGGTCGGCGGCCAATTAGCAAAGCATACACCGCACAGCTGCTCTTTGCATGGCGACAAGGCGACGCCGTCGCAGGCAGCGCAGGAATCGCAGGACTCGCAGGACATCCACGATAATGTCAGTGCGGTAAGCCCTTAAGACAGATGAATGAAGTGGCAAACACAGCAGACAGTGCCGGCCGATTTACAGCCCAGTCCGGTTCAGAGGCGACGACTGGCAACTGACATTTACAAATCAGCAGTCATTACTTATGGCCCTCAAACACACAACGTCAGCGGCGCACATGAGGAGCCTTAATCAGATTTTACCGGAGTTTGCATATCCATATAGCAAGTTAAAAGAATTGGTAAAAGTTTGCAAATACTTGCTTAAAGAAAGCTAATAAATGAAGAGCCTAAAATTAATAGGTAGTCATTAAATATTTCAATAAGCCTTGTAAGGGCATGGTAGGAATTTCTGGGATTATTTAATCCGCCAGTGCGACAAATTGCTAATCTGTTTATTATTATAAAAGAAGACATATGAGCCATGTATTTTTAAAGCCCCCAAACAAATCCCCCAATTTATGGCTAACAATCGGAACCGCCAATCGGAAATTCGACTTTGGCTTTCCCATTTTTTTAGGGACAAGTTCCCGACATCTTTTTTCCGCCTGCTATATAAAATGTCCCGAGTGCCATATAGCCATGTACTTCACTAGTTACGCACACAAAAACCAACGTTTAAAATCTGACAGTGAAAAAAATGCTAGGTGAACAAATAGACAGGAAGAGTGAGAATGGGGGGAAAAAGCGGAGAAAAATGCAACAGCATTGAGAAGAAACTGAGTTCAAATAAAATAATAAAACCCAGGCATTTTTCAGCTTCATTAAATACCGGCAAAGTTTGTTTTATGTATATGCTGCAAGTTGCAGGCCAGAAACCAGCGAAAGATGGAGTTTCCGCCTACATATGAAGGGCAGGAAAAACAAATAGAAGGGAAAGACTCGAGACGATCGACGGCAAGATACCCCTTACGAAGATACTTAAGGTAGTTAAATAAATGGGGTTAAAAATTAAGTCACTGTAAGAATTCCTAATATTTAATAACATGTCACTAAAGAAAACTAATCAAAGAGGGGAAAAACAATGTCTATCTATAAGCTACTTCTTGGCCACAACTGCAGATAAAGTACACTACTCATTGCAATTGACTTTTTTAAGTAAACTGCCAGGAAGAGCCGGATAAATATACACTCCTTGAGGTTGGAGGTTGCTGGCACGGCCTTTTGGCCATTGACAGTGGTCGCAGTCAGGACTTTATGTTGGCCAATGAATTCGCTAGAGAAAATGGCTCTTTGATTGGCAAACAGCTACCTCAAGAGCGATGACAGGATATTTTCCTGCATATTTATTATTATGTTTTGGAAGTAATATGGTAAAACTAAGATTTAGACCACTGTATGTCGGACATTGACAAATATTCAAAGCGGAGGCAGAGCACAATTGCCCGAATGGCAAGCATTGCCTGCCGTTTGTGTTAAATCAGCAACAATTGTTTGAATTGGAAGCTGGTCTCATATCTGTTTCGGGCTTCTGGCGTCGCTGTGGCTCGAATTGGGCTTAGGACTGGGCTTTGGCCGGCCGCCAGACAGAGGAAATTAAAATTTATATAGCCAGCCCAACGCGGCAGATGCTGACTTCAGCACATTGCCGGGGGGGCATCTCAGCATTTTTGGTACTTAGCATGCCTTCTTGGATCTCGCCGTCGATTTCGCTGCAAAAACTGGGTTAAGAATGAAACGTGGAGCGTGGCTGCCAATAAGCTTCCAATAGGCCATTTGTCAGCTCTGACCAGCACGACAAAAATAGAGGGGAAAAGGGGCCATGGCAAGCATCGCTTTTTTGCCTGCTTCCTGTTCCTGTTGCCAAATGCTTGCCAATGGCTTTCAATTGGGTTAAGTGATTTGGCATTCAATCAATGTTCGTTTTTCTAACTTCCCCTTCAGCGCAATCACCACATAATTATAGCGTTTCCTGGCTGTTTGTTTTTGTTCTGGCTCTGGCTCTGGTTCTGGTTCTGGCTCTGGCCATATAATACAAACTCCACTGGGCTCAAATGCATGTGGCAAATCAACAGTTGGCAGGACGAAAGGAGGTGGAGCTGGGGCCATAATGACTTTATTATCTGGCCCGATAGAAACTGATCTGACCAGGCGACCAGGGTCCTGCGGAACATGTCCATTGTTCTACTCACTCGCTGTGCGTGTGTAATTTAAATCAATTATGCGCCTGGGACCGAAAACATGTAACCGCTGTCAGAGGATTTGGACAATGGACTCGGCAAAAATGAGCAATAATAACAGCAAATTAATGAGTCGGGCAATTTATGGCTCTGTTCCCGTGCAATCGATTAGCTCAGCCGCTGGCCTCAGATTTCAGCAATGCGAATGTCCCTTAAAGCCACCGAACATTATTCTCTGTCTGCCACCTCGATTTAATTTGACATTTGATTTAGAACGCATTGTCGAACAATCCCTGTCTGAGCTGCCCAAGGAGGCGAGCAAATAAAAGGCTCAGCCCGCAATCATTGTGGTAAACAAAAGACAACTGCAGGATTCACGAGGACACATGTTTATCAATGTCCTTTTGCAAAAAATTAGTTCAAAGAGGAATTGAAGCACCGGCAGCAAAAAATACCATATGTGCCAGTGGAAAAAGCGGCAGAACCACAGAAGCAGATGCTGAGTCTCGAGTTGCAGATAAAAAGCCAGGCCCTAAATTGACAGACCACATATTAAGCCAGGATGTGGATTGATTTATTGCCCTCAGACTGACTCTTCCCTTTAGGTTTTTTTTTTTTGGCTTTTTTAGTGGTACAAAAAGTGTGTTAACCAGCCCGCACATTTTTCTACAATTCGTAAATAATGTGTGTAAATGTAGCAACATTAAAGAGATTTTAAAAATGTAATGGCTACTCACTTGTTTCATATTATTTGCGAACAATACTTACCTAAAAAAAGAAGGAGAAAAATAGAATTAGTTCTTTAATATCAAATGCTTAAACGAAAACCAATCTTAAAGCTTTCTGTATATCCTTACGAAAACCCATTTCCACATCATCAAAAACTTGACAGCACATGAGACCTATTCGTTCCACACAAAGAACCTATGACAATAATGTATTACAGTCGATGTCGATCACAAAAACAATGCCTATGCCACATCGACCTCCAGTGGTAAGGAAAAAACCCGAAAGGCGATAACAAAACCATATACAGAAAAAGTTGAAGTTCTTTAACAAGGACATGCCGAGAAAACACACCCAAACAGAGCCGGGGAAAAACAGACAAGAGTGGAATCTCCCCACAGGCAAGACATAAAATATTTCTGAATGGACAGAGGAGCAACAGAATTTCCAAGTGTTTTGTATTGATTTCAATTGTTTTTTGGCACCCAAACATAAATATGATACTGAAGGCGGATATATAAGGAATACTTGACGTAGACTTCGAAGGTCAGTCACACGAAAGCAATATTTTATGGTAGTCCCTTTAATAGGATGTGATGTCTTCTTTATAAACATTTTTTCGGTCTACATCTCAAATATAAATTCTTCTTGATTATTGCTGAGGCCTAAAGCATTCGCTAATTTTTCTGTTATATATATCCCAAAGAAGTTTACAAGATTGAACTTTCACCTGACCGACAAGGTTTCGGTGAAATGTTTATTAAATTCCCGCAAATTCCTGGTCTGGTGTTTTTTCGATTGGACAGATATGACTTTGTAAATGACTTTCGTGAGCCACTGAACAAATTGGTTACAAGGTATTTTGCCCATGTATACGTGTGGCCGTCGATTTCGTGGCTATATTTTAATTATAGACTTTTTAAGTTTGTTTTACCTCTGCGTTTAGTTTTTCCATTTTAACTAAACTGTCTGCGTGTTTGCATATTTAATCAGCGTTTTTTCTTTTTGTTTGGCCAACTTCCGACTCGGCTCCTGAGTCGTCCCGCCCACAGTTTTCGTTTAGTTGGACTCTCCTCTGCGTTGGCATTTAAAGCTCAGTCCAGGAAGGACCTGGGTCGGAGGAGTTGAAGGAGTGGCAGTGTATGAGTGGGTTGGTCGTCCGAGAATGACTGGCATAAATCACAGAGGGCAATATGCAACACTATTTCCAGAGCCGCACTGCGATTACTCCTGGCTGCTTTATGACCCCGCAAACCTGAAAGCCATTCCAGGTCCTCTAACTTCTTGTTGCAGCTTAACGCGTTAACTCGTACCTAAGCCAAAGTTTTAATGGGAGCTTGAGGAGTTCCCCGAAGTTCACTGGAGGTCTTACAGGTACGCTGCAAACGCCTTCCTGGCGTTTTATTAAGCCCATGTGATCGATTGTATTGGCCCAGGCGGAGACCAAAAACTTGCTGTTAGTTGGTATCACGAAAATAACCAAGTATCAGGGGATAAAAATAAGATGAATGTAAATCGGACAGCTGAGATTTTCTTATTGAAACATGAAAGTCATACATCTGACGGCAACTTAAATATTTATCCAAGCTGGAACCCTGTTTTGGTATTCCAACGAAACTTGTTGGCCCAAGAGAAACTAGCCAAAATAGAAATAAAATTTAAGTCCTCGTCATCCTGGACAGCTTCCAAAAAACAAAAAAAGGAGGCAAAAAGAGGAAACTCCTGCACACGCAATCCAGGCAGCTGCATCTTTGGACTTGTAAATTGCATTTGCAGCCAATTTACACAGAATTAAATTGAATTTACGCTACGCTTGCCCAAAATATCAATGAATGTCGCCCAGAGAGAAAGCGCCCAGATGGTGGGCGAGGATGGGCGTGGGTGGGCGGCATGTCCTTGGCACATGCAAGGACTCCACCGAGCACCGCAAAAAGTGAACTGCATTTTATCAAAATTCAAATTGTATTTTCGTTGCTCGTCGCTGAGTCCTCGAGCAGAGAGTCCTCTGCTTGTTTAGCATGCGTGATAAGCAGCCAGCAAAAAGCAAAAAGGACTGTCACACAAAGTTGGAAACGCACACGGTCGCACATAAATGAAGTGCCTGCAACTTGGCCGTGTAGTTTGTTGCATGTTGCACATGGAACAACAACTACGAGTACTGGGGGTAGTACGAGTACGTAGTTCCTAAGACAGCGTGGACAACAAACTAATGCACTCACTCGTGTGAGGCCAGCCCACCTTCCCATTTCGCCACTTAGTTGGCCATGGAACTCGCTGCACTGACTTGCTCGACAAATCGCACGAGCTTCACTACGGGCAGCAAATGATTCCTGGCACAAGTTTCCTACCTGCGTAACTTTACAAGTGTTGAAAGCAGGTAAGGAATGGGCTTGAGCAGATAATGCCGGCGGACTAAAAGTCAGTTAAGTCTTGGCGTCCACCAACAGGAACTAACTGGATTACGAGACTCGGGTACGGTAGATACTAAGTATTTAACTTTGGATATAGGACAAAAGTATTTTTACTTCTTTTTTCAAATCCTTAAAGTGAGGAATAACATAAATTTAACTAAACGAAATATTTCCCGAAATAAGAACCTAACTTAGAAACCTATCTCTTGCACTTCCAGATTCCATAACTTGGGTAAATAGATCCCGATTTAGAGGTGGGATACCATTATGTATTCGTGTTTTGATTCTCTATAAACATACATTAACATATATTATCTTGGCTAGTATCAAAATTTTAGCCGATTTTCATGTTCGATATTTCCAAGTTTCAATTGCTTTCAGAATAGGACCCCAAAACTGCACTTCTAGATTTCATAACTCGGGTAATTTAATTCCGATATAGGCGTTGTATACCTTTAAAGACTCGTGATTAAATTCTCTATAACTATGGATTAAAATATTTTATTTTGCCAAGGATCGAAATTTTAGCCGATTTTCATGTTCGATATTTCCAAGTTTCAATTGCTTTCAGAATAGGACCCCAAAACTGCACTTCCAGATTCCATAACTTGGGTAATTTGATCCCGATTTAGACGTGGCATACCTTTATAGACTCGTGATTAAATTCTCTATAACTATCGATTAAAATATTTTATTTTGCCGAGGATCGAAATTTTAGCCGATTTTCATGTTCGTTATTTCCGAGTTTCCAAATGCATCCAGAATGGGACCCCAAAAACTGCACTTCTAGATTGCATAACTTGGGTAATTTGATCCCGATTTATATGTGGCATACCTTCATGGACTTGTGATTCAATTCTCTCTAACTATACATTAAAATATATTACCTTGGAGGGGATCAAAATTTTAGCCGATTTTCATGTTCGTTATTTCCAAGTTTCCAATTGCATCCAGAATTGGACGCCAAAACTGCACCTCTAGATTGCATATCTTGGGTAATTTGATCCCGATTTAGACGTGGCATACCTTTATGGATTAGTTATTCAATTCTCTATAACTATACATTAAAATATTTTACCCTGGCGAGGATCAAAATTTTAGCCGATTTTCATGTTCGATATTTCCGAGTTTCAATTTCTTTTAGAATGGGACCCCAAAACTGCACTTCTAAATTGTATAACTTGGGTAATTCCATTCCAATTTAGACGTGGCTGACCTTTATGGATTGTTATTCAGTTCGGGAGCGGCGAGAAACCAAATAATAACCGATTTTTATGTGCGATTTCACCAAATATACAAAGATCTTCAGAACGCGACTCTAAACTGCATAAACTGGGTACCTCTACGGATAAGTGTATGACTTTTCAACAATAAAACATCAATTATTATTTATTTGTCGGCTTAGCAGACTAGTGCAATTGCATTTTTTATAATGCAGCGTGTTTGACGGCAACAAATTTAAAAAGCTTCACACTTGCTAAAGCCCTATAAATATATTATGAATGTGCCTGTTATTGATAAATATGCACTTTCCTAGGTCCTTTCGTTAATTTAGTTGACGAAATTATTCAATATATAAATTTTAATTTCAGACACATTTCTAACTAATTTTACTCATATGTATTTTTTGTACTACGCTTTTAAAGAGAGCGCTGATGTCTTTGCATTGCTATTTCTTGCTTTCCTTTTATTTTATTGTATAAATTGATACGGTGTAAACATATCATAAGTTAGGCGTTGTCCCAGAAAGGGCACCGGCGTCCCAAGGGTCTCCAAAGGTCTTACTCTGTTTTCCTGGGGCAACGTTAAGCATTCCGTGTACACTCTCATCAATATCATATTAATGCTCGGCTGCCAACAAACAATTGAAAACAATACAAAATACTTAGGAATTCCTTTGCCCCTCAGCCAGTATTTATTCCCTGCCTGGTTCGTGTCGTGTTTGTCTGGTTGTTTGGAACTGTGTGGATGCCTCAAGTTTGGCCTTGTGCCAGAAATCCTACCTTCCTCATTTTTATACATGTATCGTTGTGCCATCCCTTTTTGGGATCGGGTTTTGTTTTCGTCTTAGAAGGGGGATATCCAAAATGGAGAGGGAAAGGACGGAAATACTTCGAGGTTTGGGCCGTTATGCATATTTGCCATTTGTTCACCTCTGGATCTGGTCTTCGCCAGGAATATGCCACAAGAGCTGTCAATTGTTGATGATGTGGGAATTGTTCGAACCTAATGATTTAAAGAACCAATAAATTTGGCAGGGCTTTAATGTGTTACTGTTGGTCCTTACTTGCTTACATAGTCACTGTAAATTGATGTATTTAACTTAAGTAAACGATAAAGATATTTATATGAAACAGGAGATATAATAACTTAATAGACCTATTTAGGGTAATTTATTTTAGCAGTTTCGTGTATCATTTTGTATTATGGGCGAGTGTCCACCAAACTTAAAGTCCTTAAACTGCATTGAGCTGGTCATGTCCAGCGCTTCTGGAGGGCAGTTCCGTGCTCCGGCGCCACATACACGATGGAGATTGGGAGGTGGCAGATGAGCCCCAGCCCGTTGGCAACAACATCTTGCTTGGAATTTACGTGATGTACATTTAAACGCGGGCGAGCAACCGGAATTATGCGTCCACCGGGTCTGGAGCTGCTGCAGCTCAGGGAGTCCACGGATGGGCTGAGGTGGGGATGGTGGAGCTGGAGGTATGCTATGGGAATGGGTTTGCGATTTTCGAACAGTTTGCTAAATTGGCATGGCCAGACTGAAGGCAAAAGGCACGCCTAGGTGAGCTCGCGCGCCCTCCAATATTTCTGGCTCGACTGCGACGGGTCTATAAGTATGCTGGAGCAGCGGCAGGGAATCGCACATCTGCTGAAAAAATTGATTGATGATTGATGGCAATACAAAAAGGGCGACGTATGCCTCTCCCGCACACGAGCGTTTCCCGGGGAAAGGTGCATCCACATCCACATACAGATACAGAGGGAAAATCGAATGGGAGAAAAGCGCAATTTCACATGTGTACATATATACACTCGTTTCTGAGTGGGCGGTGCTGAATGTGTGGGCGGGGTTTTTAGGGGTTTCGGGCTGGCACAAATATTCATGAGCAAAATGCCGTGTGCTCGTCTCCCGTCGCGCGGCTCAGACAAAATTTGCATAAATTTTGGAATTTGAAAAGCTATCCAGCCTGATGGAAATGATGACGAGAGCAGCACACACCTAAACACCCACTTCAAACAAACGGGGACGGAGCGACGATGAAGATGGAACGCCCCCAGTCAGTTTGTGGCACGTTGTATTAAGGCATTAAATGTTTGCCGCACACATTGGAGAACAAATATGCTGAAGCTCGATTTGGGAGCGGAAATGCCAGCCGACATTGCTGAATTATTATCGAGAGTTTTGGCTAAGAAGCCTTGTACATACCATTTTGCAGAACACTGATAGAAATGCCAAAAATGTTGGCAATCGTTCGCTTAAATGTTCATTTGTTATGTGGCTTGATTTGGGGCATTAAATATTTTCCAAGATATTAAAATGAATCAAATTATGAAAGTAATCATTTAGATACTTATGTATTGAGAATGTCAGTTGGTATTCAGATAAAAGGGAATTCTTGTAACAACTGTTTTCATATTTCGTTTAACAAGGAACCTTAATATAAAGATTTAAAGGGTAAATATTGATCCTAGCCCACTTAAAACATATTCTCTTTAGTAAATTAAAAATACACAAAAATGTAAGAGTTAACCATGTAATTATCCTTTTAGGGGCCTGAAAGTATGCAACAATAAATTTGAAACTCAGAAGTACATTGCATTTTATTCCTGCATACTTTTGGACACCTGATTTCTTGACATCCCCATTATCGATTCCTAGGTTTATTAGTCCCCATTTTTGCTACGGTTGCTCTATGCGATTCAGGTTCTTGGCTTAGACTGTGAGTCACCTACCAATTTTGTGTGACTAATCTGCTGCAGTTGCACTTGCAGCTTGTGCGATTGCAGGAGTTGACCTGTTGGGCCTGATATTGTTCCTGGACTGCTTGATGTTGGGTTTCTTAATGATGATGTTGTTGATGATGTTGTTGCTGAAGTGGCACTTGCCTCGCTGGCAGCGGAATGCACTTGCTGTTAGCAAATTGCCTGGGTCTTGCAGAAATCGCGCAAGTTGTGGCGGCTGCCCAAACCGAGGCGGCCGGAACTTGATGGCTGATTTTGTAGTAATTGCTGTTGGTGGCGTTGCAGCTGCAGGCGAGGGTAGGGATATCCAAGGGATTGGGGATTGTGCTGCCAGCGCAAGCGCCGCACGTTTAGGGCGCCACATGGATAGGCAACCTGCAAGAGAATTGATGAGAGATTCAAGAAAGAACACAACACAACACGGATTGTTTGACAGACATCCGGAGGAGCTGTCACACGGAAAATAATAAGAAACAAATGCATATTTACTGTCAAGAAACAACAACATCAATGAGCAGGGAGCACAACATCGATTGGTAAATGGTTATATTTATGAGTTAAACGGAAATCATGATTACAGATAGTGGTTTTGCTTTTTAAGAGAGGCTTATGAGTATGTAGTAGTAGCAGTAGAGTAGTAGAAACAACATCAACAACAACAACATCAATTATAGAACAACATCAATATATTGGAGTCAGTAACAACATTGATTCTTATAATCTATAACTTATTTGCGGTTCCCAAAAACATTTAATGTATTTAATATAGTCCGATATATGTTATTCTTAATTTTACCCAGCTTGAATAAAAAACATACACACACTTTAAGACTTGATTAGAGACTTAGAGACATTCAATAAAGGAACATTCCGACACACTTATAAATATATATTTTACTTACCTTATCTTATTGTTATATAACAGGTTCTTTAAAAGTGTTTATACATAGAAGGCCACGTAATATTGTGCTTAAAGTACAAATAGATTATTTCATGCACAAGTACTAACATTTATCAAAGAAAGAATATCGCTGCTAAAATCAGGGGTAACCCATAAAAAATAAAAATCTTATCCACTACAGAAAATATATTGGTCTATGTGGAAAGCTTAGTTGTAGTTAAAGAAGTGATTCGACAAAGGAACTTTAATGTTTTTTAAACAAATACTCAAATTCACATAAACTGATCTGTCATCGTTGCGGATTTATTTTGTTTGCCGATGATTGAATGCCGTGAAGAGGTAGCATAACACCCACAAAGACGCACTGCCAGATACGGATATACGGCTGCAATGTAAATCGACATTTTATTACGGTGTTGGAATATGTCAGGCTCCTTTCTCCACAATAAAAATGTCGCGCATTCGGCTTTGAAATGCAAAAAAATGTTCAAGCGCTCCCACTCCCGCCTTTGTGAGGGACCATTTTCGAGTTGAGGAGCTACCAGTTTTCTAATAAAATAAATTTTTACACATGCGCATGCATAAAATATTCTCTTTGTAGTCGGTGTCGGCAATATTTCATGGGCTTTATAAAGTTGAAAACTGTTCCTTCTACGGCTCAGACAGTTTTTATGGCCACAGAAGAACATAGAATAGTCGGAGGCTGGTTCTTCAAACATTAATCAAACTCTTTATCTCCGCTGAGGCAAACTTTTATGGGGTATTAGTATAAATTTGTTTAATAACATAATTTTGGCGCATTTATTTGGCATTTTTTTGCTGAAGCCAAAAAAAGACTCGTTTTACTAAGCTAGAAAAAATCTTTATAAAATATTTTTCTTTGTATCCTTATTCTTCTAAGTGAGTGTACGAAGCGCATGTATTGAAACTAAGAACTGACGATTAACCTGCTAAATCTTTTGTTACAGTCCTCTTGGCACAGCTGGCCATCTTAATTAATTAACTGATTTGCAAAAATAATAATAAAACTGTCAGCCGCAAGAGAGAGCCGACTGAAATCTCCTGCCCGACTCAGCATGCTATGTGGCAAATATATATATTTTTTCTTATCTCAAATTCCTCTTGGCCAGGACACGGGACCATCTCACTCTCCCTCTTACTCTGCTGCCATCCTGGCCATTGGCAGAGTGGCCGTGGTCCTTGTTTTTCTGGAAACTGGCATCAGCCAACACTTAATTAAAATGGCATCCGGCCGAGGCGGAAAAAATCCTGAGCGGCCCAACATGCCATCTCCGTCTGCCTGCCCCGCCATCGACCACCTCTATATGGATGTATATGTAGACCGTCCATCGCATCCATCGCATCGCTTCGCGTCCAGTGGTGTGAGTAAGTGAATTCGTTTCCCGCTTTTGGCCGTTGATTGATATGCCAATGAAGCGAACGCCAAGCTCAGGGCTCCTATTCCATGGCCAGACATATCTGGATGCCGGGGAACAGGCACCGGGCACCGGGCACCAGGCGAGAGACCCAAGGAAAGAATGCGGAAAAAATCTAGTTCGTTAGCTCTTATGCAAAGCGGGACAATAGTGTACACTGCGGCCCAATCGCCGGCGCAAAGTCAACAAATGCAGATGGGGCCAGATAAATTGCCAAACTGAAGCGTCCAGCAGCAAAAGCGGCAAGCGGCCGGTGGCCGGCGGCCGACGGCTTCGGGCCCAATAGGAATGGCTTGGCTTTTGGCTCAGTTAGTTGCGGTTCAGTTGGGCTCGGTTCAGCTCGTTTCGGCAGAGGCCTGCAATGGATGGCCTGGTCAGCTTCAGCCCTCGTCTGGAATAACAACACAAATTTTTGCCTTTTTTCCCTGCCGAAACAAAGTTTAGGTGAATAATGAAAATCGGAGTGGCATCCGAAAGGTGTGCTATAAAATCAAAGGGATTTATCATCAGTACGGCGATACACTTTCGAGAGGGTCAACTTGGAATAACCAAACCATCAAGTCAATAACCAATATGGCAGCAAATGTTTTAATATTGTATTATGCAAAATAAACTCTTGGGCAAAACTCTAGTCTGTAGTGATTTTTCAACCTTAGTAAGGGTATTTAGACTTCATTAATTGCGGAGGGCCCACAACTAACCACAAAATCCATTCATTCATGAATTGTGCTACATCATGGGCGAGCGTGATTAATTGCAGGCTGTGGTTAAATCCTTTTCAGTCCTGATTTCGGAATTTTCCAGGTTAACTCGGCTAGTTCTTTTTACTTTCCCTTCCTCTTTGGGTAAGTGTAGGGACGTAGAGGGAAAAAATACAACAGACCTTGCAGCCGGGCAAATAAAATTCCACGCTAAGAAAGGTTCAATTAATTTTATGCTTTTTCAGGGAATTTTAGAGCACTTGAAGTTATATATCGGGAAAACAGGAGAACTCAGCCTATGTAGGTTTAAGCTTAAGGTTTTTTAAAGGCCTTTAGAAGGAATAAAATCGGTTAATTTAAATCCAGATCGGGAGTCTTGAGCCTTGCCGCCCAGCACTTCTTCAACTTCCGTTCCTAAGGCCTTTGAATTATCAGCGACGACCAGTCCCTGGCATATGTGCAAAGTTTCTGCCCACTTGCCGTATTTGCTGCCGTCGCTCTATCTACTTGGCAGCAGATATTTTTCATTTTTGAAAAAAGAAAATTATGACTTTTCCCACCCAATGCCGGGTGGGAACGCCCCCTTGCGCCTCGTTTTGGGAAATTTGAATACGACAAAGCGGCGCATAAGATTCAGATAAAGCTAAACTGCCAGTTGCCATGAAAAGTTGAGCGGTGTTTCAGGCTTTTTGCCATGACCGCCGCCGCCGCCTTGTGAGGCCGCAGCTTGACTTTTTATTTTTATGCTAAACTGTTTCCTCTCTCGGCAAAGGGCCGCGTTTTCTTTTTGGCGGAAAAAAAACCGGCTGCCAAACTGAGGCACAAAGCGGAAACCGGAAGTTATATCGTCCTCCGGATGATTACTGCACTTTCTGTGCGCAAGTTGTTGCCATTGCCATTGCCCTCGCTGAAGTGGTCTCCGTGGCTCGAGTTGAAGGATCCTTCACTTATCAAAGCACTCGATACGTTAATTAAAAGATCAGGAGGGGATTTTCCCAGGGCCCGAACGGCTTAGGAGCCGTCTCGATTTAATAAAACAACTCTTGATTATGCAACAGGAAGAGTGGCTTCCGAGCGGCCGAACAAAGGCGGAGAACAAAGGTGGAATTCCTCCGGCTCGCCCCCAAGTTTTAATAAGTAGCACACATGCAGCAACAGTCGACTTCTTGCCGCACACAGTGGCACATTGTCTGGTGCACAGGGACAAGAACAAGAGGAGAAAAACCGGAGGCTGAAACTTCTGAAAGAAGCCGGCGAGAAGAAAGATAAACTCTTCCCTACGCTTCAGCCAGCCGGGCCTAGACTAAGACAATGTAATAAATTTCCACACAAAAACAGCCACAAATTTCCCTCTCAGTGTTTGTCGGGGTAAACAAAGGAAAATATGAAAACAAAAGGCTGAAGGAGAAAACTCAGATGGCAGGGGATTGAATGGACCGGCCTATCTCTAGTACATCCCTCTGACTTGGAAGGGCGATGGCAGAGGGTGTCCTCCGGGTGGCACAACTCGGCTGCAGTTCACAACATTTTGCATACTCAATAAACTGCCTCTTGCCGTCTTGTGTTTAGTTTGATTTCCATTTGAAGACTCTTTTTGTGTCGTCCTAAGGAAAATTAAATTTCAGTTATGAGTTTTTAGAACAGGACTAGAGGCGGGCACACAATCAAGATTTGTTTTCTCAACCAACAATCGAAATAGTTCTGTGGGGTCAGGCAAAATGGCCACCAATTTGCAGAGAAACAAATATTATGTGTTATTTATTTTCATTCGGCCATTGAAATAGGTTTACAAAACTTTAATTACTTTTCCAACCGCACATGGCCATAATACCCAGCAGGTGGGGGGATAATCAACACGCTGGAACACGTGTTCCCTAAACGCTTTTACATGGCTACACATGCTCGTCGCTTCAAACTAAAACTCAATTAGGGCAAACATTAACAAACATAAATCAAAAACAAAACAAAATATATCTATATTTTGGGACAGTGAAAATTGCAATCAATTTTCGAGCCCTCTTTTGTCGGCCTGTCATAAAATTGCCCCAACCAACGCATTTAAGGCTTGGCAGAGTATTTGCAGAAATAATTTAGCACAGTGGCAGCAAAATCCACAAACAGCGAAATCGAAAGCAATCAAAGGGGATTTGCACAATTTACAGTTGGGCATGCAAGTTCGAATTTTTTGAGAGCACAACATACAGGTGGAAAAACATCAAAGAGTAGGTCCTTGTTGGAAATGCTTCTCTTGTTTTCCTAAATATTTTTGTCGGGGGGAGGGGGCAGTGACAGGTACCACAACAAATTATAAGAACAACACTCAAACAATGTGCATTTAAGGGAAAATTATATGTCTAGCTACTTAATTGATGAAATCGAGGGCATTCCCCCTGGTCACTTACCCCTGCTATGGACTGCTTGTCATTGGGGAGCGAGGCCTGTGCCCCCGAGGTGGGCGACGTGGCGGGCGTGGCCGAGGTCTCCGGACTGAAGTAAGTGAGAAAAGCGCAACCTGCAATGGCAGTCATTAAATTATTAATCAATAATCGCAAATGCGAGGAACGTGCTTGATTTGGGGGCTGGTTAAAAACTATCTCATAGATGGCTTTAATCTATTTGACCCGCGGAATCCGTGTTCGCTTTGTGTCCCAATTAAAGCCCTGCCACGTGGAATGTCCTGGTGAAAGGGCCTGCAAGGACTACGGCTAACCACCACACACACACACATGTCGGTTTGCGTGTGCAAAGCGTCAACGTGTTTAGCACAGTTTTGTGGCCATTTTCATAAATCCGTGTAATTTTCCCCGCCGCCGCCGCCACCGCCGTCGCTACTTTCCCATTGTTTGCTTGTGGTGGCCCGCTAGGTGTTGTTGTTTTTAAAGGACGGCAGGGGGATCCTCCTGTCTCTGCTCCTCATTAACTGCTCAACTGCCGCCCCGTATTTCACCTGCACGGCGACAGGCTCGTGTCAGCCTAAACCGATTTAGCAACACATATTCCACCAGCACGAAGCCAGCCCCTGACATGTGGTCATACCAGGAGCACCCTGCTTCCCCCATTCGCTGTCTATTCCCGCCCGGGCTACACTGGAAAAAGTAAGGTCTGAAATAGAAAGTAGGTGATCTTTTTGACGTTTGGCAATGGCAACACTACTTTTAATATTTTTATTATTAATCTGTACACATACATATTTTAGCCTAAACACCAAACTAAGAATAAATGCACAACCAAAACCGATTGAATGATACCCTTAAAATGTATCATACTTTAAGTGATCCTTATATGTAAAAAAAATATATATTGAAAATCTGGTCACACTACAATCACTTCGAGATCACACTAAGATAGCTTTCGATTTGTTTGTTAGTACATTACATTTTAAACGTGGGGATCGACCCTGTCTCTTTCTTTTTGATTCAGAATAGTTTATACTGAAATATTTTAAGCAGATTTAATTCAATAAAAAATGCAAATACTTAAAAACTACATTTTTCAACCGTGTAACCACAGCAACAGCAACAATTATATTTAACTTTTAGCCCAAACGCGCGCACGTTTAGGCCAGGAGTAGTCCTTTGGCCTGTCTCCCTGTCGCCCAGTCTGTTCCCGTGGCCTTTTGTCTGGGCAACTCAAAAGGCCACAGCATGCAACACGTCAAAAGTTGAACGACAAGCGACCAGCTACAACAACTGCAGGGACAAGTGCAGGAGCAACAACCGAACAACCGAGCAGCTGAACAACCTGCCAACTGTCGACGTCAGCGCCGTCTAACAACATAAAAATTGTCGGCACATTGTTGAAATGCCAGGAAATTATGTGCAGCCCCACAGGACGACTGGGCGAGAAAGGAAAGCCGAAAGAGCTGTGGGGGATAACAGCTGCCAGTAATTAAAATGAGCAATTCACATAGTGTGGCGGCAAAAACGGTGACCAGACCTCGCGCCTAATGAGTTTATTAATTAAAAATCACTCTCATACATGAATGAACAGTTGCGTGCACAGAAATAGTAAAGGTGCTGGAAAAATCAAAACGGTTTTTGGCAAAAACAGATATTTTTAGTTCACCTGTTTATGTGCAACTTGGTTAAAAATGGTCCGAAACCTAAAAGACGCACTGTTTTGGACAGCTTACAACCAATATAATTGAGCGCTATTATTTTATGGCTGATTCTAAAAACTTAAAAATTTCCCAAATTTTGACCTTTTTGCAAGGGGTACCATCGTATTTTTTTGCGAAAATTGCTCAAAAATAAAATTTTGTAGGTGTGAATGCCAATTTGTTGGAAATCGTATTACGAGTTTAACAAGGTATGACATTCGGTTTTTGGACCAATACTTTTTTTGTTTCGCCCAAAATACTGATTATTTTTAACCGGAAAATTAACTTGTAGGTTTTAATCGAAAAACAGGCATTTTTGGATCACCTTTTTATGTGTAACTTGGTCAAGAATAGTCCGAAACCTAAAAGACTCACTGTTTTGGACAGCTTACAACCTATATAATTGAGCGCTATTATTTTATGGCTGATTTTGAAAACTTAAAAATTTCGCAGATTTTGACTTTTTTACAAGGGGTACCATTGTCTTTTTTTGCGAAAATTGCTCAAAAATAAAATTTTTTAGGTGTAAATGCCAATTTGTTGGAAATTGTATTACGAGTTTAACAAGGTATGACATTCGGTTTTTGGACCAATACTTTTTTTGTTTTGCCCAAAATACTTATCTCTTTTGGCTGAAAAATTAAGCCTTTTATGTTCTCTTTTACATTAACACTTACATCATTTTTATATTCCAAATTATAAGTTTTAAAATTTGTTTAGCCTTGCTTTTAATTTTTAAAACCTAGTAAGACTAAGAACATGAAAAGTTGTATATTTTATTATTTAGATCGCTATGTTTAAACAAATAATCAAAAATTCGATTAACACCTATGATAATATTTTAACAACTTTAACAAGGGTTCAAGAAATTCCCAGTTCTCATTAAGTAAACGTCCTTAAACTAATTTATTTTAATTGAACCCTATTTCTGCCAATTCATTTGACAGAGCAAATCTCAAACTCTTGAGCTTCCACCTCCCCCTAATTTACTTAAATTTATTAACCCACATTAACCACATTCCCGGCAGAATGTTGCTCGTGGGGCCTTCGTAATGTGCCTCCGAAGCAATATTATAAGTTGCTTTAGGCTTTTAAAACTTTTCACTTTCGGCAGGAAAGTGCGGTTTGGTATCTCTTTTGCGGCAAATCAACTTTCAAACTGAATGCTAATGAATCATTTTCGCCAGACCCACTGACCGCAGTTGGTAAAGGTACCGGTGGATGGTCCACCCCATACCATTTAATATTGGTTCTCGGCGAGGCCAAATTTATGTTTGTGGCTTGTTTAAGCAATAAACAATCCTTGGTATGAAAATATAAGAAAGAATAGAAAAATGACCAACAAATTTAATTATCACTATTTTTTGTACATTTGCCTGTGGAATTCGCACAGACAGAGTAGATAAAATAACTTGAAAGAAAGTGAGTGAAAGAAAAAGGAAAACAAAAAAAGAATTTGATTTAGAAACTACAAAATAATCCATATTTGATTATCGTTACATAGCTTATAATGCGGTACAGAAAAAATAGAAGCATACTTTTTTGCGTTATATTTTTCTAATTCACCTTCTTTTCAACGAAAACGAAATTTGTGCTTTATAAATCAAAATAACCAATTTAAAATTTCTTTTATGTATAAACTCGTATTACGAAGAAAAACGAATATGGTTTTTTCAGGGAAAGCACATTTGAAGGCCATATAATTACAGGAAACCCAGAAAGATTTCTATACCTACAAAGTTTGGCAAGTGCCCCAACAGACCTGTGTCTATTCTTAGGCAAATTGCAGACTTATTAGCCGCCACTGAATTATACACCACTTCTAAGTGAACCAGAAGGGAAGCAAACAAGGGCAGCTTAAATTTTCTAATATGTATGGCTCAGGCGGCTAGGTAAATAATTGATAGCGCTTTTTTCAAGAAGCGGCAGGAAGCCCGTCGCCCATGTTCTTTTGGCCTCTTTTTATGGTATTAAGTTATTATGTGCTTAAACCTAAATATAATGCCGGGGGCTTCAGATGTTGAACGCCAGCCGTGGCTGTGCTTTTATTGTTTATTGAGCGCCGGGCCGCTGTAACAGGCCGATTTAACTGTCTCACCATCTCGGCCAGGCAGCACAAAGGAGCAGTGCTGGGCTGCCTTCGCTGAAACATCTTAAGTGCAGCCTCGAGTTGCTGTTATTCTTCGCTGCCTTCCATTTCCATCACACAGGAAATTGTTATACTTAATGGGTTTTTCCCAGTCCATGCCCGTCGAAGGTAAGTGGGCAGCCTTTAAATGTTAAATGGAGCCCGCTTAATAATTGATTAGTTTGAGGCTCACAAGTAGTTAGGTCCCTATCCACCCCACAGAGTGCGCATTGTAGCAATTACAGCTCTCCCAACAAATTTGCAAATGCAAATTGATTTTGCGGATAGATTTCGGTTTATCCCAACATGGTATCTCACTTAGTAGTTATCCTGAAATTTATTATTGGGGTAGTTTAAGCTTCTTAGCTTTCAGACCACAGGAAACTAGTTTTACATTGTTGTACGTAAAAAGTATTTAAAAATATATGAAAACATTTTAATATTTTAATTTTCTTATTATTGTGATTATTTTTTGTAAACCAGACTGAATATAAATTTATTTTGTATACTTACTGGCAATATGTTCGTTGTGAAAGGCCAACATTATGGTAATTTTTGTGGTACTGTTTCTTAGAATTCCGATTCCAAAATAATATTATAAGTTCCTGATATTTATCGCCTGCAATATCACACTTCGTTTTTTCTGAATTTAGACGTTGCTAAGTCCTGGAAAAAATAATTAGGATTTTAGTTAAAAGCTGTCCCTTTAAAAACAATTTTTAAATTTTACATCGTCTTAAATGGTTCAAATTTGAGGAGTAACTTAAGAATGCTTGTTTACTGCTTCCAATAAAATCTGGCAATTTATTTTCACCCATTCCCAGGGTATGTTCTAGTGGGTTGACGTTAAATCTTGTTATTCCCTTAAAGTCCCGCCAAAAAGAATTGTTTTCCATATATGTACAAATATGAAGCTCGCATTTAAAAGGGTGGGAGTAGCCAGCCACCCTTTGATTTTTAGTTAGACTCTCAGTAAGTTTGGCTGCGCAACTGTGTGGCATTTCCGCTTCCGCAACGGAAGCTAATGGAAATGGAAGGGAGCAATTGCGAGGGTCCAAATGACTTGGAAATTCCAAGCTGGAATTGAAAAACAATGCACAAGCCATTTTTAAATAAATAAAGGGCAAAAAGGAAGTCCTTTGTTTGTGTCTGGGACTTAAATTCCTAGCCAGGTTTTCTTGAGTTCGCAGCCGTATCTAAATATTTTAAAAATCAATGTAAGATAAATAAAATGGTTTAAGGAAATTTAAACTCATGAATAATATTTTGCTGTAACTCACTAGCCCCATTATTGGCTAAATAAACGTCGTACCTCAAAAGGTGTGACGAAAATAGGGCCCCTTCCATCTGCTGCCCCTTAAATGCGTCTGGTAAATCTTTAATGAGGGTCCTAAACGCACTCCAAGTAAATATCGATTTTATTTTCTTGCTAATTTTCTGCTCGTTATTGCCATTCCTGCCCCCGAACAACAGGACAGCACACACGTGGGCCAGTGTTGAGCTGCTCCTTTTTTGTCCTCGACCAAAAAACAATGAGCTTTCCCAGCTCGTTTCTTCCTTCTGCTGGCCCGGCTATGTTTGTGTTGTCTGCAACTTTTCTGACCATTCAACCAAAATAGTCCGGGACATTGTAGCAAAAACAAAAGGCGGGGGAGGGGCTGCCAAGGACTATAAGGACTGCCACTGTGCTACTGGGGATGAGGTTGATGATGACGATGACGATGACGACGTTCACGTCGACAGACTTCCTGACTTGCTGAGTTTCCTGCCTCAGCTGGCTGTTTTTCTAAGCCACCACTGTGAACTTTAAAAAGGTATATTGGACTGGGCAAAGTCAGCTCAGCTCATCTAAGCAGGGTATCTTTGGCTTCGATAAGGACAGGCCTTGTGTTTTCTCATGCTTGTTTGGCTCTTCGTACAGAACACAAAACTTTGGGTGTAGGATTCAGATTTGCATTTACCAGACTACAGCCCCATTTTCCCCAATAATTTCCCTTTACCCATGCAGAAGCCTAAGCAATTGGTTTATCTGTATATAAGCTGGGGTATACATGTGTCTGGGTGTTGGGAGGCCCCCTGCAGTAGACATTAGATTTAAAAACCCCTAATGATGATGGCTATGCCGATACTGTAGGTGATTCCTCTCCACCTAAATTGACGGTTTAATTGCCCTGTTGAATTATGTTAAATTAAGTTTTCATTACTTTTAGTCTGTCTTTAGTCGCAGCCCATTAGCATGGCCAACGAATTCCATTGTTTTGGCTTTCGGTTTAGCCCGCATTTATCTTCTCAGCTCCCACCCGCCGAATTTCTGCCAAACATAATGGCATTTTCGTGTAAACAATTTGCATGCTTTTAGCTCTACGTCATTTACAAGGTATGCTAAATGGTAAGAGAAAAATATCTGCAAGGGAAAATTTACTTAATCAATTCACACATCAAGGCTTTGGTACAAGTGAAGGTTATAATTGAGAGATCTGGGATAGAGCCATTTTAATCATTTGTTTGCGGATTGGCCGCCCTAATGTGTTGGTCACCTTTTCGCTTGGCTTTCTTTCCATTAATTTCCGTAAACCCTCATTTTGCCTTTTTGTCCTTGTGTAAAACTGTTTGTCAGGCTTATGGGCTTAAGCGAGGACACTCTCACATACGAGGCGAAGAGATATTGCTGAGTAGATGAGCATATAAACACGTACACTGGCAGAAAAATAACTGCATTCAAAATAATACTAAACTTCTAAAGTATGTTTAAAAATTCTTAAAAAAAATATGAGCTTCAACTAAAGTCAAGGCTTAATTAACTGAAACCGAAGTGAACTTAATTAGTTTTACTTTGGCTTAGCAAGCTGGCCCGAAAGTCGGCCAAAAGTTTTTAAAGCTTGGAAGGTTATTTCTTTGTGTCTACAAAGTGTAAACTACATACATTCAGAAAAACACCGATGAGTCGAGCTAACTACACTTCAAGAACTACTTATATTATTTATAAAAAAAACTTTATGTTAATTTGAGGATTTGAACAAGGCTTATAATTTTTTGATCTATTTCCATTTCTATTTAGCCAAAGAAAGCGGATTACTCCCATTTCCAATTAGTTCTGAACAACTGTAACGTGTATATCTGCGGGTGTACATGCATGGGCATAATAAGTCAAATTAAATAAATTTAATTACATAACCAGCCCAATGCCAGGCAGAAGAGGCCCCATCAAGCCGGATACTCAACTTTTGCCAGTGAGTGTGTGGGCGTGCGGTCGTGTTAGTGTGTGTGGGTGTGGCGCAGGACACCCGCACATCCTTCCATCCTTCCAGCCTCGCATCCTGCCAACCACTTACCCACACACTGTCCCGTAGATAGACCGAGTTGTTGTGCCGGAATGTTTGTGTGAATGCGCCTACTTAGCCTTTAGTTTCAAGTGCACGGCCTCTCCGGACCCCCTCGTTATAAGGGGGCTTCTCTACGCCCCACCCACTGGGTGCAGGTGCTCAAGCGGAGCCACACATATGCATTGGAGGCTGTGTGGGTGGGGCTCCTGTGTGCAAGTTCGTTTAGTCCTGGTCGCCGTGCCTGTGAGTGGGGCTCTGAATCAGGAGCACACCAGCCCCAGCCCCATCCCCGTTTTTATCCTGCCACCAGGACCTCGTCCGCAATCGTCCACGAAACTCAACTGACTTTCTCCATGGGCTCCAGCACTCCCCACCTTTCACCCGATTTTCCCTTTCTCTGTGTGACTTAACAAGTCGTCGTCGTTGGGGCGGCGAGTAATTATGAAAATTTTCAAAATGAGCTCTCGTCCCGAGCTTTCGTCCTGAGCTCTCCAGGTCCACGGTTCAGTTTTCGAAAGTTGAGTACGAGTAATTAAAAATTTCGTAGTGTCGCTGCTACTCAGTTCCCCGGTCTAGATGTGACTCCTGCCCCAAACGGAATTGTCTGGCATATGCTTATTTAGCTGTTGTTCCCGGAAATATACGTGGGTATATGAATTTAAATTAAATTCATTTCGCTTTCCCATTTACATACCTTACTCGCAAAAATATATATACCAACACTACTCTATTAAGCCGTGTCGGTGAATGTGTTTTGTGTTGGTGGGCTTCCTTTTAATTAGAAAAGCGAAAAGGCATTTAGTTCTAAAGCGTTTCCATATAAAGGCTTAACATTACTGCAATTAGTTTTGTTGGCATGCCCAAGATGGCAGGTGCCACATAAAAGTACTTTTTAAAAGCATTTTAATTGAGTTCATGTGGGATGAAAATTAAGTCTTAATTAAGTAAATATTTGAAAAACAAGGTTAGGCTAACAAAAGGGGCGATAGCAGTAAGCTGCTTTATTTTCCCCTATTTAAGCTGAAATATTTTAAAGCAAAAAGTGAAGATATAAACGGGTAAAAGGACATTTTAGTCCCAATCCAAGATGCTTGGAGTCAGGATACTAAATGCGTCTACTTAGGCGGAAGTGTACCTTAATACTCTCCTTGTTTGCGCATTATTCTTGCCACCTAATTTCATCTCAAGAATATGATGATGCACATTAACAACTTGGCTAGCCACAAAGCAAACAAAATGGCATCTAATCTCACCATTTATGTGAGTATAAAGTGAGATAATGGTGCTTTTGCGGCGAGTAAGGTTTTAGTTTTGAGCTTCTGTAGGAGTGGCCACTGAAGAAATTGCTTTAAAACGAAGGAAAGTCTTTAAAATTGAAAATTCTTAAGTAAATAAACGTTTTTTCGTATTTGTTATAAAATTAACATAAACTTAACTAACAAAAACGTTCCTTAAATTAAGAATTTGCATTTAAAAATTGTGTTATTGTGTTGCTCTTGTTGTTAGTAGTGTTCTGAATATACGAATTTATATTTAAATATAAAGGTACATGTAGGAAAATGCACTTAATAGCTCAATAAATCGCACCCGATCCAAGCCTATGGAATTAACTGGGCTAAGAGAGCGAAGTCGCTCAGGTCTGCTCAAGACAGACCCGAAAGTTAATAATTAATCGTGCTGTAATTTGCTTTCTTGCCGGCCCAGACATCATGGCCAGATGACCTTTTGGTCATTTACGCTCCGGGCTAAAAGCAGACGAATCCCAGACAGTCAACGCCAAGGGGATGATGATGACGTACA
Organism: Drosophila biarmipes; assembly: GCF_025231255.1. Classification (NCBI taxonomy): domain Eukaryota; kingdom Metazoa; phylum Arthropoda; class Insecta; order Diptera; family Drosophilidae; genus Drosophila; species Drosophila biarmipes. The sequence goes on along the minus strand of NC_066613.1, from coordinate 21,352,224 downwards.
TGAATATTTAAAGGACACCCACATACAAACACGGTTCGGGCCAGATGAAGATGTAACTAACTTGCGGTTTTCCATTTGGACAGAATTCTGGACCCAAAATGTATCTAAAGTTATACTATATAACATTCTCTTCTGAGAACCAACAGGAATCGAGTCCAATAAATTTGACATATTGTAGTAACGAAACAAAGGATGGTCTGTGTGTCACCTACAGAGTCTGAGTTTCTCCCTACCCTATCAAAAGTTGAGGTCTGAACTCAATAGGAGAATGTCATCGATTGTCATTCCTGACATTCCTTTTTTCTTATGTTACTGGAACCCGAACCGCAGGAATCCTTGACCACTGTCTAAATGGAAAGACCATAACTCATATGCAAAACCACAAAGAATTGCAAATGCAATTAACAATGTAATTTTGGCCCTAACATGTACCTTTACCACCTCGTTTGCCTCATTCTGAACGTGTACGTGGCTTCGAGAGACAATTGAAATGAGCACGCCGGTTGTCCTGGGGGTTGGGCAGAGGGCAGGGGTCTGGGCCAAGTCTGGGGCTGAATGTTAACAATAACAATGCCGCAGCAACAATTGTAATGATGAAATAAAAGTCAAGTGAATACAATGGCTTCGGCAAACAACAACAGCAAATGCAAAAGCGGCAAACCAAACATGAAACTCACTCACTCAGAGTGCGACTATGCCGTATATATAAAGGGGAAACGGAAATACGACTACACCTATTATCAGAATGGTTCCCTCACCCCTATAAACCGGACTTGTGTTTGGCGTGAGTTCGTAGGGCTGGTTTGTTGTTCGTTACATGAAAGGGCAACTTTGTAACAACAAAGCCCGGTACACAGTTTTATAATAAAAACCAGAAGCAATCCAGTCGGTAGCCGGCAAACAGCCATCGTGTTGATAGACGCCTGAGCTACCCCTTAGCTCCTGGGGGCGAAACTTGTTGGCCTTGGCATATCAAAAATCACCGCCCGACTGTTAATCATCGCCCCGAAATTGTAATGGCATGTGCAGTCCGTCCATCCTGCCCCGTTCGCTTATACTCTCCCATAAACATGTAAACAGCTTGTAACAGATTTCAGGGCGAACGGAGATTTTTGTTTTTGCCGGCTTTTTGCAAACTCTTTTCCCTGTAACTCATACTGTGTATGTCTCTGGCCCGGCCTTCGAGCTTGCATGCGAGTTTAAAGTTGCTGGGGTGCCGGGCTTAGGTTTACCTCCGGCCCGGCTAAAAAACCCAAAACCATACCCCTACCACCCCAAAAAACCAACCCATTCGTGTTGCCGAACTGGGAGCTGGTAAGTGGAAAGCGGGAAAGCGGGAAAGTGGGAAATGGGAGCTCTAAACTGTGAGGAACTGGGAGCCGAGAGTTGAGAGACTAACAGCAAGCCAAGCGCCCCAGGTGCAAAGTGTAAATGAAGACTGATTGCAGGGCACATGGAGGGGCTTGGGCTTGGGGCCCGGGATAAAGAGGAGGTTACTCCGACCAGAGTGGCATAAAAAACGCTGCTCTTTGCCCGACGCTCTTGTTTGCCCAAAAACGGGGGGTAATTGCGGTTAAGTGCTGGTTTATTGGCTTGGCAAAAGGACTTAAAAGATATTTGAATTTGGCAACGCGACAAAAATACACCCTGAGCGTTGCTAGTATACAATTACAGGACTAAGGTTGAGGCTAAGCCCTGTGAATGTGCTGAAAACCTGGTCGTACGGCTGTTCATACCAGTATAATTTCGCAATGTTCATCCCAACTCAATTTCTAAAAGCACTTGGCATTCACTGTAATGCAGCTACACATCAGCGGGTTACATTAAAAAATTAATTTTTTAATTGAAATACAAACCTCCTGGCAATGCTCAGAGTTCCCCCAAGGGGTGGTGCCAAGAGCGGGGGTGCCTCCACATATGTACACGTTCGTTGGCGGGGGGAGACAGCTGCTGTCGCTCACTTAAGTTAATACGCAAACCAAATGTCACTCAACATTATCAACAGCAAACGTAATCAGTTAAAACTTTTTCCTGCCTCTCCGCCGCCGTTGTTATGGGCCTAAACCATCCCACAGACCGACAGACTGAATGACAGACAGTGGTTGTTATTGTTGCTGCCGCTGTGCAAAAAGTTGGCAACATGTTTGTACTTTATTTCAATTTTGTATGTCCTCTACTTGACTCCGCTCCGACAAGCCCGGCCAACGTTGTGAGTGCCCAAAACAAAGGCATGTGATGCAGCACTTTACCACGAATCCTAGATGTTCTGTCCTCGAACATGTGTACTATGCAATCCAATCAGTTTTCAATCAACTAAAAACATGACTTTCTACACTTAACATAATGTTTTGCACAGAAGGGCAGAAGCAAGATATAATACCCATCAGGGTCCCAACAGATTCACTATGCCTACCGATCGATCTTTTCCATACTTAAATAATACTTCTATTATATGTTAGGAGTGAAAATATTGTTTTCTTTCTACACTCAACTTATTGTTTTGACCCTTAACAAGGGGTATGGACCCCCTTAGCACAGAAAAATATGTTATACCCAATAAAACCCAACCTTACTCATCAGTTTTTCAGATTTTGAAGTCCTAATTTATTTTCTTAACTCCACCAAGAAGTTTTATACTACCTAATGGTTAGAAAAATGGCTATAGCCCATCAAGGAACTAAAACTCTCCATCGCTTTTCCATCGACCGTGCCCTATTCCCTGGAAAAATATTTTTTTTTTTGGTTTCACTTTTCGGCGAATGAAAAGCGAACACAAAACTGTAGGCTGAATGTCTAAATTTTACTTTGGAGGCCCGCAACCTGATATAGTCCTTCTGCCGTCGGAACGAGCTTGTCGTAAGTGCTCGCGGCTTTTTGCATATTTTTGGGCAACTCGCGTCACTTTGCAGAACTGCTAACAAAGGGGGAAAGGGCCGAAGGAGGGGTTTCAGAAGCGAAGTGGCGTGTGTGGGCCACTTGACAGCCGTTTAAATGCATTAAAAAATTACCTACTCTAACATGAGCAATGGAAAAGGAAAAAGGCAGCGGCAAACATGTCAGCCGCCCAATTTCACATGTGACACAGGGGCGGAGGCGGGCGAAAGCGGGAGAAAGCGTGAGGGCACACGTGGATGTCACGCTCATTGGCAAGGTAGGGAAAAATCAAATCCACTGCAACTGGCGTTCGATCCAAGGAGGTCAGCGGCGGAGAAGGGATCTTTTCTGGGGAGTGGTGCACTTTTTCGATACTATTGAACGAGCTTCAAATTTAGGGAACCGGACTTCCTGAGTTTGAAGACCTTTTCATGCGCATTCGAGCTTCTTTTTCCGTCTAATTTTCTACAACTCAAAACAAAACTTTTTGGCAGTAGCCTTTAGCGACCCAATTTCATACAATTCTGCATCCACATAACTCCTCTACTAAAATTTCCCTTGTTTTTGATTTTTTACTAAAGGTAGTAAATGAGAATCTGATGGGTAAATACATTCGTGTTTAAGAATATCCATGCAATTTTTAAACTGTCTCTTTGTTGGGCAAAGGTTATTTTTCCCTTTTGGGCAATGATATTTTTGAGTCACAAGTTTGATTTTTAAAAAAATTATTAATTAAAAAACCTAATTAGATACATAGCTATGCTTTTAATTATTAAATTACCAGCTTATTACTTCCGAGAACCACAAATCCCTTTCGCGACAGGTTCATCCCTTTTGTTAGGATATCAAAAGAAAACCGCAACGGAAAAAACTCAACGGGATGCCGAGGACTGAAAATTACGAACCTGGGTGACTGACAGCTTCCGACATTTTTTGCCGGCCTTCCTGTCCTGTCCGGGGTGCAAAAACGCATTACGCATTCACTTTGCTCAACACTTGTGTTCATTTTATGCAGCCTATCCCAGCCTCGCGCTTCGATCCCATTACCACGGCGCGCTTACCACACCCTGTTTTCGGTCTGTGTACGTTTGTTCAAATATTCATTGCGAATTCCAATTAAATTTTCGCTTAAATTGGCAATACCAACAGCGAAATCTGTAGTTGATAGCCGCTCTAAAGTTTGTTTTCTTTAAAGCTTTTTTCATTTTACCTGGCACTCTCTGAATGAAAAGAGTGCTGTATTTTTAGTACTATTTTATGAAGAATAAAAGGGTAATTTTCTTCTTTATCTTTTTCAACCACAAATTAAAGGTTGATTTAAAAGGCACAACAGAACCAAAGGATAGAATAATAAATATAAACTTAGAATTTGTTTTATATCTTTATTTCTATTAAATAATTTCTTAATGTATTCCCTTCAAACTAAATGAAAATGTATTTTTGTTACCAGCTTGTCTTTAAAAGCTTGGTATGCTAAACCAAAATGGACCCATGCTGGGACTTTCTCCGCCATATTGCTTTAAGATTTATGTCTTTGAAATGCATCCTACATTGGCTGATTTGGGCCAACTTGGTGTGGACTTGCTTGGCATGAGTTCTACAACTTCAATAAATGGGCTCACGCTGCGTATGAGCCATATTTCAAATATGTGTATCTGAAAAATGGCTACTCTTCTAAGTGCCATTCATTATTATAATAAACTGTTCAATAAAACGTGCCAGGCTCTCCTGATCAAGAAAGAAAATATTTAAAATCAACACAGAATATGAAAGATGCAATGGCTAATAAAGTGATTTTGAGTCGCCGGTCAAGTGACAACGAAAGGTCAACGCTTGCTGCTTACTTACAGAAATCAAATAAGCCTCACAAAATAAAGACAAAAAGCGAGCTACATTTTTTTCTTGGTCTGTGAGGTTGATTTTTGGCTGACAGAAAAATGAACAATAGAAAGGCAGCCGGGAGTAAAATGCACCCACAAGTTGGCTTTAAAGACCCCAAGCCTGACCTGGAAATTTGAGAACTTGATGTTCGAAAGCATACGAGAAAAAGATCAATGGCCCATTTTTCTATTTTTGTTCTATAAAATGTTATGCTACGAAAAAAAACTCTTAGGACTCTGCTTGGATTTTCTTTCCCACTTGGTGTTGCAAATGCCTGCAATTATTTACTTACTTACTTCCAGAACGGTGAAATTATGGCTTGTGTAAATCCTATTGATAAATCCCCGACCAGCACGTTATATGGAAATTAAAACACAGAGCTCCCACAAAGTGCAGTCCGCAAATGGGCAAAACCCTCTCATCCACCCACGCATTAACTGGGGGTGCAAATGTTGCCTTACATGCACAAAGGACATGCAACATTGTTTTCATTTTTACAGCCCCCTGAAGTAACTTACTTAGCAAAATGAAAATGTCTTTGGTACGGGAAATCTGAAGACCCCTTTTTTATTTTGATTTTGAAATCTGCAAAAGCTATCTAGCAGTTAACGAAATGTATTTGCAACTATTTTTTTGTATCTCTAAGATAAATAGGGATAACAATATTTTCTCATAGTAAAGAAATTAAAAACAGAGGATGGCTTTCATCATGAAGGACACGTTCCCTGTCCGAGGCAATTCCTTTCTGCAACCCAGACACAACAGCAGACATTTGTGGTCAGACGTTTAGTTAGGTTCCCTTAATAGAATCCCTGGTCTGTTACGTATCTGACCCCAGAGCCTAGGAATATTTCTGCAACCTCATGGCATGGGCAATGGAAAATTGTTACCTAAATATCGCAGACTCTTCCAGACCCGAGCTTCCGTTTGCAAATGTTTCAAGTTTAAAATGAGCGTGTAATTAGAAATGTAAAGAGGGTAATGAGGAAAGCAGGGAAATGGGGGAAAGGCGGGGAAAACAGGAGTCGAGTCAGCTGCAGAGCAAAAGTCACTGCTGCGTCGCGTCCCCAGGAAATGTCCCACGCAAAGGAGGAAAATGGCGAATAAAATTGAAATAAAGTGGTGCAAATGCAAAAACGTGCACATACCCAGTCACCTCACCGCAAAACTGCACCACCACTCCACAATCCACACTCCGCACACCGGTTGAAGGAAGCTTCTGGCCCCAACAATGAGCAGCATAAAAAGTTATGTATAAAATCTTTCGCTATTTTTTGCTTGCACTTCCGCTACAAGGCGAACAGAATTTGCATGTGACATTTGTGGTTGAGTTTTTGCTGATGGATGAGGGTAGACAGATATCTTTGCATCAGCAACGTCTGCTGATAAAGCAATAAACCAGGTTTTATATGCGTGTTTAAATTAGAGTTACGAGACTGGCATTGTTATTTAAATAAAATGATTTGCAGGTTCCTGGTTATATTCTCATAGCAAAAAAATAAAAGAATTTGTTGAAATTCAATGCAAACCTTTTCGAAATTATGAATGAGGGATATCGAAAAATAATAATAGTGCTTAAAGTATAATAATGAATATTATGGATTTAAATATTTATGCAAGCTGTATAGATTGTTTATTTCTAATTTTTGTTTGGTTTTCAAATCACCAAAATTATAAATATACATTGATGTTTTAAATTATTCTATAGTATCTGTTAGATAATGACATTTACAATTCCTCAATCCTTTCCGTAATTATTTTAAAAAATATTATTATTTCTTTGAATATTATTTTTAAAAGCAAAAAATCCCCTAAGCAAACTTACCAATTAAGTTGTACACACTTTAAAAGCCAAACATCCAATATTACGACGACAAGTATTCGTATTTGTTGTTTAATTTGCTGTATAATTCAATTTGCTTTCACGGGTAGCATATGCGGTATTTACTCTGCTTATTTATTCAATAATAAATATAAATTTGTATTTCATATTTCGTATTTTTCTTTGTAACTGTGTGTTGCGGGTATTTAATGATCTGCTGCACCTCCTGGTCTACTCGGTTTTATTACACATTGCATTAGGCACTACATTAATTCCTGATGTTTTTGTTGTATTCTTTTTTTTTTTTGTTTTTCGGCTTGTAATTTCGTTTATGCTGTTTGCAGAATTAATTTATAAAATATTTAAAGAACGACGCGCCGCAAGCTTTTATTTTTGGTTATTTCTGTTTGTGTTGTTTTTTTCCCATGAATTATTGATGGCGTTTGTTTTGTATTTTGTTATTCATTTATTACTTTTGATAATATTTTTTGCAGACGCTGTAAAACATAAATGCACAGGGATGTTTAAAGAGGATAAAGAGTGTGGTGGTGGTGCTGCGAATCCATATGAATTAAGGGACGCATAACGGCGAGGCGATAATAAACATGCACAAACACAATAAATTTTACATTATAAACAGCAGGCTACAACAAAGTGTACAATTAGCAGCAGCAAAAGCATAAATTTCGGTTAAGAGTTTAAAATGGTGAAACAGCAGCAAAATCGCGTATACGCCACGTGTACGCGTGATAATTATGGCCTTTGGGCACGAAGTGTAGGCCACAGAAAATATCTTGAAATTTTTTCCTCCACATTCCTGCCACTCCACTCCACTGCGCTCCTCCTCCCCGAAAATGAACGTTGAAAGCGAAATGTTTTCAGCAAGGACATGAACAGGAGGTGGCAGGGCAGGGTCTGTCAATGGCTAAAGTTGGCTGACGAAGCCAAAAACAAAACACTGGCTGAGCTGCGAGAGGACGCAAAGAAGCCAGGCGCAGTCTTTTGGCAGCTGGAAAAACATATATGTACGAAACCCGTCTATGTGGGAGCTGTCTGGGTTAGTAAAGGGCAAACGCGCAGGAAAAGGACGCTGGCTAAAGCGACAAAAGGAAAATCAAGCCAGAAGCTGAGGAAAAAAGCGCAAGCAAAACAAAGTCGAGCGGATGATGAGACCTGACTGGCCCAGAAGAAAGTGGCGAGAAAGGCGGAGAAAGCCCGCAGAAAAACGATACAAAAAGCTTATATCTCACCCATTAAAGGGGAACTGTTCATTTTTGTTACTTCTTCCCAGCTGAAAATTGTGATATCTTTTCCTGATTTAGTTATTACTCTTCTAATTGAGTGGGTGTTCATTTTGGAGGTGCAAAACATGATTCTTCATCTTGAGCACACCGTGCAGACAATTATGTGACACTGAACAATTATGGGTCAGTTATTGGCTAGCTTTTTCGCCATTGTCATCTTTCGGAAATCCCCTTTTAATATGATTTATTGATTGGAGGTCGAACCTTATACGTTCCACTACCTCGGGGCCTGTTCTTGCAATATAAAACGGCCAAAGAAAACGTATTTGTCATGCCTTCTATCCTGTTATCTTTCCATCTTTCCCTTCCTCGGTTCCTCTATAGATATATACTATATATATATAGTCCATGATGACTTTGCTTGTGTACGCCCGACTAGGTTTTTGCTATTTACACACGCCTACATGGTGGGGGGCGAGCCTCAACCTTCAGAGGCCATAATATCTTCGCCCCGCCAGAATGGCTGCGCCGCCTGTTTTATAATTTTCACAGACGTCGCCCTCGCAATCTCCCACCCTCAAGTGCCCTGGGTTGACACTCGCACATTCAAACACTTCATAAAAAAGCCGCGCTTGTGCCCATTATTTATGTATATTTTCACCTACATTTATTTTATTTATGGAGAGGAAAACGAATGGAGACAGTGGAACTACAAGAGAATGCTGTGAGTTAAGATGGGACCAAAGCCTCAGGGGGGAAAACATCAAAAACACCAGATGAAAATGGAGGAGGATAGCCTAAACACAAAAAAATCCATGGAAATAAAGTACCTAAGCCTATATATTGTCGGTACAAAACAGGAGCTGTTTATCACAGGCCTATTTTTATTGCTAAGTTCAAAAGCTATGCAAAAATAAATACCAGTGTTTATTTGGTTTGTTTTTTTTTAACAAATTTAACTGCTTTCCTTGTCCAAATAAATCAGTATAAATAAGTCGTACAAACTAAATAATAATAATAAAAATTGAAAAACAGCGTAAACAGAACGATAAAACTAATTTCAGTCCAGCCATTTAAAACAGGCCATCGTTGATTATTTTTAAAAATCGAATTTATCAATTAAATGTGTTTTATCTTCAGCCAAACTCAGCACCAAGGACCCAATAAATATTAAGTAGATATGTATTCGCGCCAAATAAGCATATTTAATAGACGCTGTGCCAGCAGTCATGATGCATTTGCATATATGTCAGGGCATAAATATATAGAACGCAATTTATATATGCATCTAGTTAAAGTTTTTCCTCTTTTTGGTTGTGTCATGGTGGGCATGGCATAGGAGGAGGAGCCGGGGTCAGAGGGCACGTTGGGATGAAGCCTGCACTTGTCACGCCTTGTCTTCTGCTCATTCACCATGTCTGCTGTGTGTGTGCGGCGCTATTTGCATGGGGGCGTGCGTGTGTGCGGTTTGGCCTCGTTGAAAATGCAAAACAAAAATACAAAAAATGAGCAAGCGAGATAAATAAAAAGGACAACAGTGGGGGAAAAAGGACGAGTCTGAGAAGGCAATGCCCGTGGCTTTTTGAGTTTGCCCATAAGTGTCGTCTGTGCTTGTGGATGTTTACTTCTGTGTATGGATTTGACGACATTTGCTGTATTGTAAACTCTGAAACGAGCTTAGATCACACTACTGCGGAGAGATTTATCGAGGGGGAATCCTTTAAAATTGCCTCGCTTTTGGGTTACTACAAGATTTTATAACTAAATTTAAGGAAGGATGATGCTGGGTCCTTTAAATGTCAAAAATGTTTTATACCATTTAATTACAGGCTGAGAAAGTGGTCTCGAAGGCGAATAGTTGTATCTTAATTAGTGGATTTTCTTGTTCTCGTCAGGTTTTATAATAATAAACAAAACTGGTGTAGGATTGAAAATAATGTACTTAAAATTGAAGGCAAAAAATTATAGTAATGCTTACTAATGTTTGATAGTAATGTGTACTAAGGGGAAAGGCCCTGGCTATTTTATTGCCCAATAATTAGTCATTTTAGTTGAAAACCTTTTTTAAAATTGGGTCTTAAACTATCAGATTGCTGTTTTAGAGAGTTTGAACTTTTCTTAAACCAATTATAAGCAATATTAAGGCATTTTCTCTCAGTATTTATCATTTTTAGCTCAGCTACATACATAAAGGCATAAAAAAGCGACTCTTAACATTAATTAGTCATCTCTCCCCTTCCCATCTGCGAGTTTTCAGCCTTCAAAGTTGCTAAAAAGTCAGAGCAGCTTGAGGAGTTTTAAAGCACTCGTAAAAAGCGGGTTCAAAGCTGCGGCGCTTGAACAGGGCATTGTATCAAAATGAGGAGTAGAAAATAAAGGTTGAAAATAATCAATAATAAAATGAAGGAGTTTCCCGAAACTTTGGCAATAAGTGGTTTCGGGCTTGGTTTTTCCCCTGGGGCAGGCTCCGAAGCTTTCGGTTAATTTTGATGCTTTACTTAAATGCCAGGAAAAAGTTGATATAGCAATAGATGCAGCTGGCGATAAAACAAAGTTTTGTGTGAAGATTTCTTTAGCTTAAATATTACATTATCCCCTGCCTAAGCCTGCCACGCCTACCTAACCACAACGGGGTAATGAACTCAATGCGCGGCCCTCAGCCAGATGCGGAAAGGACCAAGTTAAAGGAGTAGGCTAAAACAAGTTAGGGACATTTTACTTAGAAATCACCGAATTTATAATACACTTTCTACTGGTCTACAAACTGATCAGGATATGATGTTCCAGCTCAATATATAATAGCTTTCAACAAATGAAATCCATTCTAATAAATCATCATAACTTTTATGATACAGTTCTTGCGGTTATTATGGATGTCTAGTTCGGAATAATCCCTATTCCATCAGCCCAAGTTAGGGTATAAATAACAGGCCGCCGCCTTTAGCGATTGGCTGCACAAATGGAGCGTTTCAGGCCGGCAGCTGCAGCTGTATCGAAAAACAAGCGCCTTTGCACGTGTACGTGGCTCTGTGTCCTGTGGGTGTCAACAATTGCACAGCTGGGCACACACAGCACCCACACCCACACACACACACACACGAACACCCACTCACATCTTGGCCAAGATGCTGGCCAAGGAAGCTGCGGAAGTGGAAGAAATAATGGCTGTGGCGGCTGGGAGCATCAGCAGTTGCCGCACTCACACATAAAACTTCTGCTAAGTCCATGGGTGGACAACTTTAAAAGGTTCATTGCTAACAGGAAGAAAGGACCCCAGCAGTAGACACGGTCATAGGTCAGCGTTTAAAATGTAATCAACATTTTTATGGGTTCTTTCACATTTGGCTTAAACTGCAGCCCACGGTGCGTATAAGTAATGTCTGTTTAACAGGTGGGAGTACTTTTTGGAAACAGTATTTCTTTGGTCACAGTAAAACTATTTATATGTTTTCTGGCTGTTAAAATTGGCCAGATTTATAGCGTTCAATAGAAAGCCACTCGAAATGGCTCAGTTAAGTGAGGAAAACCGAATAAGACTTGTATCAATCGGAATGACTTTGGTAGACCAAGCTATAAAGCTGAAAATGAATGCAAATAAAAGAGCAACAAAGGAGAGCGACAAAGCCGTAAAATAACTTTAATATTAAATTAATGGCAGTCCAACAATGCAAAGCAAAAAATAACTTTAATATTAAATTAATGGCAGTCCAAAGCGGGAATGCTTTCAATTTGGAAAACGTTGTAAAAAGCTTTTGCGAATCAGCATTATTAAAATGAGTTGGTAATTAATTGCATTTGTTGAAATACTTTTGATTTCTTCCATCAGCAAGATGTTGTCGAATTTTTTTTTTTAGAAGCACAGAACTTTCACTGGAATCACAAGCACTGGGGGAGGGGCAGGGGCGCGTACTGTCGGAGGGGCTTTAATTCTCTTTGACGCTCGTCAAAGTTACGGGCCAAAAATGTATCAACACCCGAATCGTCGGGATGGCAGATGCTACGGGTGTATGGGCACGGGTATGGGTTTTGGCCAAAAACAAGTGCTGCAGGAGTGCTGGACCGAGAGGAGACCGATGACGCCGATGACGAAAACTCGTAGCACAGACACGGAGGAGGCGACAACAAGGACGACGCGGTGGGTGAACGACGATAAATGTTTACAAAGCGGCTACTGCCACACAACTGAGGCGACAGGATGCACTGGCTGGCTGGCACAGGCGGCTGTGGAACGAATGGAATTGGAGCAGTCAAAACACGACTTCGGCTTTTCCGAAGGACCCTTCAGGGGTGGGGGCTCGATGGTGATGGTGGGTGGCTTTTCCGAGCTGGGTGGGGGCTCGGGGAAAGTGAATTCGCCGGCCCAGCTCGGTGGGTTGGTGGCCATCCACTTTTTTTGGGGTTGGTCGTGGGGAATTCGCTGCGACGGCTAACTAACCTACCGCAAAAACTCTGACTCTAGAACTTGTAAACATAAAGATAAGAAAACAGCCAAATGAATTATTCAAACCTGCACGAATATAGTGGGCTATCCTGCGCCTGCGCCAGGACCTCACACATATAGTTTAGTAAAGGCCTAGACCAGAAAATAGGCCTAAGCGAATCAACATTAAGCAGAAGTGCAGCCCACACACGCTGCCAAAAAGACGAGGCAGTGGGTGGTGGGCGGTGGGTGGTTACAGGGGCTATAGTGGGTGGCACCACCCCTAGGAACAAGTGCTGAGGAGGCAAAAGTTTAGAGCACTTTGCGGAATATGCAAAACCAAAACAAAGGCAAATTAGAGGCAAAAGCAGTGCCCAATAGCACATGAGTCTCTTTGTCAATGCTTTCTCTCTTCGGCTTTCTAACTTTCTCTGCCAAACACTCTCTTCGGTGAAATTCCACTCTGATGTATGTAAGATTTCACAGTTCACAACCAAAATCACAAACGGAAGGACTTACTAATTAATACATGACCAAACCAACGAAAAGGTTGACTTCTAAATGAATTATTAAGGAGCGGGGTGAGTCACACTTGATTAATGGTCAGACCAATTAGAAAATAGCTTCTGGAATTAAGAGTTACACGATCTTTAAGTCCATAATCAAATTAAAATACCATGGGCTGCGCACGTTAGGCAAAAAGTATGGCATGAAAGGTGATAATAACCAAGGAAATGTCACGGCTGCCATCCCGTGACATAAAATTTAACAATATACATCTATATTTACCAACAAAAAGTTACTCTCAAGCAACTAGCATGCAATCTATAGTATAAGTGAAGTGAAAGAAGTGAAAGTAATCCCTACAAATAGCTAGCCATGGAAAATCCTCAACAGCCCAAGGCGTTGTGCTTTTCGTGTGACATTTTTAAAAACTACATAGTTAGAGTGCCCTTCAAAAATTACAGAAAATAAACCTATTATCCAAAGAAAAAATCTCAACAAGAAAGGAAACATTGGTATAATTGAAACCCTACATTTAAGGTGATTTATGGCACGAACTTTATGGAAATTTAAGAATTTTAAACCTAATACGATTTGGTGCCAATTTATACCTAGTTTGCATTTTTAAAGGTAGCCCGTTTTTTTCACAACACATGTTTACTCGAATTTCTTGTCAATTTCATAATGTCCCTTACAATTGAGTGAAAAGTCCCAGACGAGCCGAGTTAACTTAGACATTTTGTAAAAGCAGGTGACAGGTGAGAATCGTGACTCGCATGCGAAACAAAAACCACGTGGCACAAACATAAATACATACATCACCTGTTAGGGCACAAACAAGGGCAACGAAGGTCCAGTCGAAAATGTACCTGTCCATGGAAATAAAAAACAGAAATAAACATTTTTTCAAGAGTCATCTCCGGAAAGTCACTAATAACGATTTTTCAATAAATGCGAGTCCCCCAAAAGCGCGCTGACCTTCTCCTTATTGTTCTACCCCAACTCGAGTACTTTCTTTCTTCTCTTTCGCCTTCTTAAATATAGTTATTATGTTGGTTGCTGTATTGTGCTCTACTTCAGTTTCACTTTCACTTCTCACGGCTTTATTTTCACTTTTGTATTTCAGTTTGTGGGAAATATTAAGAGATAAATTGTAGGGGAAAGAAAAAATATGCAAGCTTGTTATTGTAACTAAAAGTTAGTTACCAAGTTAAATATAGTGAATCATAAGGTATAATAAACATTTTTTTATACATCCTTATGCTGTATATCATCTAAAGGATAAGGTTCCTATGAGCTTATAAGAAATCGAATGTTTATAACATGGAACTATATTTACCAACTCAACTTTAAGCTTTTAATTTAAGAGTATTTTTCCCATGGCGTTGCATAAAAATAAAGCCCAAAAGAGGCGGCAAGGGACTGCCAGGCAGGAAAAGAGTTAATCTGCGCTGAGCAAGCAAAATAATTTCCGATTTTTGCAGAGTGGCAGACACAGACTAATTAAGGAAGTAAAACATGAGGAATGCGTTGCGTTTCCTCGCTCAGGAAATAATCAAGTATTCCAAATGTTGCCAACTAATGGTGCATCTCGAAATGGGCGTCCTGCTAGGCCATATATATTTTAGCTAATCCCCAGATATGCAGCCAAAAGCTCTTAAAAACGCCGAGTACTTTTCGGAGCTCCTACACTTCTCAAGGCTTACATCTGCGCTTAATTATCCCGTCGTCGCTGGAAACCAATTTCCTCCCCCTGCCCATTACTTATTTAAGATCCCGGCCCGCTTTCCGAGGCTGGCTCGTGCTAGATCGTTTTGGGCCTATTAGCCTTAATGGGACTATCATGCCTGACTACGGAAACTTGCCCGTACTGTATGTACACTCGTGTGTAGATACGAGCGAGACTGGCAGACATTTTTTAGATCCGACTTGCGCTGACCTTTGGTCCTGCAATTTTTTGCACGTCTTTGCAGTTTTCAATTATTTATGGCTTGTGGACGCCTTTGCATTAAAATTGCCCAAGCAGGCTTAACCAAGTCCATAACCACGTCCAGGCCGAAACGGGTCTAGCGACCAAATTGCCGCACAGAAATATTACCTCCATTGCATATGACTCACTCTCTCGGCTATTCTGTTTTTCACCCACTGCAGTCTGTTCATGTAACCTGCAAAAATTGCTTTATTCCATGGCAATACACGTAGAGGTGAGAAAAAAGTTGGGAATAGCCTTCGGGGCCTGAGAACACACAGGTCTTTTGGCCCTAAATAACTAAATTAGCATGTAAATATTTTCCAGCGGACTAGCAAAAGTTAATATGATGATGAATTTCATGTTTGGCAGGCACGTCATTGAAAATGGGCCTAAATCATGGAGATCGTAGGCCGAATTGGATAACAAAACAGTATTTTCATAAAGAAAATATTTTTTCTACGCAAAAAATGGCATTACAAAACAGTAGTTACATAAGAAAAATATTACTTATACACAAAAGCCTTGGAAATATTTTCCAATCTGTATGTGTAAGTAAGGGTTCTAATATTTTACTTTTCCCCACTTGAAAATACCTAATCAACCCAAAATCATTAAAGATTACTTAATTTCCTTCCTTAATTTTTGTTTAACCGATGGCTTTCACGTGTTGGTGGGGAGATCCAGAGGCGGTTGGCCACAAAAAGCCATGAAATAAATTATTTCAAGATTCAATTATTGCTAATAGCATAGCCCAAATGGAAATCAATTCAATTCACTTGACAGGCAGACACAGCAGCACTCAGGGAGGACCGCAGCGGATAGGAATAAGTTCAAGCCTCGTCGCCTCCTCCTCAACACATATTCCAACGTACATGCTGTGTTTTCAAAGGACGTATATGTATCGCATGTGTGACGATTTAAGCTAATGCATAATTGATTGGAAGGTATCGACAAGACGATGTCACTTCGCACATTACTAGGCAGCTTAAAGTTGAATGGATTTCTTTTTATTCTCCAAATTTTAGGGTATTTTACCTTAACATATTTTAATCAAATGAAAAGGATGTTTTATAAATTATATTGCTATTGCTTATAAATATTAAATTAATTCGAAAAAGAAACTAATAATTAATTTATTTTATAACGTAAGGTATCGACAGGACGATGTCAATTCGCACAGCTTAAAAATGAATAAATTACTTTTTTCTTCTCAAAAATTTTGGGAAAATGTTTAATAATTACCTCCTTTTAATTCTGATAGGAACAATTTAATATTATATAGTTTTAATTTTTAAACAGAAGATAAATGTTGTAAATTTAGAAATATCACTGTAAGAAACTATCACATAATATTGCAAAAACTACTTAAATTCTCTTTAAAAGTATTTTTCCAAAATGTTTTGATGCACTGAAATCAACTCGTCTAAATTCACTTTTCATAGTAATCAGCGAGGGCACGGCGCTGTTTGGAGATGGTGATGGGACACCTCTAAGAGCATTTAATCCAGTCCTCTCCCAGACTCGCAAACATGTCCAGTTCTTTTCCGCTTTGCTTGTTTCTGTAGTTGACGGGCATGCAAACCCATAACTTTTGTCAACTGCAGCCGTAACTCCCCGCCTCCACCACGGCCACATCCCGTTGCCGAGGACCGAAACACCACTCCCCCTAAGCAACCACAAAATATGCTCTGCACAGGGAAAATTTCATTTTTCTTCTGGTTTAGTTTACTGCAACTCGTCGTAGTCGTCGTCCTCGTCCTCGTCCCCGTCGCTGGAGTTCTTGCGTGGGCCGGGCATAAAGAATGGGTAAAGAAGATAAGTTTTTGCGGCCCAGGACTGGCGGCAACTTAACGTGTTGCAGCCGGGTGGCAGAGCTGCGGCAGAGCCCCGGCAGCAGCAGAGTTAGAGGCAATGCCGGGGCAACGAAATTAAGAATTAGTATTCATGCCCCACAGTGTCATTTCCGCGAATGCGTGCGGGCGCAGAAGACTTGCAAAAAAAAAGGAAGAAAAATAAAAAAGAAAAACTTTTCGCAAGCACTTCTTGATGGTATTCGGTGTGAGACAGAAGAGCACGGCGATTGATATGCATACTATCAAAAGGAGAAGGTGGCTTGTGGGTGGTGGAAGCTGAGTTCAAAATGTGTGACAAGAATACGTGTTAATGTGTGTGTGTGTGTGTGTGTGGGGTGTAGGGTTTATTGCTCAACTTTTCATATAAATCCTTAATTATGACATTATTTTGCATATTATAAAGTTGCCTGGCCCCCTCCCCCAGAAGGTGGGGGCTCCGAAGGAGGTGGTCCGCAGAACAGGATGTGCAATAGAGTCCGATGCCACAACGAATTTCACATACTACAAATTTTGCAGCTCGTGCTGCGAGTGTCAAGCGGACAGAATTAAGCCTCAAATGGTGGATCTGTGCGAGCCGAGGCAGGCTGAAGGATGTTCGAGGGGTAACAGGTCGCCAATAGTCAGGCAGTTTGAAATATTTTGTATTTTATGCCAGCAAAATTCCGTTGGCCAAGTGCCAAGTTTGCCACCAATGCTGCAACAGCCGTCTGTGCATCAGCACCACCGAGCCCGGCAGTGTAGGTGGCGTCGGTGGGGCTTGGGATTCGGATGGGGTGGCTGCCAGGACTGCCAGGACTGCTAGGGAGCACCGCCGACCACAGGCGAGCGTGGCGGGGCCGGGGAGGGATTTTCGATTTTAGGCTTAACACGGCCGAGCGCAAAAGTTCAACTCGTTGAACAGCCAGCCTAGGCATTGTCCTCGTCCTGGTTGACATTAAAACTGATGCAAATATGCGCTCCAGGACATCGTCGAGAGTGCCTGCTTTTATTCGTTTGCCTCGTCTGCCTCAGCTTTTTTTGATCCCAAGCCGACTGGCTGGCTGGCTGGGTGGTTGGCAAATTTTTGCGGCTTGACGCCCTTACCATGTGACGCGGCCGCTACCCGCTAAGGGGACAGGCCAGCGGGGAACCATCGGAAATTATGAAAAATATTGAATATAAAGTGACAGGTTAACACATAATAATTTATGCAAGCAAAAACATTTTTTCGATTAATTGAAAATATCTTGACAAGTTAATAAAGGGAATAACCGGTCTTTGGTATTGTACATGACGTTTTAAACTCTGTTTAGCCTGGCTTTCAATTTGTTTAATACTTATATTTTATTTAAATGTTTGCAGATTACTAGGGGCTTTAAAGGCCTTTTAAAATATAAAGCGCCTAGACGTATGCAATAATATGTTTTAAAGCCAACTATGCAACTATACCTTATTTATTGCATACTTTTTTGCACTTTAAATTGGATTCAAAAGTAATTTCAAATTGTATTGAAATTGAAATCGAAATTAAAATTAAAACACACTCAACATAAAAATACCTTTTAGATGTAATTTAAGACCTTTGGTAATATTCATTTCCTTCCTTTGCTGCATACTTTTAGGCACCTTAAATTAATATTACAAGTTTTTGGGAAATTTTAACATTTTTTTTTTACTAGCCCCACTCGATTCCTCTTCGATTGTAAATCGTACAGCCTGAGTTGGGTTAAGGACGCACACGATATATTTGACTGTCCCGAATGGTGCCCAGACGCAATTCGAACATCCTTGCAGCGCATATCTTTCACGTATTCCCTAGGCCTCACTCGTACTGCCAGTCCGTGGGTGTGTGTTTTAATTTATTTCACCCGCATGAGCCGTACAATCCTGCGCCTGCCTGTATGCTAGACATATTTGCGTAGCCGCCTAAGCCTTAAAGTTAAGCCAAAACTTTTGACCTTGAAAGGGGAGTGGCTGGTGGGTGGCCAGTGGGGTGGATGTCCAACTGACTGGCCTGTCTGGCACTACCTTTTTTTTCGGCCATTCCCTTTGGTCGCACACGACCAGACGCATGGCAAGTTTGTTCTTTTACCAGTTTAGGCTTACAGACTTTAAACAAAAGATAGCCCCCAAGCCTGCCACGCCCACGAAAGAGGCCAGAAACGGCCGCCCACTCTCACATTTACAGTTGGCTTAAGTAAACAATAGTGGAAATTTGAAATTGTAAATATTTGCACTCCGTTTTCCGAGAGTTAAACTCGGTCGGGCATTTGTGGGGGGGTGGGAGGTGGGTTGGCGGAGGGGCCACGCGGAAAATGGGGGCGTGGCGGCCGCAGATGGAAAGCCAGGGGGCCTTTGCCTTTTGCATCTATGTTTAACTAAAGTTTCGTGCGCTTGTGCAAATAGCACAAGGATTCGCCTTCGTCCTTCCGCCAGCCCGGTCGTCGTGGACCTTGCCCAAAGCGGATTACAATCATAAGCGAAAATTAATGAATTTCTTACCAGCATCTTGGTTGGGCGCAATGTGCTCATAAGCAGCCGCCTCAGCCAAATTAGAAATTTTGCCTCCAACCCGCAGTCTGTGGCAAGCTGAAATACCTTCCCGAGAAGTCAAAAGTGGCTGCAAAGTTAAATGTCGGCTACACAACGTGTATGCCACGTGGCAATTAATTAGGATAGTCATTTGTCAATATTATCTGCGACTTTTATAAATGGCTGCTAATTTTGCCAGCTTGTTTTCAAATAAATAACAGGGACTGGCAACTAATTCCCGTCTAAAATATATTTTAGAAACTAATTTTTATACCGACTTATCACATTAAATTCTAGATTTGTTTCCCCAAATGATTTCATGTAGGTAAATATGCTTAAGGATAAGACTAAAATTTGGCCATTTATATGCAAATGGCTGACTTAATGCTCAATCATACAGCATTAAAACGCATCTCAGTTTCCTTATTAAAATCATAAACACTCACACTCACTCATTAACACTGAAAACACTCATGTTGGCCACAATTCAACCGCACACAGCTCACATTTGTGGTCAATGCAACAACAGGAAGAGTGGAAAGCCATTTTTGGCCATTTTCCAGCTACCAGCTGGAACTTTAAGACATCTGCAAGGGCTATTATCCTTCCCGCCCACAAATGTTTGTTTTCTGTTTTTCTGCAGCCGGCGGCTCTCGGCAAACACGGTTTTCACACATGACTACCCAGCATATTAAATTGTAAACATGCATAAATGCTATTTATTGTGAGCACATAGAAATAACACACTGAAATGAGAAGGTGGCAGGATTTGATTAATATCCTAGAAGTTGTATATACTAGGCTTGGGAGCTCCTTGAATGACGTTTAAGTTTTAGAGTTTTTTGCCCCCTTTTTTACCCTATCTCACAGTTTTTCCATTTTGTAATCTTAGGCAAGAAATGACGAACCAAATGGCCTTCTACCAGATATTTACAAGTCCGAGAATATAAAAGCGTAATATTGAGATACATGAGATGCAAGCGCACACACGGCCGCCGCATAAGATTCAATCGATATGCAATTTTCGTAAATATCATGGAGATAGGTGGAATACCGTATGCCGCTTAAAAATCTAAAATGCAAAAATCGTTTATTTGCTCAAGAGCCGTTAAAATGTACAAATGGGCATCGTCTTGAGGACTGCAGCCCCGTGGTGGGGAGTGAAATGAAGTGGGAAAAGAGTCGGACTGGGCCAAGTCAAACATGGCCATTTGTTGCAGGTTCAATTTCAGAAGATTGCATACGTAGAAAGCGGCACAAAGATGAAGAAGTTGTTGTTGATATTTGGACGTGCAGTCGAGCGCACAGAAGAACGCAGACCTCTACCAACCTTTGGGGGATGGCATGGGACCTTCTAACTCGCTGCAGACCTCCAGACAGACGTATGTGGAGCTCACATACAAAAATTATAAGGATATGTGCTACGTGTAGTCAATAAATAAAACAGTTGTGCAGTTTGCTACCAAAATAAGAAGAACCATCTGCCCAGGAGCGGACTCGCAATACATTGAATAAATATCGCTAAATAATAAAAATATCATATAAAATATATTTTATGAATAAATTTACCAACCTTAGTTGTATCTTGAAGCTATTTTAACAAAGGTTTTTTAGCATTCAATTATAATTAACACAAGGTTAGTACTCATAGCTCTGAATTCGTTTAAAATGTATAGTTTTGTGGCACCGTCAAATAAAAAAGATATATCTTATTCAAAAATACATAAAAATGCTTGGTTAACCACCAAAAAAAAGTAAAAGATGGTAATGGTATTTTGAGAGCCCCCAGCACCCCCAGCTCCGCCCCTGGCTCCGAAAGTAGCAAAGGCAGCAGCCGGAAGTCTTGGAAATGGCAAAGTGGAAGGCTGGGAGCGAACACGTTCGATTTAATACAAATGTGCTTCGGCGTGGGAGGAGTTCAAAAAGCAAGGGTGCCCGGGCTCGGGGTGGGATTTATGTCGAGCGACGTTTTAAGTCTTCGTCGCCAGCAACAGCTGTTCCACAGACTCGGTACTCTAGGATCCGTACTCTATAGAGTACTTCTGCTTATGCAGCTGCAACAGCTGCGCTTACAAATGCGCAGCCATAAAGTCATTGCATTCGCCCTGCCCAGCATTTTTCGAATAATTCTTTGCGAGCTCATCTGGTTATCTAATTTCGTTGGGACAGACTAAATAAGTCAGCACATGAAAGCTGCTGCTTAGGTGGCATTTCACCTGAATTCTCAAAACCCGGTCGCTGGCATCGGTCATTGACTTTTGCCTTTTGATCACAGGCATTCCCCTGGAGATAAGCCACAAATATGATTTATACGTTATGGGCTCGAACTGGCATTCTGGCAATTGCCCTTGCCCCAGCAGAACGATAACAGTCATGGGCAGTGGTCGAAAAAGTTTTGCATACTTCAAGGTGCACACTTTGAGCCACAAGGATTACGAGTGCTAACACCGAGTTGAAACGGCTAAATTCCCTGCAATTCAAGGGATGCAAGAGAATTGGTGGCTTCTGCTGACTGAATTGCCATTTTTGTACTTAAGACAGGCACCCCACACACACAGGCACCCACGTGGGTGCCCATTTCCGGTGGGAAGTTGGGGGAGTGGCAGGCAAGACACATTAAGTTTGCCATTAAATTCAAAATACGTGGGAAACGCATATGGGAAGTGCAACAGCTGCATATTGTTTGATAAATAAATAGTAAAAATACACACACACACGCAGAGCACCTAAATCACGCACATTCGTGTACACTGGCAGAAATGTGTTGAAATGCAGAATGCAGAAATGACTTGACTAACAACTAACTAGAGGAAACCATTAAATAAAATACAAGCTAAATATAGGGTGAGATTATAAAATTTGTTGTTACATATGATACAGGATTACTATTAAATTATACAGAAAATATATGTTTTAAATCTAGAATAGTTTTTTTAAGGTCCACATATTTTTATGTTTGCCTGAACAAAAATCACACGCAACAATTTTGAATATTGAATACATTTTTTTTTTGGCTTTTTGTTTTTTCCTTAATATTTTGTATTACAAATTTAAATTCCCTATGTTTTTCTGTCAGTGTAAGTACGTACGAATACTGGTACGTACATATGCTATGCTTTTATCTCTTCGCATGCAGAAAATTCCATTGCAATGCTTTTCGGAGCAAGCTGTTGTCAGTGATGTTGGTAAGATAGGGCATAAGGGCGGAGGAAAGGAAAAAACCCAGAAAAGCTAGGATGTGCTTATTGATTTGGTATTCCCACCACTCACTTTCACAGTTCCAAAACATCAAACGTTGATATCTACTGCCATTTGATTGACTGGCTTAAAGTGTGTGTCACAAATGCACTTTCCCGCTCGCACCACCCAAAATAGTTTGCCTAAACATAACTATTACACAATTTTCGAATTGCAACGACAATGATAAATAAATGTTAACAATGTGCAAATTGTTTAAATTTGCCACAAACAACGTGAAGAGTTAACAACAAAGGCAACACATTTACGACCACAATAACAATTGCATTATCACATGGTGGAGTTTCCTCCTTATACATATAGAACTCAGTGTTTGGGCAAAAAACTTGTACGTTAAGTTTGCAGTTTGTGGGCCTTACTTGCTTTTGGTTTTGTACTGTTGGCTCTTATTGTTATTGCCGTTTTTGTGGCAAGAATTATAGTTATAGTTTTTGGTCTGTCTATGTGAGTGTTATACCCCTAAGTAGAGGACGAATAAATAGATTTGGGATGCAATTTGACCAAAATGGAAAAGGATATTTATAATACCTTTCGGTATACACTTACACTTTAACATAAAAAATAAATTTTTCTAATTAAAAATGTTTGCATTTAAAAATATTCATTTATTTCTTGTTCAAGAGGCAAAAACTTTTTCTTTAGGAACCTACTTATATAAATAATAATGTTAGCTCAAAGCAATATGTACCTTTTCAAGGACCAGGGCTTGTAAACAAATTTCCCTCGTTAAACGAAGACAAATTAATTATGCATATCTTGGCAAGAATAAAGACTCCCATAACTGCTTGCACTTGGCTAGTTGTGCCGGTTAAAATAGTACGTGTTCCTTTGTTCCGCCGGAGTCCTTCCCTTTTTCTTGGCCGCCGCACAAAAGGATAATTTAATATTCACGTCGCCTAACCCAGGTAAATTGTTGAATCATACAATAAATAAAATGGCAAGAATGTGAAAAAGTTGCACGGCATATATGTAAGTGCAGTGCCTGCGGGCTGCTTTCTTCTTCAACCCTGCCTTTATTGTTCAAGTTATTGCAACTGAATTAATATCAGCCGCACAACTTCATTGTTGTTATATTCTTAATGTGCCTCTGTCTGCAGCCAAATGGCACGCATGCACCTTCAGTCCATGTGAATATGGGGAAAATAAAAGCAAACAAAAAGCAAACTACCCACAATAACACTTAATTATTGAAATGCAAATGCAAGGACGGTTGAGTGCAGAGTCGGGCTCAGGAGTCCGCCAACTTTTCATGGGGAGTCAACTTATCATAAGGAGAGGTGCCACAACAATATGAATGGCTGGGCAGCCGGAGAAAATTCAACCGCTGCGGACATTGCCATAAATTAACTTCAAATTGCTCAGCATTTGCCCGTTGTGGAGGCACTAAGTATTAATGGTAAGCACATTTTAAATGAATTGTCCCTTCAACTTAACGGCGGAAGTAAATGGAGAGCCTACTTATAAAAGTGGGTCGATTTGCAAGGGGCACTTACAATGGTTATTACTTATGGTTACTTAGGGTAAGCGTAAAATTATAGTTGTAATTTTTGTAATTGAGACAATTATTCCAGTTCCAAATTAAAATTAATTTATAGTATATTCAAATGCAGATTTTAAAGCAAACTTACTATAACGAGGTTGATTGTCATGTACGGAGATATGCTGCCATGTCTGACAATCCAACAAATTATTAAAATGCCTTAACACTAGCGGTCAGTACAGGGACATCCTGTTGTCCTGTAGGATTTTAATGTGCTTCACGCAAATGCCAAACGCCAAGCTGTCATCGTCGGCCGTCCTGTGAGTCCTTCTCCTCCTGATGTCCTTTTTCTAGGTTTTGCAGATTCCGCACACGTGCGTGTACCTTTGCTGCCAGGTTAATGTCCTCAAACGAACATGTCCACCTACATCCGCTCCCTCGGGAAGCTCTGAGTGCTTCCCCACATTCTTTCGGTTAATTGAGAGAGATAGGAGGAGGCAGGTGAAACACCGGATTGGAATATAAGGATAATTACACTTCCGAAACTGCACCTTTCTGCCTACAACTGCATCCTGCAATTGTCGGGCGAAGGTGTTGACATGAAATTAAAATTAATTGAGAATTCCGTGCACATAGCAACGCAATCGTGTCGTCCAGCAGCTTAAAGTCGGAAGTCAGCAGCTCCGCCAAGTCATTAACGGATGGCCAACGTACTCGGCGGAAAAAGTGGTAAAAAGGACACTCAGACTTAGCCAACAATTATATCCGGCTTGCCTGAGGAATCACGGCTACTGAATGCCCACCGAAAATCACAGCTGGGCCACATAAAGATAATTAGCACGGAAAAATTTGTATTCTAACTAACCAAAGAGCAAATAATGTATTAATAACTACGAGCTATTAAT